>NC_139249.1:41145420-41772420 GCF_977018435.1 Lepisma saccharinum
ATCAACGATGCATAGGAGTAGTGATAGAGATATTTCCACTGTTAAACATAGCTTGAGAGAAAATAGAAACATGAACGGCCCAAGATGAATAACGACGAGGAAGACAAAAAGCAAGCAAGGAAGGAACATAGAAGCAGTTCGGTCACCTCTTGAAAGGGTTTAAAACTGAAGGTAACGCCTGTCTCATTGCAGAGTGGTTAGCGCTTCGAAGACAGAGGCCGTAGGTTCGAATCTTTCATAAAACATGGACGTTTCATCAATTCATGATTAGGGACCTTGACTTTTTGGAAAAGCGATAACACCGAAAAATATTAATTGTTGCACAAAATAGTTGCTGTATGTACAGTGACATGTTCTAAACACATTTTTTATAAATTCCTAATAGCAAAATAACGCTAATTTGGCATAAAATGTGAATTGTAGCCCTTTTTGCGAATATCAACATATTACTCAAAAAGCTAAAAATACCGCGAAAATTCAACATTCCTGTGTTTAAGTCTTATGTGCGTTTTATACTCCCAAGAAACTATGGTGCATTTTATACATGGATAAATTTCGAAAGCTAGGCGAAACCATGTTTATGGGGATGTTTTCCACGATGTCTCACCTTTTGTGCGAACGTTGTGAATCACCGAGCAAAGTGGCTGGGTTCTGGCACAAGATTGAGTGCTCGGTATTTGTCGCGTGAGAAACTTTTTACTTCACCGACCACAATGGCGCTGTTCTGACGGAGATCGAGTGCTCACTTAGGGTCACGCAAGATTTGTAACATCAGTATTTGTCGCGAGAAAAATAATGGAAAATATCTTCCTCAAAAATCGTTTCCAAAGTACGAAACTGTTACGAACAGCGAAGGCCATGTGACCTACAAATTAATATGCGTCTTTAAAAGCACTTTTAGGTAATAATTGGCAGAGAAGTGTCCTAAAATAGAATGTGATCTTTGGGATATATAGCACGGAAAAGTAAGAAAATAACACGAATTAGGAAAAATGCAACACCGAGAAAATAGGTCCTTACCTATTATCTTCACAATACTTTGTGAACAGAATCATTTTGGAACTCATGTGAAGCCCCGCATCGAAATTATGAGTTCTGACCTTATGCTATACGAGATCTCTGGTTCACATAAAAAAAAGGTTTTTGTAAATCTTATGTGAAAGACGTATAAATACAAGTGAAGGAACGAAGTGTCACGTTTCTCGCTGGATGTTACATAAGTAATATACACCAGGTTCTTCAGTAGAACCGAGGTTCTTTGGACAGTCTTTTCTGTCAAAAATATATTTGTTTGATGTCAAAAGTAGTTCATATTCGATTAATTTTGGAAAGAAATAAGCATTAATAACGTTTGCTTTATTTGTCATTTTAATGCCGAGTACAGCTTGATTGTTGAAATCGCGAATTCTGAGGAAAATAACACGAAAAGCGATAAAAACAACACCGATTAATTCCCTTAATTATAGGCGAAAAATCAAGGTCCTTATTCATGATCCCTCCTATTCGTCGTGATTAAGCTAGAGGAGTTCAAAACAACGAAAAGTAATCGAAATAAAATTATAAAAATTGGTAGCATGCAGGGCCTAGGAAAGTGACAGGAAATTACCAGTTGCCCCATTTTTTTTGCCCTCGTACTATGGCTTCTTAATGCTAAGCCTGGTAAAAAAGTAAACAGCCCTTGCCCCCAAGTTTTGGCTCCGAATCGCAGCTACTTGTAAAATACCAAACAAGAAGAACTATGGGTAAGAGGACAACGGGTGTAAGAAATGATATGCTAAAAATAAAATTAAAGGATAAGTACTAGTGAACAAATTTACCAATGAAATATAGTTAAGGGGATACGAAGACCTACGTGAAAAAACTTAGAACTCTATAACGGTTTACTAGTGCGTCTTTATTAACAAAATTGGTCGTCTCTGTGATAAAGTGGCACGGGTGATGCGCTACCAAAAATCAGGACTCCTGGGCTCGAACCTTACTGAAAGCATGGATATGCCGTTATGTTTGTCCTGATAACATATTTCATCACTCATCGTTTCGATTAGTATAGAGAGATTGACATGTAACTTAAAATGACCACAAGGTAGGATTATGAACAAAGCCTGAGTGAAGCCTGAATGAACGAGGTAAAGCGAATGGAGACAATAAAAAAGAAATAGATGTTCGTGATCCAGTGACTCATGTTCACTTTCAGTATCCAATGGCTTTTGAATTCGTATGTCATTTGTCTACTCTGTGTGTGAATCCTGAATAAGGCATGCATGTTGAGTTTATGTCCCTATCTATTTCATAAATTAACTCTGCATCATCATCCTCGTGATTATCTTAGATAAGTAAAAGGCGAATGTAAAAATGAAATTACGTTGTTTGTTCTATGTCAAAGCTATTATTTCACCAATATTTCTGTCTATAACTCTATGAATGATAAGATGCAATATCCTTATTAGGAAGTAGCCTTCAACTTACCTAACTGTGTAATCTGGCCCTAAATGTGTGTGCTTGTGTTTTTTCTAAATGTTGTTGAGAAGAAGAGAGAGAGTAGATCCAACATAAACACGTAGTGAGATACATCAAAGATGGGCAAGACATCTCGTGAGAATGGTGGAGAACAGATTACCATGCTTCGTATTAAACAGAAACTCTGGGGAACAAGGCCCAAAGGAAGACCTAGGGGAGATGTATCGGTGAAGTTGAAGATGATATGAAAAGCATCAATGTACGTAATTGGGAGAATGTAGCACAAGACGGAATGTGGTGGAGGAGGATTGTTTGGGATGCCAAAGCCTACCAACTGCTGTACTGCAAGAGAAGAAGATGAAGATGGTGAGAAGAAGATTTGAACACATGGACCTTAGTAGCGGCTTAAATGGATTTAGAAGCTTTGTAAATCTATTTTTATGTAAGGAAGCCTTTAGAATGTTAACAGCAACTGATGTGAAAACTTGTCACATGGAAAATTGATAGAGGCATCATTATATTGTACAACAGAAGTAATAGGAGTCTGTTTTATGCTGAAATGGACAAGGAATTAAGAAGAGTCTTACGAAGTGCTTTGCATGAAGTGCGTTGTATGGAGATTGGGAAGGACTAGAAGCCTTCGAGATGTGGCTTTGGCTGAGAATGGAAAGAGTTAAGTGGATCGAAAAGGTGTGAAATGAACAAGAAGTGGTAGAAGGAGAAGGAAGTGGACAGGACGTACTGTCGTGTGAGAGAGGGATGGAATACTGAAGACGGAAAATGGCAATGTGGAAAGGAACAGAAAGAGTAAGGGAGTGGGTGGCTTAATGGGAAGAAAGGGTAGGGTTGCCAGACGTCCTCTTTTTCCAGGACATGTCCTATATTTTAGACTTTCGTTCCGCGTCTCGGAGGAATTTGGAAAAAAATCAGAAATGTCCTACATTTTGAGAGTCACATAATTTGAATTATGGAAATACGTGCTTCAGTTGAACATTTATGTTTGAAGAGAAATCATGAATGTTACAAGTCTGCAGATTGCACTCCCAAACTCAATAGTGAAATGATTCAGACATTGCAAAAAATAGTGTGGTTAGAACAAGGACTGAAGATATAAATGAACCAAGTTTTGGGGTCACATAATGTTCAATGCCCAAACGGTATTTCTATACTCATGGATCCTACAAGATTTCCCATTCATATTCAATATTTTGATTTTATTGAACTGAAAACCACTTCAAATGAAACTTCTGGAACGATTTAAAGTCAAGAACATTATGTTTTACATTTCGCATTTCAACTTATGTTAATTGCTGAATATTTGTTTGCCATTCCAGGCCATAATGCAAATGCTGAGAGAGAGTATTTTCAATAATGAACTGACGAGAGAAATAAATTTCTCAAAATTTGTAAAAGGTTAATTTCAAAGAGATTGACTATTCAGAGTTGTATATGTATATTTTGACTAAACGTGAAATTTTGAGAAGAAGTGTCTCCTCTTAGAAGAGCGACTGGAAACAAGTGTAGTAAGGACTTTATAGTTTAGTACTGATAACTATTTTGGAAAATTTTGTATTTAAGAAATAATTAAAATATAATATTTCAAAACTGAAAATGTGTCAATTTTGCATTAGTTGCTAACATGTTCTAGAAATGTATTATTTAGTGCGAATGATTTGTGTCCTACATTTTGGGACAGCATGCCCTATTTTCCTAGCCCTAAGAAAGGGTTCAAAACGTGAACAGAAGCTGTTCTTACGAGCACATTTCCATATTCTGGTAAGTACAAGAAACTAATATAGATGTAAGTGTGGTGAGATTGCTCTTTGTTATTAATGCTAGTTGTGTGATATTAGTAGCTACGAGGTCTGTAGTTAGTTGAGATCTTCTGAGATAATAATATACAGTGCTAAATGAGGTTTTGATCTAAAATATGAATATTTGTATTTTGAGCAAATTTTTATTGAGTTTATGTTTGTGATTTGGAGAAGATTTTGATATGTAAACTGTGATAGGAAAAGTATAAATAGTTTTTATCAATATTGCCTGATGTTCAAAAGAACGCACGTGAATGCCACTGGGTGTCCCAAAAAATGTGATCACTCATTACCAGCTGAAAACCCATATTTTTCGGACCTTTTCAGGTTTAATCAATTTTATTTGAATTTAATAGGAAATTTAACGTAAAGTGCTACAGGAAGTTTGAAAGTGCAGTAGAAGTGCAAATGCAGTTTAGGAGAGAATTGGAAGCAGATAAAACTGTTCAGAATTTCGACAAGAAACGTTCCGGAAGACCGCAAGCATCACAAAGCTAGAAAGGTTGTTGGTAACGTATCGCCAGAGTACAAGAAAATGTGTGCGGCAAACGGGTCATGAGATAGGAATTTCAAAATCAAGCGTTCATTGCTTTTTGAAGCACTGTTATTGGAAGAGTTACATTCCAAGAAAAATCAATGCGCTCAGTACAGATGATGCTAAGAATGCAGTTTTGTGAGTGGTGCTTGGCAAGATGTGTCAAACAGATGCATTGGATCATTGGATGAAGAAGTTCAGATGAATACCCTCAGAGTTCACCAGACCTCACGCCACTAAACGTGTTGTTTGGGGATATATATAAAGAATAAAGTTTATGGTACAAAATCGGAAAGAGTCGACGAACTGAAGGCAGCAATGAACGAGAATGCGCCTAAGTACCGAAAAGAGTGATTCTTGATGTTCGAGATTCCAATACTTCGTAGTGTTCCACCAGGGCTTGGACCAGAACGGTCATCAGTTTGAAAACTGGCTTTGACAATGAAAAATCATTCATGTCTGTAGATTATTTTAAATTTTGAAAATGAACTTTACCTTAATAAACACTGACGTTGTGAACATTCAAGGTGAGTATACATTTTATTGAGACACCCTGTATACGTGGCAGATAGAACGTTCCAGTGATTAAGTGAATTCCTGTACTATCGTGTAATGTTCTGTGTGTCACTAACCGTGATGATGGAGTAGTTGGCCTAAAGTGCTGAAGTTAGAGGTCCTAGGTTCGAATTCTGAATAAGGCATGAATGAGTTTGTCCCTTCTGTTTCGTCATTCATTTTCACTGTCGCGATTAGCCTGATGAAGTAAGAAGGGGATGTTGAATAACCAAAATGCAATGTAGCCAAAAATGCTGCCTACTTTAGCTGGCTGTTCTGCTTGTGGAACATGAGTCACTGGAAGAATACTGGAAAATATCTGGAAAAAATGAAAAGGAGATCGAACTGCTTCCAGGCAACAGAGGACCAAGCGGTGTGGAGTGTAGAGGAGCGAGTCGTGCGAGTTTCCATGCAACCACTACATCCCCTGCAACCCTTCCCCTACACGACTAAGGAGGGAAAAGGGACGGCCTCCCCCGCCTCTCACGAACACCGACAGAGGCGAGTAGTCACCCACGCCTCCTGTACGCCATCGCACCACCCCGATACCGTGACCAAGAGCCCCAAGGAGCCCATTCAGACGGGGCTCGACAAAGGGTGGAAGTATGGAGTTTTCACCAACGACTGCTTTTTCAGCAACCCGCTGGTGCCTACGTTCCTTCCGGCCTGTGTTACATCCCCCACGGACCATTCACCCCTCCGCAGTGCTAGTTCCCCCCTTCTGAAACCCTCCCCCCTTCCCCCACCTGAGAGTCAACCCTTTAAAAAATGGACTCCAGTGTTTCATTTGGTCCCGAAACTGGCCTTTTATCGAGGGAAGGATTTCTTAGGCAACGAACGTTTTTTTTTTGTTTTTTTGTGGAACCTGAAACAAATAATGGGATATATTTTAGTCCTGTTTGTGAGATTGAAAAACAATGTAAATTAGTTATTTCCTTTATTTTGCTAATAGTAATCATTCGAAGAGGCATGGCTCGTGGCTTGGGTGTCCATACAGTACAGAACACACATTGATTGCGTTGTCCGTCTTCCTGTTGAGAAGTATTGACACTACAGTCGTGACTGACACGTACGCATGCTACTGGACTTCAGGTGTAAACAGTTAACAAGTAGTATTTATGATAAACATGTCTTACCTTGTATCCTCTGATAATTCGCCACTGGAAAAAAAGTACTCGTATAAAGTCCAAGAGGGGGATCGAAGATAGGCTATGAAAGCCTTTGCCACTTGCTTGCTAGGCGAGAGGAACGTTGTAACTAAAACTGCAAGGGGACTAGCCCCGTAAAGAAGAACACACGGACATATATTTAAAACACTACCTTTGACTGAACAGGCAGGGGAAGGAAAGACAAGGAATGTTCGTTACCTGGAGTTCTATGGCGATCTCTTCTCCGCTGGTCCTTGGATCGACGTGGTCCTACTCTGAAAGAAAACGGACGAGGGAGCAACTCCGGGCTCCAAACTCTGTACTTTCGCCTACCGATATTCTAACGATAACTTTAACTTCCCGCTCGTTCGTTCGCTCCTTTTTCTGAACTTATGATGCCTGTGGAGCTCTCTCGCGTAAACTGAAAACAACTAGAAACGGACTTCTTTTGTAACTACTTCATCTGACGAAAAACGGAAGACAACTAAGACTGATATTTTCTCACGCGACCTATTTAAGTGAAATTCGAACTATCGGCCGTTACGACGGTTGCTTCGATCGCGTCCTCTCGCAACGGCAATCCTGAGGAAGAACGCTGATTCCTTATTTCATTTTCTAATGCAATGTCAGCGGAGTTTCTCCAACTCCGCTGAAGGACGCTATCGCGATGAGCTTTTAAGAAGCTCTTTTTCAATGCTTCAGCGGGACCCTTTTTATAACGTGATTAGCTTATTTATTTATGATACCCGGGTCCTAGGTTCGATTCACGTCTGCGGCGTGATACGGCACACCGCTCTGGGGCAAAAAATTAGGTTCACGTAGGGAAGTTAATTTTTTGAAAACTTGCTGCTTAAATAAATAAATAAAAATAATAATAAAAAAAAATGGGCGCGACTATTCATCCTGGAGGGAAGTTAATTTCGTGTGTATACCTGCTGCCTAAATAAAAAAAAAAAGTCGCGGCTACCCATCCTGTCCAGTCAAGGATAGAAGAAAGTATATTTGAATAAAAACCAGAGAACATACAAAAAGGCAAGAATGGGTATACAACCAAAAAATAAACACAACATAATATCATGCAGAACCTAATTCTAAACTGCTGGGTTACATAGTGAACCGATTTGCGGTTCGCGAGACTGACGGCGTGCGTCTTATGACTCTCGGGTGGCGCTGACAGAGCAATCTCTCGTGTCAGCGCTGACGACGAACTTATTTATCACATGTCACTCGGCACGCGCTGAAGCACTTGACACCGGAGCACACGAAAGCACTGTAACACGAAGATAAAATGTATCCTTGATTCCTGGGCAAGGGTAATTCCATTGCGCATCGTTCGGAAAACACGGAGATTGTTTATACCCCTTTTACGGGGGGATATCTATATCACCTATAAAAAAAACTAAAAAAAGAAAACTTGGTATCAATACCCAAGAAAAAAAATCATGCAATAAGATACAAAAGTAGAGACCTGAAGGGTTCACAAGCAATGATATTGTTAAATATCTTACACAAGGAAGGTGAAATTGAAATATTTAATATATGTACATGGGATGATTTGCTTCCCAAAAAATCAATGTCTTTTGATTTGATACACAGAATTTTAAAAGTATTAACATTAGTGGCAGAAATTTACGTTCAAATTGTTCAAGTCTTTCTGCCGGTCTGAAAAAAAACTGTTTCCCGATGGTACACTGTAAGTTTGTGTTTTTGACATATAGTCAGAGGGAAACAGAAAAAAAGACACTTAGTTAGCGTTCTTTATGCACGGCTGAAGGATACTCCATTAGCAATCGCGATGGCGAGCGTTCATTGGTAATGGAGATCGGCGAACTGTTCTTGCAGATTCGGCGACGGGAGTCGAACACATGAGCACACGACGACGCGATACACACACACACGACACACGCACAGCTGAGATCCTGGAAACTGGAACGAAGGTTATCCTATAAGTCCGGATAACGTCACCGAAAGGCTATTCCTGGAAGAAAGTTCTGGCTCGCGTACAGTGGGAGTCCAGGAGGAACAGACACGCGAAAACGGCACTGGTAGAGCGTCCATTGTATGTTGGGCAAGCCTGGATCAGGTGTCGAACCCAAGAACATGTATGAAGAATCTTGGCAATCTGGAAAAGTGTGGGGGGGGTAACACTGTTGACTGCAAAAGTAGGTGCTGTCCGCTGGGGTCGAAGTGGAGCACTGGACGACGCACTTGGAGGAGAGATGTGGTGGGGAGATGGGCACTGGGTCCAAATGGTGAACACTCGACGGGGAGGGGGGGGGTCCTGGAGTGGACAGACGGACAGCGGCGGCAACGTGAATCCTGAAGTGTGACGTTAGCACATTGGTGAACTGATGCGGGGACACTGGGTGTTGCTGGTCACGAAATTATGGACTCAGGGGGGGGGGGTTCCGATGGCGCTGGGTCCTCCTTGGCTCGGGAACCTGAAGAGTAGGGGTGGGGCCGCTGGTGATATCTGGTTATCTCTTTTGTAGTAGTCCTGGATAGTCTTCTGGCCGTGACGTAAGGGGAGGTCACAGCGTCCTGGAGCACTCTGGAAGTCTGGAATCCCATCCTTCATGGGCCGCCGGATCCGCCCGTGAAAGTCCATGAATAAAGCCGGGCCTCAGTGGGTTGCGAGGTGGCACGAACATAGGTTAGCGTGTAGGAGAGAGAAGTTAGTAAAAACAAAAGAGGTGATAACTGTTCAGTAATGGGGGGGGGGTCTATAAACTTTATAAATATACAACGGGGTTTAAAACCTAAAACCTGTAAGGGAAACTCAAAACATGTATCGCGACTTGCACGTAGATGGTTACCACGGAATTTAGTCGGAAGAAACCGGTTGGTTCCGGGTTCGATAACAGTAATACAGGAAATATCCTGTTAACGCTGCATTCCAAAAAATTAAAATAAAAACTGTAACTGGGAAGTTGGAAACTAAAACGTCATGGAGTGGAATATCGCGATTGAGGGAATTATTCAACTGCTGTAGCGCCAGCGTCATGTCAGTCCAGTCCGGAAAAACGAGGCCCGTAAAGTTAACAGACTCGTCCGTAAACATTTTAACAGGTCGGGGTTATATGTACGCGTCGGCCATAGGGCGAGTGTGCATAATTTCATCGTCAAAAATGAGTTGGTCAAATTGACTGTAATTCAAGAAAACAGTGCGACCGGGAAGTACTTTAATAGTGCGACGTGTATGGATTTTACCGTTAAGAAGCTGGGAGGAAATGCATTTACCAATACCGGCAACAAGTATGCCGTGGCGTGACCGGGTTTTACAGACTTCGGGGCCAGAGTGAGACTTGATCTCCATGGCACATCCTTCGGTGGAATTGATATCCACTAAATTTTGCAAACACGTGACGTGGGGGTCTATAGATAGTTCCGTATGGTGGCACCCGTAAAGGAAGTTAGTAAATTTACATGCACTGGCGATAATTTCCACAAAACGGGGCGCGCCATTCTGCATCACCCTGTATGTCAATTCCGGGATTCGAACACGGGACCAGTGACCCTGCTGATAGGATCCCAAATTAATTGCACGGTACACCGGAGAAATCGCGTCCAAGGGGAGCAAGGGGGTCTCTAGTAGGAGATGAAAGGAATTCGTATCGACTTCATATGTGATCAAGTAGACATTGGTCAGGGCGTAAAACAACCCAACATCAGTGGTGTACAGTGTGGTTTTAAATTGGGGGTGCCCTTAAATAAAAATGCGAAGCCAAGTCGGGGTAAGAATATGGTATGATAGTTTATTTAAAGACAATTCCATAATTAAGAAGTCGAGGCGCTCGAACAGCTGAGAAGCCTGCATCATTGCCAAAATATGCTTTTCCTCTGTATATCGACTATATCCAATTCGAAGCCCCATCTTGCTTAATCGTCACACGTGGGAGCGTCCCGCGAGTACCTTGGCTCGAGTCCCACAGCGCCGCCCGAGGATGGCTTTTTCCGGGTTTCTGAACCCGTTTATGCTTGACGGCGTGCAGTTTAATGGCACGACCGGCGAGGACGTTCGCCGCTTCTTTGACCGTGTCGAGAGTCTCGCCACCCTTAACGATTGGAATACGCCGACGAAACTCAAAATGGTTCCGGCGCTGTTTGCGGGTCCGGCGCTTCGTTTATTCGAAGCCTGGAAAACAGCGCAGGCCGGTAGGGTGTTTACCTACGATCAGCTGAAAACACAGCTGATTACGGAATTTACAGGCTCCGTAGACAAGTTGCAATTGGAGGATCAAATTAAAGCTCGCCTCCACAAGGACGGAAAAGCCGTCACGGACTACATCCGTGACAAACACCTAATGTTGTACCGACTCGATCCCGAGATGTCTCCCGCCACCCAAATTAAACACCTCACCTTAGGCCTTCAGCCAGAGTTTATCCGGGAGACATATAAAAAGAAATATGCTTCCGTCCCGGATTTTGTACAGGATCTAAAGGCTTTCGAGAAATTGCAATTTCTTATTCGGAAGCGCAAAATCCAAGATTTATTGTCGGAAGCGAACACCGACTCCCTCCTCGCCCAGCTGCGAGCGCCGCCTTACAGCGCGCACGTGAGACCGGAAGCGCCGGTGCTCTCTCCCGAGGTTGCACGCTCACGAGAATCCCCGGAACGTGACCTCCGGGTGAAGGCCCTCCAAGCGCAACTCGACGCGCTCCAGCACAAACAGATGGCCACATCGAACCCGCAACCTGTCACTAAGGAAACGGGCCTTGAAGAGCAGCTGAAGAGTCTGACTCTTCGGTTGGATGAGCTATCCAGTCCGTCTCACGGCCAGCAGTCGCCGGGCGACGGAAGACGGAATGACTTCTACCACCCCCGCAATAATTATCGCGGTCAGACAAACAGAAGATTCTATAATAATAATAATAGATCATTTTCTGGTCGCGGCCAAGGCCAATACCGTCCCCGGTCTAATAACTTCAATAGGTTTGACCGAAATGACCAACGCCAACAGTGGCGGCGTGGTAACTCGCGGTCCGCATCTCCCAGTTTTCAATCATCTGCGTCGCGACGCGGACGGGTGGAGCAAGGGGAACGCCGCGAAGGAGTCCGCTGTAACCGGTGTTCGTACCCCTATCACACTTCGGATGTATGACAGGCCACCGATAGTGATTTAAACGGCCAGTAGCTACTTGGAGACGAGACGTCCAGGTAGCCCCCAAGATTAAATGTCTCTCCGTCAAGACTTTTCCCCACTCGGAGTTAATTTACGTCAGTGCAGAACTGGACGGGCAATCACAGAAGTTCATTCTTGATACCGGATCTATGATTTCTGTAATTGGTGCACAGGACGTTCCAGCCAGTGCGAAACGTTTCCAAATTCCTACTCTCATACAGGGTGTGTCCAACACACCCCTTGCGGTAAAGGAGATCGCGCTCTTGACGTTTTCCTTAGGTGGATATCAATTCCGACATCCCTTTCGCGTTCTTCCTCATTTTCAACAGGGTGTAATTCTGGGGAACGACTTTTTAACGTATCAGAGGGCTAATTTGGACTTCCATAGAAATCGTCTCACCGTGTATCGTTTTGGATCTCCAGTAAAATCTTATCTTCGGGCTACTACCCACAGAGCTTTTGACGTGTCTCTCAAACTGGCGCACATGATCCAGGCTAATCTTATTCCCGAATTTGTCGCGGCGAGGAAGATAATAGTAAAACCTCGCTCTCACCTTTGTATTCCCGTGCGTTTGGTGAATGGTATTGCCGATTCCGACACGTTATTGGAACCTGACGTGCCGTTTCAACAGAAATCTGGTTTATTAATACCCCGGGCTATTTTAAATGCACAGACCAACCTTCTCTGGATTAGCAATCCATTGGCACACAAGATTACCATTCCCAAAGGTCAGCGTCTTGGTTCGGCTGACGCGTGGGAAAACCCGGTCGCTCCGGCCAACCCGACCGGGGACAGTGCGCATGACACCGCCGGAATATTTCCCACCCCGGCTCAGGTGCATGTCACAACTGAAACTGAAGATGCAACTTACGCATCTCCGGTTGACAAGCAGTTCGACATAAATCCGGACCTTACGCCCATACAAAAGCAACAATTATTGCAGCTCTTGAATAACTATTCCCACGTTTTTTCTTGGTCCGAAACTGACGTTGGTCGAGCTACAAATTACGTACACCGCATTCGCCTAAAAGACGATGTTGTTTTCCGGTCAAGGCCGTACCCGGTGCCCATTCATTTGAGAAAAGAAATGAATGAGAAAATCGACTCTCTGTTACGGCAAGGGGTCATCCGGGAATCTACGTCCCCTTACAACTCGCCTGTGTTTCTCGTGCGCAAAAATAACGGGAAATACTGCATGGTGCAGGATCTTCGTGCACTGAACTCTAACACCATCTTTGATGCGATTGGTATGAACGATCTCAATGAGACTCTATATCAAATGGGCGGCAAATGATTCTATTGTAATCTTGATTTGCACCAGTCGTATTTTCAGTTACCCCTGTCGGAAGACAGCAAGCCGTATACGGCATTCACAGTGCCAGGAAAAGGCCATTTTGAAC
The DNA here is from genome assembly GCF_977018435.1 of Lepisma saccharinum. Classification (NCBI taxonomy): domain Eukaryota; kingdom Metazoa; phylum Arthropoda; class Insecta; order Zygentoma; family Lepismatidae; genus Lepisma; species Lepisma saccharinum. The sequence goes on from NC_139249.1 coordinate 41,158,454, forward strand.
TTAATTTTGCTGCAATGGGCGCCAGCACCAGTCCTGCCGGATTAACAAGGTCGATTCACCTGGCTTGTGCTCAAATGGATCCTTCCACGTTCGCCTCCTACATGGATGATCTGTACTGTTTTGCCGACGAGTTCTCGGGCTTATTGAACACCCTCGAACAACTGTTCAAGTGTTTAGAGGCGGCCGGTTTGAAACTTACCCCTTCTAAATGTTCCTTCGGTTATAGCCAGATCATCGCCCTCGGGAACCGAGTTGGCCGTTTCGGTTATTCTATCTCGGATAAGATTATCGACTCTATTACGCATTATATCCAGCCCAAAACTGTGCGTCAGGTGCGCCGCTTTTTGGGTCTTACTTCCTACGTCCGGCGGTATATTAAAAACTACTCGGACATTGCCGCACCGCTTCAGGCTTTGGTAGGAAAGAATAAGCGTTTTCAATGGGAAAAGGAACAACAAGACGCCTTTGAAGCATTAAAAAAGGCTCTTATTACGGCCCCCGTTCTCTTGCCGTATAAGCCTGACAAAGAAGTTCGGGTTTATACTGATGCATCGACTACCGCGATTTCCGGGATATTGATGCAACAAAACTCCGTATTGCTCACGAAAATTGAAAGATCACGAGACTAGGCTCTGGATCATTGAACTTGAACTGTTGGCCATTCTTTATACGTTAAAGAGCTTCAGGTTCTATCTTTTAGGACGCCACTTCTTTTTGTTCACCGATAACAAAAGTATAACGTATCTGCGCACCGCTAAATCTCTCTCCCCTAAACTCTTACTTTGGTCCTTATCGATAGATGAATATTTTTTTACGGTTTCCCATTGCCGCGGTACTCAAAATCCGGCGGACCCCTTGTCCCGGGATACTGGTATAGAACCGACCGACGACGCGCCAGAACTGGAAGAGACCAAGGTTTTATTCATGCAGGATAAAACCATTGATATTGCCTCTCATCAGCGCGCGGATGAAACCCTCGGCAGTATCATTCGCATTTTGGAGGATCCACAGGGGGAGGGCAGCCAAGCCCCCGCCCCCCTCCAACGGTAGGAATGTTACCATTCCATCGAAAATGGGTTGCTCTATCGACTCCATCGAATGGCCTCGGGTGCACAGAAGCTTCTGTGCATACCGACCGCCCTCCGTGACACGGTGATTGAATCTCTCCATTCTTTGGCCGACCGGAGGCGGCCACATGGGTTTTTCCAAAACTTACAATCGAGCCCTCAAAGAAATTTATTTTCCCTTTATGAAGAACTTCATACAGCGGAAAATCAGGGAATGCGCAGTGTGCCAAGCGAATAAGAAGCCGCCCGGTTATCCGGCCGGCGAGTTATTAACTTATCCGCCGCAAAAACCATTCCAATCCATCGCGATGGACTTCAGTGGCCCTTATCCCGCTTCAGGACCGCTCAGACATAAATATATACTCGCGGCGACTGACTTTTCAACCCGGTATATGGTCGCACGTTCGACTCCCGACGTGTCGGCTCAAACGGCGGCCGACTTTCTGTATGAAGAGATTATACTCCGGTTTGGGATCCCAGAGACCATCCATACCGATAAAGGAAGCGCATTTAGCTCTAAGCTTTTTCAGGAGTTGAATGAAAAGCTCGGAGTGAACCTCAAGTTCGCACCCACGGCGTGCCATAATCCGCTGGGCCTCCAGGAAAAAGGACATTTTTCCTTGCAGCAGATTCTTAAAAACTTTGTAAATAATGCTCACACGAATTGGGATATGTATCTTGGCCCCGCCCTATTTTCCTATAGCACGGCCCGCCAGCAGAACTTGCGCTTTTCTGCATTTTATCTATTGCATGGTTTCGAACCTCGCACTCCTTGGTCTGCAATGTTGCACAGGAGCGTCTGTGCAAGCGTGGAGAATGAAACGAGACTTAAAATCCTAGACAAAGCGCGTGCCGCGGCCGCGGAACACCTCCAAGCGCGCTATCAAGCCGTTAAGCCAGCTTATGACCGACGACATTCTCAAATCTCGTTTAATAATGGCGATGAAGTCCTTATTTTTGATGCCACCCAGCGCATCGGAACGTCTAGAAAATTTTCTGGACGTTTCACTGGGTCTGGTACTGTACTAGAACGCGTTAACCCCAATTCGTATCGTGTCCAATATCCAAATAAGCGGGACGTTACTGTCATAAAGGAGATTGGCGTACAGCGTCTGAAACTGTATCATTCCCCCACGCCTGAGTCCGAAATTCAGGATTAGAAACCACCAGGACGAAAAGGACGTTGTTCCCCCCCCCCCCCCGGCCTACGTAGCTTACGAACCGGTCATCTCTTTTTCTTTGGTTACGATCAGCGGTCAATGAGCAGCGCCGTCCAGACAGGCAATTTTTTGGGGGGGTTCATTTTAACTTAAAATATATATGGCTAATCAATAACTATTTACCTATTATGCGAAAATGTTGTGCAAAGTATTAGTTAGAGCCAACCACCACAGTGGCGCTTAGCGACACTGTGAGTCACCCACACCAAATTCCAGAAGGCTCAGAAGAAGCAAAGTTTGTTAAAAATAACACTAAGAGTGTTTATATGTAGCGCACAGTGTAGTAGTCTCAACGATATAAGTTAACAATTCAGATAAAAGGCGCTTATTTTTTTTCCCCTACGCGTCCCCTATGCCCAGCTGACGAGCTCGAACCTGAAGGGACACTTTCTGTTTAAAACAGGAAGGATGAACGAATTAAGCCACCAATGGCTTTTGTATTGATTTATTACTATGTCGTGTGCTTAGCACACGTTCAATGAATAGCGAAAATTCAATTCTCCGTATTTTGTGTGTGGATGGACTAAAACTGGTTTTCAAAATACGTTCACATTTTTACGCATATTATTTTTTTTATTACAGGTGGAAGAAATTCATTCCCACCCCTTTTGTTCCTTTCCCCTTTCCTTAACCGGCACGGGAAACAAAAATCTTGGGTACATGGTAATTTTCATTGCTTGCGCGGACATACTTGATTTCACGCCCCTCAAGTTGTATTCTTGCTGAGCTTCGATTCAAGATACATTGAATTATATGATATATCAATGACTACGTTTTAATTTTTTGTAAAGAGATTGCGCCACGACAGAGACTACGAATCTATTAATAAATAAATAATAGTGACTCCGGCAAGGTCTGCCTTCACTAAGTAAGCGACGGAGATATTTTTGTTCCGTTCAAGTAAGAGGAACTGGGGCTTAAGCGCCCGACTTATCAGAATGGCGTTATTTTTCTTCGTATTATTCTTAAGTATGTTTTTCCCGCAAGTGCAAGCCTTAACTTTTAAAGAATTCATTCGTCAAGCCTTTACATACCCCTATTTGTTTGGTACGTTTGTTATCATTGCTCTCTTGGCCATTTGTTTGTTTTTAGTGCTTAGTTGCCTGTGTCACCGTTGCTCTGGCCGACGACCCGTTCAAGTTCAATCGCAGAACGTGGATGACATCAGCATGACCGATCTCGGAGGCGAATGTTTATAGCTTTCATAGTTTACACGTATATGAAAATGCAGGTTTTACCGCTTCAACGGCGACACTCCACGAACACACGTCCCCGCATGGGCAAAATCCCTCAGTCTTGGAAATTATAAGTCCGCCCCAAATCTTACGTCAGTACGATGACGTAAGGCCCCCAGTCATGGTTCCGCCCTTGCCGCAACCTGTAAGCGAACTCTCTTCCGTCAGTTTACTTGTGGAGCCCGCAGTCTGTAGTTCGCACCAGGCTCCACCCGCCTCCGTCGAGGTGTCTTACACACAGGCGCGTGACCTGTCCGCTGATCGGCCGTTACCCCGTCCCCGAAGTAGAGATGGGCCGACTGACACGTACGCATGCTACTGGACTTCAGGTGTAAACAGTTAACAAGTAGTATTTATGATAAACATGTCTTACCTTGTATCCTCTGATAATTCGCCACTGGAAAAAAGTACTTGCACCAATATATTCAATATGCGTTCTTGCTTATTGCATCCTTAGTTTAAAACCTTAACTTTCACAACTCAATTGTTCAAGGTCATTTTTGTGAAAATCCTCACTCATACACAAACTATGTTTGGAACATTTCTCGTGCTGACTGGAACGAGAAGTAGTTTTCATGCAGAAAGAAGATCCTGGAGACTAGATGGCGAGCGCAAATATAATTTGAATCTTTTTCAACACTGGCGTATGCAGATGGGGGCTGAATGGGCTACAGCCTCTCCGAAATTTTGAGGAAACAAAAATTTGGGAAAACCCAGAATATTAAATGCAACCTCCCTTGAAATGACCCCTGATTGTCATTTTTGAGAGTGAAAAGTTCTAAATAAATATTCGATATATTTCATTGTTTATGCCCCCTCCATCTTTACAATTCCAGCGAACCTCGAAAAGACAATGGCTACGCAAGTGTTTCCCAACATATGTACATTGCACCGACTCATATACAGCATGTTCCACATGAAACCGATACGCATCGAATGAAACGTTCAGTACAGGTTTTATATGAGACAGGCCTTTGCAATAGGGTGGATAGAAATTTTTTTTTTTAAAGAAATCTAATAGTGAGGAAAAGTTGCCTTTTGATGTAAAAACGACCAAAATAAAATTTGATGGTAATCGGAGCATGTCTTGAGGTGCCACAAGTACGATAAAGTTTCATAAATTTGATTTTTTGTGCTCTATTTCAACCTTTTTCTCTAGTTTCTTATTTGCGCTTTAAAAGCCCAAATCAAAAAGTTCGTACCTTTTATGCCTTTTTATTAATAGAACAAACGTTTCTGGGAGTTATAAATTTATGGTGAGGATAAAGATAATAGTTATTAAAATATTAATTGGGTGATGTAGTTATTTCTCATTCATCTCTCAGATGGTTATCACTCGCTTGGCCTAAATGTGATAAATGCAAGAGGTTACTTTTAAAGGAATGGCGATAGAAATTAACTTAGATTAGATATGGGTTTTATACTCTCCATGACTGAACCGATATGGATTGGTTTAGAAAAGGATATTACTTGCCTTACAAATAGATGAAGATTGTTCCTACACTTGTCCTCTCAAATGTCACTTATCTGACCTCAATGTCAGACATCGATCCAATCACACACCATCGTCCAATAATCGTTCTCCACTTTGCTTCTCTCTCACAATCCGCAGACCTTACTCTCTCTCGTATTCTCGCCCACTGATCACACCTCCTGACAATTCCAACACTCATGCCACATACGCCTTCCAAGTCAATCACCCGACCTTTGCCTGATTACTTATTCAGCATTCCTTTCTCTGATACCTGCTATGCTAAGACTTTATACTTCTTACCCAATACCTTGGGTACGATACGCTTCATTTAGTAGTCACCACTATATTTTACAGCATTTCATTAATAGTTGTATGAACGTTGGGTCAAAGGGAAATTACAACCCCCATCACCCCCTCCCCCTCTGGTCACTCCTCTGAAAATAATAATCTAATGTGGCCTCCCAGTGGGTAACACTAACGTCGTCGCGTTGTAATTAAGGGGCACGGGTTTGATATCGGCTGGAGGCACCTAGTGGTTCGGATTCTACTTTAAACTGTAGATCCAGTCTCGATTAGCCTATCTGTGCATAAAGTGGACTTAAAAACAAAAATATAAACTAATCGAACAATAGTCTGATTTAACAAAGTGTGAAATGGTTGACGGTTAATATTTTAGTTAAGGCCGTCCTGGACCATTTTCCCGTGTTATGATATTCCATACTCTGAAAGAAAAATGGGTTCAGAATTCCTTTTGAAGCATTTAAACGGATATTTCTTTGGTTTAAGCTCTGCTATCTAGTTATCTGTGAGTGATAGAAAATAGTTGAGGGCTAAAAGTGGTAAACGTTGTAAGTGCCAAAAGCGAATGTGTTGGGAAATCGTATCGTTCCGCACATCAGCCCGTAAGAACGTGAACACTAGTGACCTCTTTACACGGCCTTTGAACTACTTAGAGGGCTACCAGCCACATTTCACGTTTACCACATTATAAAGCATGGCACATTTCACAGTTTAACGTGGAAAACGGTGTTTGTATTATTTTGGCACTTACAGCGTTTACCAATTTCAGTCTTCAGTTCACGGTGTTACGATATTATGGCACATGGACAACAGCAAACCACACTAAGATGCACTTGAATGCTCTTGACGGAATTCTAAGTAGATGTAATTTTTAAGAATTTAGTACATACATCATAGCGATTTTTGAAAGGAGAAGAATTTTCGAAAAATACTTAGCAAATGCTAATGCATTAAGTCAAGCCCTGCTTTAAAAAAATGGTCTAAAATATTAAGTTAGGTATTTTGTATTATAGCGGTATTATAATGTTACGTTTCGGACAAAAACGTTCATAAAATATCGAAGAAAATTATGTCATTGAAAAAATAAATATTTCTGTTGATGTTCTTAACATGGCTTTAGAAATGGTATATTTTACAAAGACATTGAACACATTCGTACTGAGCAAGCTACAAAATGAATAATAAATTTTATTTTTAATTGTATGGTGAGACTGCAACACTGATCAGCTGAAAACAGTGCTGACCACTAATAACTCATGAAATTAATGCATGAGTGATTTTGAAGGGAAACTGAGTCCTGCCCATAGGCGTAATTTTGTCCGTCCGCTTGGGGGGGGGGGGGGCTAGCTGGGGCTAACTTTATTTATGCACACAAAAGACTTAAAAAAGACTGATTTCGCCAATGAACTGTAGTGATCGCCATTTAATAAAACAATTACGCACGATTGAATCGCTTCTACAGGATCGCGACACATTCACGCAACATTTAGACTTAAATCTTTAAATTTCCCCACGCAATACAAATCCACAGAAACTACGTAAATTCACTTCTTTGAACTAACGCCTTTTCCTTAACAAAACAGCTATAATGACTGCTTCTCTTTTTCATGTTCTAAAAAAACACAATTGTGGGAGCTCATTGTTGAAAGGCTACATTTATGTAAACAATATTTTCTTTGAAAACTTGTCCGGAACATAAGGTCCCCGTAAAAAGGCATATGTACTTCAACTTTCATTGTATTATACATCTGGACATATTTTGAAATTCTTTCCTTATGTGTGACTGCCACAACACAAGAGTAACACAAGAAAGTTTCATGAGAATTTTCTAATTTTTGTGTGCAGTTTCTCTTTCCTTAATTCTTTTAAGCCTATGTCACATGCGTTTGGGGGCTTAGCCCCCCTAGCCCCTACCTAACTACGCCTATGGTCCTGCCTGTTGTTTAATAGCATGCTGTTAATAAATAGCGACAGAGAGAACATGGAATAAGTGGTACTCACCAGCCCTGTGTGAGTTTTCTGCTCCCAGGAGGCAGCACTTGGTGTCTAACTGTCGCTGTCGTCCCTGTGTCACTCTGTTGCCTCTGAAAAGGACAAAGTAAGACGCAGATGAATCAAGTGCTGTAATGTTATGTATTCTCAGTTGAACCTAAATGCAACCAGAAGTTATCAATGGCCCATCTGGTTCGCAACAGTTTTTGACGCAAGGTGTGGTGCACGGTCATTCCAGTGTCAGGCTGGTAAAAAGAATGTATTCAACGAAGTAGAAAATAAGCTGTGTTCAATTTCAAAAGACTCAACAAATCCCTGTGTGCTGCTTTCATCTATCTTTCTAGGGCTTAGTCTCATTGCTAGAGCACCATTTTTGCTGTCGAGGAATTTTTGCATCCTTGGTTATGCAAGCGAGCATTCTTCTTGGTGAGTGTCGCTTCATCAATTTCATCACATCATAACTCATCTTTGCGATTAGCCAAAAGTGGCAGAAAAGCGAAGTAAAATAAACCCAATCAATCAATTAAAGCATGTGTAAATCTTGAAAGCTTACCTTCTACTAACAGGCACTACTCTTGGCAGGTGCTATATTTTCGATGCCTTTCCCCATGTTGTTGGCTTCTATGACGTCACAGCCTGGCTAGGAAGTTGAACTTGGCTCCATCATCCAGCAAACACGGCTTGTTGAAGGTGTCATAGCCTGAGAAATAAAATGTAAGTTTGTGTAGAAATTAAATCATTTTATTTCTTTGCAATAATAATAGCCGTCTAAAATGTATAAAATTTGTAATTTTAGTTTCCTGACACCTGCAGGAGAGATCTAAATGTAATTTAAAAATTTTCGAAAGTAAGAATTGAAGATGACCTCCGTGGCGGAGTGGTTAGCACAGAGCGCTATCCTCTCAGTTATGAAAATTTTCTTAAAACATCCCCCAGTTGGGATAATCTGCATAGGCATCCTCACCTACTGCATTGTCTCCATGTTCCTCATACAAGCATCTTTCCCTTCCCCTAACAAGAATAACCTCAGCTAGTAATTTTCACTTCGAGCACCGGAGAGAGCAAAAACAAACATATACTATTTATATCAAGCTCTATTTACCTTTTGTTCTTTCAATCTCATTTAACAACTCAGATTCAATTAGTGTTTAAATTAGATAATATCTATGGAAACGTTTAGCACACAAGTATTTTTCTCTTCTAAGAATTGTATTCAGGTAACACTAGGAAACAAATATCAACTATTTTCTGTATCCTGGGTAAAATAACGTGTTCTTTGCTAATTTCGGTGCGAGAAATTCAGAGAATGTCTCAAAATTTGTGTACCAGGTCACATTTCCGAGATATACAGGGTGTACCAAAAGTCACAGAACAGAGATATTGGATGTCCTTAACTTTTGTACAAAAAACGATAGAGACATGAACCTTGTATTAGTTATTAACTTTATCTATGTGGATATTCTATAAATATTAAACACGAAAATAATTATCTGCATGAACGTTCAGTATGGAATAAATGCTTGTAAGGTGTAACAAAATATTGTACGAAGGATAGAAAAACATGAATAAAAGACAGATAGGGTCATTCCACGTCAATTCATCCAGGCCATGTCACCCACCATCACCGATTTTGATGAAATTCGGTATGCTTATAGAACTTTTGATGGTGATTACAAAAATGACAACTTTTTTAAAATTGGTCAACGGGATCAGAAGTTACGCGCTTATTAAGATCTCCGTTTACGCCGCATGCTGCTCCACCTTGAATGACACGCATTAGGTTATAAACGATCGTATCTTCCCTCGGGATTGCCGTAGAAACTTAGAATTAGTTTCATTTTCTTTAGAATAGTATAAGCTTTCATTTAAATAACGTTTCAGATTAATGCATCAATAAACATGTATTTTATATATAGTGTTATGTATTTTTTTAGAAAAATAAATGACTAACTTCAAGAGTCAATTTCATGCAATGTCCCCCCTTCAATTTCCCCCCAATTTTATATGTAGGTAGCTCAGAGTGTGTACTAATGGCTGATGGAAAAATTGGGATGGGCGGTTCAGACACAGGGTGATAAAAAAATCATATGCATAAAATGACATTAAAAGTAAATCTTATTAAAAATGCTTGTGTATTTAGCACAAAGCCTGAAGTACAATATGTTTCAAGCTACAATATTCAAAATTTATGTTCACTATGTGTGAATGTAAGCATAGACGTAACCTGGCGGGGGCAAAGGTAAGCTCTTGCCCTCTCCCAAATTTATAGATTAATTAAAATTTACAAGTTAAATATATCTTGTGATCCTCCTGGCACTTGATAAACAAACGCATAAAGAGTAATAATTGTGCTTTTTAAAATGTATTTATCAAATAATCCTGGCCACTATTTTTATGCGATGGAAAACTTTGTGATTATCTCAACCCAAAAATAGTTTCCAAGTGAAACCCATTAAGATAGTACCTAAAAATTGTACGCTATGCATTGCCAAATCATGTACTATAAATTGTGCGGTTCACATTTTACATGGATATTTTGACCATTTCAAACACACTAAAGTATTTGACTTATCACTAAGTACATATGTCCTTCCATTTGTGTTGTTAATGTTCCACTGGACACAGCATACTTTTTGGCCAGTAGTAGGAAGTTGATGGACCAAGTGGATGCAAGAATTTAATAGCTGCATCTCCATTTTCACGTGGACTTTTGAAGCAATCCTACAAACAAGTTTGAGTCACGCACACACATGCTACTACATAACTGATTACAGTTGGAATTTGGAAAGCCACTCCTTCACAAAAGTCAAACCATACAGTTACAAAACATATTACATCAGCACTTACAATTTTTGCTCTGACTGTTAAACAACTAGTGTTTGGAAGTAACTAGTTACAAAGTTACAAGTAACAGTTACTTTTTATTTAGGAATTCTAACTGTAAGTATCTACTTTTAAAAGTAAGTACCTGTAACGTTAACAACGGTAACAGAGTTACTTTTTGCAGTAGGGAAATTGCTGGCAAGGAAGCTATGCTTTGTTGCATGCTAAATTTAGAACATCCACGCTTTACTGTAATTCATTTCTAATTGTATGTGAAAACTCCATTGTTTTTGGTAGACTGCTGCGTTCGTTTGGAATGTGGTTGTCCAGCTAGGAAAAAGTCATTGTTGAGGGAGTGGATCTTTGGATCTTGTTGAACTTGGAATGGAGGAGAAAGAAATAGGTGCAAGTGGAATTAATGACACCATATTCAAAATACGGTGGTCAGCATACAAATGATTTTTTAATTATAATCGTTCAAGCAAAGCTGACTGTGTTTTTCATCATTTATTAGCAGTAATAATGTAAATATATGAATACATATTATGTACTAGAAACATAAGTAAAACATGGAAGTCTTCATGATCATTGATTGTGTGTAACGTTTACACAAATCAATGATCATTAACAGTACGTTACTGTTACAGTAACTGTAAAAGAAACTCAGTTACTTTCAAAGTACCAGTAACAATAACTGAGTAACTTTTTTAATGAGTGACTGTAACTCAGTTACTTGTAAAAAGTAACTTACGGAACCTGTAAGTTCAAAATTGTGCATACTTTCTGGTACTGTTGTAGTACTTTGCAATCGCTGACACATTCTACTGTGAGTTGTTGTTACCCTAGATGATTACTAAGAAATTTATGCCTTGAATACTACTTCTATGGAATTGGTACATAATTGCCGCACTTGACTATAGAAGTATATACAAGTACTTTTACTGTTCAAACCATCCCGTCACAAGGATATTTTCTGTGGTACGTGGCGAAAAAGCTCCATTTGAAAAAACTTCAATCAGCACAAATGTGTAGTATTTATTCTTACTTCATATTACGTATCCCCATGAAGAGTAGCCAATAAAGAACTTCCATATTGAGATAAAATGCACAAAAAGAATGTTCTCGAAGATAAATTTGCTAAACTTAGGAACGTTAATAATGATTATATATAATTATATAAGATATAAAATTTAAAAAAAAACTGAAGACAGTTGAAACTAACTTAGATACAGTGGAACCTCGATTTTACGTTATCCAGGAGATCAAGCTGAAAAAAATTAATACGCGGGAAATGTACAATCTTGGAAAATTTCTAAACAATTTGCTATGTTGGGACCACCAAGATTAAATGAAAAATGAAGGAAAATGTAAAATCGAGGAACTTAAATCGGGGTTCCACTGTAATTATTACTTGCAAATTTTAATTTAATATATAAATTTGGGAGAGGGCAAGAGCTTACCTTTGCCCCCGCCAGGTTACGTCTATGCTTACATTCACACATAGTGAACATAAATTTTTAATATTGTAGCTTGAAACATATTGTACTTCAGGCTTTGTGCTAAATACACAAGCATTTTTAATAAGATTTACTTTTAATGTCATTTTATGCAAATGATTTTTTTATCACCCTGTGTCTGAACCGCCCATCCCAATTTTTCCATCAGCCATTAGTACACACTCTGAGCTACCTACATATAAAATTGGGGGGAAATTGAAGGGGGGGCATTGCATGAAATTGATTGATGCATTAATCTGAAACGTTATTTAAATGAAAGATTATATTATTCTGAAGAAAATGAAACTAATTCGAAGTTTCTACGGCAAACCCGAGGGAAGATACGATCGTTTATAACCTAATGCGTGTCATTCAAAGTGGAGCCGCATGCGGCGTAAACAGAGATCTTAAAAAGCGCGTAACTTCTGATCCCCTTTACCAATTTTAATAAAGTTGTCATTTTTGTAATCACCATCAAACGTTCTATAAGCATACCGAATTTAATCAAAATCGGGGATGGTGGGTGACATTTTCACAAAATTCTGGATGATTTGACATGGAATGACCCGATATAGAGTCGCTTGCAATAATGCTTTGTGTGTGTCGATGGTCTCAATGAGTATTTATCGAATTGATAAAAGACCGGTGCATGTAGTACCGTGCAATGAAAGCATATTAGGGGATGTGAGAGTAATTCTGTGCATTAGACGATTTGTGGGGTTAATTATGCTCTATTCATTAAAAAAATACGAAATGTACTGGCAACATTGGTCGTGTCAGAGTCCAGTACCAGGTGCGCCGATATCTGGCGATGATATTCAATTAATTTCCAGATGAATATAAGATTTGAAATTTATCTTGCCATTTTAGAGAGTGAAAAGTTCTAAATATGCGAGATTTTACAATCGAATCCGGGTCATTTTGTTTTCAGGTGGGCGATGTTAACAAATAAAGTTAACACACAGCAGCTAAAGAATCACTGGCATCGATACTAGTTTTTTGCCCCCTCCAGATATAAATAAGTTTAAGTTTCCCTTTAGATCTGCCACCCAGACCCCTTCCCATTTATTAAATTAAATTAAATAAAAATGCCGTGTTATAGTGGTTAGTGTATGGTGAAATAAAGCTGGAGGTCTTAGGTTGAGATCTCGTTTTTTGTATTTGTTTCTGACCTTAACTAATCATCCACCTTTGTCATGGATCTCTGGTCCCCGCAGTGTTAATTTGTAATATTTCGAGTTTAAAGCTTAATAACAATTTATTATTTATGCTTTAAAAGGTTAATTGAAACTGTAAAGTAGGAATCGAACGCTTTCACCGTGCCTTTACCAGGAACCGATTGGGGGATTCCTTGATTACAAAGTGGCTTGCTTTACTACTATGTTATACCTTATTGTTGTATTTGAAATATTTACACAAAAACAGATATGTAAACGATAAATGTCATTTTAAATATGCTTGACTGAGAATTATAAAAAAAAGTTTAAAAAAACAAAGAGGTCAATAAAAGGGTTTATAAGAAAACATGTCAAGAATTGTTATTAGAGAATATAGTTTCATACGTAAGTATATTTATATTAACAGATTATCACTTAAAAATTATATAACAAATTGCAGATACTACAATGATTTTTGTCAATCTGTGTACAAGGAACTTCTGTTACTACAAGAATCATGATTTTCACAACAAAATAAAATTTTAGAACTGGAAAAGATGGATCAGTGTAATTTCAGTTAATGCACGCTAACTTATTTCAGTAATTGTTTCTGTGTGTTCTGACGAATTTACCACACAGCTCCTTATGATAACAAAATAACCTTTCTAATGATATTAAAATTTCGAATTCTTATCATTTTGTGATCTAGACAATGCTCGAAGCGGGGTGGGGGCCAGGGGGTATACTATCTCCTCATCCTCAGTTAAGAATATTTCCATAAAGCTTTCCCCATAGGCATCTGCATAGGCATCCCCACCTACTGCATTGTCTTCCTGTTGCTCATACAATAATCTTCCCCTTCCACTAACAAACATAACCAATTTCTACTTGGAGCACTGGAGAGAGCAAAAAACAAATATACACTCATTATATTATTATATAAACTCTAATTACCTTTTGTTCTTTGAACCGCATTTCAAGATAGACTTAGATTTTAAAACCGTTTTAGTATGATCATTTCTATGGTAACGGTTAGCAGACAAGTATTGTTGGCATCTAAGAATAATGGAAATCAGATATTCAAAGCAGGACCAACTACTATCCGTGCGTGACAAAAATATTGAGCCCTCGGTTTATGCGCTTGTAAATTTGTACTCCGTGGAAGGAAAAAGGTCAAATATACCTCACTGGAAAGCTTAAAGTATCTACTTTTTAATAAACGTTATCTGAAATTTTTTCTTAACTTTGTTTTCTTGCTATAATGAAAAATTCACTGGAAAGTGTAGTTTTCCCTTCCAATTTTCACGAACTGGAAACTTAATACCACAGTTCATAATCGACTGTACATATAATTTTGAGATTTTGTTTACTTGAAGTTTGATTATTTTTGCAACTCTGTAGAAAAAATAAAATGCATATTTTTACTAGATACTTCAAAAATTGACATTTTAGGGAAACGTGCAAACTTGAAATGCATAATTACAAATTCAATGAAATTGCAAGAAACTGTTGACATAACGCATTCGATCAAATTCCAGAAGTTTGGCATGTGTACATCACATATCGTTCAAGATATTAATTATTCTTTCGCACTCCTAATATGGTAAACGGGTACATGACGTATGGCATAGTGCGGCCAATCTCAGACTCCGCGGGCAGCAGGCAACTTCCACAGCGTTGCCGCTTCGCTGCGAAAATCGGGCAAGTGCATTCCGTCTAGCCGATCCAAAGTATTGTCACAGCATAAAATAATGAATGAAATATTTATCATATTCCAAATGGAGTACTGCTGTACTGCAGGCTTATTTGTCCTATTTCTTCTAGCTTTTATTTTTATATGAACAGCTGCAACTCTTGTAATAAGCAAGGAGTTGTGGGTTCATTAAGAGAGACAAAAGAACTAAAAACATTAATAAATTTTCAATAAATATGAGTGAAAGGTAAAAGTATAAAATGCTGCTCATAATGAATTCTGTTGAACTGGATAATTAAAATAAATGTCGTGTATCTTTCTTCTCATCACACCTTGGAAAAACTCGCCAGATAAAATATTGGGTCGATGCAAATTTTTCTTGTTTCCTTGTGGCAAAAGAAAATTTCGGCATCTCTACAATGCTTTCCTTTGGCACCACATTGTTTCGGCTCATTTCCCGTGTCAAAGCTGCTTGGACGCGGAATTTAAAGGGCAAGCGGAGGCGCTTGGCAACGCTCTACATGCGTACTTAGCAACGATGTGAATTGCGCGGGAACCGGTTGCCAAGAAAAACAATTTTCTCTGATGTTTTCAATTCGCACAGTGTGCAAGAATGAGATATGAAAGTTTGATTTTTATTCCACTGCCATCATTTTGATATGCATTTCATGACCATTGGGCTGACAATTGCCGAGATTGCAACATCATAATTAATCATTAATTGTGACTGTTCAACAGATGATAGTACCATTATATTTGGCTGAGATATTTCCACATAAACAAGGTTCAATCACAAAAAAATCATATTTTTATACGAAGCTACACACAGTTGAATTCGACTTATGTAAAAAACACCCGAAGAAACTACACTTTTACGAACATTTTTGTCTGAATAGAAAACAGACAGAGATAAAATCACCTTTTGTTGCTTTTGTCTAAAAGCAGACACTTGTAGCTTTCCAATGAGGTATATTTGACTTTTTTCCTCCCACGGAGTACAATTTTTTAAGCACGCAAACCGAGAGCTCACTATTTTTATCACGGATAGTAGTTCATTGTGATAACAACAATGCAATTGTAAGACGTGTTGATTTAATAGCCCTTCATACCGCTTTTAGGCAAGTGTTTTCTCATGCCAGCTGTAGATACGGCCAAAGTGGTCGCGTTTTGTAGATGAAAGGGTCAGTTTATGCGCAGCGGTCCGTTTCATTTGCCGCCACGTTTTGACAAACATGCATGCCGTCGTGCACTAGAAAACGCATCAGCAAAAGTAGCAAAACATTTCCTAAGTGTATCAGCCACGCAGCTAGATATTTTAGCGCCCTAGGGAGAATTATGGTTTGGTGCCTACCCCTTCCTCCTTCACCCGCACTACCAAGCAACGATATTTTATGTGGGTTTTTCGATATTTTCTTCTTTGTGATATTTATATTCCACAAATTTTGAAATGAGGAAACAAACAAAAAAGAAAAAAAAACTCGTTAAAAATGATGTAGGTCTATTTCAAGATCCGTACTTTCCATTTCTGATTATGTCTGTATGTCTTTACACCCGTATACATTACCCATATGAATATTTATATTTATGTTACTGCGAGCAATAACTGTTGTGCATGTTTTAGATATAGCTTAATAGGAAGTGTAAGGATGGGAGTTACTGTTACATGTTTCTTTCATTGTTGCAGGGAATCATCGTGATGTGGACCAAGGAATATAGAGATTAGGTAAAACCATCCGAAGATTGCCGATCTTGCACGAACGCGTGACGTCACCGGAGAAGCAGTGAGCTCGGCTGGAACAGACGGCCCCTAGCATTTATATGGGAGATTGAGAGAGCGAAAGTATATTATTATTTTTAGGAGGGGGAAAATAATAATTGTCATCCTCCAAGATGGTATCGAGGCATCATTTTAATGATTAGTAACATAATTGAAAACGCGCTACTTTTAAAAGGGGGCAAAGTACATGTGAAAAAATGTATTTTGAAAATCCATGTTCCTGAAACTTTCTGACCGATGCGCTACAAAGAAAGTTGCGTGTTCTCCTTTAGAATTTCGTCATTTTACAAATCGTAATATAATTTTAACAAAAACGTGGCATGCTAAAGAAGAATTAAAGAGTTTAAAAAAATAATTGATTAATAGACTTAGTTTATTTTACTTCGCTTATCTGTCACATATGGCTAATCGTGATGATATGCGTGATGATATGATGGAATTGAAGAAAGGAAAGTAGACCCATGCCCGGGCGGGGATTCGAACCTGGGGGCCCTTGGCATCTTAAAGCGTTGTGCTAACCACTTCCCCACGGAGGTCAGCATTACAAGGAAATAAACAGAAAATGACAATCATATGGCATCTATGTTTTAATATGCGAGAAACATTTGCGAGGAGGTTATTGAAGTAACAAATAATTATTACAAGACGTTATGATGAAAATTATTAATATATCTGAAATATCGAGAGTTGACCTTGCAGTCTCTAAAAGTACTTTTAGGGTTACGCAAAACCTTTACTCAAAATTGCTAGTGTAAATTTATAAGCTATTAAAATTTAAAACTTATTCCTGTTCGAAAAGTGAAACTGCCAAGTCAAATTAATATTTCGTAGAAATACATATATTTGTCTTTCATGAGGCCAAGAGAGTATTTGGAGGGTCGCTGGCTTGGGAAGGCTATAGCCCCGGATCTCGATCTGCAAAGGGGCTTCCAGTGGGAAAACATTCCTATGAAAGAGTCCAGAAGAAGGGTCGAAATGATTTTTTTTAAATGGCTCAAGAATACAAAGATATAAGTGGATATTTGACAAGCCTAGTCTAAAACTTACAACTGAAGTCTTACGTGTGTGTGGGGGGGGGGGGGCTACGTGAGGTAACACAGTGGAATATGATTCACAATACTAAAATTAAAATAAATATGTGGGAACAATAGAAATCAAAATACGTTGTAGCTAGTGACAGCGCAATAGTAAAGATGGAGGGGTAAATCATATTTTCCAGGAGCAATCATTTTTATTATTGCGTTACATACGACACAAAAATGCATATTTTGGCTAAAACAGCATTCATTCATTTATTTATTTTGTCGTTTTACTGGGGGCAGATAAGAAAGAGAGAGAAATTGTCGAACGAGAATAGGGGGGCGTTCCTGCCCCCCCCCCTGTAGTGTGGTCATTGCCTATAGCTATGATGGAGAAGAATGCACCAATTACTACGCTATTAAATGAAACAGAAACTTTTAAAGCTTTTAATCAAATTATTTGTGAACTATGATTTAAATTTAGAGAGAGCACATACCTGTTTAATTGAATTTGAATGAGTTAACTTCTGAAGCCTGCCATTTCCGAGCCTTCTTCCGGTGTGACTGCACTGCCCTTTGAGCCCTAGCTGCTGCGTTCAGGTGGCGGAACGAGCAGAATACTGATTAAAGCAAATATGTGACAAATATATATAAAGAAAACAACGTGTTGAAGCTATTCACGGCGCCAAAGAAAAGACAGAAGAGAAACGTGGAGAGTGCAGTGATATTTTACGGGAAGCAGCAGGCACGTATCCAGGAATTCCTTTCGGGGCGGCGGCTGAACACCATTTTTTAAAGGGGTATCACAATTGTATGTTTAAGGCCAGTGGTGGCAATTGGGTTCCAAAATGGGGGGGTGGGGGGTGAACAAGGAGACAAGCATTAAGAGGCCATAGTGTGATAGTGTGGAGGCAAAAGTATGGGGAGCAACTATATCCTAAATCGTCGCCACTGTTTAAGGCTGTCATTTTAATCAAAACGTGAAATCGGGACATTTTCTACCACTCAACTCCTCTGTTTCCATGCATTAATATTGTGTGCCGGAACCATCTCAGTATGTGTGTTTGTCCATTTCTTCTCATCAGGCATCAAAACATCTATGTACCAGAAGTGTTTTTACGAAGGTGTTACACATGCACGGAATGCACAATCCACTCGACAACGCAAGATTCAAACTGTGTGCAGGGAACTGGAATCAGACAGTTCACGAATATTTCTCTCTCATTTGAGCCTGAACACCACTAATGTATCTTGTCCTCCCATGTTTGCAGCTCTTATAAAAGCCGAAACCCACCAAATTGTTCATATTCATGCCTAAGCACTTGCAAGTGTCCAAAATTGTCTGTTGAGTGTGTGTCGAACCCAGTAGCCTTAAACAAAAGTATTTTCTTATGCCATGAAATTCTCGGACTGCATACACAAAATTTGGTCCTGGCACAACCAAATCATCACTCAAAACTTTGATTTTCAGTTTGTCTGTGCAGCTTATTTCTTTTTTAATAAATCGCTCCAATGCCCAGCCCGATACTGCCGAAATATTCACTTTAGAGAGAGAGACCTTCGATCTCTTCGTCTTTCGACCCGAACTACTCGTAGCACTACTCGACGTTCCGCTGTCGTCAATGTATTTTGCTTTGGGAGCGAACTGGAACTAGTAGTAGACTTCGTTACTTTACGGTATTTAGTCCATTTCATTTTCGAATCACTAGAACTTATAAAGCAACCAATGGACACTGACTGATCACTAATCGACTGTATGAATTGTCACACTTACCTCTGAAGTCTCCACCTATTCTGTTGTACAGATCAACCGGGAAATTGAAGCCGCGTATTAATATCCTCATTATATTTGTAACATTCCAAATATAATATATTCAATTTGGGAATATTACTCGTACCTTTTGGTACGTCTATAGAGTTTTTTCGGAGAAAATAAACTCTCCACTGCATAATACGATAGCGCTACGGCGTTTGGATGGTGTTGCCATCTGTCGTAGATAAGCTAAACTATACTCTCCTCCCCCCCCCTTCCCCTTTTCTTGCACGATTCCCGATCGTCAATAGCACAGTTCGCATCCGGTCTTCGAAACAGCCACATACAGTCGACTAGCAGCGGAGCAGGATCGCCTTGCCTACACGCAATTCCTTCGCCCACGTATTGCAATGGTGAGATGGGAATACAACTTTAGAAGCCACGATTTCTAGACTCGTGAAAAGGCGCACGAATGCAGTTACGTGATCCAGACCATGTGCTTGCGATTGTGATAAGGACCATCAGAAGGATTGCATTAAGGTATAGTGGACGTTTATAGATTTCGATCCTGTTACCGACTTGCCCTTTTTGAACTGTACAATTACCCCCCTTTTTCTTATGCTTGTTGAGCGAGCTGTTTGTTTTTGGAGTTTCTTCTCCGACACATTACCCCCCCCCCTTTTTTTGGCTCTTGGATATAAATTAACGTGCCGAGTATATTGGTACAGTGCTTCGGATAGTGAACTCTAATAATTTACGCACGCATTTTTTGGAACTGATAACAATACCAAGTCAAAGTACGCCCAACACGAAGCGTTAGGCATTTTTACTCCAATATTTCGTGTAAAAGTCCAATACCAAAGAAAGAGCGATTAGCTGACTATTCTCATGCCTTTTGTAGTCTGAATAATCGATTGTGACAAAAGAAAATAAATTTGTTTTCCTTACGCAAGGAATTGCTGTATAGACCTTGTTGAAAGATAGGAAGCAACGGTTCAAATCGCGTTCGTCAAATGACACTGCTCGTTTTTGTAATTCTTCCCCTTTTCCCTCTTTATTAAGTCATATCCCCGGAACACCTTAAGCAGTAGCCTCAAAGCCATGCACAATATATATATATATATGTAATGTACATATGCATGATTGTACGTAGTTGTTAAGGATTCATTGTTATTGAAGAACACCTCCGTAGATTGTTCTCGGCATTGTGTTGCCTTTCGTTAAGTAGTACGGTTACGGGAACGTAGATTTTCAATTGGACTTGTTCCTTGTACTCGTTTTTGTAAAGAATAGTTTCCCTCTTAAAAAAAAAAAAAAAAAAAAAAAAGAGAGGTTGAGTGTCATGTAATAATATTTAACTTTCACGTTGTTATTAGGAAAATCAAGATAATCTAAAACTGTTGAAATAAAAGGAGGTTAAAATTGAAGTTTTACTCTTTTATCTTTTCTTGTTTGCTTCTGTCCCGTTAGTTAAATCGAGCACAATGAAAGAATGCAATATATACATATATATATATATGTTTTTGAATAAGAACAAGGATACTGTCCTTGAATAGTTAAAACCTTGTACACCTTTTTGACTGTTCTCCCCCCCCCTTTTTCTTCTTTTGAAGATTAGAGTGAATACTGAATTATGCATGCCTGTTTAATCAATTAGTATTAAGAGGGTTAATTGTGAGTAAGTTTTTTTTTTGTGTCGTCATTTGTTACAGGAAAATTTCTGTTGACAGCATAAATAAGCAAAGTAGTAATTGGAACGGAATCTTCGTGATTTTCGACCGTTCCTCGGATTCCTGCGTTTAGCGGAACATGCCGTTGCCTTTCTGTTAGTGGTTTACATGTTTGGAACATATTTGACCAACAGAAACGTAGCGTCGGAAGGTGTTTGTGACCCTTGCATGGAGTAGACGCTAACAAGGGTATATTTACCACGCGCTTCCATTAACTTATACATTAACGTACCGGGTTAGTTAGTTGCCTTAACCAGGCAAGCGTCACATATTCTAGAACGTTTCGCAGATATCACGATTCGTAAATATTGCCAGTAGTTCGACTCCTTCTCTTTTTCAAGAACGTTCCCTCTCGCGCTTTCCAGAGATTAAAAAATTACAATGAATCCGAATCGCTGCGGCGCTACCTTTGTTGTGCAGCTTCCAAATGCTGACAAGTCTCTTCTACATAGTGTTCAAGTTTGCTACGACAACACCGAAAGCGTAAGAAAAGTTTACGTGCAATATTATCAACAACAGGGTTATAGAACATTCTCCGTCTTGCCTTGATAAGTATATCTCTCCTAAAATTATCGTCACATTATTCAAGAAGACAAAAACCTAATTTTATCTAGTGTAAAATGAAAACTTTCCTGGTTAGGGAGTCCACGAGTTACGATCCCCACCTTGGATACGCGCTATAAACAATAACAGGGTCCGTAGAACATTCTCCGTCTTGCCTCGATAATTATTTATCTCCTTAAATTATCGTCACATTATTCAAGAAGACCTAAACCTAATTTTATCTCGTGTAAACTGAAAAATTTCCTGGGGGAGGGGGCTCGAGACACCTGATGCCCACCTTGGATACGCACTATTAACAATAACAGGGTTATAGAACATTCTCCGTCTTGTCTCGATAATTATTCCTCTCCTTAAATTATCGTCACATTATTCAAGAAGTCAAATCCCCTAATTTTATCAGTGTAAACTGTAAAATTTCCTTGGGGAGCGGGGGGAGGGGGCGTCGAACCACCTGATCCCTACCTTGGATACGCGCTATTAACAATAACAGGCTTATAGAACATTCTCCGTCTTGCCTAGATAATTATCTCTCGCAAATTATCACCATATTATTCAAGAAGCCAAAAACTTAATTTTACCTAGCGTAAACTGAAAATTTTCTGAAGGGGGTCTTGAGCCCACTGATTCCCACCTTGGATACGAGCTGTTACCAATAACAGAGTTATAGAATATTCTCCGTCTTGCCTCGATAATTATTTTTCTCCTTAAATTAACGTCACATTATTTTATTTGACACCACAAGAAACAAAAAATCTCATTTTATCTAGTGTAAACCGAAAACTTTCGGGGGGCTTGAGCCCCCCTTGGATACGTGCCTGGGAAGCAGTCACGTTTATTACACCCTTACATTTACATACAATATTATAAAGTTCTGCTTTTAGATCTCGCACAATGCCTTTTTCACAAAAATGGGCAATCTCGCATTTTTTATATCAATCAAGCTGTGATATTTTAGTTTTCTTCCGTTAGTTTTCTGATAATAGTTTCCACAGCTTTCCATAGCATTTAGGCATGATTTCAGTTGACAAGAACAAAATAATCTTATTTCAAAACATAGAGCAAAAAGAAATCCAACGCGCTTAAGTTAAAACTCCCTTACATTGGAAGCCTGGAGAGAACAAAACAGGGGTTCCTTCGTAACACGATTCCTTGAAAACCACTTTACACATTTGAATCAACTTTTTGATAAATTGATTAGAAAGGATGAATCTTAAGAGTAAAAGTTGTAACTTTTCCCTTGCTACTATATTTTAGAAGATATTCGTTGTCAAATTTCTCAATATTTGCATAAGGAACCAGCCTTTTCCGTGCCGAGTGTTTCGATGGTGACGTCATGCATCCACGGACAACTGCGCATACGATCTGCGCCGCCGAACGAGCACCCCCTGATGTGGACAGCAGTTGAAATTTCGTACGTCGTGGAGGCGTTTTTCAGTAGCAGAAGCTCCATCATTACAGCACAAAGACGTTTCGACATAATTTCCAGAAACGGGTAGCACCATCCCGAAAGGTCATACTGCGTGCAGTTCACAACTTTCGTGAGACCGCAAATGCCAACAAGATACGGTCCCCTGGGAGACCTCGATCGTCTCGTAGTGCAATAAACATTGAACGTGTGTCCAAATGGACCTAAGTCCAAAGAAGTCAACTCAGCGATTGTGTCAGCAACTTCATATTCCACGGACTAGTGTGCGGCGAATCCTCAAAAAGGACTTAGAACTGTATCCGTACAAGCTACAGGTGGTGCATAAATTGTTCGACCAAGATAAGGTTCACAGAATCACATTCTGTAATTTGTTAATCAGCCAAGGTGATGACTTTGTGCAACACTTGATCACGTCAGATGAAGCACATTTCCACCTGAGTGTGTATGTTAATAAACAAAACTGTCGATTCTGGGCAAGATAAAATCCGCAACTGTTACATGAAAAGCCATTGCACAGTGCCAAGGTTACTGTGTGGTGTGCAGTGAGTTATGTCTGTGTGATAGGCCCCTATTTTTTTGAGGACGAACAGAATGACACCGTCACAGTCACCGCTGAGCGGTACAACACGATGCTAAGAACATTCTTGGCTTAAGGGACATGTAGCTGCAGCCGGATGGTGCCACTATTTATACAGCAGTAGTGTCAATGACATCCCTTCGACGACACTTCCCGGGATGGCTCATCTCGTGATTCAGCCATCCAGATCACCCGATCTAACTCCACCGGACTACTTCCTGTGGGGTTACCTAAAGAACAAGGTGTACACCACAAGGCCCACTGCCATCAATGAACTGAAGGACAACATCCGAAGGGAGATAGCGGCCATCCCAGCTGAAACCCTGCGCAAAACTATACTGAACATGACTGTTAGAGCCAAAGAATGTTCTCGTCAAGGTGGTGTTCATCTCAGGGATGTAATCTTCAACCACTGAACACAGTGCAAAACTCCTTTGGCAGTGTTTTCCATATATTTGGTAATAAATGTTGCTTCCTACATGCTCCACATATGCATTTGAAATGTGTCCCATCAATATGGTCCACCCTATATATTATATGCGTGTGCGGGAGGGGGGAGTGCATGCTTCATCACGTGCATTGCCTTTTAATTGTGTCCGTGACTGTACAAAAGTATTCACATCCAAAATTGTCCATCTTCGTGTTCAATCACTTTATTGTACGGAATGTGACGTTGTACACAAAGCAATACGAATCGTCAGCATGAGCACTACTAACATGATTCAGTCCTGTAAAACAAACATAGGACGTAAAAGCTTTGCTCGCAGTAACTTGAATGAAAAGTTCACGACAAAGCCAAGTAGCTTGCACGCGTCACCACAACTTTCTTCATGCCGGATATCAGCGCCACCAGCCCTCAATTATATACGTACGCTGTTTGATTATTAATAATGATGCCTTACGGCTTTGCGTACATGTGCAGTGATGCCACTTTTAACTCTTTTGTGGAGCGTGTGGTCGTACAACTTCCGATGTTCTTGGTTCCAGTGCAGTAGCTTTGATTGATTGGTTGATTTGCTTATTTTAAGTCGCTTTTCTGCCATTTTTGGCTAATCGCGACAATGAGGATGAGTGATGATATGATGAAATTGATGAAGGGACATTCATAAAGGAACGCCCATGTTCAATGACTTACCGGCATAGAATTACTACGTAACGCCAGAAATACTGGAAAACTATAAGCTGAAAAAACTACTAAGTGATTGTTAGGTAGAAATTATTACACATTTTAATGTCAACAATGTGCCACATTCCAATTTGTTTAAAATATTTGAATTTCTTTCCTGTTTACCTGTACCTAATGCTAGTACCTAGTGTTTTCGTATCAATAGTTTGTAAACAAGTGTCAAGAACGCTCTTTCAGTACAAACTTTGAAAACTATGTTGATTGATAACGTGAATTTTATACGTTACAAAATGTCATTTCAAAATAAGGATATAGTGAAAAAAATATTTTCATCACGAAAATGTCAATGAATGTTAATTAATTAGTTTTCAAACATAAGTATTCATAATGAAATAGTTTACATTTTGTCGTCAAGTGTTCTGATCCTGAAAAATGACAAGTTCAGTGTTATTGAGAGACGAAGAGATAAGTGGGAAGCCGACCCTTGTTTACGAAAGTCTTTATCACAATAAATAATGCTTGTCTATTTTGTGTGATTGGATTAATAATGTAATGGACTGGCGGATCTACGTATGTTGTTGTAAGGGTTTTAAAATATTGTATATACATTTCGTACATAAAGAATGTTTGAAAGACTTTAATAACGCTGAATTTTTAATTCAACGATTTCCTGTAGTAGCTATATAAATGATTAATAAACGAATGTAAATTAATAAAATAATGTATTGAACTTTGCGTTGCTTAGGAAATAAAATTGATACAAGTAAACCCGCGTAAAATCATTTCAAATAAGTTTTATAAAAGTAGTTTGTTAAGCAAATATAATTTTGTTATTTCTGGACGCGGCGAGTTTGACACTCTGGATTGAGTTTAACATTTGAGTTTCAGGCAGGAGATGAACGCAGATCCAAGTTCCTAAACACACGCGAACGCGGCGGAATTGACACACTGACTTGCAGGAAAACAAGTGAAGGAAACTCTGACATATGTCACTGAGGGAATGAACCGATAGGACGCCTCGGCGGAAATAACGACACCAACTTATCCACATATTCACGAACAAATCGTATGCAGTATATGATTACAAGCACAGTCGTAACTTAGTGGAGGCACTCGCCCCCCTTAAGTTCCCAAGTTTATGAAAATTCATGTGTTAGGGGTATTTTTTAAACCCAGAAACCTGAGATTCATGTTCTTCTCCCTTACAAAGTTGCGCCTTAAGTTACTCTGCTGATTATAAACAATAATTTTAAATTTGATTCGACTCTTCCATAGAAGGTTGGATCGCGAGTGAGACGAGGAAAATTTTGAAACCTATTTCTTGTTAACTGACAATAACTTTAACCAAGTGGCAGCGATTATGGGTAGGGTGGTGGGGCAGCTGCCCACCCACCTTTTTGCCACTTTTGCCCTCGCATTATGCTAAACCTTATGTACACCCAACGGCGTAAGAAAGAGAAGGCGAATTGTCCACCACCATTTTAATTCGGTCTGTATCACACATTGTGATGACAATGAATTGAAATAATGACGTCAATAAGCAGAGAACAATGCCTGCTTCGAATCAACATAGTTTCATTCCTTAAAACAACACAGGATGTAGAATAAAAAGTAATTAAATGCGTATTATTTAATTTATAAATAATATATTATTTTCTAAACATATAATTATCGTGGCTGTTCAATGGTTCTGGTACAAGAAAATAAAGGAAATTTGAAAACATTTTTAATGTGTTAAACTCAGAACTATTCGAATACTTCTGACCAGTATCGGCGATTGGGTGCCAAAACTGAGGAAGGGGCAAGGACAGTTATTTTATCTTGGTAGACAATCATTAAGAGGCCATAGTACGGGGTAAAAAAGGTAAAGAAATTGGCAACTGCTCCACAGGCCCCCCAAATAACTGCCACTTGGTCCCTCCCTCAAGAAAAATCTGGGTACGGGCCTGTTTGTGACTGTGTTTCAGATTGTCAGGTCCGGGGGAGGGTGATTTGTCTGTCGGTCAGTATAATTTTTTTCCCGTTACTTTGGACCATAATATTGCAACTGTACACGTGTACGTTTAGCTTCAAATGCCATACTATCATAGCATTGGTGGTCACATCTAATGCTTCAACACATTACGCCGATTACCGTGGCGGAGTGGTTAGCACAGCGCGCTACGATTCCAGGTGTCCCGAGTTCGAATCCTGTCCTGGAAATGGGTGTTCGTTGGAAGTGTCCCTTCATCAATTTCATCATATCATCACTCCTCTACGTCGTCTTGTAATCAAGGGGTCCCGGTTTCCATACCCGGTGGAGGCACATACTGGTTCGAATCCCACTTTAAACTGTAGGCCCAGTCCCAATTAGCCTTACTGTGCATAAAGTGGACTTAAAACACCAAATCAATCAATGAATCATCACTCATCCTCATCTCCGGCGCTCACCCAGCGTCGTATAAACTGGGTGGTAAAGGCGGCCAGGGACGTGGTGCTGATCATATCACCCCCACCTTCTGCCGTGATCAAGAAAGTGGGGGTGCCTAGTTCCACACCCCCTATACGCCTTCATGGCGTGGTGCAAAGCACAGGGGAGCAATTTAGTATTTTAATACTCATCGTCACGATTAACTAAATGTGGCACAAGAGTGAGGTAAAATAACCGAATTCAATCCATCCAACTGCATTTCGGACCTTCTCATTGTTTTATGTTTTCGGATCTGTCCCCTCCCCCCCCACCCCCACACACACACTCAAAAAGTTCTGGGTACGGGCCTGCCTGGAATTGCCCTCTGGTCTAGGTGCATTGCAGTGTATTTAGTTTTTTCTGGGTTATTTTACGTCGCTTTTCTGCCACTTTAGCTTAATCGCGACGATGAGGAAGGGACACAGTGGACCACTTACTTAACTCGCTCAGTCAACTAGCCGGATATACTGTAGTTCGACTTAA
Source organism: Lepisma saccharinum (assembly GCF_977018435.1). NCBI lineage: Eukaryota > Metazoa > Arthropoda > Insecta > Zygentoma > Lepismatidae > Lepisma > Lepisma saccharinum. Next base: position 41,185,815 of record NC_139249.1, read on the forward strand.
GCAGCTCCAATCCCGACAGGATGCGAAATAATTGAAAACTAGGGGTGGAGAGGCACACACACACACACACACACACACACACATAGGCGCCGACACTTTCTGCCCCCACAAAATTCACGTAGGACACATTTTATGTATATTTACATAAATAAAGTATTGTTTACGCTGATCTTACCCCCCAAAAAATTTACCTTGCCCGAAAAATATATCTTAAGTTGGAGCCTCTTCACACATTTTCCCCTAATAAGAAAAAAATGAAGTATAAAAATTTACATTTTTTAAATTTGTCACAAAATTACTCAAAAACCATTGCGAGTATTTAAAACATGAAGAGGAGCAAATTTGTAGAGTAATGTTGGCACTGAAATTACAATAAAAAAAGAACGTCCCGATATGCCCACTAGTTTACGAGATATGAATGATTTACTGAAACACTGCATATTGAATATTCATGGGGGCGTAGGGTGGGGAAGCTCCAGGGGAAGGCAAAATAAATCTCTTGTGATGGTCTAACAATACACCAAAATTCAGCTTTCCTCTAATTACTTCCGATAAAAATCCTTCCGTTTACTGATCTAACACCAAGGGCGCACCAAGATTTTTTCTCTGAAGGGTAGTCACAGAAACTTTTATTATTAATATTATTATTATTAATATTATTATTATTAATATTATTATTATTATTATTATTATTGCTATTTGCAGAAATCTCTATCTATTGTTGTTGTTGTTTTTGTTGTTATTATTATTAGTATTATTATTACAATACTATTACTACCACTAGTACTACTTATGTTTTTTTTAAATTACATACATTTGTAATTTCCAAACTCTGTATATCTACTCATATATACAATTTGCATAACTGTATACTTAACATTAATAAATGTAGAACAAAAATCTGTTTTTTATAGTTAGATAATCTGTAAAATAGACTGTAAGCTTAAATGTTATCCTATTTGAAATAATAATAACAATAATAATAGTTGCTGTAACTTATAGCCTGTAAGTCACAGAAAACAATACTTTTTGTTATAAAATATCGCTACAATTTCACCATTCGAATTACATTAACTCTCTCCAGAAATCTCAGGAGGGCAAGTTCCCCCCTGCCCCCTGGACCCTTGCGGGCACCCATGGCTAACACTACGTACTATGTGTTTGATTCCGATGTCATCCTGAGTCGAGTATGTTTGAAGTCAAAAAGTAATTGCTTATCTTTTGTTGAACAGACTCCCCCTCCCCCCACCCGGAAATTTTTGGTGCGGGACAAGATTATTGGTGGGGGAAATCCCGCCCACTAAGGTTTCGCACCATGAATCCCGATTAGTTTACCTGTCCATTAAGTGAAGCTCAAGAAAAGAACTTTGCCTTGCAGCAAGGCCGGGGGAATACTCTTTCGCAAATAGATTTGGCAACGTCGTATTTGAAACAGGTGTTGCATGTTGCCCATTGCATTTGAATCGTAGTCTTCAGAAGATCAAGTCGGTGAAATGGGGCTCGTCTTCCTTGTTCTGTGGTGGATATTGTTGGGAACCTTTTTCTCTCGTAAGTATGTACAACAGTTTCCATGTATGATCGTAAAGGGAGGAGTGTTTGTTTTAGTCAGTCCCATATTTTGACATATTTTCCTATATTTGGCGGCTTTTTCGTCGGGTCAGGGGGGCGATTATGCCTCCACCAACAACCCCTTTGGACGCGCCATTGCCTATTATCTATATCTTCAATTCGTAAATCATTTTCATTAAGGATTTATTTAATGAGGCACAAGAAGCAGCGTAAAATAACGAAAATAGAAGTAAGTATTTGCTTATTTAAATTCTCTCGCATAGCTCTTTAAGTTGGGACAATGGCGATGAATGATGATTATATGAAATTATAAACTATACACTCAGTCGTGACCTAAACTCGCATCTCTCGGTAGCGAAATATTGATTTGGGCACTGAACATGTTAAGCAATCCCCCCCTTACCGGTTGGCGTAATGATAACGTTTAGGGGCATGCATATTTCGTTTTTAACGAAAAAACGAAATTTCATAAAACACATTGTAGTGTTAATTTTTCATGTTTTTGAAAGGTGTGAGATGCATTTTGTGACCATATTTTGTCACGAAATAATGCGAAATGAACTGCAAAAAGCGAAATTAACTCTTAAACACGAAATTCAGGGTTTATTCACCGACGCGACACCTTCTGAGGTCTGAATTATCCTGAGAGTTATGCAATTCCCGGAAAAATGATTAAGTCTGCTGTTAATATTGGAGAAGCAAAAATGGACTCCTTTACACAGAAATAAACTTAATACTCTGATAACTACGTAAATGTGCTATTAGAAGTGAAATGTTAATTCTGTGGAATAAGTGTAGTTTTTAAATCAAATTTAGGATTATATTCACAATTTTAAAAGCAATATGTCTTTTTATATACAACTTTTCATCCATTTTTTCACCGCTATAACACCGATATTTTATTTTATTTACCGCTTTTGAACCCGAAATTGACTCCGTTTTTGTACCGAAATTTTGCTTTTCTATTTACCAGAAATATGTGCCTCTAATAACGTTGTCTCATTGAAATCAAAGGGTTTGGGTTCGTTCCCGGTGGAGGAATATTGAATTGTGGTATGAGTTTGGTCAACAGAAAACCAGAAAGAAGATTCTAGATCCGCCTATGATTGATAGATTTATTGATTTAGTTTATTTTACTTCGCGTTTTGTGCCTCTTGGCTAATTTGCGAAGATGGGGATGAGTGATGAAATGATGAAATTGATGAATGGACATTCACAAACAACCAAGCCCGACCGGGATTCGAACCCGGGACCCTTGGCGTCGCAGCGCGATGTGCTAACCACTCGGCCACAGGGTCGGGCTATGAATGATAGAATAGTTCCCCATTACTCTACAGTTCAATGGAGTAGTCAGTAACAAACAATATGAAATTTAGAATTATAAATACGTATATTTCAAGTTCAATGTCAGAGTCCAAAATATTTTCTATCTTTTTCGTAAATATTGTTAAGTCCAAGACAATAATTCATTATGACATTTTTAAAAAATCTACCGATGGTGGAATTTTTATATATTATATCGTTTGTCCAACGTTCTGGTCAAAGATATCAAACAACCCTTTAATGAATTTCTTGGGTAGAGAGTTTGCTTTGGATAGAAATGTAAGTTCACTTTATGCCCAGATAAGCTAATCGCGACTAGACCTACAGTTTGAAGTGGGATCAGAACTACTGTGCAATGTTCCTCCAGTGAGTATCGAACCAGGGATCTTTTGATCGCAAGGTGGAGACCAGTACAGGTCCTAAGTGGATGCGGGGCCTGAGGCATACAATATACGCGGGGGGCTATAAAAAAAGTTTTTCAGAGGTCTGAAAAAATCAGAGATTTTTGTTGCTTAATCTGAAGTACAGGTGTCGCATATAATCACAACATCCACATTATTACAATAATAAACAATTAATTTCGTATTATTATCTAAGAACAATAAGGATAACATATTGAAGGTTAAAAATCGAGAATTATGGGAGACTTATAAAAGTTTCTAAATTAGTGCATCAATTCTTTTCGAATGTGCCACTGGAGCGACGTTCATTGTATGTAATTACAAAACTGGGTAAGCTATATCCAATATCAAACTATATTTAACCTATCAAAGTGTCAATTTTAAATAATATCCAATAATATGTTCTGTCTTGTGCACGTTTTTGTGTGTTCCCTTCTTCAATTCATCACAAACCATGGTCTATTAATAATTGACATCAACACATAAACAAGGGGTTGAAATATGTTTTGGAAAGTAACTTTGAATTGTGACAAGGCTTTGGTAACAGGGTTTTGGGGGCTAATTGTCTAACTGTAAAAGTTGTACAATGGGTTGATGTTGGGTGGCCTAATTCACTTCCAAAAGAGTTTCAAAATACTGTGATCTTACATTATTATAGAAGGAAGAATGAAATAACCATGAACAAAGGATGCCTTATGTGGGGAAGACGTATAATAATTCCGAAAGAATGCAGGGAAACAGTGTTGAAGCTGTTACATGCAGAACATGTAGGTACACCTAAAGTGAAGATGAGAGCTAGAGAATTCTACTGGTGGCCTTTAATAGACGAGGATCTTGACAGATTGGGAAATCAATGTATAGAATGCAATAGTTTTCAAAGAAGTACATCCAGAAACAAATATATCAGATGCAAGCAAACAGAGATTCCTTTTCAGAGAATACTTGTTGATTTTTTTGAATACGGAAGAAGGAAATTTTTACTATTCATTGATATTTGCTCTAGATGAACAGAAATATGGCAGGTGCGATCGACAAATGGAGAAGAAACTATAGAATGTTTAAACATAAATTTACAGATATTTGGTTATCCTTCTGTTATTGTGTCAGATAATGGACCACCTTTCAGGAGTAATCAATTTGAGAAATTTTGTGAAAAGCATGAAATAAGATTGATACATTCACCGCCTTGGAATCCGGAAAGTAACGGTTTAGCGGGAAGGTGGGTGCAGACAATTAGATGCTTATTAAGATAAAAATATTTTCAAAGTAGAAATGAGGGACGTAGAATTGACTGAAAAAAAAATGATGGATAGTATTTTATACTATCTAAGATTTTCGAAGTGGCAACATGTCACGGACGCTCGCAATGGCAGTGCCAATATGCCAAGGCGACGTAACTTCCGGTCGGACGTCAGTTTGTATCCCCAAACATACTATGGGCTATCACATTACCAACGTGTAGATTAGATTTGTTGTTTTTTAAGTCCACTTTATGCACAGTAAGGCTAATTGAGACTGGACCTACAGTTTAAAGTGGGATCCACCAACGTGTAGACAATGAGGCACAGGCGAAGAAAAACGCACAACCCCTGATCGGTCGCACGGCAGCTGCTTAACTGGACGCGACGAACGTCTCGACGCTACTGTCAACTCAACCTCTTTCACAGCGAGCACGGCTCTGCTCGTCTTACTTACCTGCGAGACTTACTATGGCCGTTACGCGCGCTTATTCACGCATAAGGGTTGACCTTAGCTTTATGTAAGACGCAATTCATCTGCGTAATATATATATGTATGTTCTTATAACTATAACTGTGTATTATTTCACTCTCCACTATAGATAGCCTTTCAGTAACACACACACAGAGCTGCAAATTATGGTAATCCTAGCCTGCCTCCGTCTTCCAATACCTTAGGTTCTAATTTTACCTCGGCTAAAAATCAGACGGCTAAATGGGATACTCTGACCCCTGTCAGGTACAGGCTTGGTGAACAAAGCATTATGAGAACTTAAGGGAAGTGTTGGTGAATCATGAAATAAATGAACGACTTCTCTCAAATTTTAAGATTGGTAATTGCATCTTCTGGGAGGTTACTTTGGTCTTTCTTTTCATTCATTTTTATCCAGGAGATTGTTTATTTCCAATACATACGAAAGCTTACATTACACTCAGATACAATTTACAATCCATGAATATCCTTAATTTTAAAAAAAAAATACAGAATCCTCTGTTCGTTCATATTCGATTCGATGAATCCAGAATTCTAATTTGCTGCACGTCTCCATGTGAAAAATCCAAATATGTATATGTTTGCAGGGAATAGTTAGTTACGTGTGTATGGGTGTCGCTAGGAGGAAGCCGTACCTGGGAAGAGAACCCTGTCGTTTTTGCAACCGTAGACGAAGCTTACGGCCTACCATTCAGTAGCAGACAAAAACTTTCGTACGTGCCCCTTCCTACAGTATTGCGACCAAAATGTGTCACGAGTATCGATGTCAATACGGGCAGGATTTAAGCAGAATAGAATCTACGGGCTCCACCGAGTACTTGGGATCGAGAAACGTTAGAAGGCAGAGCTTGCATCAAGATACACGCCAATGATAACATTTTCCATTGAAAAACTAGATACATTGCATTACATGTCTAGTCTTGCTTACTTGCCCAAATAAGTCTGCGTTGAATAAATTTTGAAGAAGGCCAAAATAAAGTTCGAAGATCTGAAATTCTATCATTTATCCGTAAGAATGAGAACATATGGGTCAACAGTGACAAATACATGTCCAATAGGTAGGTGTCATTAACCTCGAAGGATTTCGGCCAATCCTAACCTGTCGTCCTATAACATTATAAATTTCGAAGTATAAATGTGCTTGGCGAAATACAGGTATCTTTATTCCCAAGTGTCATTAGATGTTTATATCGTAGAGCCGACGCTGATGGAATGCGTGCAAACTAAGCTCCGCATTTACTTATATACCTTTTTCAATCGATGCTCACTTGTTAAGCATTACGTAATTTGCATAGCGTGACTCGCGACATTTCCAAAAACTAAATACTAATCAATGTCTATATTCACAATCTCAATATCAAAGTTGAACTAATTTCCACGTTGCAGCAAAACCAAATAAAATTGTATAAGGGGAACGATTCATATTTGTTAATAAAGACTAAACTTGAATCATTGCCCGTTGCAACTTGAACCTTATTGAATACATTAAACTTAAAAGAACAGATTCGATCTTCCCATTGTTGCTAAACGAAATCTATGTCAATCTAAATCATAAACATTTTTCTGTCGTGAAAGAACACAGATTTACATATCCAATATTAAAGATTCGGTCAGAAAATTAACATATGGATTATTACATTAGGCCGCGTTTACACTTATTGTTACAATAAAGGAAATATTAGTGGATTATAAGCCAAGTAATAACCTTTCTATTTATCAAAAATTATGAAATATAAAGTATTACAAATAAGAAATATTAATAATCAAATAATAAGAACCAACTAATATAAAATAATCCAGAATAATTAACGGCACGTGGATATGAGCCGTGAGGTTCATATCAATCGAACGTAAGGCGCCCCTTAAATATTGCTTCAGTTTTTTAGGAAAAAATGCTTCCAATTTAAGGCGCACACATGTGCATAATACCGATACTTTAAGAAAACAATACCGTAATATTTCATTTACAATATTGTTATTTATTGTTCACAACGCTACCATTGCCATTACAACTTGAACATGAACAGCACACTACACTATATTACACTACTAGCTCCTGTCCAGTCTTACGGCGGGCGACCTACATGCTGGCAAGTGAATTGGGGAGGGGAAGCGACCAATCCAGCGCAATGGGAAACACAGCAGCCTTTAGAACGAGGTGCTCGCATCACCTCCTCCCGCGATGTCGTAACTCCGCTGTTTTCTGGTTGGTCTCCAGCATATTCCGCGCTCCCCACTTCCCTTGCCAGCATCTAGACCAGACAAGAGCTATGATATATATATATACGATACATACATACATACATACACATATTTACGGCTTTAATGAGCAAAAATAATATATCCTTATTTTCAAAATACTTTTAGTGTTACTGTTAAAGATCACGTTCATTGTAGATATGTGTTTATTTAATACCTTCATAATCAAATAAAAATAACAGTAATTGCTTCATGGTTATTATGTTATTAAGCAGCAACTTCAATTAATTCTTGTCTAAATTATATCCAATCATTTTAAAACAAATAGCCACGCACCCGGTGGAGGCACGTAGTGGTTTGGATCGCATTTTAAACTGTAGGTCCAGTCCCGATTAGCCTTTCTGTGCATAAGGTGGACTTTACCGGTTTGGTGCCCCGAGCAGTCGCCAGGGTCGTCCGGCCCTGGATATACTTGCTATCAGATATTAAAAATTAAGTCCCTAAATAACGTCAACAAATTAATATATTCACAATTACACCATGTTAATATTTCACACTCAAGCTGGCGTTTTCACGCACACACTCTCTCACATAAACCACACATGTGTATTTATTCAGAGCCAGTGATCCGAACGCTCTATTTTAAAAGTAGCTGCTCTACAGCGACAACTGCATTTACTTAAAAGTAGCTCGCTACGCTACTCCTATTTGCTACTCGCTACCTTTGCGCTACTTCTACATAAAACACTTAAAACAATCATATCGATATTCAAAACAAGGCCCTAGTATGATAGTTGTACTTACAGTCCGCCAATGGAGACGAAACCCTCTGGGATGGACTATTCCAAACGCGAGAGGGGAAGCAGGTAGAAGCACGTGTAAACAATGCTGCGGCATTTCGTTTGAATGCGTTCGCTTCTTAATTTATTTTCGCTTGCTGTGTTGTGTTGTGTTTGTGATTTGTGATGACTCTTACACCTGGTAACAAACCGTTTCGAAGTGGAACTGGACGTAATTGTTTTTTGTGACCGAGAAGCCAAAACGGTGAAGTTTTGATTCATTGTTATCACCCCCATTTGCCACTGAACACGTCCAGTTGGCGCATGCGCACTTCCGTCCATGGTCTCAGCTAACGTAGCCAGACAGTAATGGCAAATAGAGTCTGTTATTTATTATCATGATTCTCACGATCTTAAATTTTGATAGCGGTGCTTTTTCAGTTACTTTTTCTTACAATAGCGTTTGAGAATAACGTAGTTATGTAAGCAGCACATGAATTCAAATTTGATATATGAGTACTGCAATTAGGGCGTTACCACAATCAATGATTACAACTATACACAAATAAAATTTGGGAGGATTTTTTATGTTTATACGTCAACATGTCAGTATTTTGAAAGAAATAAAAAAACTCCAAGTCTGTTAAAATAATGTATAACCTGTACGGATTTTCTCTTCTTGTGTATCATCTTGGACTTTCATTTACTTTTTTAAAAAATGGCATTGAAATTGCTGAAAAAAATTTGTTTGAAAGCAATCGAATGTGATTTTAGAATCATTTCAAGTTTTCTGATGACAACGTTACACAGTGCCTTTCGTACACTGATTTTATTGTCTCTTAAACTTTTTTTTCGATGTATGAGATTGAATCCTGTTATGAGGCTTTATTCAGACACACTAATGGGGAAAGATCCATATAGATGTATGATGTTTGTTTAATCTAATCACAAAATAAAAGGGTAGAAATGAAATTACCAGAGACTCCAATGGATACGAGAATGACACGAAACTCTACATCTTGACAAGACGAAGAACGGGATCATCCTTAACCGACACTTATTTTATATAAAGCATTCTTGCTGATGCACCAGGCAATATTACTAACAATGCAGCATGGAAGTTACAATATATCCTTTGTTGAAATGTTGCGCGAAAACGCAGAAAGCTTTAGATTGTGATCAAGAACGGTTCGATTTAAGGTTTTCGCCATTCTCAAAGTGGAATATAAGGAGTCAGTTATGCAGCGCCAGGTGGCAGAACGCAGGCAGACCCCAGGTCTCTTGCGAGCTATGATCAGAGGCCGACTGCTAAGCCCTGCGATGCAGGAAGCGTTGAGAACAACCCCTCGATCCCTCGTACGAAGAGCAGTACGTAGGATGGTATTCCTCGAGGCGTATGAATCCTCGTATAGCCTTCAGCTGTACAGGATTCCCGATTTGGATATTGTAGAAGTTGCGGCTGAGTATTATCTCTCGCATGGTGGTGTAATTAACACCGAGATCCAGGAACTTACTATGTGGACAGAGGAAGAAGTATGCCACAGACTTCTTCAAATTTCAACTGATGAGTTTAAGCAAACTATTCAAATTATTGATGTCAAAATGAAGTTCGTAGTTAGTCAGAAAACGTTTGGACGAAATGAAGAAGTGGTGAAACGTCTAAATCTCGCGGAGTTGGATAACAGATTTCACAGTTTGAGTTTATACAAGTTGACACATTGGTACATGACAGAAATCGTGTTAGGATGCTGTACATATGAAGTTAGATATGCCGGAGTGCTGGTAATGGTATTTTCTGAGTGTTCTGAGTTCGGGCAGAATGGAACGATTCTTCATTTTCTTGCTAGGCAGCCAGCTCCAAAGGACATAGTTGGTTCGCATTCACAGAAAGATGGCGAAAGGAAGATCTGCAAACATCCGCAGAGAGACTTAAGAGTTTCAACAGATAAACTCAGAAATATGAACTACAATGTAGGATCGTATTCAATATCGTTGTGGAGCAGAATCAGAAATCACGTTGGACAATGTACATATGCCTTGAAGTTTGCCTTCAGACAGCGACAGCAGATTGAGTTGAGTTACAATTCTAGAGAACGGCAGGTAAACAGTGACAATAAATATTGTGAAATGAAAGACTTTGAAATAGTGGGAAAATGCATGGCAAAAGATCTTGATAGAGAACCCGAGGACAAAAGTCAGGTAGCCGATGGACTAGAACGTACAGAAATATGGGATGGAATGACGAAAGAAAGACACGCTGAATGCAGAAGAGAAGAAGACATCCCCATTTCAAAATACATGTACGAGTCTACCCAAACGGACTTCACAAGACGAGAGAAATTTTTCTTGGAATATGATTACCTGAGGACTTACTTTCAAAGCGTGAAAGAGGAGCTTAACTTAAATGGTACGGAGAAATTATGGAAGGAAATGTGGGATCTGGTGCAGAAGTTGCACACTGAGTACCGAAGTGACGAGCCGAGACTGAAGAAGATAAGGAAAACGGCAGCGGCACTGATCCAGGAGTCTGACAGCATCAAAGACACAGTAAAACATTTTTTAAGCACAGTCGAAAGTCGGTATAGCATTATTGGGTCAATGACCTATGATGTGAGGTGGTCAGATCTTCCAGAAGACAAAGGTTTCAAGTGGAACTTCTCTAGACTCGAACATCAGAGCGATATTTCTCAACGCGCGCGAAGCTTTGTAGAGGTACGCAGAGACTTGCGGCATCTTAACGAATACACCCCGGAAGGAGAAAAGCGAGAGAAGGCAGAACAGGCTGAACATATTTGCGAAGATGATCTTCGGGACTTCTACGTCTGGACCATGCAGACCCTCAGAAGTTTGGGGGACACCGTTGAGAAAGTTGAGGAAGATCCGGAGACAAAGCTCGACGAGAAACTCCGAATAATGTTCGACGCGAGAGATCAGTACAACAACGTTATGAAGAACGTGGTGTCGAAATTCAAGAAGTCCGTGTCGGACAAAGTGAAAGAAAAGGAAAATCTATGTAGAACCGTTACGAAGCTTCTTGAGAAGGCTGAAGTGGATTATGAGTTATTACGCAGGCAAATCCACATTAGATACAAACTAATGCTGATATATGGAGCGAATAATGAAGATGGTGAAACGGATGCAAATTCTTGCAAAATGAAGACCCAAGAATCATATGACACTCATGAAACGAAGAATAAAGAAGCTGAAAAGGATGAGCAGCCTTGCATAAACGGAGAATCTTCCAAGGACATAGCAATTGGAGATGACTATGAACCAGTTGTAGACAGCAAACCAAGCATTATGAGGAGAATTCGAAGACTATTTTGCATGTGTTCATTGAAACGAGAAGCCCAAGTATCATATGAGAATAATGAAACAAAGAATGGATCTGCTCAGATGGATGATAGGTCATCGGAAGTGAAGACAGCATCATTGGAGAGGAAGCATGGAACGAATAATGAAGATGGTGAAACGGATGAAAAATCTTGCAAAATGAAGACCCAAGAATCATATGAGACTCATGAAACAATGAATGGATCTGCTCAGATGGATGATAGGTCTTCGGAAGTGAAGACAGCATCATTGGAGAGGAAGCATGGAACGAATAATGAAGATGGTGAAACGGATGAAAAATCTTGCAAAATGAAGACCCAAGAATCATATGAGACTCATGAAACGAAGAATAAAGAAGCTGAAAAGGATGAGCAGCCTTGCATAAACGGAGAATCTTCCAAGGACATAGCAATTGGAGATGACGATGAACTAGTTGTAGACAGCAAACCAAGCATTATGAGGAGAATTCGAAGACTATTTTGCATGTGTTAATTGAAACGAGAAGCCCAAGTATCATATGAGAATAATGAAACAAAGAATGGATCTGCTCAGATGGATGATAGGTCTTCGGAAGTGAAGACAGCATCATTGGAGAGGAAGCATGGAACGAATAATGAAGATGGTGAAACGGATGAAAAATCTTGCAAAATGAAGACCCAAGAATCATATGAGACTCATGAAACAATGAATGGATCTGCTCAGATGGATGATAGGTCTTCGGAAGTGAAGACAGCATCATTGGAGAGGAAGCATGGAACGAATAATGAAGATGGTGAAACGGATGAAAAATCTTGCAAAATGAAGACCCAAGAATCATATGAGACTCATGAAACGAAGAATAAAAAAGCTGAAAAGGATGAGCAGCCTTGCATAAACGGAGAATCTTCCAAGGACATAGCAATTGGAGATGACGATGAACCAGTTGTAGACAGCAAACCAAGCATTATGAGGAGAATTCGAAGACTATTTTGCATGTGTTAATTGAAACGAGAAGCGTGTATCAATATAGTTAATGTGAAATAAATTACAGTAAAAGATCAGTATTAGAATGTTCATTCTACCAGTAATGAGTAAAACTTAGAAATTCAAAAGTATCTCTGTTAGCCGATTCGATGTAAATAGTTAAAAGTGTGTGGGTGGGTTTTTATTCTTCAGGCAATTTCAGTTATCTTATGTTGATCTTTTACCCCTTGGCTTAATCGCCATAATGATGATAATTGATGAAGTGATGTAATAGGGGGCGCAAATTAGTTGTGCATTTGTATACCACGAGAGCACAACATTCGCCACTCACTTGTTATTTATACGAAAGTGAAGCGCATTACAACTTCGATTTATTTGTGTCACCAATGAGAACATTAAAAAGAAAACAGTCTCTCAGTTGTACCTCAATGAAAGGAAAAATACCTAAGTGAGAAAGACATAAACATTACTTTTAAAGTTGGTAGGGTTAAATATACTACGTCAATTATATTAATAACATTTGCAGTTATTTGAATGCCGTGTGAGCTTGACAAAACACTTTATTTTAAACAAACGTCGCCTCAAATTCCCCTCTCTAGATGTTTACATAAGATGGACAATGCCATGTCGAAGAAGTGAAGTGAACATTAGTTAAATATACATATATATTGCTTGGTTATTTTATACCATTATGCATTTTCAATTGTTTACTTTCATCATTTATATAGTATAAATATCGTCACAATGATAGGAACATTTGTACTAAAATCATAACCAATACTCAGAGACTATAATGTTGCCAGTTTCTGCGAAAAGGGAACAGAATTGCAACAAGTAGGCTCACATTGTCCACGAAAGCAAATGCGCACACCTATGATAGTCATAGTAGAAAAGATGATGAAGTACAGTTAATAAATACAACTTCTATATGGCTTTCTGCCGCCTTTATCTCTGTGATTATATTTGGAAGGCAGTTGTTTCTGAGAGCAATGAATAAGAAACATAATTCGAGTACCTTGCCCCTTTGTTTGCCATGATACAAATCGCAAAATGTGGGCTGTACAATTTCACTATGAAGCTGACCTGAAGAAGCTAGAAACAGACCTACGTTTTCGTTGAACAAATTGAGATGTTTGTCTTTTCACTCATACACACGCGATCTTTGTTTCAGTGGACGAAGCGAAGCAAACAGACTCTTGATCACAAACCATTGTCTGTCACTCTCCAGTCTAAATTAGTCTTGCTTTATCTTTACTTGCTTCGTGGAAAATGTTTCTTGAGGATCTTCTTTGGTCTTTAATGTTCCTCTCTCTGTGCAATACATAGGCTATATGTTATCTGTGTGTTTTGTTTTTAAGTTTTAATTTATATTATCACCCTCTCCTTGAGGATATGTTTTCTTCCGCTTGGCATTTATCGACTTTCTTGCTTTCCATTTATGTGCCATCAGATAGAATGATAAAGCTAAAGCCATGAAAATAGCCCAGTCAAGGTCAGGGCAGCCAATTGCAGTGTTGCCAATAAGCAACAATTTAAACCGACGAAATCGAACGCGTACGTACAACGCGCGAGGTGTCGACTGAGCAGCTTAGAAGAAGTGTGGCAACCCTGAGGGCCAGGGCTCTGGGGGAGGTAAGGGGAAGCTTCGACCTTGACTGAGCTGTTTTCGTCGAGAGAGCAATAGAAGTTTCTTGTATCAAAAAGGGTTTAGCTCTGCTACATAGTGGTTAAGAATAGGTTCGTTGTTTAATTAAACTTGTTGGCCTCCCCGATGGTGCAGTGGTTCGATACCGGTGGAGGCTCATAGTGTTTCGGATCCTACTGTAAACTGTAGGTCAAGTCCCCGTTAGCTTTGCTGTGCATAAAGTGGACTGAAAACAACAAATCAATCAATCAATCAATTAAACGTGTCTCCAAAATAACTCATATACACTCACCGGTTATGAAAATGTGACACTTACATACTGAAATACAGGTTTCCCTGTAATGCGTTAGGTGTGCTCCCTAACTATCCGGCGGAAGAATAGCTCCCTAGTTGCTACTGAAGTTGACTCATCGCCTTAGAGTTAGCCAATACATATAGCGCATTGCAAGAAAGCCAGTAATTCAGGATATAGGTGTTCAATTATTGGACTGTACACCTAACGACAAAATTAATGACGAATTATACGTTAACATTATCATTCAGTCTGCTTTCCACAATGTGATTATCATGAATTGAAATAAATGTATCAATTAGCAGAGGACATTTGCTTTACATAAACATAATTTCACTGAAAACACAGGATGTACAAAAAAAGAACGAAAATATCGATAGACAATTTGACAACTATCTTTGCCGTTGACTGTACACCCAAGACTATCTTGAGGTTCAGGCATAGAATAGTTAGGGTATAGAAGATTACCCTACATTTAAACCTCGCTGCTCTTGGAAATTGCAGTTCCGTCGGTGGCCAATAGATGGCGCGGCAGTCTTCTTTTGCTACTCGCAGTAAATAGGGGGGGAGATTCATTGTCCCACTGGAGTTTCCTTCACCACAGAAAGGACAGGGGTGGGTTGTGAAACAGGTTTTCTGAAAACGAGGGGGGAATATATTTCGTTTTCTGATTTCATGCAGTTCGTGAATTTACGGAATGAGGACTTTGCCAGGCAGCTACATACCCCACCAGGGCGCGAAATCATTGAAGATTGATGTTTTTTGGGGGGGGCAAGAAGATTGTGGTCTACACAAGAATACACAAACTATACATATATATTATGTATGTGCATGAAATTTTTCAAATTTTCTACCAAGCAACTGAAGAAAGAGCCTATATGATTAATATTTATAATGTTATTAAATATAAAAGTAAATTACTAAATATGTAAAAATACATTAGTATTAAATACATATAAGGGAATGTATTTGATATTTTTTTATGTATCAGATATTTATAATTGGCATCTTGATTGCGCAGTGAATACGTTTTCACCTTGTAATCAAGGAGTCGCGGGTTCGATACCTGGTGGAGGCACATAGTGGTTCGGATCCCACTTTAAACTATCGTTTGATTGACTTGTTATTGATTTTTAGTTTTGGTTATTATGTATAGGTTTTCTACCTACCTGTGGGTCATCGCGGCGATAGGGTTGAAATAAAACATTATCTCTTATGCCTTTAGAATCGGTTTGGATGGAAGGGGGAAGGGTCTGTGGTATTCACATTAACACAAGGTTAGTCGAGCAACTGTGCAGATTAAGGTTGACTAACAATGGCAGTGAGTCTAAAGTATCCAAAGTAAACATATATTGCTTAAATATGTCTGCATTATACAATGACTCAACTACAGGGGGGACAGGGGATCATTGCGAGCAATAATCCCTTCGATTTTAAATTTTATGCAAATAAAAATAAATTTTGTAAAATTATCTTGCTTGTTTCACTCGCATTATCTGCTATTCTTGTTTTCATCAAGTTCAGAGGGGCGGCGGGAGTCAGGCATTGGGGCCGAATGATCTAAATAAAGTTGTAGAAGAGAGAATGCCATGGCGTCCAGGAAATTAATTGCGCACTATTAAATCAATATTGTTTTCAATTGCACAAATTGGATCTAAAAATTTTTGAGGTATGTATCTGCATTTCCGGACCTCCTCATCGGACTAAAATGTATGATATAAAGTAATCACCTCACATTAGCCTTCTAATACTAATAGTAACTAATGTATTCAACAAAGTGCTCGTTTCTGTTTTGGGGGTTGAACTGGACCTCTAGATTTCCAGTGTTAACCCAGCATCACAAGATCAATTGGAATCTAGTAGAAGGAAATATGGCGGACTCCAGCTTTGAAAGATGGGTAATAGGGCGGTGATGGGACTTCATTCACTGAAAATTCGTCACTCAATGAAAGTCGATCGGAAAGACTGAATTCCGAAAAAGGATTTCAATTTTAATAATAGTGGACATTATTAATAATAATTTCAACAATAGCATTTCTTTTCGATATATTTCATGAAACAAAACCTTATTATATTAATAGATCATCAGTGCTGGAGTTGTGGGTGTGGAGAAGGATTGCAGAGAGGTATTTTTCCCCCAGTTATGTAAATTTCCATTAACCATCCCCTCCTGCTAGGATAATTTGCATAAGCATGCCCCACTTCTTCATTGTCTCCATGCTGATCTACACAAAGACCCTCCTCGACCAAGCATACCAACTATAGGAGTTTCCACTTCGAGCACTGTAGATCATAAAATAAAAACACACTGGAAAGAAGGAAATGTCCACAGAATATCAATATGGAAGAAAAATGAACTTCACAAAATGACCCCAAATAATAGTAACATTTAACCCATACGCTGTGAACCCTTAGGGCAAAGAGATAATTCGACTCCACATCCTACTGAGTTTTGGGACCACTTTGAAGTAACATGGAACAGGTGTAAACAATTTGAGAATTTTTTTCAGCTCTTATTTGAATATAAAAAGGCTTAGAGCCATCTTGAAAATATTTGATGTGAAGTTACATTCAAATACCACACGTAAAATTAAAATTAGTGATAAAAGTTCATGATTTATCAAATTTAATTCTTTATATTGTGCAATAACAAAGCAACGACTGGTTGAGTAACTGAATCTTTCTGTACTGGATTCATAACTGTAGACATTTTATGCATACGCTCACCACAAACTGAGTAGCTACAAAGTTATGAGTAGACCTCGGACTTTAGGTTTTTAACCTATTTTTCCTTCACAGGTATGCAAGAAATAATAAGTTATGTCAGCGTTTCGTTAAAAAAAAAAAACGCAACGGCTGATGAAGTTTTATAATGCCTAAAAAACCTATTTTCCTTGTTAGAACCTATTTTAGGTTCCACTGTTACCTGTGCAATACAAAGTGGTCTGATCTCAGGCATGTATCCAGGAATTCCTTTCGAGGGGGGGAGGGGGGGGGGCTGAACTCCATCTTTTTTAAGGGGTATAGATAAAACCTCACAATTGTATGTTTAAGGCAGTAGCATCAATTGGGTTGAAAAACGGGGGGGGGGGGTGCAAGGAAAGTTTACTTTATCTTGGCAGACAAGGCTTAGCATTAAGAGACCATAGTGATAGTTTGGAGGCAAAAAAAATGGGGATCAATTATCCCCTAAATCGTCGCCACTGTTTAAGGCTGTCATTTTAATCGGGACGTGAAATCGGAGCATTTTTTTAACCAATTGACCCATCTGTTTCCATGCACTAACATTGTGTGTCAGAACCATCTCAGTAGGTGTGTGTGTGTGTCAATTTTTTCTCATCAGGCATCAAAACATCTATATACCAGAAGTTCATGTAGCTGTTACACATGCACGGGATGGATAATTCACTCGACAACGCGACATTCAAATTGTTGGCTGTGAACTGGACGCAGACAGTTCTCGAATATTTGTCTCTGATTCGAGCCTGTACACCACTAATGTGTCTTGTCCTCCCATGTTTGCAGTTCTTATAAAAGCCGAAACCCACCAAATTGTTCATATTGAGGCCTAAGCACTCGCAAGTGTTCAAAATTGTCTGTCATAGCTTCCGCAGTCTTGTCATATATCGGCACGAAACAAAGAAAGTCTTCTAGAATACAGCTGGATCGCGAAACTAATGCACAGTGAAAACCCTTCCGTTCCCAACAGATCTAATGTTTTGTCTCCCGATATGATCACATGCTTACTCATTTATATCCAGTTATGTGCCCAAGGAGGGTTGGTAGGGTCCCAACCCCATTTTACCCAGTATTCCTTAAAAAAGAACGTCAAAGACAGGTAAAGATGGCAAAATGAGTACTGACCACCAAAAATAGAATGCGTAACCCCTCTCCCTTTCGAAAATCCTGGGCACAGCTCTCTTTATTTCGGATACATTTTTTAAAACGAGAATGTTTTGTCATTTCGTATTTGAGACTGAAGTAAGATGCGTTCTTTATGCAGGTTTGGATATTATATTATTTTAACTAAAAATCAGTCAAAGTCAAGGGTAGCTCATGGACACTGACTGATCACTAATCGACTGTATGAACAGAAGTCTCATCTCATTAACCGATTCTGTTGTACAGATCAATTGGGGAAATTGAAGCCGCGTATTTATATCCTCATTATATTCTAGAACGTTCTTGTGATTTTCTTCTGGCGTTTCTCTGTACAATGCCCAACAGTAGTCAGCCATCATGCTAGCACTCCAATGTCCTTGATACCTTTTCTCCATATCCCTCATGTCCTGATGGAACCGTTCGCCTTGTTCCTCACTTAATTCACCGAGATTTTGTGGAAAGTTATCAAGGTGTGAATGCAAAAAATGTAATTTGACATTCATGTTACAACCCAGCTCTTGAAATTTAAGTAACATATTCTCAACAACTTCTCTGTAATCAGGACTTTTGGGGTTCCCCAAGAAGTTCAACACTACACTTTTAAATACTATCCAAGCATCTCTTTCAGCTACAGTCATTGTTTCCCCGAAGTCTTTATCATTCATTAATTTCCTAATGTCTGGTCCAACAAAAACACCTTCTTTCACTTTGCCGTACGACAGGGATGGAAATTTGTTGCATATGAACTGGAAACATTGTCCTTCCTTGTTAAGTGCCTTCACAAATTGTTTAATCAGCCCTAATTTGATATGAAGAGGAGGAAGTACAACTTTCTCAGGACTGACTAAATGTTGTTGTACGATGTTCTTTGAACCCGGGTTCAACGTTTTCCGTATTGGCCATTCTTTTCTTTCCCAGGTAATTTCGTGCCCTACTATCCCATTCACAGATGTAACATGGCATTTTCGTATATCCACATTGTAGTCCAAGTAAAATGCTCAAAACTTTAAGATCACCACACACCAACCAACCATGGTCCTCATATTTAATTTTATTAAGAACAAGTTGCATATTGCTGTAGGTTTCTTTTAGTGACACAGAATAAGCAATAGGAACTGAGGGGAACTTATTTCCATTATGTAACAGAACAAATTTTAAACTTGTTTTATTCGAGTCAATGAATAGCCTCCAATCAGTTGAAAGACAAGGAAAATTTAACTTAGTCAGCAAACCGGACACATCACAACAAAACACGATAGAATCTTGTTTCGAGAAATAAGGCACAAACTCTTTTTCTCGGTGTCTGTACCAGGAAAATGTTTTTCCACAAGCCAGTAAGTTGTTTTCGTTAAGTCTGGAACCAAGAAGCTCAGCTGATTCTTTAGATAAATTTAGGTCTCTAACTAAATCATTGAGTTCGCTTTGAGTGAAGGGTATATGGTCACGAGATCCGTGAGGGGGGGGGGGGGGTCATAAATGTCATCTTCCATTTCACTTCCTTCCACTGAATCACTTAGTGAACCAGGATCACTTACACACTCAAGACTTGATGGAGGTATCGGTACAGGCAAGTCTGGACCGTGCAACACAGGTCTCATTGCAGAGGGAATATTGAGATACACTATCCTCTTCTTGTTTCTAATATTTCGACCTACAATTTCACAGGAACAGAAGTAACAATCATTGCTGTGATTCTGAGGCTCCCTCCACACCATGCGTATTGCAAATGGCGTAGATGGCCGCTTTCCCGTGCTCCAGTTTCGTAAAGATTCCACACATGATCTACATACCTTGTGTGGGGCCCACGATTTATCTTGATCTCCTAGTTACATATTGAAGTATGCGTAATA
Organism: Lepisma saccharinum; assembly: GCF_977018435.1. Classification (NCBI taxonomy): domain Eukaryota; kingdom Metazoa; phylum Arthropoda; class Insecta; order Zygentoma; family Lepismatidae; genus Lepisma; species Lepisma saccharinum. The sequence continues at coordinate 41,205,782 of NC_139249.1, forward strand.
CGCTCTTCTTACAAAATCTGTAATTTCCTGTCTCTGTACCCAGGGAACAAATTCACCGCAGATGTAGCAAAACACATCTGGGCTATTCAGACAACCACGAGATGCCATGGCCACACCAAAGTAATGTACCACACTGAACAACGTATCATGGAAGCAAATTAGGACTTTTGACAGTTACATATAAAATTAATTTCAAATGATATATCAACGTTTTACATAGTATTATTTTCAGCATTTAGGCAAAAAACATATTAATTAATTTAAATAAAACAAAACTTCTCTGTATTTAAAGCTTATCCGTCCGTCTTTATTACTTGTTGAATAATTTTGAAACGTACCAGTGACATCTAGCGACAATCACTTCAATTGCACTGAAACGTGCATACCACAACCCAAATATATAAATCATGAATTGTAAAAAATTCTTGCGTGATGTGAGAAAACTAATGCCAGTTTCAGCATCAGCAAGTTCAAATCCATGTAAAACACCCAAAATTATAAAAACAACAGAACCCATGCGGCCCTGTGTAATCGGTCAGTCCTGACGCTTGTGTTGTTCATAGTATCCACGATTCACAGATTTCCAGCCTTTAAATCTTTTAGCCAAATACTCGCGCAATTCCAGATTGTCTTCAATTTTATGTTTTGTCACTTTTTATTTAGAGGTTATTTATAACGTCACAACGTATCTTATATTGTCTTAACATTCATCGAGGTGGATGCACCTTCAGTCCCAAAAGTCATCCCCTGGCTGCGCCAGGCCAAGATTCAACATAAGAGTAGCTCACATTATGCTTCTAATACTAATAGTGAGTTTTGTATACTCAAGTAAACTTATAATTTCAGTTATCGGGGTTGAACCGGGCCTCTAGATTGTCGATGCTGACCTAAGGTCATAAGGTTAATTGCAATCTGCAATTGCTACGCTGTTCTAGTGGACTCCAGATTGAGAGATAGATAATAAATGCCGATTTGAAAGGGCTGGTTCCCCCCCCCAAAAAAAAAATAGTTGTTGCAGAATGGGCACAGTGTTTAATTTTGGTGTTAGTGGACCTCAATATTATTATTCATAATTTAATGACGATATTTCTTTTCGATAGACCACTGATATTTGTTGAAGACTTTTTCATGACACAAGAACTATTTTGTTAATAGATGACCAGTGCTCGAAGAGTGTGTGTAAGGGGGGGGGGGGGAGTGTAAGGGATGCAAGGGGATGCTGTCCCCTCAGCTAAGAAAAAAGTCCAGAAACATCCCCCAGCTAGGATAATTTTCATAAGAATCCTCCTCCACCTGTTGCTTTGTTTTCACGTTGATCCACATAAGGATCCTTCCTTCTATCCCCTAACTTGAAGAAGGAAATTCGCAGCTAGAAATTTTCACTTCGAGCATTGTATATGCTCTGTACCCTGCATGGCCGAATAGGGGCTACTGGACCTAAGGGTAAAGGACTATTTGCCCCTGGGCTCCACCTCCTGAGTTTTTGGCCCCCTTTGAAGTAAAATGTAACAGATGTGGACAATGTGGGAAATTTATCTCAGATCTTATTTCAATTTCATATTGAGGCATGGGGTTCCCTTGAAAATATTTGGTGGGAAATTACATTTTAAATATCACGTGCAAAACTAATATTACTAGTAAAAAATGGTAATGAATTATCAAGTTTGTTTGTTCAGGTATTGTGTAACAATAAGACATCAACTGGTTGAGCAACTGATTCTTTCTACTGGCTTCATAAAGCCACACTATGTTTACGACAAACAGCATAGCTATAAAGGTATGAGATGAGGGAATTTTCATGTTGATTGCATCTGTGAGCTAATTAAGTTAATTCTGCACTTTGGAGTTGACCCATATGCCAAGTTGCCTGAGCCCTCTGACTGAGGTAATACACCACTGCTTATTATCACAGACGTCATCATATGATATATTTCTGGGAAACAGATTCTGATTCGTAAATCCATTTATTTAAATAAGTGACATTATCTGTTGAATTTCTGGGATGATATAACATTTCAGGTGTATGAAGAGAGAACATAACAGGGGCCCTACACCTAGGCCCCCCCCCTGCTTAACGGCTGCTATGCCACTGGGTCAAAACCATTCAAATTAATTTAGTAAATATTTCGCTCTAATCTCGTCAACAATTGATCAGTTCACTATATTACTTAATTTGAAGAAATCATTTATGCGTGATGTGGTCAACACACATAGAGGTTGGGCCAGCCCTCGTGGTGGAGCAAATCGTGCTATGATGCCAGGGGCCCCGGGTTCGAATCCTGACCTGGGCATGTATATTTGTGAGTCCATTTATCAATTTCATCATGTCATCACTCATCCCCATCTTCGCAAATTAGCCAAAAGTTGCACAAAAAGCGAAGTAAAATAATGCAAATCAAAATAAAATATCAAACATAGAGGTTGCTTCTTCAGATAAAAAAATATAATTTTCTTCATAACTTCAGCATGTTTCACAATTTGTTGTGTAGAAAAATAATTAACTGTAATTGGCAAAAAATAGCTGCATGTAGTTCTACAAATTTGAACATGCAAGCATATTTTGATAGATAATTTTCATATTTAAAATTTTAATTTTAATCATAAAATAAAAATATTGAATAATAATTGAGTACGCATAAGGAAATATTTTGTTGATGAATTCTAAACTGTTTTAATGATAATAATAATATTAGTAACCCATTTACAAATAACAATACAAAAGTAATCAATAGTTATTATTATTACCATATTACAATTTTACTCTTCTTGAGCAACTTCCATTATTTCTTGATATATGTGACAATGCTTCACTTCAATAACTAAGTTTATAAAATAGTCATTGATGCACTTCCATCAATGTAATTTTTATGTTCATAATTATACATTGTCATGTCTAGCTTCTATTTTTCAATATTTGTATGCATCATGTCAAGATGCAGAGTCACTTTCACATGTTGCTTGCAGGTTCTCAGTTGCTGGCAAGAGATGGCGACAGTGATGGATTTCTTGTAGCAATTAATGGAGAGGAAGTAATAATTCCTTGTAAGCCTGCAGCTCCAGGTATTCAGGTCGAACTGGTTCATGAGAGTTCGGTAAGTATATGCAAATATATATTTTATATAAATACATGTAAACATAGCCAGTGGTGTGACCAGAAATTTCATATGACTGAAAATGGTGTATACTATGTAATCTTTTTGTTTTTTATTATGCCATCCTAAACTTTCCGTATGTGCTTCTCTTTATTTGTTTAGGATTTATAGGCCAGTGGTGAGAGAAGTGGAGGTTATGACTAGGGGGAGTATTTATAGGCATTAAAACCTCTAAAATAGGCAGACAAATAGGCAAAAATCATGAAACCAGACACTTTAATAGTCATTAAAATAGGCAGTAAACATGAACTTGTTATTTCAATTTTATTTCATCACTTTCAATTACACTGGGGAACAAAAAAAAGATTTTATTTTGCGGCATAAAGTTTAATAACAGTTTCAGCACACAAAACAGCTGTGATTGCCAATTGTATGATTGGTTCAGTTGAATTGACTCCAGTTTAAAAAATAAACACACCATGGAAAATATAGGAGGTAAAATTACTCTACGCTTTTCTCGGTAATATGAAAATTTAATAATGATCTGAAATTCCCATAATAAACTTATTTATTTATTTGTGAATTGTTGCTAGGCAACTTATGAAGCATCGCTAGGCAATATATCGGACACTCAACAAACCTTAAGGAAGAATACCAAAATATAAAAATGGTTTTAGAAAATAATTGAATATGCTGAACATAAGTGGCTCGTGTGTGTGGATTTCAAGATGGTGATTTTTTTACTAGGACAGCAAAGTGGGTACACAAAGTATCCCTGTTTCCTATGTTTGTGGGATAGTCGTGCTAGAGAAAAGCATTGGACGATAAAAGTTTGGCCCCCAAGGGAAAATATTAGTGGGAAAAGCTAATATCATTCATGAACCGCTGATAGATAGGGACAAAATCATCCTTCCGCCACTGCATATTAAACTTGGGTTGATAAAACAGTTTATCAAGGCCTTAGATACAAGTGGTGATTGTTTCAAATATATATGCCACACTTTTCAAGGACTAAGTATTGAAAAATTGAAGGCAGGAATCTTTGACGGACCACCACAAATTTGTACTCATATATGATGCCAATTTTACAACTTACATGCCTTACATCGAATCTGAGGCCTGACTGAGCTTTGTGTCCGTCGTCAAAAACTTTTTGGGGAATCACAGAGCAGAAAAGTACTCCGATATATTTGGAAATATGTTGAAATTTTTTTAGAAATTGGGAGCTAATATGAGTGTGAAGATACATTTTCTACACAGCCACATTGACAGATTCCCTGAAAACCTTGGTGATTTTAGTGAAGAACAGGGAGAAAGGTTCCATCAGGATATAAGGATAATGGAAGAAAGGTGCCAGGGACGGTGGGATCGCCACATGATGGCCGATTACTGTTGGAGCTTACAGAGGGATTGTCCTCAAAAGCAATACAGCAGGAAATCGTATAGAAAACGTTTCACATAGTTTGTTACTTCATTGTGTACATATTTTCTTAATTATTTTGATCATAGGCCTATATAAATTTATTTTTATAATAATGATTGTAATCACAAAAAGAAATATTAAATTGTTGTTGGAAGTTCATTTATATGTATGTCTTATGTTTCCGCCATTTTGGTTTAGTTGCATTTATTTCATAAATTAGAGCCAATTCAGGAAATATATTATTATATCATTATTCAGCAGCATGAAATTGCCCTAAATTAGCTCTCAAACACTGTGCCGCAATTTCACTGTTCCCCAGTGTTATCAATTTCATTTTCATTAACAAATATTTTTATAGGTTTTACACAGTAAATGATGTTCTAGTATGTGTTAAGATGTTCTCGCCTTCTGAAAAAGAGAAATGTGAAAAAACAATCCATCAGCAATACATGTAAACATAACTGCCAGTCTCAACAAAACCACTCTAAATAATTCCTTGGGTGCAGTCCCACTAGGAGAGCAATGTGAGCACTCACCTCAAGAGGCGCAACCACAAATTTTTCTCTGGGGCGGGGGGGGGGGGGGCAAGTACCAGGATAAATGTACCAATAATAATAATAATAATAATAATAATAATAATAATGCTCATAATAATTATTATTTTAATAATCATAAAGCTAATAATAATAGTATTATTCTAACATTATTATTATTATTATTATTATTATTATTGATTTGCTTTATTTTACTTCCCTTGTGCCACTTTTGGCTAATTTACGAAGATAGGGACGAGTGATGATATGGTGAAATTGATGAATGAACACTCGCAAATATCCATGCCCAAGCTGGGATTCGAACCCGGGACTAACATCATTATTATTATTATTATTAGTAGTAGTAGTAGTAGTAGTAGAAGTAGTATTATCAAAGACTTTATTACCCTCGTACATTATGCAAAAAAGGGTAGAAGTTGATGCTAAAGCATTTGTGTTTGAACAAGTGATTTGAATTATTTTTTCAACACGTTTCAATTTCACATTAATAATGGAAAACAAGCACACAAACTATTTTCAAAAGACAGAAAGTGCTTGATAAATGCATTCCAAATATAATTCTTTTTTGCATTAACATGTATAACTTTCATGCATGATATGTTTCACATATATGCAACATGGAACGACGTGGACACTAAATTGTGTACGTATTCTAAGTTTCTTTAATACATATTATATACAACATACGTATATTATTTAAATACATTACACATCCTACTCATCCATCTCACAACATCCAACAGAAAAAATTACATAAATTGTCAGCTGGCTCCCGTGACTGAGTGGTTTAGCACATCGCGCTACGACGCCAGGGGTCCCGGGTTCGGATACTGGCCTGAGCAGGGATGTGTGTGAGTGTCCATTAATCAATTTCATCACTCATCCCCATCTTCGCAAATTAGCCAAATGTGGCACAAGATGCCAAGTATAATAAAGCAAATCAATCAATCAATACATAAATTGTCCCAAATGTGCATGCTCCCTTACCTCGAAACAATTGTTCATGCATTTAAAACAAAATCAATGAAGACAAGTCTCATTTCTCTCTGTCTGGTAATTTAAAATGCATCACAGAGAACAATGATAAATTGTGAGCGAAGCGAACAAGAAAATTTTTGGTACAATGTTTTTTGCAGGCTGAAATCAATATTGATTTAATAGGGTGCAAATAATTTCACGGGACGCCAATGCATTCTCTCTTTTACAACTTTTGTGCCTCTTCGATGGTGTAGTGGTAACATTGTCGCCATGTGATCAAGGGGTCACGGTTTCGATACCCGGTGGAGGCACAGTGGTTCGGATCCCAATTTCAACTGTAGGTCCAGTCCCGATTAGACTTTCTGTGCGTAAAGTGGACTTAAAACCACAAATCAATCAATCTTACAACTTATTTTCATTTAGATCATTCGGTGCCCAGGGCCGACTCCTGCTGCTACCTAGCTATGGTTCTGAACTTGATAAGAGGTAGGAATTGCGAGCGAAGTGAGCAAGAAAATTTTACGAAAAGTATTTGAGGTTCTGGGTGACAATTGCCCCTGCAGGTAGACTTGGCCGTCAATGTTTGCCCCCCCTTGCCCCCCTAGAACTCATTTCGGTCCAAGGTTGGTGGGAAATGCCCCCCTCCTGTGGTTGCACCATTGCTCACCTCTTCCAACTATCCACATGATGTTTTTTTTTTTTAATTTAATCTGCCTGATTATATTACAGTGGAATACCGATGTTTTATTCCCAGACTTTACATTCTCCCATATACAACAATACTGTCAAGGGTTTAAATACTACCCTGCCTCCCTTGAAAAAATCCAACACTATTTTTACATAAGGCTGGCCCCCCCCCCCCCCCAAAAGAAATCCTGGCTCCACCCCTGTTTGATGTGTGTTCAACTTGTTTATGCCTTGTTTTACTTGTTACCCTACTACTGTAAAACAAATATGAAAATGTAGTATATTTTAACTTTTCAGGATTTCAACATATCAAGCTTTAAACGAGATAATAAAATTGGTTATGTAATACCAAAAGCAGCTCATATACATGGAGGTCATTACGATTGCATAGCAAGACTAGGAAATTTAAGTGAAACTGCTGATTATTTTTTGACTGTGTCAGGTATATGCAACTTTGTATTATTATTTCAAATTGTAATTAGATGATAATTGTATAATAATGGTTGTTCTTTTTCTAATGCGGTCCCGTGTTCGATACCCGGTGGAGGCACAAAGTGATTTGGATCCAACTTTATACTGTAGGTCCAGTCCCAATTAGCCCTACTGTGCATAAAGTGGACTTAAAACACCAACTCAATCAATCAATCAATCTTTTTCCAATGTATTTGTTTATGCATGAATAGAAATAAAAGTCAAAATCTGAATTTACAAGAGCAGAGCCAGATAATAGTCACATTTCAAATACAGATCTTGGCATTAGACTTTTAAATTCTAACTTGCTCATAGAGTAAATAGTTATTTTCGCATTTTCAAATGTCATTACTATAATTCTTGGAAGCACATATGGCAAATGTGAAATTATCACTATGCATCCAGCTTATTAAGAAGAAATACTACAAGAGTTGGATAAAAAGTAATAGGAACACTTCTATAATTCTGAAGTGGCTTTATTGCTGGAGGCAAAACCACTTACACATTCCATGTAATCACCCCCAATGTCTACAACATTCTGCCATGCTTGTGGTCGGTTGTGGAAGTTTCCATACTCCATCAGTGCATTCAACTCTGTTGATGTCCCAAAGTGACTGCCCTATGGCGTGCATAATCACATTTCTTTGTGTTGTAATGCTATCCTCAAAGTGGTTCTGTCATTATGGCATAGATATCACACAGATTCATATCAGGTTAGTATGGCAGATGTTCCAATACCTCCCATTGACAGTGGCGAAGGAGATCCATCACAGTGTAATCAGCACGACTCCTCTTGTTATGATGCTTGATGGTAATCGTTGGCAACAAATGCTCAGGAAGTCTTGTGAAATTGCACCTCTGTAATTTCGTCGGGTATCCAACATGCTCCAATTTTGTGATATCCAAGAATGTCATGCAGTATATGGAGCATACATGGCATGTTTTGTGACATACGTCTACCTCCATGTCTTTTACATTTATTCCTTCATTACTTTCATCTTATCACCAATCATTCACATCTTAGTGATTAGCCAAAAATGGCAGATAATCAATCAATTAAGCATTCCATCTCTAGCAGGGAAGCAAGGAGCTGAATTGTAGGAATACCAACAGGCAGCATCCTGAATGGAAGCTGTCATGAACAGTGCTCCTGCCTTCATGGAACAGTTTGACCCATCCTGACACTACACAATACAGCAATGCAGTCATTGAAAACAGTCTTGTGCAGCATGACATCATGGAACTGTAATTCTTATCCAGCACCATTTTTCCAGTTTCATAAACATGTTGTTATGGTGCTTGTACAATCCTCCATCACTTCAAGGCAGTGCACAATGCAACTGAATCACATACAACCATTACCACTCTTTGCACTTTCTAATTTCATATTCCTTTACCACATTCACAAATCCTCATATGACCGTAACATGGCAGCAGTGTTCCTACTACTGTTTATCCACCCTTGTTAAAATATTGTACATTTGATAATGTTGATTAATATGTTAATTCATTTCATGCACAAAGTTAAGAACGATGGGATAACCATTATCTTTAGAAGTATTTTCTTTTAATCATTTTTCATATTAAATGCTTGCACAAGAAAGTGTAGTTACTGTAATTTTAATCCTTGCAAAATGCAACAACAAAGAATGACAATCCAGAAGCAGCCTGCAGTGTATGATTTATATTTTGAGGTTTTCTTCTAGTTAATAATAATAATGATAATTTGCTGTTTACTCATGAATCCAGCAATGCATTGCACCCCTCCTCCAGAAGTTTAATTCAGACACTGATAAATACTACAAGATTAAATTTAGTGAAATAGCACACAATTCAGGAATAACAATTCATGTTACTGTAATAGTTTAGTTATCATCTTCCTTCAAGTTTAGTGAATAATTATTCAATAGAAAATAAGTTTTATCTTGTCTAAATCTATATTATTCATAGATCGTACTGAACTTGAAGTCCACCTTGAATATGCAGAGGAAAAGATGTTAGATATTGGGAAGAACTTGAAGCTCTTATGCAGTGTGAATGGAAACCTAAATGTTGACATCGTGAACTTTGAATGGATTCTTCCGAATTCTGAAGTTAATTTGGTAAGAGATTTCTGTCAAAATTTGAATTTCCCAAGTAGCTGATCGAGATAGTTAAATCATGGCTTTAAAAAATGCTATCTGTAAATACTAACCTTTGTGGATTGCCATTGTAGGTTTTAAAAATATGTGAAATTAAAGTGCGAATAAATGTATAACTTTACATTCAAGTAGTAAATATTTATAGTAGGGATGGGTTGATATGAAATATTGCCTGATACCAATAAAGTACCAATTTAAAATTTACCAATACCAATAAACGATATTCTACTGATCCAATATGCAAGTGGTTCTTAAGAAAACCTGAATGTTTCATTTACCCCCTTAATAAATGTGAGTAACAAGAGGACTGCAATGCAAAATACACTGCATATTTAGCCATTTACTTTTAACAAAAGTAGGGCATGGAATGTTTGTGTCCATAAAAATTATAACAAAATGGTAGAATATTGCACTAAATTATAAGATATTTATAGATATATCAGATCGGTAAAATTATTGGTATTTTTACTGATACACCAATATGCCTGTATCGGGCAATATCAATAGAGTACCAATTAATCTGTCCCATCCCTAATTTATAGTTAATAAAATGACACATTGTAATGTAGTAAACATGAAGAAATGTTCAACTTGTAAATGTTATCAGTTTCTAGTTTTCTTTTTTGCATTGTTCGATTATTTAACTATGTAAAAAATAATGAATTACAGTAATTTCGGCACAAGGATTTCAATTTCAGCATATACTGGTTCTTATATAGATGTGTTCATTGTTTTTAAAAAAATGGCTTAAAAACTATTGCAGTATTGGCTGATTTAACATCTTCATTCAAAGATTTCATCTCCACAAATACAAAGCCCCTTCAGGGATGCACAAATGCTTCCTACATGAATATTGTTATTTCCAAAATTATACCTTGTCCAGGTGTGACCTTTCCCTCACAAGACATAGCTGCAACTGACATGAATGCAATTACTTCATATTAATTTTATTGCATACTATATGAGCGGCTCTGAAGTAAAGCTTGATATCCCACACTTCTCTAAAATTCGAGATAACATTAGGTCTAGTTGCTGCATAGTCTCTTGTTGCTCATACATAGAACAAGGTAGGTCTATTCAGTAGCTGGCAATTGGCAAAACACAGGAACATCTAGGTAATACATAGGGTGACCATACATTTCATTTTGACCGGGACAGTCCAATTTCACAGGAATGTCCCGGTCATCCCATCGATATTATTTACATGACACTATTTGTCCCATTTTATAAATTTGGGAGTTAGCTTGAATATCAAGTCTAAATTTGCGAGACATGCAAAAAAATGTTGATGAAAATTGTACAGCGTTTCGCTGGCACCCATGGCGGAGTGATTAGCACATCGTGCTACTATGCTAGGCTCCTGGGTTTGAATCCCGGCCTGCAATGCAGGTTTGTGAGTGTCCATTCATCAATTCATCATATCATCACTCATACCCATCTTCGCAAATAAGCCAAAAGTGGCACAAAAAATGAACTAAAATAAAACAAATCAATCAGTCAATGTACAGCATATCAAGCAGTGGCGGCTCGTTGTCTGGCTCTATGGGTGTGCACTTTAGTCTCATGTCCAGAAGTGTTATACCTAACACCCCTGTCAAATACTCGCACCCATTTTTTAGCACATATTGATGCTTAATATATTGGCAACCCAAGTTTTGATCAAGTTTCACTGAAAATGAGGCTATGGTAGAGTTATATTTCACAATTTTTTTAAAACGGATTTTTTACAAATTTCAAATATTTCGGTAATTATCCAGCCAATCACGAGAAGAGCGATGTTCGATAATCTGAAAAAATCACTCAATACATAGAAATACCGATCTACAATATCAATACTATTGTCGATTTGCAAAATATATTTCATAAAAACTTCCTCCTCAGCTCCGCTGATATTATTGAACAAGGAGAATAATAATATTGGCGTACACCAAAGAAGCCGATCCAACTACCACATGGAGGAAATCTACTGTAATCTATATAGCTGTTGTTTATTTCTAATGACAGACTGATCGAACCAAGCAAATCAAGCGAAATCAAGAATAATAAATCTTAAAGAAAATTACAGTACTCACTCAGTTCACACACTGCCCTGCTTTGTACTTCAGAATTTCTCCTTCCCTTCCGCCATATCTATATATTGCTGCAGTTGCTACAGGCTTTGTAGCTAACTTCCCTCCAAAAATTCAACAACGTTAAATATTAAGTCTCTGCTTTCGCTATGTACAGTTTCCCTATTCATCATGAAATCAAACAGTTTGCACTGAAACAGGTACGAGCTTTTGACAGCGCTAAACAATTTTGCAACCCAGTAACAGCCACACACAATGCAAAATAGCTGGCTGATTGATGTATGCTCCCTCAGCGTGGGTTGATAATTTGGCTACTGCGCCACAGAGACCGTTTATTTTGGCCAAGTTGCACTAAGCAAAGGCAATATCAGGCATGTTTAAAACACCCATCTCGCTTTCAGTTGCCCTCCTCACCTTCCCCCTTTTCTTCCCCTATCATGCACGGGACACAATCGGAGGGACAATATACCATCGAAATTTCCTTTTTCTAAAAAAAAAAATCACTCAATTTGCAATGATGTATGGGTTGGCTCGACTCTGTCACATGATCTCTAATGGAATGGGTTTGCAACACTACATTTGCTAGCACACCGATCGCTGCGTTCACTGCTTTCGTAAATGATGCAACCTTCCCTCACACGGCGCTCAAGCCAAAAGACCCAATCAGCATCCAACTATGCGACTGCTTCAACAGCGTCATAGGGAGCGAAACTAACATTGCGTTGAAGCCCCAAGCGTGGCTAGGTCGTTGCGAGTTGATAGCACTGATCGCACGCTTCTCCACCATATCTCTTGGTGAAGCGGCGTGGGAACACTTGATGTTTCAAAGGAGATGGAGTTCAATAAATAAGTATAATAATAATGTTTTGCATTATGGATTTATTTGGGTGTGCACGTGCGAATAGGCAGAAGCTGCTACTGGTATCAAGTACTTCATAATCAAAATGTTCCAAGAAACTATTTTAGTTCTTCGTCTGAGGAAGACCCTGATAGAGGGTAGAAATGTTACATGTAAAGTATTGTTAAATCTTAATAAACTGCCTTGGTCAGCAACTTTAGTGTTTTTAATATTGAAACAAGGCTTAATTATATTAAAAATGTTCCATTATTGCCGAGAAGATTCGAGCAGATAGCAGTTTACTCTTAAGTTAGTTCATGTCCATGATTGTGTTGTTTTGGGTGTGTTCCATTATTTGTAAAGCAAAGCAGTGAATAAGCATGGCCGAGAAGTGTACATGTAGTTTCAATATGGAACTGCAACAAGAATTAAATTCCTGTATTTGAGCACTAGATTTAGGGTAAGTTTTTCGGGGAGTTTTTTTTAACTGTTGGTGAAGAATAAAGCTGTTCTGGCATTCCTCAATATCAGCATAGGATTAACGTGAAGGGTTGATCAGAAGGGACGAGAAACACTATGTAAGTCTTACCGAGATTATAATAATTAATACCTTTTGACAACGGGAGACCATATTTTGTTTATTGTTTATGATGTAACATTTATGTGATCCATACTTGGATAAACAATAATATGTTAAATTAATAATAACAACAATTTTATAATTAGGTTTACTTCCTTGGGATGTCCAATTTTTGGGTCAAAATATTATGGTCACCCTAGTATTACATAAGCCACAATGCAATGGATGAAATTTCAGTTGCATTTTTCTCGGTTTCATACTTTTGTGGATTATCACGTTTTACTACCAAACTGCTCATATGATTCTTATTTCTTTCCAGAATCATAGAGTGACCATAACCTATCCACATCCAAATTCATCACTGTTGCATGTAAAGAATGTAACAAAGGAAGATGAAGGACTGTATACATGTAATGCTAACCTAGGGACAATAAAAGGAAATATGAAGATAAATGTACTAGTTCACGGTATGCATCATATAAAGGAAATAAGCAATATGAAGATGGTATAAATTTTTACAAAAATTAACATTTGTTAGATATTTTTAATGTAATTGCAAAAAGAGCCATAAAATTATGTTTCAATTAATGCCTATGTTACAACATTATCTGCTAGATTTCTTCAATATTGCTCTCTTGTTTGACAGTGAGCACTAAATTCTTAAAACCAGTGTCTCTAGCAGGCGCATATATTCTAGGCTACCTAGGCTATTGCCGAAGCCCAGATTAAATACAGAAAATAATCGACTATCAAATGTGACTGATGCTTCACTCTCAAACAACGACTGCGGGAAAAAATGATAGTATAAAAACTGCGACTGCACCTTACTACCGCAAGGAGATAAGGGGGAGAGTGGACCATGCTTCCTTATGGCCCGAGGTGAATGGAAGAAAAGGCTGCACAGGGATTTTTTGTCCAAGGTTTGTTTTCCTTGTGCTCGTTCTATACATGGGGATGGACTCCTTTCCTTTAAAACAACCTCCAGGTTTCAGCGGTTAAATTCTTCCCTAACCAGCACCTGGAGCCGGTCGGTGACGTATTTGTAGTGGCTTCTTTGGACAGGGAACTCTTCGTTTTACATTGGCTGTAAAACCTTACAGCGATGCCAATGCCCTAACCAGCATGGGATTTTTCCCAGGTAAGGGAAATTTTGAAACTAAACTACTATTACAGGAACGGGAAAAGAGTGGCTGGCATGTGATAGGGAATTTGTCCTCTAGGCCAAAACAACACTGTCCCATCGAACACATGCAGAACTCACAGGCCGCTGACCTTCAACAAACAAACCACGCTTTATGATGTTTTCAACCCCTCTGCTGCTTTGTTTATGACTGGCTGGGGTAGACTGACTGGCCGGAGATGACAAAAGGGCATTTTGCGAGTGGAAATTGCATTGAAGGAAGTTTAAGAAAATTAGGTTTCTTACTGTGTGGATTTTCTTAAGTGTATTGAGTGAGTGAATTATGTATATATGTTTTGAATGATCTGTGCTGCGTCGTGTAGTGAACGAAAATGAATTACATAATTAACGAACTATTGCCGAAACAATTTACTCTGCTTTTGCATGAGGATAGACTTCAAATCGTGAAGATATGCAGGCCTCTGGCATCACAAAGAAGAGAAGAATGGATTTGATTTGTTATTTTGCGTTGCTCTTCTGCCACTTTAGCTAATCGCGACAATGAGAATGAGTGACGATACAATGAAATTCATAAAGGGTCATTCACAAAGAATACCCATGTCTATGAATGGATTTGAACCCAGGTCCCCTGGCATCCTAGTGAACTGTGCTAATAACCATTTTACCATAGAGGTTGCCAAGAGAAGAATGGAATTCCTGTCCAAATAAATATTCAAGGCAAGAAGTTTATTATACATGTATATTTTATTCTCACACGTAGGCCTACATAAATATTTCACAATATGGACCTCTATATTTTATAAATAACTATGAAATATTTGAAAAGTTTTCATTATTGTTTTTATATTAATGAAACAGTGTTATTTTTATAATTATTAGTAAATTGTAATCGATGTATTTTAATCGCAATGTCACATCACCTTAAAATCCAAGAAAATGAACGAAAAAGAGCCTCCCATTTGAACATTATGATAAAAAGAGATAGCCCAGGTTTTAACCCCGGCATATGCCACTGGGCTCTAGATTATTTAGATACTATAGAAATGTAACAAAAATGCAGGTTTGCAAATAAAACACAAACAAGATTCCATACTTTATAATTTCTTACTATTTTGTGGGTTCCCATTGAATACCTTGCATACCACTGAGCAGGGTGTGTTGGAGAACAGATTGGTGGCATCGTAACATCCTCCTGAGCGGTTAACAAATAAAGACCCTGACAAAACTTGTCAGGACTTGCCCCTAGAATATGTGGGATAATGAGTTTTCACAGGAAATGGTAAGGACATTTACCTGTAGCAAGGTAAGCGAAGATCAAGAAAATGGAACAAATTCAGAGAACCAGAAAAGAGCGGGGTTTTTACTTTGGAATCGTCTGTAGGAGCAACACCTGGTCTTATTCTTTAACCGGGCAGGGTAAGTTACTCTTCACCCTAACTGCCATTCTCATTGCTCAGTCACAAGTGTGTAAATCTAAACATGAGTATACATTAACTACCTAATTGCTAAACTAGGTATTAGTACCTGGCCCATTTAGGGCCATCTCTACCATCGAGTGTTATATCATTAGTGGGGATGAGCACACCCCTTGGTTTGATTCCCACGTTCCAAAGGCTGGAACACTACAGCATACATAAACCAGTCTTTAAGTTCATTAAATAGTTTACTTAAATTCTGGTTGAAAGGCTTGTTTTAATAGTTTGCTAATAGCAATTTTCCATACATTAATGCTAAATGTTTAAAAATATATGTGAAATGTTAGCTTACTTGTGGTAAACATGGTAACATGGAGGATATGCCACTGCTTAACAATAAAATTAAAAGACATATTACTTCAAGTCGTGTCAGTGTCGTTAAAATTAAAATGAATTAGACTAAATCACAGAACATGCGAATTCAGTCTAGCTCATTTTACAATAATGACAACTTTCCCACTAAATTGAAAAACAAAAAGGAATGCCTAAAAAATTAAAATCAACACTTTATTGTAGTGCGCAACTGCTTGCACACTTCTGTCATTTTTTTGCTATTTTGATTAATATAATGGTATACTGTAATTTGTATACCCTCGTTTTGTAAATGTAATCTCTAATTATGGAATTTCTTTTTCAAGGGCAGTCTTGTTGAATGGAACCATTTCATGTTTATATTGGATTAGCGGAATATCAGTTATTAGTATTAGTAAATTTTGTATTGCTACTTTCTCAGCACATCAGTAAAAAGTTAATATTACATGCATGTGTGTATATATATTCTAGGGAATCATGTATGTCATCTAGAGTTGACTGAAGGATTGAACATAACTGTCAATAGAATTAATGGAAATGTTAAATGGGTTGTAGGCATTGAAGATGCCTATTCACTTCCAAATATAAAATGGCTTAGCCCTAAAGGAGTACAAATAGAAACAATCTATGGAAAGTATAGGGCAGCTTATACAGAAAGAATCACAATATTGGAAATATATAAAGTTCAGCTAAATGACAGTGGCACATATAACCTTGTAGTAAAGGATAAATATTGCAGTGATGTGAGGAACTTCACACTCTTTGTGGAAGGTAAGTTTACACTACTGATATTTTTTACTTTTTAGTTCATATAAATTAATTAATGCATGTTACTATTCTTATTTTCATTCATTTTTATTGACATTTTCAGTTATTTAAAGTATTTCTACCTCACAAAATTAATCACAATGATGAGGATAAATGATTAACATGGTTATAAATTAGGTGATGGAACGTACATAAAGAAAAGTCCATACTTTATCCAGAATTCGAACCTAGAGCTCTTGGCTTCATAGTGAACTGCTATAACAACTGGGCCACATTCGTGGCTTCATATCTATTTAAAATAGTCATTATTCTCTTCTTTATTGACTATTTTAATGGCCCCACCATATGTAGTGGAATATTGCATTCATATTTTAAACTAACATCCTGCACACAGCAAAGATATATGTTTTCTTTTTTTAATTCAATTTCAGCCAAACCTCAAGTATCAATCAGACCTCTAAATGATCAGTATGAACATGAAGGTCAGTATGAACCTACATGTGATATTGTTGGATATCCAGATTCAAATATCACATGGCACTTTGAAACTTGTAAAAATGCAGCCTGCGAAAAACAAAAACTGGAACAATTGGAGGTAACATTCTTTAAAATATGTGATAACAAGTATTTCCATTCTAATATAAGTTTTCACAATTACACCCATAAAATATTTTAATAGAGATAAGTCTATAACAAGGAAATAATATCATAATTGGAATATTAATTGGAATTAATTCGTATTTGTATTATTTTCATTATTTAGCATCACTTTTCTGCCACTTTTCAAAATTCATTAAATGTTTTAACACACTCTATTATTGACTGTAATATATATCTACTATGAGATATGTAATTGATATATGCGTAGACGTGAAGAATGTATCATAACTATCATTGTTTCTGTGATACTTTTGTAGATCACAGTTAATACAAATTGTTCTCAAAGTGAAATTTCTAATACTTTTACTAATCTATTGCCACTTAACACGTTCGCTGCCACCTAAAAAATGGCATACTCATGTCAGGGACTGATTAAGTATCTTATGTAATTTTGCTTATTTGTAGCATAAAATGGATTGATTTACATAAAATACATTGTCTGGTGCGAGCCTCAGCAACAGGATGGGTCACAGGTGGCGGATAGTGAAACCTCCCTCAGATATGAGGGGAAGCTGTGAATAAGGGGAAACCCAAATATTAGTACCGAACGGAGGCAGCATGACTATCAGGGTGTGGAGGGTGTCCAGTGGCAAGGGTGTATCTGGGAACCCACAGGTGGCAGCCCAACCACCCAGGTGTAGGCTTTGACAGGCCCGATGAGCTGACAGCAGAAAACATTAAAAAATCGAGAAACGAAGGAAGCAAGCCAGGCTGAAAATTGGAGATGACATTGGCTACGAATAGGGACATTGAATATTGGAACACTGACAGGAAAGAATGAAGAAATTGTAGATCTAATGGAGAGAAGAGGAATCGACATCTTTGGAATGAGCAAAATGAAATGGAAAGAAGGAGGAGAAATGAAATTGATGAAAGACTATAAATTGTACTGGACAGGTACTTAAGAGGGCAGGAGAAGTGGGATTGGATTTGTGGTCAGAAGTGGAATACGTGGAGAGGGTAAATGACAGAATAATAAAACTAAAAATGAATGGAAGTGGGAAAGTAATAGAAATAATTCAAATGTATGCCCCATAAACAGGATGTACAAGGGAGGAGAAAGAAGAATTTGAAGAAGACTTGGAAGAACATGTAGGAACGGAATGGCAAATTGTGATGGGTGATTTTAATGCACAAGTGGGAGAGACAGGAAAGGGTATATGGAAATACTTGGAGCAAATGGATGGGGGGGGGGGGGACAGAGGAATGATGAGGGAAGGAGGCTACTGGGCTTTTGTAAGAGAAATGGGCTGTTAGTAGGTAATAGCTGGTTTACGAAGAAATATGACAGCCATGAAATCACAAGATACAGTTGAAATAATGAACAAAAGTCTGTAATAAATTATATATTGTTAAAAAGGAAGTAAAGAAGAAAATTAACAACATTAAGGTAATACCTAGTGAGAACTTAAACAGTGACAACAGGCTACTAGTAGGAGATGAGAGGAGATGGAAATTAAAGGTAGAAGGGAGGAACAAGAGAGAAGGATAAGAGTGTGGAAATTGAAAGATAAGATGATAAAAGAGAAATATCAAGAAATATTGCAAACAAAAGTGCCAAGAGATGAACCAAAGGAGTAGAAACAGAATGGATGAGATTTAAAACAGAATTAGTAGAGGCAGTCGAAAAGGTATGTGGAAGGACAAGCAAGAAAAGAAAGAAGAAAGAAACACCATGGTGGAATGAAAGAACTAGAGAGGCAGTGAAAAACAAAAATGATACATTTAGAAAATGGTTTAAATGTAAATCACAAAATGCATGAAAAGGGTATGTGGAAAAGAAGAAAGTGGCAAGAACAGTAGTAAAGGAGGAAAGAAGAAAATGAATAGAAGAATGGGCCAAAGTGCTAGAAGAAGATGTAGATGGGAACAAGAAAGTATTGTATGGATTAGTGAGAGAGAGGAGAAGATAAAGAGGAGACAGCCGTAAGCTAAAGGATGAAAGGGGAAACATTGTAGAAGAAGATGAAGAAATTAGGAGAATGTGGAGAAATCATTTCAAGAAATTGCTGAACATAAAAAAAGGAAATGAACATGAAGAAGTGAAGGAAAAATTAATCTCACATGGAAAGAAGAGGAGGAAGCACTGAAGAGAATGATGATAGGTAGAGCAACTGGAGTAGATGAAGTGCCAGTAGAAATGATACTAGGAGCTGGAGTGATTGGTGTGCAGTGGCTATACAGAGTGTTGAAAACAGTGTGGCAAGAGAGAGAAGTGCCAAGTGATGTGGGTGTGGTGAAGCTTCAGATAGTGACAGTGGGTGTGGTGAAGCTTCAGATAGATCAAGCACAGATGAGATTGTTCAGACACATGAAGAAGATGGATGGAGAAAGACTACCAGTAAGAGCTTACAATGCACAAGGAGTGTGAATAAGACCAAGGGGGAAACCAAGATGTCAGTGGAAAGAGCAGATAGTGGAGAGTGTTAAAAGAAGAGGACAAGATTGGAACACCGTGGAAAGAGAGGAGTGGTGGAAGACCAGGAAAAAATGGAGAGACTTGACTTCTATGCCGACCCAGCCAGAGGCATGAAACGGCAAAGGATGATGATGATGACATTGTAAATTTGCAATTTTCATGTAAATTTTACAGTGACGCACAAGTGTGTCACCGGCATATGATTTTTTGTTATTCTGTGTCGCATTATTCTCAAGTGTGTCATGTTATATTGACATAGATAACTTTTATTTTTGCACAGCAAGCAATCAATTTCACAATATTCTCTTTATCTTTATTTTGCATGTTGCTCCTAATAAGACAAATTATTATAATACAATGTAATAGTGTTGTTATTATTATTATTATACACACGTACACATGTGTTGCATGCATACATACATATTTATTGAATAATGCAGTATGATATATTGAAATTAATGGCTATATTGATGCATAGTTGGTTTAATACTTTGTTACATTTTCATTTTGTTTATTTTACTTTGCTTTTCTGCCACTTTTGGCTAATCACAAAGATGAAGATGAGTGATGATGTGATGAGATTAATGAAGGGATGCTCACAAACACCCATCCACAGGTTGGGATTTGAAGACAGGACCCCTAGCAGCGTAGCGTGCTGTACAGGGGCAGCGCCAGGGGGTGCCAGGGGGTGCTTGCACACCCCTTAATTTTCTTCAGCACCCCCTACGTTCAACTGAAAACACTAACCCTTAGAGTGTCATATTATGTCATGTCGTCATATCGAGCGTCGAATGTTAGGTACTGAAGTAAGACCGTTATTATTGTATGCATCAGGCAAGCACTGAAAAAGATGCCGATATACATACTTTCCTGTACTGGCGGCAGCCTCTATAAAGATCAGTGGCCATTCTCTTGCCTTTCATCAGCATTGTTTTTATGAATTTCTTTTTTCCTTTGTTTCTTCTAGTGGTTTTCAATAATTGCTTACAGATTAATGTGAGTTATGTTTTTCTTTCTTTTTATTTTGCATTGTTGATAAACGGTTTATTTTCTGCCTATTTGTTCTCCCTCATACTGGAGCAAAAATGTCAGCTTCTTGCAAGGTATCACCACGTCACTGGCCAAGTCCACGGAATAGGCCAAGTCGTGCTCGGGAAATTATTTAACATGACGCGAGTTGTAACATGAAGTTCTTTATATGTTCTGTGTATTTGTTCCACGTAACATGTCTAGTAAACGTTCACGAATAAATTTTACAGTTCCTTGTTGGGGATAGTGCGGCAGAAGGGATTTTAACGAAGACAAAGTTGCTGTGCACTTTGCATTTTGTCCTGAAGTGGCAGACGGAATGTACAATGTACTATGTATTTGGTACCTCCATTGGTTACATTGAAAAGATAAAATATTGTGCTTTTAAAGATAAGAATATTTTCATTTTGTATTTCAATACATAGTTCAATAAGACTGCAACGTGTATCTGAATGTTTACACTGTACGACCACTTTCTTGGAGTATAAGACTTAATACATATCATCATGTAAGTCCAGGGGGAAGGCAAGGGGAGCACAGCCTGCCTGGAAAATGAATGTCAATCTAAAGTTATTATATTTCACACATACAATTTTATTTGTCAGTACTTTTTGTTAATCAGTGATTAGGAGTGCAGTTGCCCCTGCACTATGCTAAACCTTATCTACTAAGGAAAAGTGAACTGTCCTTCCCCCCCTCCCCCCTGTTTTAGCACCTTGCTCCCCAGTTTTGAAACATTGCATGCATGTTTCATGGTCTTTCCTTATTTTCAGCATCGCACCCCCTCAGCACCCCTTGATGAATAGTCCTGGTGCCGCCGCTGGTGTTGTAGTAATCATTCTGCCATGCAGGCCAGCAATACTTTGTTAGGTATTGATGTGACATAACAGAATCACTTATAAAAACAATATTACATTTATAGGTTTCCTTGTGAAGGTGCAATGTTAAATTTCGAAAGTTCCCATACATATACTTCACTTATGGTAAAGAGCAAAACAATGTTCATTGCAAGGTTCTGGCTCTCCTGGACATTCTAAAGAACATAATGCAGTGTTTTCCTCTATTGGTACAGGAAAAAAAATTGTAATGTTTCAGACTATCTATGTTACCAAGAATAAAAATAGAAAACATTTCTTAGCTGTCAAACAAAGCCTTGATGCATGACAAGAGGAACTATAATGCCATAATGCCATTCGAAGCAACCATGTTAAGAGAGAGATGTGCAAATGAGAAACCAAGCTAATTTTAATTTCAAACAATCCTTCACCAATGTGCCATGAAAGAATTAAAAGTCTGCTGTGCAGTGCCACTGATGGACAAGCATTCAAAGAAGGTAATATGTATGACACATATGTGTGGCAAAGGCACACAGCTGCAACCCCACATGATTCATATATGCATCACCGGCAGTGAACGTGTTAAAAATTAGTGTTAGGTAATAAATTTTGCAGTCCCCATTCTGTAGTGACGAATGTAAAGAACTATTGTCACCCATTGTAATACTTTAAATATTATTATACTTTTTTTTTTAATCTATCTCATAATTGAATTATTTGAGTGAATGTGGTACAGGTTATTCCTTTCCTCAGTAGGCCCGATAGATTAACTTACAATGAGTGTCGGATTAACCATAAAGCAAAGAAAGCTGCCACTTTAGGGCCCCGAAGCATTCGCACAAATATAAATACATATCACACATACCCATTTTTACACTTGCGTGCACACACACCAATCTGAGATTAGAAATGGGAAGGCAAAGTAAAGGGTGAGAGGGGCCCCCTTTTGCTTATCTTGCTTCAGGGCCTCAAAGGTTGTTAATCTGGCATTGCTTACAACATGTGTTATTTTCCAGTTAACCAGATGTATCAATGTAGAAATGTACAAGAAGCAATGTTCTATTACTTTGGAAGCCAACAATGCCGGAAGAATCATTTGCAAAGCATGCAATGTGAAAGGATGTGCTGACACATATGTCGCCATACATGGTAAGAATTCAATTTATCAAAGCATTTTTGTATTCAGTAATGCAAAATATTATGTATTTATTAAAGTTAAAATTGGATTATTTACATAATAATACTGCACTTTATTTGTCCATCTTCTGAACCTCCTTAGCAAGAATAAAATAACACTGTCCAACAATGGTTTTGTTAAAAGTAAAATTTCAACGGTTCTTTATGTTTTGCCACCTGCTGATTCCGAAAATGAAGTCAGAAATTGTCAATCACCCATCAATTTTTTGTAACAATAAAAATATAATTTTGCATTATTATTGCAGCTTACAGTCCATAATAAGCTGATTGGTAGGCAATATTTAAAATATTTTTATGTCTTTGCTACAACAATACACTAGTAACTTTAGGCCATTGATGTCTGCATGAATGACAACAATTAAACTTGTTAAACAATCCAACTGAAAAATTTGACAACAATTAACTTTTCAACACAATGATGTGATTCAACTGTTATGTCTACTCATTTCAGTATCATGTTGTCTGCAGGAAAGAAGCTTTTCCTGAGTGTTCTTTAGTTCCAGTGAGTGTTTTGAAGCAAAGACAGAATCATGTCAAGAAGTTGCATAGACAGGAACAATTTCTGTTACATTTGTTGTGAGTTGACCTTAAAAGCAAATAGGAGAACATTTACTCCTCGTGTAAGAAGAGCTTATGAGTGTTACTTTGACAATAAGATAGACGAAAACAAGAAATGGTCCCCTGATATCTGTTGTGCGAACTGTGTAACGCTTTTGAGGATCATATAACAGACTGCTATTTTTGCTTGACAAATATATCTTGGATAAATTCGAAATCAAGGCATACAGTGAAATATCCATCACTAGAATCAGCAACTCTAACGGAGCCTCATGGACCTGGAGTTCCAATACCTGCTCCACCAGATGATGTAAGTGTAACGGAAGAAAGTGAAAGTGTTCCTAACAAATGTAGTGAATTGCATAATGATCCTGATTTTGTGGGGAGTGTTTCAACAGCTGAACCTCACTTACTAACTCAAGAGGAACTTAACGATTTAGTTCGGGATCTAGAGTTAAGTAAGGGTAAAGCAGAACTGCTTGCATCGCGATTAAAAGGATGGCATTTGTTGGAGAGTGACACTAGAGTTACTTTTTTCGGGCAACGCCAAAAATACTTTGTAGGTATGTATGCTGAAGATAAGGACCTTGTTTTCTGTTGTAACATCGATGCTCTATTAGAGTCCCTAGGTGTTGTCCATAAAAGTAAAGAATGGCGTTTGTTTTTAGTCTGTTCGAAAACAAGTTTGAAAGAACTTGCACAATGGAAATAAATATCAAGCATTCGCGTAGCATATTCCAGGGGCATGAAGGAAAGTTATGAAAACATGATACTGTTATTAACAAATATCCAGTACTGTAAATACTCTTGGCAGATAGGTGGAGATTTAAAAATTATTGCTATCCTCTTAGGATTGCAACTAGGTTACACCAAATTTTGCTGTTTCCTGTGTAAATGGGACAGCAGAGATAGAAAAAAATCATTATGTTAAAAAGAACTGGCCGAAGAGAGAGTCACTAATCGCAGGACAGGAGAAAGTTGTTCATCCACCACTTGTAAGTTCGGACAAAATCTTACTGCCTCCTCTCCACATAAAGCTTGGTCTGATGAAGAATTTCGTAAAAGGAATGGACCGTGAGGGTACTGGATTTAAGTTCCTCAAAGAGAAGTTTCCGAAAATTACTGAGGCGAAACTAAAAGAGAGAATATTTGTTGGACCTCAAATTAGGAAACTAATGAAAGATAATGATTTTGAAAAGAGTTTAAATGAGCTGGAATTGGCTGCTTGGCAATCTTTCAAAGATGTTTGCATAAATTTCCTCGGAAACTACAAGTCAGAAAATTACAGAGAACTTTTCAGTAATTTGATTCAGAACTATCATGCTCTGGGGTGTAATATGTCTCTGAAGATACACTTTTTAGACTCCCATCTCGATTTCTTCTCTCAAAACCTTGCGACAATGAGCGACGAACATTGAGAACGTTTCCACCAGGAAGTTGGTGAAATGGAAAGGCGCTACCAGGGAAAATGGACTCCAAATATGTTGGCAGATTATTGCTGGACACTAAAAAGAGATGTTCCTCAGGCAAAGTACAGCCGAAAATCAAGTTCGAAGACATTCTAGATATGCCATTGTAAATAATATTGTATCGTGTCACTATAAGGCTATATAAGATTTGTATGTACCTGATATTTTGTATGTACCCTGTTACTCAAATTTCATGGGTGATGGAAAAATTCTGTAATTAGATTTGAAATCAGCACATCAAATTCAATTAGAATCACCCCCAACTTCTCTTTTAACAGACAAAAACTTCAATTTTGTTGGACAGTGTAATGAAATCTGCCCATCAATCTCATTGGCATTTAGGACAGCAATTGTAGCAATACATTTCTCTGTTTAATGGTTCCTGTTTATGTTGATTCCATGAAGTCTCTGGGATCTGTCATGTTACAAAGTATCTAGTTTTCAACATTTCATTCCTTCTCTTTTTCTATTATTCAACACATTGTTGTTATGTTACCCTTCAAATCAAGTTATGGAGTGCTTAGACCCATACCTAAGGGGAGAGGCAAGGGAGATTTTGCCCCCTTCTCCCTCGAACAAAGAAATATTTTAATGTGAACCTATAAAAACCTACGAAAAATAACATTGACAATTTTTCAGATTTTGCAAAAATTTTGATTTCGTTCTTACATAAATGAATGGGTTGTTTGTGGAGAGACGTCGATCCCAGAAGTCTGCAGTCTTCAATATTTGGCAATTTTTGTTTTATAATCATTTATGCAAGTTGGGACAGTTCTTCATCATTGCTAACATGTACCATTTAATTTATAAATATGTGATATTCTATACATAGAATTATCATAGCTGTTCAATAGTGCTGGTATGAGAAAATTAAAGGAAATTTGAAAACATTGTTAATTTGTGGAATACTTCTGTGAATTGAATGTAAACAATGGGCACAAAGCTGTATGCCATGTGACAGCTTTTGTCTGTAAGCGACTGTGTTCCTGATTGTCGGGTTGGTGGGGGGTCTATTGGTGAGTTGAATTTTTTCTGTTACTGTGGACCCCTAATATTGTAACATTATAATTGTATGTCTCGCTGCAATACTACCATAGCATTGGTAGTCACGTCTAATCCCCTTCAAAAAAATTCTCAGTACAGGCTTGAGTGTGCTTATCACTGAACATTTAAAGTGCATGAATGAAGTACTGGTGTATTTAATTATGTGAATTTCCTATTTTATTTTGTTTTGCAGCATGTTCAATACTTATATATTGAGATATCAAATAATGTATAAGAGCATTCTCTCTTTTTTGTTTACCTAGTTCCAACAACTATTAAACCATCAATTATAGCAACAGTCATAGTTGCAGTTATCATAATTATCTGTCTACTGGCTTGTGTATTCATCGTAATGAGACCACAGGTATTTAAGAAACAATATCCTTAAATTTAAGAATTTTAAGTCCTACCCAGTGGTGTAGTGGCTGCCCCTGCAACCCCCACAATACAGGAGGGGGGCGAGTTGTAGGGCCCCCACAATGTTTTCTCTACACTCCTGAAATTTTATATAATTTCAGATATTCAACACATAGTGTCGGTTATTTTTTTAAAAAAATACGAAATAGACAAAATGTAGGTCAACAATGACAAAATTTGAACTTGAAATTCACTAAATAGAAACTTTCGATCAGTGAACTTAGAATACGTATAAACAGAGTTACTGTAATTTACGAGTCAGTGGACACCACAAATAACACGACTACTTTCTTTCTATTTATTTATTTTCATGTGGAAGGTGGTCTAGTGGGTTCCCAGTAACATATTATAAGACAATGTCTGCTATAATAAGCAGGGACGTACTGGCTCAATCTAAGGGGCCCTGGCAACCTAACCTGTGGGGCCAGAGAAATGCCGTATTAATTTATTTACTTGTAGATCCCCTAAAATAGGGGGAAAAAGTCCCTCATCTCACACCTTTATAGATATACTGTTTGTCGCAATATTTTAGAGTATAAATTGTCTGCAATTATGAATCTAGTAAGAAAATTCATTTGCTCGGACAGTCTGTTCTTTATTGCCACACAAGCAAGAAAACTTGGTAATTCATGAACTTTTACCACTAATATTAGTTTTATGTGTGGTATTTAAAATGTAACTTCCCTCGAAATATTTTCAAAGGGGGGCCCAAGACTTTTCATATTCAAATAAGAACTGAGACAAATTTCCCACGTAGTCCACACCTGTTAAGTGTTACAAATTATTTTCGATTTTTAGCTTTAGTGTGACAAGGTAGTTCAACTTTCTTTTAATTGTTAAACACTTCAAAGGGGGGTAGCTAACTGTTTTACATCTATTACCCTCTGATGCCATCGCGATATTTTTTTTACTAAGGGCCCCCAATATTTTAGTTGCAGGGGTGCCCCAGGGCACTGTGCTACGCCACTGGTCCTACCTTTTGCTGGGTGAAATATACTATAACATTTATTAATATGGTTATTTTCTTGTAATATAGGTCTCTTTTTAATTTGTTTGCTAGTTATGAAACAAATAGAAAAATCTACACATAATATTTGATTTGATTTATTTCATTCTGTTGACCATTATACAGTGGTTGATCTGTTCAATGTATTACAATTGGTAGATCTATCCAAATATTCTACAAATATGTACGTATGAAAACAATTCGTGACATTAAAATGTATGGAATTAAAAAATGTATGACTGATTGGAGATTCTACATGCTTTCTATAGTTTTGCTAATATTAGTTACAGAATACATTTACACCACAACATATACACACATGTTTAGTTAATCCCTACAGTCAGGATGAGATCATATATGTATGTGCAAATAAGTGATTCGTGATTGAAATAAATCTTATCTTATCTTATGTCATTTTGGCAGGAGTTACCTATATCTTAGGAAGTATGTCAGAAATTTATTAAGAATGCTCTCGTAAATATTTTTTCACTAACTTTTTTATGTGAAGGAACTGTCTGCAGTGTTCTATTTTGTACTCAGATGTTACTGAAAGGACAAATAGCTATGATGTTTGGTCCTTTCTCAAATAGTGTTGTGTGATGGTATTTTATGGTTGCTACCATTCCTTGTACGGTATTTATGTGAATGATTGCATAAAGCATCCCCTCCAGCTAGGATAATTTGCATAAGCATTACTCCACGTGCTTCATTTTCTCCTGAATCATACAAGTATCCTTTCACAAATCCAGAAACTTGTCCAAGCAACCCCCATCTCCCAAATAGGAATTTCCACTTGAAGCTCTGGAGGTTACATCTGCATGAAAATGTAGCATTCCATTCACTATGAACTAGCTACTTCTGTATTTTATTCAAACAAAGAATTCACTACAAATGCACACTTCTTCATTTCGTTTTGCTAGCTATATACGTGTGTGTGTGTGTGTGTAATTTGACTGCTTTGTTTTACAAAAGATGCCACTGTACCTCTTAACCTTGGATGAGATTGAGAGATTTGAGAAAGGTGCTGTTGAGAGTATTAACCCAAGCCATGTACTACATGATCAACTTGATCTTCTGCCTTACGACAAGAGCTATGAATTTCCAAGGGACAAACTGACTTTAGGTAAGATGATAGATATTTTGATTGATAGCTGTACTTTCTGAGCATTCCACATTTGATGTAATTTTGCAAATACATTAACAGCGAGCGACTAGGTTTAACTATTTAATTAATATCAAAGTTCATATTTTTCTGTTTCTCAATCAAATTCTCTATAGAATTTGTCTATTATCAAATGTATTCATTTTTTATCACTTAATCAAAAAAGAAATATCATGATTTTTTACTTAATTGTTTCATGAATACAGGACAAGTCAGAATGACTGAAACAACTTTATTATGATGTAACTATTTATGATAGAAAATTGAACAAGATATCAATATAAAGAAAAACTCTGGAAGTTTTATTCCCACTGGCATGCTTATGTTGCTCTGCCAGGATCGCTAGTGTGCCAAAATGGCAAATGCCCATCGGAAGGGGCATTGCATGTTGAAGTTAGCAAAAACTGATTCGATTGCAAAGGTACAAAGATATTTCTGCACACATTTCAATAGTAATTCACCATCTCTAAAGAACATCTACCATTGCATTGGTACAAAAAAATCAAAGAGACTGGGTCTATTTGTAAAAGGAAGAGCAATGGATGGCTGCATGTACCCGATGAGTCAGTGAGCAGAATTAAGGAAGTGCTCACCCAATCTCTTCAAATTGTTTGTATCATCTCAGAAGAGCATTTAAGTGACAATGGCATATAAGACTGGATGCCATTTTAATACCCCAAAAAATTCCTTGAATTCATGTTACATTAAACTGGTCACACTGAAGATTTTGAACCTAATCATGAAGCACCATAGATGTGATCTACAGCTGAGCTGATAACGTTACTGATGGCTATTGATATGAAAACTGATATTTGAATTCTGAAACAATTTAAAGTTGTTCAGATTATTTATACCTTGTAATACTATATATACATTTCATGTCTTCTGGTATTCTGTTTTGGTGTTTGCCTTCAGCTCCCACATTTTTTAAATGTTCCTCACTTGAAATAATCATAGTATG
The DNA here is from genome assembly GCF_977018435.1 of Lepisma saccharinum. Lineage (NCBI taxonomy): Eukaryota > Metazoa > Arthropoda > Insecta > Zygentoma > Lepismatidae > Lepisma > Lepisma saccharinum. The sequence goes on from NC_139249.1 coordinate 41,235,069, forward strand.
AAAATACCTCTTAATTAAGACATCCAGTTTAATCACAATTAATTAATATTCTGTATTTTGCATAATTTTAATGTTATTCAGAGCATGAAAAAATGATCAGGCATCATTGGTGATTGTTAAAATCAAGTAATTTTTCAACTACTGATAACAGAATAGGTACTAACCCTACATCAGTGTGAGATACATGAGGGTAAAATTATCTTGGAAGTGATTAGGTATGTGGTTCTAAGCTTCTCAATAGCTTCTTCCCTTTTTGTCTGAATACAGATGCCGACAGTCTCCACCTGGTGCCACTTTGTGTCTGAGCTTGCTGTCTGTATATATGAGATACAGATCGACTAATTTCGTTCAGGTTAATGGTAGCACAATATACTTGTATCCAGAAAATATTCTGAACTCATTTGTTTCATGCACTTCAGCAGTGATGAAGATGATGATGTAAGTGATGAAGAAACTGTCAGTGACTGTGATCATGTAGAGTAGAGAAAGAGATTAAGAGATTGAAGTGGGATTTGATGGTGAGTACAGTTTGGAAAGTGACAACGAATATCACATGCAGTGCTAAATAAAAATATATTTAAGAATAAATATGAATAAATATATGTATAATAAAAGTGAAAATTAATTATGAATATGTTAGTACCACAGATACATCATGCTCAATCATGTTACATTTCCAGATGCAACTGATGTGCTTGCAATAGTGTGAACTGTAACAATCTCCTACAAATTTATTGATGCATTTCATGCAAAACTTCCAGGATATGTTTATTTATTTCAGGATATCAGCTTGGATGTGGAGCTTTTGGTAGAGTCGTGAAAGCCATGGCTGAAGGCATCATTGAAGGGGAAGCTGAGATTACTGTAGCAGTGAAGATGATAAAGCCACATGCCGATCGCTCACATATGAAGGCCCTCATGTCAGAGCTCAAGATCTTGATTTATCTTGGGAGACATGTCAATGTTGTAAACTTGCTGGGAGCTTCCACTACAAATCTGAGAAGGGGTGAGTTAATTTAAAAATTAACTGAAATTGCTACTACAATCAGTTATTGAAGTTGGAAGGGGATGATATCCCTCCCCTCCTAGCTAGGAAGATTCGGTCAAAGCATCTCCCTGCCTGTCTCATTGTCACTATGTTAAACCAAAGGATAATCACTCTATTAAACAATTTCCACTTCAAGGGCTGACTGCAATTCACAATTCATTGTTACTGTTTATGCTATTTTGCAAAATGCAAAACATTACTTTCTAGCATAATCTCCTTTTTCTCAGTTTCCTTATTTCTTCTGGCTCTCCACCTGCCATACTACATATTATCAAGATCAATGAGGTTAATATATATGTTTTATAGTACTTCCACTTTTTGCACTTTTAGGGCAACCATATCTGACTGACAATTGGTAAATGTCAACTTTAATTCATTGCTGCAGCTTTCATCTCAGTGGCCAAGCACATTGAGTGATTTCACAATCTTGCTACCAAATTCCAGTCTCAGCTTGGACATGTGTATACATTTTCGAGCATCTCTTCATCAGTCGTATCTAATCAACATCCATCCTCATTCTGGTGATTAACCAATTGAGCCCCAATAGCATCTTCATCTTAGCCTTTGCTATCTTCATCTTAGCCCTTACCATCAGGTTTCCCAACAAGAATCCTTAAACTTTTTGCATATGTTTATTTATTATTTTAATTTTTAGTACTATTGAGATAAAAAACTGGGGGTTCTGACCTGAATACAACAAGTGGCTCCAAATGTAAAAGTCGCAAGGCGTCAAATCGAACGGGGGATCGAGCTGGGCAGTCAGCATGCTGATAAATCATGTCACGTCTTGTAGCTAGAGGCACATCCTCCAACAACATTGCCATCCCGTTCCTCAAAAATTGTTCATAAGTGATGCCATTTAAGATTTGGGGCAGGAAAAATGGCTCGATCAAATGATTGTTGATTACGCCCATCCATACTTCTGCCTGGGCATGCGACAGTGGCTGGATGAGAATTACCCAAAGAAATGGATTGGCCGAGGCAGTCTGATTCCCTGGCAGGCTCGATCCCCCGATTTGATGCCTTGCGACTTTTACATTTTGAGTGACATGACAAGACATCGGTAAACTCGCAAGAAGAGCTCAGGGAGAGGATCTTAACAGCTGGTCAACACATCAAGGACACCATCACATCACGAGTTAAGAGACCAAATGTCCGTAAAAACCTGCGTGCCTGCATTCGTAACGGAGGTGCCCACTTTGAGCAAGACGTGTAATGTTCTTTAATTGTATTGTTCATTGATTCCATTCACATGAAGATGAATGAAGTATTATTTCTTGTACACAAATGTGAATGTTAGCAATATTTGTACCTTGTTGGGTAGCAGATGTCACAAGGAAGTAATTTAAGTAATTTGTACGCTTCGTGTCATACCATTTTTGTTATTAATACGTTGCCAAGTAAACTAAGAGTGCATTTTTTTTATCATCACTTGTAAGTTTAGACCCACCCGTTACTTGCATGTGATTGTTATTTGGGAAAAACTTTTTTTTTAACGAACCACTTATTTGTTAGCTATCAGAAAGCGCTGAAATAAGTTCCATGCAATGAGCAGTTTTTTCTCAAATCATCTTTTTATGTGGAAAATTGTCATTTTTAAAAAAAAAACAATTGAAACTCGATTATCTCGAAAACTACTAATTTTCGGACAGGGTATCATATGGTCAAATTTATTGCAAATTGTCTCTACTTTAACCCCTTTCAGGGAATACATCTAATTACCAGTCACCCTGTATACTATATTCATGTACATTTTAATTTACACATGTCTAGAAAGAGATATAACATAGTGCATTTCGAATTACTGAGACTCAGGATCAAACTTCATTCTTTTTGACTTTCTGCCTTCCCTGACACCCGAAGTAGGAACATCTCTTTTTAACATCCAACAAAAATCTGCCATCATGGAAACATTCCATCGTCCCTGGTATCTACGTTCCATCTCTGCTATGTCCTTGTGAAATCTTTCCCCATGCTCCTCGCTGAAGTGTCCGAGATTACTCGGAAAGAAATCTAGATGTGAGTTAAGGAAATGCAATTTGAGGCTCATTTTACAACCAAGTTTACATAAATTCGTTAGCAGATTTTTCACAAAATGTTCATAGTTAACGTATTTTTCATTGCCCAGAAAATGGGCAACCACCATTTTGAAACTTACCCAGGCATCCCTTTTCGTAGCAGTTATTATTTCTTCAAAATCTGCATCCAACATCAGTTTCCGTATCTGAGGGCCAACAAAAATACCCTCTTTGAGCTTACCCTCAGTGACGGATGGAAATTTCCTGTCAATGTATTTAAAGCATTCGCCGTCTTTGTCTAACACTTTCACAAACTGTTTCATTATCCCTAACTTAATATGCAACAGAGGAAGCAGTATTTTAGACAACTGAATTAATTGCCGTTGTGTCACATTCTTCTTCCCTGGAGAGAGAGATTCTCTACTTGGCCACGTTTTCACTTTCCAATGATTCTCCCTGTCCCGACTGTCCCATTCGCACAAGAAGCAGGTGAATTTTGTGTTCCCAGCCTGGAGACCCAACAACAAAGCTATCACTTTGAAATCTCCACAGACAGACAAACCATGTTCTTCATATTTCACTTTCAGTAGCATGAACCTCAAAGTTTCATAAGTTTCCTTAAGCGACACAGAATATGCAACTGGAATCGATGGGAACACATTACAGTTATTTAACAGAACACCCTTCAGACTAGTCTGTGATGCATCAATGAAAAGTCTTCATTCACTTACAGGTAATGGACAAAATAATATGAACACCAATGCAATTGCAGAAAACTTGTATTAGTAGGGGGTTGGTCCCCCCCTTGCCTGAATGACAGCTTGTATCCTACATGGGATAGACAAAGGTCCTGTACAGTGTGAACTGGAATACGTAGCCACTCCTCGCACAAAACAGTCTCAAGTTCCGAAAGTGTCATTGGAGGTGGAAACTGATTACGGACTTTGGCCTCCAAAATGCCCCACAAAGGCTCAATGATGTTAAGATCGGGGGACTGTGGACACCAGATGAGATGTTCTACCTCATCACTGTGCTCATCAAACCATGCATCAACGCACCTAGCAGTGTGAATAGGGGCGTTATCATCTTGGAAGATAGGGCATGCATCGGGAAACAAAGTCTGAACCATGGGATGGAGGTGGTCACCCAGGATGGTGCAGTACTTCTCTGCGTTGATTCTCCCACGCAGGACGACAAGTGGGCCAACACCATTCCAAGATATAGCCCCCCAAACCATCACAGACCCCCCACCATGTTTCACAGTAGGCACTAAGCAGTCAATATCAAATGCTTCAGCAGGAGTTCTCCACATGTAAACACGTCCTGTGGTCTGAAATAATGTGAAAGACGATTCGTCTGACCATATCACATGTTCCCATTGCTGCTGTGTCCAATTCTTGTGCTCTTGGCACCACCTTCTTCGTGTCACTGCATTACGTGGAGTCACCAACGGTTTGGGGATGGCAACTCTGCCATGAATGTTCACAGAATGCGGCTCCGTTTGAATGGTTTTTGTTGATACAGGGTCCTGGAGGTGATTGTTCATCTCTGCGGTTATCTGGGACAGTGTTGTCTTGTGCTTTCGAGTCACTATTCGCTTCAACACACGTCGATCCCTGTTGGATAACTGTTTTTCACCCACTATTCTCCTTTGCAGACATTGTCTTTCCATGTTGTCTGTAGGCTGTCAGAACAGTTGACACTGTGCTCTGTGCTACACCAACAAGTGTAGCTGTTTTTGTCACAGATGCTCCAGCCAGGCGGGCTCCTATGATCATGTCTCTTTTGAAGTCTGAAAGGTCGGACATACCTGCATTTGACGGATGGCTGACTGCTCGCATGCAACTCTCACACCAGCTTCTGATAGACTGATATGTTTGCTTTCATCGCCACTAGATGGTTGAAATCTCTGCTGAGTGTTGTTCCTTTTCCACGACGGCGTATATAGGTCTTTGCAAACCAAGGTGTTCATATTATTTTGTCCATTACCTGTACATTGTAAGAAATACCATACAATTCTATGACTTTCCTTATGTTGTTACAATAAACAAGGTTTTCGTCTTCAGTAAAGTATGGGAGTAGCTCTGTCTCTCGATGCCTGTACCATGAGAAATGTGTTCCTGGAGACAACAGGTTTTTCTTACTCAGTCGGGAACCAAGAAGTTGGGCACTCTCCTTTGGTAAATTTAGGTCTCTTACGAGATCATTCAGTTCATGTTGTGTGAAAGGTTGCAGAGTGCCTGTACTTGTACCAGGACAGAAATCGTCACTGTCATCATAGTGTGCACGTTCAACTTCAGTGTCACTACTCATACGTGGTACAGGTACAGGTACATCTGGCCCATGAGGCACGGGCCTAATGGCCGATTGTATGTTGTTGGGATATCTCACATTGCTCTTGTTCTTAGCACTGAAACCGCTAACATCTATAGCACAGAAATAGCAGTCATCAATGTGATTTTTTGGTTCCCGCCATACCATTGGTATTCCAAATGGCAATGCTTTCCTCTTGCCACACTTCCACAATCGCAAAGCTTCCACACATGTTTTGCAAACTTCATGCGGGGCCCAGTTTTTGTCCTGATCACCTACTTTAACACCAAAATATTCGTGGTAAGCAGACCTCACAAATGTGGTGATACGTTGTCTTTGCCTCTTCACTACATAGCTTCCACAAATGTAACAGAATACATGGGGCGAGTTCAAACACTTCCTGGACGACGACGACATTGTCTCTCAACACAACACAGCACGAACTATCGACAATGACGAAAACTTTATCAAATATTTTGCATTCCCTACTGCTATTTACATATATAATATCTACAATACACTTAACTAAGGTTTTCGGATCATGTAACCTTATACATGGTAAATACATTAAAAACTGTACTATTTGCATTAGTTGGTATCGAATAACAAAACTTAGAAACAAATTTATTGAATCATTCATTGTTACTAGGCGTCTTCAGCAATTTTGTTAATCATATAATGTAATAAGAGGTGCACTGCCATCTATCGGGAATATTATTAACTTCTAATTTCTGGGCAGGAATTACGATTTATACAACACTGAAGATTTCTAAATAACTGAGGGTGATACAACAAAAACAAGGTCACTTCTGAAATCAGCATCAAATGTAGTTTCAGAAACCACAATTAGTTTCCAAACATCAGAACCCATGTCGACCAGTGTAATTAGTCGGCGAGAATAACTACTGCCACAATGAGCTCATATTTATGTCTGAGCACCTTTACACTGAATTTTGTGTTTACCAAGTGAGTAGTTGTGGTTATATTTTTCGAAATATTTTGTCTCCAATGCAGCCTTTTTTTCTCTTCCTAACCAATATCTACCTGCTGCCTCCAAACGATTCACCTGTATGTACCTGCCTTGAACAAACAGTCGATAATATTTCCAAAATGCAATGACCCATGTGCCGGGAGGGGGGCAGAGCAATAGCTTGTTTACCTTGTTTGTCTCCTGATGATGAAACAACGGTAAGAGGTGAAATTAACCATTGAAATGAAATGCAATTATATGCACAAATGTTGCAATTTGCAGATAGTGAACAATGTCAGAAACTGAATATGTGAATTAGAGCACAGTCATGTGTAGGGCCTGGGACTTATGTTATAACATATTTTTTATTTGGCATCGGATTAAATACTGGGGTGAGATCTTTACATATCTGATGAAAACAAGCTGAAATAGCCGAACTTGGTAAGGCATATTTTGACATATTTTACCAATTTCAGGTTTTTACAACATATTTCTTTATTGTTTTTGTAATATGAAATATTTATCCATAATTTCGTAATTGTCCTGCAATTATCATTTATTTTATAATTTATTCTTCGTACTTATAGCGCAACAGATAGTTTATATTATCGATGGCCAGGTAAAGAAATTGTAGACAAAGAAATTAAAAGCAGATGCCGTCTATTCTTACCAACTAGTACAAAACAATAATACTCTCTTTTCTTATCCCACCGACAATTGATAGCCATGTGAGGAAAAATGTTCTCCATCATTGTTGTGCGGGCATGAGAATGTTTCAATTATTTTTATTTTTCCCTTTTTTTAGCTTCTCTCAACAATGAGTCAAAAATTAAAATAACATTCAGTACATTACAGTCCTTGCTCTATTGGCAATTGAGTACAGGAGTTTCAAGATGACTTGTCATTTGAACCATGAACGTATCAATGTGTATACTCTGTCCCAGCTATCTCTCGAGCAGGCAAACAAAAACCAGTCTCTGCATAGGTAGTGATGCATGACAGATCCACCACAGAGTTTCCACAAAATTTAAATATGACATAATAGCAAAAGAAACTTAGGATAATTAATGTGAGTCCCCCCAATATTTGCAGTATTTTCCCACTACATTATTCGGTTGAATGGATTGTGACTTCATTGAATACCTCAGTCCTCACCCTAGTCGATCTTCCCTGGAAGATACTGACTTCCCGTATAATGAGAAATTCGAAAGTACTGCTGTGAATTTTTTTTACTTTAGTAGGAATATTTCTGCATTTTTCTGACATATTTTAAAAAAAAATTCTGACATACTTGAATTTTTATGACATATTTTTTAAATCTTTATGACATATTTTCCAATTTTTATGACATAATAACATGCATATTTTACAGTTTTATATGACATAAAGTCCTGGGTCCTACTCATGTGTGTTTCCTGATGTAAGTTGCCTATAAAAGCAATAAACCTACGTATAGTTTCTGGCTTCAGATAAATTGACAGGTAGCTACTTATTATACATAACTTGAAATAAAAACTATTGCCCAGTGTTTAAAATGAACAATAAGATTTTATTTTGTTTCAATTTGTTACAATGTAAACACAAAATGCAATATAAATAATACAATGTAATTTGATCAAGTTTAGTAAATCACACTATGAATTTCTTGAGCCACAGTTGATATACATTTAATCTGTGGTCCATAACCTCGTAACTTAAAGTTGCTGTCCAGCCATTTGAGGGCGCTAGTGGCTACAGCATCTTCTTTTCCACAGACTATGGTAAACATTCCTACGTAGAGATTGTTCTGTTCTGGTGTTTAATTTCTGCATATTGCAACACTATTGTTCTGTACTTAACATGGCTTGACATTCAAGTTATAAATTCTCTTTACAGCTAACAAATCATTGCACACAAAACGTGAAGCTTAACCATGGTTATGGACCCGAGCTGCTGGTGTGTGGTGGTTGATTAGCCAGACAACTCACTCTTCACATAATTTGATAATTATATTTTCCCCTTCTCTTCTGTAAAAATATAGATGTGCATTTTTGTCTGTGTATATGTGTGTGAGGGGTGGGGGAGAGAGATAGAGCATTTATACATTTGTTTTTTCTTTCTACAGGAGAATTATTGTTGATATTGGAACATTGTAAATTTGGAAACTTACAAAACTACTTGCTTCGACATAGAAATGATTTTGTGAGTCAAGTTGATCCCTTAACAGAAAAATTTGATACCATCATTGGTAAGGACAAATTAAATGACTTTGAGAGAAAGCATGCAGAAGATATAGAAAGTGCAATGCAAAAAGTGAGGTAAGAATATCTAACGACAAACAATGTAAATATAGATTACAGTTTTCACTATTTTTTGTAAATACAGTAAAACCTCATTAATCCGGACCCCGATAAGCCGGACTTCACTTAATTCGGACAGGCAGCAAAATGCAAGGTTTTAAATGTGGCTAGAAGTGAACAAGAGAACTTCCCAAAGAAAAGGCAGTCAACCACTGATGAAATTCTGTTTCCCGCAGACTTTGTACTTTACTGTATAGTATATTTAAGCCTATGCCCATTAAATACACCATAATAAACGTGTTTTGTTGCTATGAACAGAGTTTTTATGCACTTTCTACTGTTCTTTCAGTTAATCCGGACTTTCGTTACACCGGTCAACTTATCCCCCCGCCCCGTTAGTCTGGATTAATGAGGTTTTACTGTATGTTGAAATTACCTACACTCTGTCTCAGTTATTTCTCGGGCAGTCGAACGAAAACAAGTCTCTGCACAACTAGTGATGTGAGATGGCTCCACCAATGAACACATCAGAGGAACAGGATTGTATGGAGGGGGACTGCAGTTACCAGTCTTCCCAGCAGCATGTACTGCTTCACTCTTCCCACTTGATCAAATTTCAAAGGTAGTTTATGTGAAATGTGAATATTAACAATGTTAAGACTATTTCCCCTTTTTTAAAGAAATGTCCCAGTATCCCGGAAAATGTTCTCGGGATGCCCATTTGTCCCATATTTAGCTAAAGAAATAATAAGTGAATGAGAATAACTCATGTTCTGAATTTTATAGTAATGCATTGGAAAACAATGTCCTCTTAAAGGACGCCAAGAGTTCACTCAAATATTAATATATTTTGTCAAAATATTAAAAATTAGGGATTAACAATGCTTTAAATAACAATTGATTTTGTAATGTTTAAAAATGTTATAAAATATAAATAATTAACTATATTCATGCCTATATAATCTGTATGTCCCATTTTTTTATTTTAGAAATCTGGCAACCCTAATAACTCATAACAAATATTAAGGTGTGTGTGTGTGTGCACCCATGCATGCACATGTGCACATGCACTCACACACACAAACACAGAGTTTGAGAGAGCAATGACAAACAGGAGATCCATGTTCAGTTGCTGAGGTTGGTGATTTACGGTGGGAATTTTTTCAGCAATAACCCTACATGAACCAGCTCTGGGGTCATCCAGCCTCTAATAAATGGTTATCTGAGGGGTAGAGATGATTGTGCTGATTACATCTCCACAAATTTTCAAAATTGTGAATGTTTCCTCCATGTCCTATCCACATCCCAACATGACATGTTGCAATGTGTAAGGGGTGGTTTAAATTATATAATAATCATGTGCACTAATTCATTTGATACATTTTCTATTTTTAGATTGTTAGACAGCGTAGGGGACAGTAGTATGAACAGTACTCCATTAACAGGTAAATAAGCTCAAGTTTGAAATATACAGTGGACTTTTTTTAATTCAAAGTCCAAGAACACACTGAAAATTTTAATTATTCGACATTTGAATTAACAAAAACAGAAAATCAATACAAAAACTACATGCAGTGGACAATTACCATAGTTTGAGTTTATTCTATAGTGCAAGCACGAAACAATTCCTCTGACAATAGTTAATGCTACCAGTAAATGACAAATACATTTAAGTAGACTGTAGTAACACACAAAATCACATACACATGTAACATTAACTACTTGTTCTAACTTAAAGAAATCTGTGACTTTTGTTTGTTTATTTTTACGCATTTAAGAAAATCTTAATTTATTGTGTTAAACAAGTCATCACTAATGTTAGCTTGAGATTAAAAATAAATCTTCTTAAATTTTCAACCACTTTGAAAGCTTCAAACTAGGGATGGCCAAACGGATCCGTATCCGAAAAATCCGGATCCATTTGGATTCAGATCTGGATCCGAAACTTCCGGTTCTGGATCCAGATCTGATTGGATCTGGATCCGGATCCGGATCTGAGAGTTTCTTATCTCAATCCCATTACAATATTACCACACCTTAAAACGTATTATGATCTTCGATTACAAAGAAATTTTTCAGTAGTTCTACAAGATTTTTTTCAAGTGTTGTTCCTAAAATACTTTGCTACGCATCGGCTAACACACTCGTGCACAAAAATAATCTTACCTGTTTAACATAAAATGCTAGAGGTGATTTTTTAAATGCAATTGAAACAAATATGTATTCATTTGAATGTATTGGAAATGGAAACACACATATATGTGAGACATTCCATTCCAGGATGAAACGTTTAACACATTTAACAAGATAGAAATGTTATACAAAAATTATACAATTGTTCTACAGTTACGTTTTTAAAAATTAAAATAAAACATTATAATATATACAGTGTTATATAATATACATACGAGATATGTATATTAGCAGGTAAACATTTGCCTGCTATTATCTTTGCTGTTGGCTGTATATAAATCAGGTCTAGCCAATAAAGTACTACCAATGCTGTCGCCTTGTTTTCAAGGTGCATGGGCTTCTAAGCCGGGTAGTCTCATAGAACAATTTTTGGGAATCCACCTTAACGTGTAATACCCCCATGATTAACCCTTTGAACATAAAATGTGCTTAAACGTTTGACGCATGTAAACGGGTTTTGTCAGTACTTACAAATTACAATATTGGCGCATGTACAAGTATGCACAATTCACATATTCTCAGATGGGATATTCTGAACTGAACTTGGAACTTCGAGTAGTATTATTTTTGAGCTTCCAGAAGTAGATCAAAATAGAATAGAACTATGGCGTTGTTGCTATATTTTTCATTGCGTGTAAAAATTGTGTAATGGTTATTTCTTTCAGTTAAATGATTTCGTTGAAACTGGTACTGTTAAAACTCTTTGCATTTAAACTTTATTTAACCATTTAAGAACCAAATGGAAGAATAATGCTCTGTTTACAGGAGGAATTTTGTGCAATTTTTGTACAGTAAAATAAAGTTCGAAGAGGATTCTAGATGTCAATGATGTCAAGAAACTCAAACTACAGCATTGAAAATAGCATCGTTTGTTTGGTTGTTTGATTTGTTGTTTTAATTCCACTTTATGAAAAGAAGGCTAATCGGGACTGGGCCTACAGTTTAAAGTGGGATCTGAAACTTTAGGTGCCTCCACCGGGTATTGAACCAGAGATCCCTTGATTACAAGGCAACAGTCTTACCACTACGCAGTAAGGGAAGCCCTGACCATAGTGGTGTAAGTAAGTACGTAATGATATGATGAAACTGAACACACGTGACCATTAGTGTTGTTTGTGAGACAGACAAGGAGATGTGCCAAAGTCTCGTACAGTGCCCATGTGAGACTAGACAAGAAAACAATATTTTCCAGGATGAGACAGATCAAAATCTCGTCTCACGAGTAACACTGGCATATTTAATAGAAATGTGAAATCTGGAATTAAATTTCAAAGTCCATATCATGGAGGCACCTTTTTCCAATTTGCCTATCCTGCACCGTGGTAACAAGCACATATGTTTTAGTTCGGCGGGCACAGCTCTTCCTCGAGAACTCGTTCCCGTTTCACGGAGAATTTATATTATATATTATTTATATTATTTGCTTTATTTTACTTCGCTTCTTGTGCCACTTTTGGCTGATTTGTGAAGATGGGGATGAGTGATGATATGATGAAAATTGATGAATAGACATTCACAAACATCCATGCCCAGGCCAGGATTCGAACCTGGGTCCCCTGGCATCATAGCGCAATGTGCTAACCACTCTGCTAGGGGGGCTGATCGAGGTGCAATTAGTGAGTGACAAGTCATAAACCTTTGGTTGCCAGGACACGAATCCTACATTGGCACATCTCAGACATTTCCTTAGACTTTCTGCTGAAATCCAGATCCGCAGATCAGAAAATTCCTGATCCATGGATGCAGACCAAAAATTACAGATCCAGATTTGGAACCGAAAATTACGGATCCAGATTTGGAACCGAAAATTACGGATCTGGCCATTCCTACTTCAGGCAAGGTTCGTACAAGCTCTTTCGCTTTCATCACCTATTAAACTCATGTGATTGTTTGAACTACTTATAAATACATTCATCAGTGCCTGGAGATTCACTGTCTCTTGTACGTTTCCTGTTCCCTCCACCTTGTAGAATCCAGTTCTCCATAATTGTATTTTCATTTTTAATATAGGTTGGTAATGTGTTCAGCAGTATCCCATATTCTTTAGCGATGCAACTTTTCTTCCTCACACCTCTTTCCTTTTCTCTTAGACTTCTACTTTTTGATCTAATGTTAAGCTAGCATATGTGCCATGCTTCGACATTGTGAACAATTTACCCTGACTCATCACAACATGCACTTGAGGGCAGATAAGAAGACTTTCGCAAATCATTGCCCAGTGGGGGAGGGTTCAAGAACGAACACTTGTACACAAAAGGGGTGGGCAATTCCACATTATTGAGGAGTGAAGAGACACTCTCTCTATCCTATGGCATGTCTCTGGATAGCTGCCTTTAAATTATCCAAATAAAAGGTTCAAAAATTTGAATTACATATGAATTTTTAATAAGAGAATAAAGTTCTGTTCAAATTACTGAATAATTTGAATTATACAAGTTCGAATTAAAAAGAGTCCACTCTATGTTTATTTTATTGATATCTACTTTAACTGGAATGTTGGAAATATTTATTTGTGAATCATTTGACATTGATCTTGAATATATTTGTTGTGTCTATTTTTATATTCTAATGTATAGTTCCCTCTCACAACAGTGTCTGTATTCTGTTTATTATTTTCTTAAGGCATCACTTATGCACCAACATAGAAACTGAAGTTATTTACTTTGATTAATGAATTTATTTTTCACCAAGTTCAGCTTGCTTCCATCAGAGAATGCAAACAAATTCATGATAATGGCAATGGTAAAGTATAGCAAGGGGATAATATGGCATGTGTCCTAGGATTGGTAAAACTATGGATTATTATATAAGAATAATTATGTAAAATAATTGTAACCAAATATTTTCATCATTTACCTAGTAATTTACCTCTGCTGCCAAGAATACTTGTGTCTATTGGAGGGGAAGTCGGTTGCTGGTATCTCTTCTGTTAATTCCATCGAACTATATATAACTGGAAGGACTGCTTTTCATCGCAAAAGTGAAGCCATTCTCTCGCTTAGTTATGCCAGGGAAGTGTGGAAGAAACGCTGGAGCAGACTGATGTTTCTATGGCGGTAAATGGATTTTTACGACTGATTATGAAATAAATGCCATAAATTATGAGAAAACATTACAATGAGTACGTCATTATAGTCAAACACCATGGGATTTAAGATTAAAATAACCACATCAATGTATTTTTAAGAACTTCTTGGTAAAAGTTAATAAATATTGAGAATTCTGCAGCTGTTGTCCGCATTGTGATATAACTTGTACAATATTATTGTTGATATCAGAGCAACACTGTGAACACGATTGGTTACAAACCATCGAAGAAATATTGGGAAGAAAAGGAATGTAGTTCTAATGCACGGATTCATATTAATTTATTTATAAATGCGACACTACATGCAAATGTACGCTCATCCTGTCTTCCAGCTGACAGCATCAAACTAACGAGAACTGTGCAAATGCATGAAAAGAAAATAATAATTAAAAAAGTACGGAATAGATTGAAAAGTACATGTATCTATAAAGAAACTTCGATTTTACTTTGTACTGAGTGAGATTAAATTTTGGTTTTGTTCTAAGTGCATATATTTTGGACACGTTAATTCTTCCTTTTACCACATGTAAAATTGCTTCATAAATTTGAATTATAATTTTTGAGAGCATGCAATAATAATGCCATCATTGATTAAAGTAATGTTATTAGGTTCTAACATATGTTTATAAGTTAAGAAAAATTCCAATTGGTTATTACAAAGTTTAATCACTTGTGACAGTGTATGAAACACATGGCTGTAAACACATTCGAAAACTTTTGCTAAAACATTTAATTACCGTCATCAACTTTCAATAAATACATCTAGGCGTAGTAGAGATACACATATTTTGAGGATGATACTTATCGAAAAAAGTAGACACCCATGAAATTATCTACATGATTTGTACATGCAAATGCCAAACATGATAGTACCATGTTCAACCCATTTAAGACTGGATAAATTGTTCGAAACAACACATGCAAACTATTAATAGTGAAGAAACACTTAATAAGATATTCATTTATAGCACTGAATGCATAAATATGATTAAATTATGTTTTTTTTTGCCCTATACGAAAGCAAAAAGGAACGTAAATACACGTTAGCTTATGGAATTACCACATTTTCTTCAAAACTTCCCTGGAGGAACTAATCGAAAATGTGGCTTAACTTTTAGTCACCGATCAGCGTTGCAGCGAGCACTCCAGTTATATATAGTTCAATGGCTAATTCACACCATCAATGATTTAACCAAACAACAATACTCTCTCCTCCCTTAATTTGAGTATTTAAGTCTTCTAGTGTCACTTTAAATATCCTGTACAGCACAAACATCAAAGGGATCTCCAATCTTGAATATCTACCCCCAAATTTCCTTGATATTCTTCCAAAAATCTTCACATTGGTCTAATTTATGGTCATTCTGGCTCAAAAAGTACCCTTACACCCCCCTCCTTGATATTTGAACTTACATTTCCTCAGCTGGAAAATCCTGGATAAACCTGTTTGCAACCTGGAAATGTATTGTATGTGTGAAGGGCCTCCCCAATGATGCAGTGGTAACGTCGTCACCTTGTGATGAAGGGTTCCTGCAATCAGTACTCAGTGGAGGCACATAGTGATTAGGATCCCACTTTATACCATAGGTCCAGTCCCGATTAGCCTATGTGTGCATAAAGTGGACTTAAAAGACGAGCTCAAACTAAAGCTGTGTGTCTCAAGCTTAAACATTCATCACTCAAAATGCAGTGAAACCTTGATCCTACATTTTTCAGGGGATCAAGGTGAAAAACTTAAATGTGGGAAAATGTAAAAATCCATCATATTGAGCTCTATTGAAACCACAAAGCTTGAATGCAAAATTGGGGAAAATGGAAAATAAAATCAGAATTCTACAGTCTAAGGTTTTCTCTTTACTCACAGTTTTATGAATTTATTGTCCTAACTTTTAATGCCTTGTTTGTTTTATCCCATTCTCGTATTTTCAAGGCATACATTTTTATTGAAAGTTCTTTCTAACTTCAACACAGATGTGTTTGTTTGTTTGAGTTGTTGTTTTAAGTCCACTTTATATAACTCTTTTAAATCATTTTCTCCTACTAGCTCTTTACCTAATTCAGACCCACCAGCCGCTGCGGTCCTTCTGCCAGTTGTGTTAATTCTCCAGTAAGCTTTGAGACTTGTCGTGCAAGTTAGCTGCAGGTTACAGTTACAACTTGCTGCAATTTCAAAAGTTGGTAATTAGTACCTTTGCTTTTAATTTGCTGCAAATTTGCAGACATGCTCTGAAAATATCCTGCAAGTTCATGTGACTTGCAAATTCAATGTGAATTTGAGGTACATCTACCTTGCTATCTGGAATCTGGACTAGACCTACAGTTTACAGTGGGATCCGAACCACTGTACAATGTACAGATGTACTAAACTTGCCTATTTGCTTTCTCTATAGAAGAATAAGGGGCCAAGCTATATCATAGTTCAGTTCAGATTAATCAGTACCCTATTGATATCGGCCAATGTAGGTATGTCGGTGTATTGCCTGTAATTTAGTGCAAAGTTCTGCCTTTCTAAATTATGTTTATGGATATAAAAATATAATTCACATATCCTAGTTTTGTAAAGTACACATCTAAGCATGCTATGTTTTAAAAAGAATGTAATAGGTTTAAAAATAGTTCATGTGTCTCCTAAATTTACTTTGTTCACAGACAGTTAGAGTCAGATGGGAAACTGTACTTTACCTAATACTAGCCATTGAAGACAAATGCCCTAATTTGTTAGTGCATTCTAATGCATTTTGTATTTGAATTTCATTATCTTACATCACTTTTCTGCCACTTAATCACAACAATAAAGATTAGATGAAATTGATATGGAGCCAGTCACAACAAACACCCATGCCCAGGCCAGGACTCGAACCTGGGAGCTTTGGAGGTGAGATCGAAAGTCAACTACTTAATGCACTTGGCTACAAAACATGATGAAGATGATCTATTATAGGAGACACTTCTATCAAGATAGCAGTTTGGAATATTACTGATTGATTTCTTTTTATTTTACTTTGCTTTTTGTGCCACTTTTGGCTAATTTACAAAGATGGGGATGAGTGATGATATGGTGAAATTGATGAATGGACATTGACAAACATCCATGCCCAGGCCAAGATTCAAACCCGGTACCCCTTGCATCATAGCAAGATGTGCTAACCACTCTGCCACGGGGGCCGGCTGGAGTATTATTGACCTGAATGCAGTCACCTGAGGAGTATAAATAAAAAATGAGCTGCATTGTGATACCTGAGATGGAAAGATAACAGAGCCATGTGAACAGAGGTATAAAATGGATGAGAGGACTTTTCCATTTGTGGCAGCTAAGGAGATAGCATCTCTCAGAAAAACCCTAATCACAAGTCATCATGGCCGTATTTAGAGGGGGGGTTTCTAGGATTCAACCCCCCCCCCCGAAACTTCTGACATGCTGGATTAATAGATGTTCAGAAACCAAAATCTGTAACAAATTTTCAATTTTTTTTCAAAGCATCACAAAAATACAAGGAGACAATGTTGAAACGATCGAGCTAGAATTTTCATACATTTGGAATTCTGAAAGTTGAGTGAAACAGGATTTATTCTCGGAATTGCAGCCCACCGGCGACCCCTCCATTATCACTTCTGCTGTCATCTTTCCAGTGTTGCTCCCCCGTCACAAGGAATATACACTGAAGATTCTCTTATGATTGTCCCAAAATTATCTTTCCAGCTTTTAAATTCCCCGTCCGATAAAGTCGAAAATAAATCCCCCTTGATAGGAGTTCAAACCTAGTACCTCGAGATTCGTAGCGCATTACGTTCGCTATTGAGGTTACAATCCATGCACCAGGCTAATCTTTTAAAGAGAATAACTGGTTCCACACTTTTCAAAATTCCAAAAAAATAATTTTAAAGTCAAACAACAAAAACTTTATGACTAAAATTTCCATCTAACTTTTTAAAGTTTTTTCTTGAAGGTATCTAAAGTTTAATGACAAAGTAAAATAATTGTGCATTTCAGTACACACTGTATGAAACGTAAAAAAAACAAAAATAAACGTATGCTGGATATTCACTCATCTGCTGGATTGAGTAAGCCCCCTCAATGATGTAACAATAATATAATAATAATTATTATAAGTATTATTATTATGGAATAAAATTGTTTTATTATAATGAAATTTTAATTATTATTGTACAATTATTATTATTATTTCTATTATTCAAATTTCTGGCGACACCCTGGGAACAATTATAAATGAACCCCCCCCCCGAAAATTTTTCCTGCCTACGGCCATGCAAGTCATGTAACATAATTGTAACATGTGCATTATTGAATTAACCTATTCTGAAAGTTTATAGTTCAACTCAACACTGCAAAGAAGCAAGAGTAAAGTGTGCAGTGACATAGAGGAATATTTTAAAGATAAGTAAATTAAAGTTTTATACAACATTTGAAATGTAATCAGATCGATATGAATATGAATATTGTGACATTGAATATCTCATGCATATCCTATTTCTGTGACATTTTTCTTTATTATAGATGACACAATTGCAAACTCAACCAATGGTTATGAAAAGAAAGGTACATGTCATGTTGCTGGCTTAAGGCCATTATGTACAGAGGATCTATTATCCTGGGGGTTCCAAATTGCTAGAGGAATGGCCTATCTAGCATCAAGAAAGGTGAGTTTATTTATAATACTAATAATCTGGATCATTGTTCAGAACAGTGGTGAGCTACCTACATCTCTCCATTGTCTCAGATTTACACAATAATGATAATAATAATATTTTTTTAAGTGATCACTATGTCAAAATAGGTGATACAAATTTACAAAATTGAATACATAATTATAAAATAATACAATGGATCCTACAATATTATACATCATCATAAGTTCATTGTAGCTTTCCACAAGTTCAATATATAAGTTTCCGTATGCTGTAAAAAAAATATATTTTTAAGATACATTAGAAAACTATACATACATGTGTAGGAGGATCCTTCCTCACTTCTCCACATAATCCCCTTAGAAATTCAGGCATTTGTCCCACTGTTGCACCAATTTGTCCATACCCTTTGTAAGAAAATCAGGGCTCTGGGTATTGAGCACTATTCTCACATTACGCTTCACTTCTTCATCTGTTTTGAAACGGTAACCTTGCTATTCAGACTTTAACACCGGAAAAAGATGGAAATCACTCAGTGCTAAATCGGGGCTATATGGAGAGTGGGGCAGCCGTTCCCACCCCAATTCTTCAATTTTGTGTTGTGTTTGCACTGCTGAGTGGGGGCGAGCGTCATCATCAAGAAGAATGACACCAGCTGACAGGAGACCTGGTCCCTTATGTCAAATTGCGTTTTTCAGTTTATCCAATGTTTGTCAATAACGGTCAGCATTAATTGTTCTTCCTCGTTCCAAAAAGTCCATAAACAGAACGCCTTTAGCCCGCGTTTTCCGAACAAGCATTTACTTTTCACCCTTGAGCGCATGCGCCTTCACGTCTGATAATGAATCGATTGTTGTTCCTTGTAGACGAAGGATGGCGCTTGTCAACCATGTGCTTCTTTTTAATGGCATTGCTTTATACAATATTTTATAGCACAGGGAAACTTATATATTGAACGTCCCTAGTATTAAACCTCGGCCTTTTTAAAAGATGTTAGAATTGAAATATTCCTCTAGGAATATCGGGGAATTAATTGATGTATTATTCAAAAAGTATTCACTATTCTTTTTGGAAAGATAAAATCTTCTGTACAAAATTGATTATTTTCATTTATCTTCCTTCTTCTAAGGTAGACATGTTGAACTATGTTAACCATTCAGAATAAGCTGTTCATAGTAATTATTTTTAAACTTCATGAATAGTAACCTGATAAAAGGTTTTTGAACTGATTCAACTTTCTGAAGGTAATAACTCTTGGCTGTCAGAAACCGTAATTCATTAGTATACTCATGAATAGGGCAAACAAATGTTCTATACAGGTATATTAAGGTACTTTCTTTTTGATAAATTTTCCATGAGAAAGATATATAACCAAGCATCTTCTTTGCTCTTTTGCAAATTTCTGAAATGTGCTCATCAAATATGAGAGAGGAGTCTATTACTATTCCTAAGTCTTTATGGCTATTGCACACTTGGATTTTATTTTGATAAATGTAATAGTTAGAAACTCTGTAATGAACTTTCTTAGTACTTATATTACTTAGTACTAGCATTTACTATGGTTATTGGTCTGTAATTATTAATATCATTGACTTTTCCATCTTTGTTTTTGGTTACGGTACAATAAGTCACTATAATAATAATAATAATAATAATAATAATAATAATAATAATAATTTTATTCATGATATAGTGAAAGTTTGTGCACTGATGATCAATGAAGCAAAAAGCATTACCCCCTCCCATTAACTCACCTTACGGTCATGTTTATGAATATGATGAGCATGTTACCAGTTCAGAATATAGCTGGAGTTAGTGTAAACTTCAATGCTGATGTATTTTTAACAGAGATACAGTGAACAATTGGATCGTTCTTTATATTGAACTGGAGAACTATTTATCTCATAATATTTCTTCTCACTTGGGTATATTAATCATATTTTAACCGGACATTACCCCCACACCACCCATATGCCTTCATGGCATGGTGCTTAGCACATGGGAGCACTTTACCTTTTTTACTTTTTATCTTCTTTTATATTAAGGAGATGAGCAGGATTTGTGAACATTGCATCCATCAGAGACTTAATTAATTCAAATAATATATATTATTTTTACTTTTCAGGTTCTTCATGGTGATCTTGCATCTAGAAATATTTTGTTAGCAGAAGGAAATATTGTCAAGATCGGTGATTTTGGTTTAGCCAAAAATATGTATAGGACATATGACTATAAGAAAAGAGGAAATGTGAGTTTTCCTATTGTTCCTTCCTCTATGTTTAAAATTTAAAAAAAAAAAACCCTCAAGTTGTTTCGTTGTCTGTTTCAAAGGTATTTCCATGATTTTTCTCAATAAAAGTTGAAAGCATAGCTATGAACTTTATGCAAGTATATAATCCGAGAAATTTGTGTGATGTTTATTGTTGCTTGAACCAGAATGGTAAAATATGTAAAGTGGAAAACTGTAAAATTCAGGAACATAAAATCCTGATTCCATTTGATACAGCGGAGTGGCGTGACTTTTTCAAAAGTGTTACCGGCCGTCAGTACAACAATCATTCTGCAAACATCATCTACACCCCATCCCCCCCCCCCCAAAAAAAAACATGCCTTCGATCTAGATTTTTGGTTCATTTCGTTCTTTTCTTGCAATCCACTCAGTGATTTAGTCACAAACACTCCTAGCAAGAACTGCCACTCTTGAGACAGTTACGAAGAAAATCCAATGAATAGTGGTCGAGCCTTGTCAATTCTTCATTTATTTCTTTGTACATGAGGTGGATAGGGGAAGAAGAAGATCCACACATTTGTCGGGTGAGTTTGACGTTTGTGCAGTAAGCAGTCTACAGAATTCTGCACCTCCAGCGACAGCCAAATTGTGGAAGGGAATTCCGGCTGTACGTACTACTGTTGCCAACTTAGTATTTTGGAGCAAGATTTGTCCAAATCATGAATCACACCAAGGAACTATCTTGTTGTCTATTATCTAACCGGGCTCAGTTGTAGTTCAATCTAGCCTTGGCTTTGCAGTCTAGCTCTAGTTGCTTCAGGGAAATATAGAATCCCCATTTTAGACAGGATTTAGCTCTTTTCTGCCAATCCTATGTGACAACACTTGCCTGTGCTGGCGGGTCTGAGATCCATAACTGGGCCCCTGAACAGGCATTTGAATAACCCCATAGCACACTGTCCCAAAGTCATCCCCCCCCCCCCGCTCTTCCCTTGAATTGGCGCCCCTTCTTCTTGTTACCTCTTCAGGGTAGCGGAACTGGCTTTCCTCTTCGCTTCTGTCGGCTGCAGAAAAAATGTCCTCTGCAATATCTACTCGATGGCAATGCTATTGGTTAACGTATTTAACAATGTTGCTATTTCATTGAAACAGCTTTTAAAATCTTCACATTTTGCTGTTACCTGCAGTAACACCTCTGACTTTATATTATGGCTAAGCCGATACCACTTTGAACTGCTACCGACATCGATTTTCAAGCACAACTTGTGCAAAATAAAAATAAAGTTTGAATTTTACATATTTTTTAGGATAATTAGACTCTGTGAAAATGTAATATAGTGACCCCATGAATACAATAATGCCGGAAAGTATGGGCTGGTGTCAGTTGGAATTTATTTACTGATACCACTGGTATTGGAAAATATTGGTTGGAATTTATTTACTGATACCAGCCAATACTTTCCACTGGTATCGGCCAATATCGACACCTCGGCATCGTTATCGGCTCAGCCCAATTTTATAATATATATTTTAGAAGTTTTAGCTTCATTACATTCAATGAGCATTACAATATTCAATATCGTATCTACTTCTTCACTATTGTAGTTGTTTTAGCATGCATTTGGTCTGTATTTATCATTATGGTCTGTTTTTGTGTATCTTCTGTGTATTTTAGCATTGCTTTTGTAAATCTTTAGGTTAATTTGCTGCAATGAGAATGAATGGTGACTAGGTGGAATTACTAAGTCATGGTCAAAGCCAAGACTCAACCCAGAACCTTCAGAGGTGAATATTTTTCCTTGATACACAAGCGTAATTATAGTTTCACTCATATGACATTCCAATTATATTTGATTTTGTGTGGTTGTGTGTTAATATTTTCATAATAATATTTCGTTTTATAAAGGGACCTTTACCCATTAAATGGATGGCAATTGAATCACTGCAAGATAGAATCTTTTCCACCCAGTCAGATGTTTGGTCCTTTGGAATAGTGTTATGGGAAATGTTTTCACTTGGGCAAAGTCCATATCCAGGTAACTATTATGCTCAAATTTTTAAAGTTTTAAATCCATCCAATGGATATTTTGTGGATATTCTGTGGATCATTTCTGGATACGTTTTGAACATCAGTACTATGTAGTTCATGTGAATTGACTGTGATTTGAACATTTTTATTTGATTATGAATAACAAAAGGATATATTCTGAACATTTATAACACATCATTTGGACATTACCAGAAATTTTTTTTGCACATAACAGAAACTTTCCTGGACTAGATTTAATCACATCTAGCATCACATACACACATATGATTACAACATGTACTGTTCTCTCTCTCTCTCTCTCTCTCTCTCTCTCTCTCTCTCTCTCTCTTTCTCTCGCTCGCTCTTTAACTCTTTCCTATCTCTCCCCTTCTGTCACACATGCGTACACACACATATATTTGCAAAAAAAAAAAAAGTTTTATTTTCACATTCCTATCCATGAAAAAAAGGGTTCTTTGTTCTTTGAGTTCTTGACTTAAGTTCACACTATGCACAAATAGGCTGCATGGAAAGAATGACTGATTTTGAGCTTATTCTTTATGTTCTTTACTACCATGTGCAACCACTATAATGTGCTCAGTGTAAACTAGCATGACAAGTGAGATAAATACACAAAGACTCGAAGCAAAGGAACTTTCACATGGGCTTTCATTCATGTGTGACTTGCTCGATCAGACAATGGGCCTGTTCATGATGCATTCTGGTGATTACATTACTGTTTGGCACACAAGAGACAAATCGATGCAGGTAAAACAGAAAGAAAAAAAAATCAGGTGAAACCTGAGCTGGCTTGGTGGCTCAGTTTGTATAGCAATGGCACAGTATGCAAGAGACCATGGTTCAAATTCTGGTTTATCCTGCAGTTTTTGCTGAAATTTTTATATATTACAGTGATATTTTGTGAGTTAGTATTTAAGACTCTACCACAGAGTTTGAATCCTAATGTATAGCTGAATGACTACAAATATTTCTTTCCAAGGATATCAATACATTAATGTCAATATTTGGATAACATGTGAAGATATACTGGATATCCTATTGATATCAAGGATTGGATTTTCCATGGGTATCTATGATTGGATATCTGTACTACAGGGTGGAGCATATTGTATCTACCAATTTAAGTTGGCAATCCTGTCGGAATGCAGGTGTGCATGCGCAGAAGTTTCCCATGCTTAGGCAGTTGCAAGTCTCACAATTAGTCTGCCATGGAACGTTGGACGGTCAGACACGAATCATAGCAGTAGAGGCATTCATCCGAATGGGTCCCATTCAGGAGATGCACTGGGAAGCATCAGGGTGCCAGAGAAGCTGCCTCCTTCGACCTGAAGACGTCTGTTTCTGCATGCTGCCATTGGCTCTTTATTGTGTAACCCATCGTATCATGTCGTGACGCTCTGGCACTGGTTGATGGCAACTCTTATTGGGCCTTTGTCGCAGTGTTTCCTGCATCTTCTGAATGGGAGCCGTTCAGATGAACGCCTCTACTGCCACAATTCGTGTCTGAACCAGCCAACGTTTCATGGCAGACTAATTGTGAGACTTGCAGCTGCCTAAGCATGGGAAACTTCTGCACATGCGCATGGCATTCCGACAGGGTTGCCAACTCATATTGGTAGATACAATATGCGCCACCTTTTACAATAACAATAACATACCAACTTATAGAGTACCCGAATCAGAAAAAAAGAACACTGATCATAAATATTTATTTTTCCAACAGGGATTGTAGTAGATGAAAAATTTGATGAAAGATTGTTGAGTGGTTACAGAATGGATAAACCTACTTATGCCACACATGAAGTGTAAGTACAATTCTTTTGGTTTGAGCTTAATGAGTTGCACTTAACATAATAGCCCCCTTGTTTTGTGTAAAATTTGCAATTTATGTGTAGAACTTTGAGTTATACCTCATAGATATGATAAAATGTGATTCACCTTTTCCCAGCTCAATAGCCGAGCACATTGACTGGTTAACTATTGATCTTGCCATCAAAGTTTCCATTTTTTAATAATAAGTTGGGCATGGATGAACATCCCTTCATCAATTTCATCCAATCATCACTTGTCTTCATGATGATGATTAGCTAGAAGTAGCAGAAATGTGATGCTAAATAACAAAAATAGATCTGGTTTCAGCAATGGGACAGGCAGTTTTCTCTTGAACAAAACGAAATATCAGCATCTAAAAAAGAAACTTTGTTCTTTTTCTCTAACTGACCCAATACAAACAATTGATTGAATTAGTAAACTAACTTAGCCTTAGCTCTACTATCAGACTTACTCGAAGCTATTAGCTCAATAAGGGGTCTAGAAATATCATACAAAGAGATGTTTTCATTTGTAGCAGCAATGAAAAGCAATGTACTTGCTTCTCCTTGTACACATGCTTAAGTAAGTTGTTACTTTACTTTCAGGTATGAAGTTATGACAGAATGCTGGAATGTTGAACCAGTAGAAAGACCTTCATTCGAGACATTGTCAGAGAGGTTAGGAAATATGCTGAATGAAAATACAAAACAGGTACGCTACGTCTAATTATCTCTTCTTTTTTTAAAAATATATTTCAGGTCAAAGTGTACAAAGGCCAATCAATAATAATCTTCACTTTTGCTGTAACTTTTAATAGGTTCGTTGTACTGCTTTTTGTGTGCATGCATGTCAATGGAGTGTGCATTTTTTGTTGCTTTAGTGCATATTTGACCTTTGTCATTTATTTTCTTGTTGTTGCAGAGTAACAGTCGTGCCACTCATCGTTTAGAACCACATCTAGTGGTTTGTCTTTTGTGGCCTGAAAGTGTACCTGGGGCCAAAACCTACCTAAGACTTGCATCACAATGTGAGGACTGATATGCAGACCACTAGTCAGTTTGCAGAATCATGGAAACTCTTTCAACGTTCTTGTCAGTAGTGGATGTGAATAGACATTCTATTCCTCCTGTCCAATTGTTTTTGAGCTTCTCAAGCCATTGGAACAAGTGTGGCAGTAGCATCATACTTTCCTCATATTGTGATGCAAATCTTCGGTAGATTTTGACTCCTGGTACACCTTCATACCACAACATATGAATCACTACTCATTGTTACTTTCACAGTGGAGTGCCTAGAGAATTAGTAAAGGCTTCTTTTCTAGTTTATAAGTTCTATATTTTATCATAATTTATGTGTTTGATCTTTCTTTTAGGAATTTCTGGTGTTATATGATGGGTGTGTATATCAACCCCAGACGTACCATTGACCTTAATTGAGACATTGCAATCCAATTACACTTTGACAGACAGTAATACCTGTAATATATGCCTATGATGCTATTAATCATTCTAACTGATCTTAAGAAAAAACCCTTTAAACCTAGAAAGCTAATGTCTCGTCTGGCAGACTATGCATGTAGGGGCCTTTTCTTGTTTCATCCACTTTCACTAAAATCTTCCGCTCACCATCTTGTCCACCTTCATTTGGATTGGAGGGACTGACAGGGAAGCATCAATGTCCTTTTACAAGCTTTCCTTCAGTGTGTTTAACAGTTTTTAATTCTGTGCATCAGGCAGACGAAACGTTAGTGTCTGTTCACCCTGTATAATTACTTACAACATGGAAATAGCACTGGTGATCACATGTTAATAATACCAACTCACATATACACAACAAATTCAATAATACGAGACTACACATGCAGTCCAATTTTCTTCATGCACTAGCTACACAAACAGGGCCTTAGCCAGAATTTTATTTTGGTGTGGGGAGGGACTTATCCCTTGTCAGCAGCTGCCATCTAAAGGCGAAAAGTGGGGGAGGGGTTTGAAATCATGAAGATGAATTTCTCAGAATATTACAACTTATTATACAAGATGTTTAGGCCTGCTAAGAAAGTAAAATTAATTACCACTATACACTATTTAAATTAGATATTTTTAGGAATTTGGGGTGGGGCTTCAGACTGCAGAGACTACCACCCCCTGGCTGCATGCCTGTGTACAGATAAACTACAATGTAAGGGGCAATAATATAGTCAGCATATTGTGTAATTTCCACGTTTTAATAATTTATCTTTCTCCATTAACATACCATTTGAGACAACATAAGTTTAATGCCACATAATCATGCCAGTGTACATCTTAATTATTTCAATTTTTAATGCATTTAATCAATTTTGTCATTATAATGAGGATCCTCGAAAACCTATTCAAATGCAATTAGTTCTGGCCAGCAACTTTACAAAAAAAATATTTCAAATCAGTGGCATAAGACTGCCAAATGCACCAAACAACGAAGTGAATTGACTTTTCTGTGACAAATATACAGGGTTAAACTATAAACGTTCTGTTGAACTTCCAGACACCATTTTCTACAACCTTATCAATGGGTTTAAGACCAAACTGTTGACATTTTGCAAGTAACTCTTAGATTCACTGCATATTTTCCTAGCAGCTTTATCAGTGTATTCCCCACTCACACAGCTGGCTTTGCATCTTTGGATGAAATGTCTCCAATAATGAATATTGAGACTGTGAGGTACCATTCTCCAGCCAAAAGATGAGTGCATTTCATTCATATGCAGGTCTCTCCCTCTCTCTCTCTCTCTCTCTAATACAGGAACCACAAGATCTAACCATGACATCCCACCAGACTCCTAGGTCATCTTAGTGGAAACAAAATTTGAAAGCCACCACACTTATCTCAGGTTTATTACACAGGCGTACTCCAAACTACACCAAGAACTGTGAAAAATTCTTAATTTCACCTGTTTCAATATGCCATCTTGAATGTCATTTAAATGCACAATCACTTTTACAAACTGCACATTCAGTGGCGACGATTGGGTTCCAAAACTGAGGGGGGGAGGCAAAGACAGTATATTTCCCTTTGTAGATAAGATTTAGCATAGTGGGGGGCAAAATTGGTGAAAAGTGAGGGGGCAACTGCACCCCTCGCTCCCCCCAATCGCCGCAACTGGAAGCCCTACACTATTCGCAACCTCTCATCTTGCTCTCAAAAACCAATGAAAAATAAATGCTTTTTGCTCACTTTCCACCATTCACAGCACTTAAATTTTCTGAGCAAAAGTTTCTTTGTGCTTTTTTTTACAACAATTCACACAGGAGCAATTGTTACAATGCAGGACTTTCTTTACAACACAGGTTTTGCTGCCAGTATGTGCAATATTGCAACTATATCATGCAAATCTATCAGGATTGTTTTTATTTGCACATACGAGAATGAGAATATTAGAATACATGGTTTTTCCTGATGGTATAGAGCCAAATAATACAAGAATCACATTAACATTATCTTGATACCATATTTAATCGTCAAATCCACTTTCATCACCCATTTGTTGTGTTTAATTAATAGAAAACTATTTTTGCATAATTTCCATGATATTTACACTCTCTATCTCTATTTTTTTATATTATTTGCAGCATTATATCGAGCTGAACGACCCATATGTAGAAATTAATAGGCTGAAATTTGGAAGCAGCCAAGACTATGTGAAGATGGTACGTGATCCCAGCTTCGTGAATGCAACCAGACGATTAACTCCTGAAGGAAGCTGTGGAGATATCGCTCAGGAATGCTCAGTTTATGTGCACATGAGTAACCTTGGAGAAACTGATAGCGAAGAAAATATTCCAGCACAGCAGAGAACTGAAGATTCAAGTTGCCCATGCTTGGAAAGTGCTGATGGGAAAAATGATGCAGTGACTTCAAAGTTCTTTGAACCCTTAAAATCTGATTCTGTTAATAAGCCACAATTAAGCGTGGTTTCCAGTACAGAACTCAAGCCTCTGCTTGGTATTGAAGGATATAGAAATACCAACCAAACATAGGAACCATCAGTATCGGTCTATATATGTTAAGCTTCAGTTCCCTTCACAAGGGGCCAGTAAGCTGTGAAAGCACCTTTTAGCATTGACTCAAATCCAAGTCTTCACAGTTGTCCATTGTGCGGACCCATCAACCAATGTGAGGAGATTCATGGAGAGCAAGCCAGTATAAAGTGAATGTTCATTGGTTGACGTAATACAATAAATAGAAACTTAATTCATCACTAAACTGAGTACTTGTGCTATATAAAGCCAAATAATATTAAAATTAAAATTATACATTCATTTTCTAAGCCTGATTTTTAACTGACCTGATCAAACCATCCATTTGATGGTGCTAGTATTCATATTAACCTTTTGACGTGTAAGTTATGTATACTGCAAAATGAGTTACAAATGTATCACACAGTGGTCCAGTGTAATAGGAGCCTTATACCTGCACAATACTTACAACGTTGTACACTATAATTTAACTGAAGATGCTCTGTACCTGTTTAATGTAGTTAAGTCTTAATGTGTCACTTTACTAGTAGAAGGAAGACTGAAAATTGACATATACAAATTATTAGAGTTATATATTAAAGTTTCTGATGTTGGTAATGCATGTTACACCTTGATCTAATGTGATTATAATTAGCACAAATAACTTTCTTGTACATAAATATTATTTTTCAATATTTTGGTTGCATCAAATAATTATCAGATGGTGACTTCATTAAATATGAGATACACACACAGAAAGAAGATAATTTTCATCATTACTGCAGTAATCTATATTTTGCCAAATATTTTTTCAATTTTGTCCATTTTATAATATGCTGTATTGTTATACTGCTCTTTCAAATACAGAAACAGCTCCAGTAAATTTTGCTTGCTAAAAATTTGAAACAAATATACATGTCCTTCATATTCTTGTATTTGTTCATTGAGTGAATCACAGTAGTGAGGATGAGTGATGAAACTGATGAAGAAACAAACACAATGGAATTTGTAACTCTTGCATAGGCTGGAACTCAGGATCAGAACTTTGGTGATGGGGTTATGAATTGGACACCCATGACCATCTCCCTCCATTGATGTCTAAGTGTAGGTGTGCTCTGTGCGACCAGGATAGCACAATCAATGAAAATAATTATGTTATATGGATTAATATTCAGTTGACTGCGACAATCATTGTATTGCAACTGTCAAGAAGAACCTATGATGTGCAGGCCTCAACCAGGAAATGCTTAGGCTTAAGTGACAGAGCCAATCTGAAGAACATGTTTTGATTCATTTTTCACTCTCTCACTGTGTTTTGTAGTGTTGTTGTTGATTTGGTGTTTCAAGTCCACTTTATGCACAGTAAGGCTAATCGGGACTGGACCTTCAGTTTAAAGTGGGATCCGAACCACTGTGTGCCTTCACCAGGTATCGAACTTGGAACCCCTTGACTACAAGGCAACAACGCTACTCCTGTGCCATTGGAGAGGTCCCAAGTTTAGTAAATCACACTATTAATTTCTTGAGCCACGGTCCATATACATATAATCTGTTTTCCATAATCTTGTAACTTAAAGTTGCTGTCCCGCCATTTGAGGGCGCTAGTGGCTACAGCATCTTCTTTTCCACAGACTATGCTAAACATTCCTATGTAGAGATTGTTCTTGTTCCAGTGTCTAATTTCTTCATATTGCAACACTATTGTTCTGTCCTTAACATGGCTTGACATTCAAGCGATAAATTCACTTTACCGCTAACACATCATTGCACACAAAACGTGAAGCTTAACCATGGTTATGGACCCGGGCTGCAGTGTGAGGTGGTTGTTTTGCGAGACATCTTGTCCAATTTTTTCTCACAAGTCGCACACAATTCAGAGATTTCCATTCTTAAAAGGCAAAATATAATTTGACACAACAAGGAAAGACAAATTATAAGTAATAATACACAAGATATTAAAAATTATTTACAAATAAACATAAAATGTTAAAAAATTCACGGTAGCCAGTCCGCCATTTTTAAATCCATTTTAGTTTTTTTTCCCCCGTGGTCCGATTTTGTCTGATTTTGGATATGTTATTTACTAATGATTCCTGAGCTAGAAATGGTTTAAAAACCTTCAGAAGCAATTTTGCCCAGGTTTGAGGGAAAATTGCTTTAGTTTGCCTGGGCTAATTATACAGGGTAAGTCAATATGATGGACCCGATTACAGAAATTTATTCTGTGAAATCTAATAAACATATGTTATTGTGAGACATGCGCTTCGAAAGATTAACTTTCAAAGTTAAGTTTCCATGTAGTGTTTCCACTTTCTACCGCTAGGAGTCAGCAGCGAGCAGGAAAATGGCGTGGACTGGAGAACAGAGATCTTTCTGTGTGCTTGATAATCATGTGGACAAGTCTGTGATTAGTATGTAATTGCATTTCCGTACCAAATATCGGAGAGAACCACCTATGGGGGAAGGCCAATCGTAAGTGTTATGAACATTTCAGACATTCGGGCTGCATCTGTAAACGAAAATTGACTGGCTGTCTGTTGACTGGGGAAGAGACAGTGGAACGAGTGCGCACATGTTTCGTGTGGAGTCCACAGAAGTCCACCTACCGGGCAGTGAGAGAACTTCAACTTCCACAGAAAACTGTCTGGCTGGTTCTGCAGAAACGTTTACAAATGAAACCCTAACACTTGCAAAGTAGTTCAAGCCTTAAAAGACACTGATTATGCTTTTCACACATCCTTCTGTGCTGATTTCCTCGAATTAATGGAAACAGATGGGTTCTCTGAGAGGTTAATTTACAGTGATGAAGCAACTTTTCACCTTTCAGGGAAAATTAATAGCACAATGTAAGGATTTGGGGAACTGCTAAGCCCCATGAATTTGTGGAACACGAACGCAATTCTCCCAAAGTGAATGCCTTTTGTGCCATTTCCCATGAAAAGATTTATTGGCCCTTTTTCTTCCATGAACATACTGTGACAGGACTTGTTTTCCTTGATATTCTGCAACTATGGCTCCTTCCACAGCTCGCAGAGGATAGCGCAGATTTCATTCTCCAATTGGATGGTGCCCCTGCGCATTACCATGGCAGCATTCGGGACCATCTCAATGGGGCATTGGAACAACGTTGGATAGGCCGTGCATCTCCGAAGGATCGACCTCTCCTTCATTGGCCACCTCGTACCCCCGACTTACCCCATGTGATTTCTTCATGTGGGGTATTGTCAACAATCATGTTTACGTACCACCACTTCCAACAACATTGGATGACCTGCGTGCCCGCATCACAGCAGCCATTGCTGACATTGACCGCAAAATGCTACACAAGGTTTGGCAGGAGATAGACTATCAGCGTGATGTGTGCCGTGTTACGCGAGCTGATCACATAGAACACTTGTGATTTGTTTGAAAAAAACTTTGACAGTTTACCTTTCTTAGCACATGTCTCACAATAACATTTGTTTATTATATTTCACAGAATAAATGTCTGAAATCGGGTCCATCATTTTGACTTACCCTGTATTGTTTGTCGTTTTCCCGGCGCGGGGGTGAATGACATGGCGGTTCTTCTCACATGCACTCAACCCTCGTGCTGATGACCTGCAAAGCAGGGAAAGGCCGCTTTTTGAAAATTCGGAGAACCAGCGAAGCGGTCGTTTGACTTTAATCTGTTGATTTGGTGGACAATTGATGCTTGTCAGCTTGTTTGAAGTAGGGTTTGTGGTCCGAGCGGTAGTTAGCTTCTGTAACCGCGAGAAGATAGAATCACGGAGCGTTTGTGATCTCGTTTTCGTACATCGCGAGTGAAATGTCGAACGTGAAGCTGCCTGATTGTCTTCCTCTGGAAACAATGGATCAGGTTCGAGTGATTGACGAAATGTCCAACACATTGACGTTCCAAATGGGAGTCTGACTACCACACAATATCCCGGGTTCTACTCCCAGGCTGGTTCATCCCGTGTATAATGAAAAATAAACCACGTATCATTGAAGGAAGGAAACTAGGTATGTGGTTGTGTTTTTTAAATCAGTCTACATGCTCTAGAAGTATTATTTTTCAAAATTTGGATTTCTTTATGACTTTCTGTGAGTTTTCTTGATTTAGCCTCCACCTGCAAATGCGGAAGCTGATGCTGCTTAGGTGCCAAGGTTGATTAGACATACAAATATAATTAATCACAAGTTATACACCGAATATTAGTTATATAATATAATCATGAGTTATGGAGAAGCAAATTACTTATGAAGCATTTTCTGTTTTTATTTGGGAAGACCTCCGTGGTGCACTGGTTGGCAGTGCCAGGGGTTCTGGGTTCGAATACCGGACTGGGCATGTGTGTTCTTTATGATGGTCTTCTCATCAACTTCACATCACTCATTGTCATCTTCATCTTCACGATTAGCCAAAAAGTGTCAGAAAAGCGAAGTAAAATAAACCAAATCAATCATTTATATATTTTTATTTTACGCCGCTTTTCTACCCCTTTGGGTTAAATGCGACGATGAGGATGAATGATGAGCGGAAGAAATGGCGATGGGACAGACATGATACTATCATACCTGTCCAAGGTCCGAACCTTGGATCTCTGGTTTCGTAGCGTGTTATGATCAGTGGAATTCTTAGGAAGAAAAACTGTAAAAGTAGGGTAAAATGAAGCAACATTGTACGATGCATAATAAGTCATGTTTAGGTTTTCTAAAAACTTACAATTATCGAGTTGGTGCTTTAAGTCCACTTTATGCACAGTAAGGCTAATCGGGACTGGATCTACAGTTTAAAGTAGGATCCGAACCACTACGTGCTTCCACCGGGTTAATATTGAGGGACAAGTCCTGCGAAGTGTTCTTTCATTCGGTGACGCGTGGTCATCGCATCGAGTCTCCTCTACTGTAGTTTCGAGAGCGGAATTTGCTTCCATATTGCTTTCAAGTATTCCCCAAATTGTCCTCACGATGTTGGGACAGCACAGAAATTTTGGAGCTAACACCAACAGGCTCGTAGCCAGGGAAGGGTCTCGGAGGGCTGCAGCCCTATCCCGTAATCCTACAAATATCTGATTTAAATAGTGTGTAGTGATAATTAAATTGACTTCATTAACAGAATTAAACATCTCGTATGGCAAGTTTTATATACCGAGAAATTCATGTTCAGCGCATTTACCCCTCACCCCCCACCCCCAACCTTTTCGCCTTTAGATAGCGGCTGCTGATAAGGGATAAGCCCCCTCAAAATAAAATTCTGGCTACGAGCCTACCCACCAGGGATCGAACCTTAAACCTGTCGAACCATAGACGAGAGCGTAATCATTTGAGCGTGTGGGAACATCGTTTTATCCAGTGCCATCATATAATTCTGTTTTCCACACACAAATAAGATTAATTTTAAGAAATTAGACGTGTGCATAAAATTTCTTATCGTCATCATCCTCCAAGTGAACAATCAGATGCCATAGAAGACTCGGGCCCGCCCTATAGAATAGTGCTTAACGCGATCACCTTTAACAAAGGAGTATCGGATTCGATTCCGGTATAAACTGCATATAATATATGAGATGCCTAGCTTGACCTCATTACACACACATTTCATATTCGCACTGTTGCCGTACACCTGATTCCAGCACTCCTTTATATCTAAAACCACGGAAAAGGTTTTCTCTACTTCTCAATTGTCTTCGAGCAAATTTAAAAATCTAAAGAGTAATGACATTGTTCTTGGCGTATCAGCCATTAAGTCAGAGAGTTCATTCTGCATTTAGTTTCCCGAATAATGGCTGTGGATTTCGCGAGTCTATATTCGTAGACTGTTGGGGGCTACAGGAGAAAATGATGTTCCTTTCCAACAAGACTATACATATGGCACGATCCGGCATTAAATGCTAAATCAGCAAACACCAGCCAAGTCCCCGGTGACGAGAGGTCGCCGGGAGAGTCAGAAGTTAGCGGCCGAGAGAGCCGGAAGCTAGTAGCCTAAGTGGTGCGACTCGTGGAGTGTCCGTGCAAAGGTTGGGCAGTGCCCAAAGTACACACCGTTAACGGACCACACGGCGCCGACGCGACCAGGCCGACGGACCAGATCAGGTACAGTGATGACACTAGTTATTTAAGTATCAGTTCGTCGCGGCGAGGAGCTATGAAGGATGATGATGATGATCGACTTCGTTAGAAGTAGCTGTTTTATGCTGCCAGTGTTTCAATGTTTCTTGCAGCATTGTCAACTTCTGATGTATAAGGTTCACTAGTTGTGAATTCCTCCAAATAAAGCCCCTCTAGAATATGAGGGATATCCGCTTGTATTTCTGAATGTAAATCTAAGGCGTTCACATTATCTTGCTTTGTACCGGGTCGATCGAGAGTTACCGTTTGTGGTGTCGTGTAAAGTTTGATCTTGACCGACGCTACCTTTTGTCCAAACAGTTTTTCTTGCTTGATCCCTTCAATTGTGCCTCCTAGATGACATTATTTACAGAAGGACCCGACGTTCAGACAAACATAAAAGGCTACTCACTTGCATCCCAAATTCATTACAAGATATATGGTTCGAATAAGTCAATTATTTTCCTTACGTCAAGTTTCTACATCGTAAAGGCAAAGGTAAAGTTCCCTGTGCATTATAGCACCACATTAGAGGATGTGGAGTTAGGGGTCCACACATTCAAATTCAATTCAAATTCAAATTTTCTTTATTAAAGAGCGAGGTTCAGCCTGTGGCTGTTCTCCCACCTAACCCCGTTTCACATTTACCTAGTTCGAATGAGGCTTTTATCAGTCACATAGTTACATATATTATTTTGAATCTTCTGATCCCATTGCAGTCCCAGAATGATTTTTTTTATATGTTTTATAGTATGGCATGGGGGACCAAATATATTTTTTTCGCGATTTTTGGTGATGACATGTTTTGAGATATTCAAGATCAACGGTCAAGGTCACGTGACAAAATTACATTTTTATCCAAAGGTAGGCTTGTTATATATCACTGGAAAGCTTGTTCAATTCCCTGTACAATAAACTTTATTTGAGCTTCCTTGGCGAAATAGGGGCGGAGTTACAGCACATTTAGTAATAGCTAAGCGGGCTCAAAAAGGGCAATTTCTGCTAATTTTGACTTTGAATAATTTAACAATTACAACACAATCGAAACTAAAAATTTTCATAGTTACTAAGTTTCATGCATACTTTCAACTCCCCAAATTTCATTTAAATCGGAGATGGTCAGATTGGGGGCTGTGTTGATTTCGCATGGAATGACTCATTAGCTATATTGTACACATTAGTACAAACAAAACAGAACAAACAGTTAATTTGATAAGGGATTATTAAATAACAAAGTTAATATAAACGTAATCTTTTATATACATTTACAAACAAGACGAACTTCGTCGACTTGTATTCAAGGGGTCTGGGATTCGATACACGGTGGAAGCACATAGTGGTTCAGATTCGGATTCCACTTTAAACTCTAGGTCAGTTTCGATTAGCATTTCTGTGCATAAAAGTGGACATAAAATAAAATTCAAATTCTAAGTTAACAAAACTGGATGTTAGAATCGTGTAATAGACATTTTAAACATAATTTTGACTGAGTATAACAACGTAAGTCCAGTCAAGATTCTCATAGAACTTGTGTAGAAGTAAATTGTCTCGTCGTAGATAAGAGCATATCCAGATATATTTGCAATGCTTGACAAAATGTATCCAGATATATAGCTTGCACACGTAAGGTGACAAAAGATTTGTTTATTACGGTTTAACCATATCCTACAGAAGCACGTCAATTTGCTTCCACAATATGACATTGCGTTCTTCGAGAATTTAAACTCAGGTTGGCAAAAGCGTTTGGGTAAATTTAGGGCTGAAATCAGTGTTCAAAGTGGCGGTAGAGGGGGAGGTAACACGGAGGGGCGCTATTTCCTAGCTAGAAGAATTCACCCAAAGCCCCATACAGCACACAAATGTCCAACAGACATCCATTGGATATCTTATTGGATATTCAGGTCGAGAGTTCTGGATATCCAATAGATATCCAGGAATATCCAAAAGACATCCATTAGTTGTCCCTTGGATATCCATTTGTCCGCATACGTGATATCCAGAGGATATCCAGAAATGGATATATTTTGGACGTTTCCGGATCACTTTTGTACATGTTTTGGATATCAGGTGGGACGTTTTCTGGACATTATATGGCTTTGATTTAGACTTTTTTGTACGTATTTTGGATATCGTATGAATACGAAAAGTACATTATTTAGACTACATATGGGTATTATAGCATAGGAGTATACCACCCCCACCCCAACTGTCCCCAAAGGCTCGAGCAAATTTTCACTAAAACAAAGAGCATACGTTTGTACATTTCTTGGATGGACGAGGGAGATATTTTTGGATTTCAATTCTCCTACTCGAATTACGCGATTCTGAATATGTTCATGTCCAAATCTTCTCTTCTGAAAGCGGTTTCATAACCTTCGGTTACAATTTTACCCACCACCTTTCTTCCCGAACAGTGGGGTCCATGAGTATTACCGTGCAAATTGTCAATCACCATGTTCGTGCACTTTATTTGACCCAATAAGAGCTTCAAGAATTCAAAGGATATTCAAAACAAGCTGTTGACAACTTCTGCATACGCATACATACAAATCCATCGCTTAAAATTACATAGGATGTAAGAGAGAAATTAATAGAAATAGTCATGGACAATTTGTACGGCAATACTCATGGATTCCACTGTACATTTCTCGGACTACATTGTGTAAGTTATTGCATTAAACGACGTGGATAATTGTGTTGTAGCTTCTTCTTCAAATTCGCCATGCTTCACGACGTGCAATTCCAGTTACAAATATCTTTAAACGCTTCTCTTGTTAACGCAGTACACTTGGAAGAATGAGGAATTGCGCAGGTAATAAAATACTCACGCCTCAATGTCCTCCGCTCATTGATACGGTGGCTCCAACTGTCGGTGAGTGCGAGCAATTAAAAGCTCAGAGCAAGCTACGTACGGGACGTGGAGGAAAAAGAATTATCTTTTAATTACGCGTGGAACAAAGCAATTTCTTGCAGGAGTTAATCGTGTTCATAATATACATTTTCTTATTTTACATCTAGTTAAAATGCAGTAAAATTAAAACCTAAATTATGCAGTGGTTTGCAAATCTAATGAGTTCTTCAGACACCATCCGAAGAAAAGGATCAAGAAATAGTAATTGCTGCGATTGTGTCGGCAAAGCTATAAGAAAATTTAGGTGAGTTTCGAAAGCGTACGCAGCGGTAAAACGTCAAGCTTTTGTGCTTTGTGTGCAAGGGCAGTGAGGCCTGTAACCAGAGTGAGGGCATAGGAGAAACATACCTAGTTATTGTTTAATTAGCTTCTGAACAGGAAATTGGTTTTTATTTTTTCTGCATTGTAATTTTCACATGTTACCAATTTTAAGATTGCATCCGAGTTCTGTAATTCGTTGCATTAGTCCATGGGCCTGGATTCAAAATTTCACTTATTGGTACAACCTGAGGTGGCAAGGTCTAGTAATGATTTTTGTAATGCTCCATGTATGAGGGAAATTTTCTGATATGATAATCTCAGCAGAGTGGTAGCTTAATGGGAGCTA
The DNA here is from genome assembly GCF_977018435.1 of Lepisma saccharinum. Lineage (NCBI taxonomy): Eukaryota > Metazoa > Arthropoda > Insecta > Zygentoma > Lepismatidae > Lepisma > Lepisma saccharinum. The sequence goes on from NC_139249.1 coordinate 41,273,323, forward strand.
TAACCATTTCTTTCCCCATCCCATGAAAGGCTTTTCAGACTGAGAAAAACAGTTACTTTTTAGAAAGTACTTAATTAAAGCAAAATAAGCTACAAAATTATTCTACATCACCTTCTTTTAGCAAAAGATGATTGCACATTGTAATGTGGAATGCAATAGTAGCAACTAATCTCCCACAATCATTAGTTTTAGGCTTAGTGGACTATATTAAACAGGTTGGAGTTCGCCTGTTCAGTAAGTAAATAATGATTAAGATGAAAGCTACAAAACATTTCATTATTCATTGTTAACGTTGACAGCATTGTAAGTTAAGAACATTATTATTATAAAACAAATTAGGACAATAACTGCAATAAAACGTTATAGGAATCAATCATCATACTGCTCTCAAATACCATTTGTCCGAGTCCTCAAGTAGAAAATCAGATCCTTCATCTTCCTGCTGTTTCTGGATATAGCAGGTTCGTAACTTGCCTTTTTATATTCACTTGAATCCACTGGACAGGCAAGTGCAGTTTACAGGAACGCACGCAACTGCATGCTAACTGTTCCAAAAACACATCAGGTGCAGGTCAGGTAAGGAACGCAAGATTTTTATCTTAACCATTCGTCCATGGATATTCTGTGGGGGTTGGCACCATGATAGGCAAACCACACTTTCATATTACTGCCTGGTAGTTGGCTCAAATAACATCTATGAAATGGCAGTCTCTGCATGGTTCCAGGTGGCTGGATTAAAGCTCTCCCTTTTTGGTACAGAATAGCTGATGGCACAGTTCATTTACCTAACCAGTGTTTGAAATGGCAACATACAACATACATGCAGGACGTAAAGTGCTCAAACTTCTGAAAGACTTCATCACTGACCTCCCATGACTGCCCAAGCTGACTAAAGATTTCCTAGTAGGACCGGTCCTTCTTGACCATCTTCAGAGCTATGAGCTCCCCACAAACGGCAAAGGCACTTACAGTGTCACACTCTTTAAAGGCATTTAAGCTAATTAGACTGTCACACATGTTTTCTCCGATTTAATTTGCTAGCTTGATGTCAAGAAATTGTGTTTGAATCTGAGTCCCACACACATAGTAATGGTGCAGTGAATCTTCTTTTGGAACCCCAGACAGAGGACCATGATATCGGTATCCTCAGCTGCAATCATGATTGTCTATGATCCAAAATTTGAAGTATGCAAGGCATGCAGGAACAGTCTAGTGTCAGCTCTTCTTGTGTGGACCGTAAATCTCCCACTCACTCTCCATTATCTTGTAGCAGGTTTCCTCGCAGGTCACGTCGTTCAGCATCTTTCTGCATCACAAGGATTTCCACTCTTCTACTAGGAACTTAATAAGGCTGATCTTAATGAGGGAACCTCACAATATTTCTTCTCACTGCTAGATGTTGAGTCCTCCTGCATTGATGCTATACCACAGACTAAGAAGCATACTATACTTGCACATCGTGGCTGAACCTCTCTTCAATCTTTCAGCACTTTGATTGAACGTTGGCGGTAGACATCTGTACTCCGTCATAGAAACCCTGTTCAAAGCCAACAATGCCAGCTGTGCGATGGTTTAGTTGCTTCCTTTAATTCTTTTGCACAAGGTTCATCCCATCAGTGATGGAGATTGGAGTCCTGGAATAGATTTAACTAAGGCAACATTCTCTTCGAGCTTTCTTGCAAATGTGGCCTTATTTGTCTTGCTGTGTGAACCATTAACATTTTCCAGAGCCCATCGTAATAAGCCCAGTAGGTCACAGATGGCCTTTTCATGTTCAGTTACTAGCGATCTGTGACTAAAAGTCTGCTTTTTATATTTGGGTTGTCCTTGTGCAGACGCTGGGGAAGGTTTTCACGTTTTGTTTGGCCATCTCATCATAAAATTTTACTGAAGGTGATCTTCACCGAACCGCGTTCGCTTAAATGTCTTCTAGGCTTTATTTCTGACCTCAAGAGTTCTCAGATGATCCTTGGCTACATCAAGTGGAGTCATGCTGCCAGTGGACAGATTAACCAAGTTATCATCATCAGGAGACACGGGATTCAGCCAGCTGGTCTCCATGAGATCCATGAGGGACTTCACAGCTGCTTCGCCTTTCCTGATCCTTTGACTTTTTAAATCTTGATGAGACAATTTGAATCTGTCTTCACCTATCATGCATCTCAGCTGCTTGAGATACATGCTTTTGTACTCAGATGGAAGGTAGTACTTGGTCACTGCACCTTCCTTCAAACTTAACCCCTATGTCTCTCCTGCTGTCTAGGTATCTTTGTTCAAACTTTCTTCAATCGTTTGCTCAATTGGAATTCAGCCAAAAGTGTTTGGTGGATCTGAGTTGAACTGAAAAGCCTCACATTAATTCATAGTGCACATCATCTGGGTGCGTAGTGGCCAGCTGACACATCTGTGCACATTAGTATAGTAGTCAGCGTGCATAATCCGGTAGGTCACATACAAAGCACCATGGTATCATTGCTCGAATGGATGATAAATGTAGCATCCTAACTCCCTCTCTAAATGCTCGGATCAGGGCTAGCATGATCTCCCATCATGTCTAAGTGGGACATTCAGAAGGATGATAGGCTCAGCTTCCCATTTACGAGAAACTGCACTCCTTATCTTCTCACCAGCATGCAATTCCTGAAAGTGTATTAAAACTTTCCTTGTGTTCTGTCACTTGGTGTACTTTTCTGTCAAAAGATTCACTCTGCATCACAATCCCAGGAACCACATGTATATTGTAAAGCTGATTTCTCGACTCTTTATCAGGCGGTGGATCACTGAAACTGGACTGCTCTTTTGCAAGTATAGGCCAAATAAGTTTGTCCATGGTAAAAATACTATGACACTACTGATGGGACTGGATTGCCGAAATTTGTGATATATTTTGCAAGTTCCAAATATTGTGTGTGTTTACAAATTTTTGCTGTCCTTTAGTGCATTCCACTAGTCCATATCATATGGTGAAAACAGTGGGTAATGTTCTCAACTCGGGACCTCTTTGATGGAGATTGCTTGCCCCGGCCAGCTTCAGTCATAGATGCCTTAGCAGCAACGAAGAAATTATAATATTTAACACGTTTTTATCAAGTTAATCTTTTTTCAGGCTTCATGATGAAGCGAATACAATTATTTCCAAAACGTTCAGATGGGACAACGACCCAACACAGTGTCTATGTTTTTATGTAATAATATTTATTATTGAAATTGTAATAATAATAATTATTATTATTATGTACTACACTTTTGTTAAACGATCATATTAAAAAGATCAAATGAAGAAAAACAGTGAATTATTCCATAGAATATGGTTCTTTCGTGTAAGTTTTGAACTTGTATTATCGCATATGATGCATTACTAATGAAATTGATGCAAATACATGTTACCTCTAAGAAGAATGAAAAAGCTACTCATGTGGAAAGGTTATCACATATTAATTTACTTATATTGGTGCAACAGATTCTTCAGTACCATTGAAGTTTTGCCCACCTTGGGTGGTACCGATATCTGGGCTGGCCAATGGACTACATGTTCTAGAACAATGTTTACGTGGATGATCTTTTAATGGGCATAAAAAGAGATATTTGGGATAGGAAAAAAATGCGTTGGGGCCACACATTTTCTCTAATTATGCTACAAACAAATGGTTGTTACTAGTACAAATGTTGTACAAAGTAGAAGCTATTTGTTTAGAAGTTCCAAATTTAGTAATTTTGGTTTTTGTTTGTCGTTACCAAGAACTTCATCACTATCATTTTGCAATTATATGAATTCCAGTTTCTCTGTGTATTCATTTCTACAGTAGACAATCTTCTTAGTCCGTTTTAACTATCTATATCAAAATACCAGGTCCAAGAAGATGAAATACGGCACAGGAGAAGAAAACTACTAACCTCTTGCAAATTTATCAAATTGTAGAGACTTAACCAAAACATGTAGGCCTGATCGTGATTTAACTGAAGCCCAGGCATACATTTTACTGGTCTGGAATAGTTCAGTCAAATTAGTTTGTAATCCAGCACTATGTTTCTTCACACAGCATATTTACACCAGATATAATTCTCTTCATTTGTTTGCTTTATTTTCTGTTTCCTTCGAGTCGTTGTCTCTGTATTCGTAGCGAAATTGACAAAAATATGTAATCAAATATACAAAGTGAATGAATATCTTTTACGCTTGTAACTCATATGCTACTACTAAATTTATTGAGTGTACTCCTTTGTGTGCTAAAATGTAACATATCTTGTACAACGATTAGCACACCTCATGCTGAATCTGAAAAACGTTTTAAAAATTACTTTTTGGTTATCCTGTTTATCTTTTATTTTAAAAGGAAGATATTGTGCGAAATAAGTCATGTAATATCAAGTACACTATTTTATTTTATGTATACATAATTATAATTTTGACACATATGTACATTAATTAATATCTACATCTACGAAATCATTTTGTTAACTGTTCGTTCAACGCAACTTCATATGTTTGCGTTATTGTTACCTGTGCATGGGAGATATCTACTTTATATACTTTGCTCGTCGTAGAGCTTTTCTCAGGAATACCATGGTTTGAGGAAGTTTTGCCTCAATTTGCCCGCAGTCTTTCTTCCAGGAATCGAGGCTGACATTTGTGTTGTCTGCGCCAGATTTTCGCGAATGCAACTTTTCTTTTATACCGTCCAGGTCGGGACCAAGGCTCTCAAGGAAAGGGTCAAGTTTCAGCGTCTTGTCATTGGTTGCTTCCGAGTGGCGCTGGGTCGGGACACTTCCTTCATCGCCTTGTTCGTCGTCTTCTTGCATAAGTTCTCTTTCTTGTGCATCCAGTTTCATTCTGAAGACAGCATGCATGAGCTCTTCGTTCCATTCTGCAGGCAGCCGCCTGTCGGGAATCATGTTACTTGACTTCACAGGATATGTCACTAGCTTAACAGGAATGTTCATGCTCCACTCGATAACATGTCGAAGACGTAACGGGAAGCTCTGGATCCTACGGTGGGTGATGATCATTTGAAGATGCGACATGTAAACAGTCTGCTTGATGTGCATGCCCAATCTCACCATCAGTTTGATCGACTTCGCGTCGATCACAGCAAAGTGTATCATCAGGTGTACGAGTGCGAGGAAGGCAAGTATATTGTATATTATGAAGATTATCCGAGTGGAGAACCGCAGATAGTGATCCTTGTTCATGAAGAGGATCAGGTACTCAAACTCGCCCATGGACATTACCAAGCTCTTCAAATAGGAGTGATAGGGGTCGCTGAAGTCATGCTCGTACCTGAAGAGGAGGACAAAACCCATGGCAAACGACACGGTGAGGATGATGTAGGTTGGGAACAGGCCGGAGACTTTTCTGAGCATGGCGGTGAATACGACGCCGTAGTACCCTTGACAGGGTAACCGGCCTAAGAGAAGGAACATCTCGAGCCAGGCTAGGAGGATCGCGCAACTCGAGACATGGGCTGCCCAACCCTTCGTGTCGTTTATGAAGTCCTGGTTGATGGCGACGATGGACAGCACCGCGCAGGCTAGACACATCCAAGATTCAATTTGCCTCACAACGATGTTGAAGAAGACTGCGAGAAGCAAGATGAAGTACGCGATCATACAGATGCAGCCGAACACGACGATGACTTTACATGTATACGAAAAGTTACTCAGTGACTGATGCTTTTCTATCATTATTTCCCGCGTCCTGTTCGTGGTGATCCTGTCGTATTTGAACTGGTAATGGATGAACGTCGTAAAGGACAGCAGGTAGAGTGTATATATTAATAAGAATAACATAAAGAAGTACCTGAGTCTCTTCCACTTGAGATTCACGAACGCGCTCACCAGAGGATGTCGGAAGATGTACATTGCCTCTTCTTCACCTTTGTATCTCAAAATTGACTGTAACACCGCCATCTGGTTATGCTGATCTGGAGGCGCGAGCACATCGAAATGCAGAGCGATGTACAAATTTCTGATATCTTCACCTTTACGTAGAGCACCCGGTTGCATGCCTGCATCGAACACTTCCTTAAGATACCTCTTTGGATACGGGTGGCACTCGTAGATCAGGCCGACGGTGTCCGTATCGTTGGCCGTTCTGCGAGAGAGATCACCGCCGGCGAAGATCAACACCTTCAGGGTGTTCCAGTTTAAATTCTCGGCGGCCATGTGCAAGGGTGTCTTGGAGTTGTCGTCGGGCGTGTTCACTAAGTCCAGAAACTCGCGGTACCGCAGCAAGCGTCGCACCATGAACGGAAATTCCTGGCTTGCAGCTTCGTGCAGCACGGTTCTTCCGTAAGGTCCCTTGGCTTTTGGATTCGCACCGGCATCGAGCAGGGACATTGCGGCCCTCACAGACCCATTCCTCACCGCGACGAACGTTGGAGAAAGTCCCGTTTGACGACTGGAGATGTTGACATCGGAACCATGTTCAATCAAGAGATCAACAATATCTGCATATCTGAAAAGAAAGAAATATACAGGGTACGTGACAAGCAGTGCCGACTCTTGTTTTTTTTTCGGAGTGTAGGAAGAAGTTATGGTTAACAGAGGAAGGCTTGAAAAATGCGTTCAATTACATTCACACGTATTGCTTTACTAACCATTGCATTTAGAATGTTAGCTGCAGACCCGTTCTCAAGGTATGGCAAGGGGCCATTGCTCCTCACCTTCAACTATGAAATATTTAAATATGAACCTATAAAAACAGACGAAAATAACATTGACGATATTTCAGATTTTGCAAGAATTTCGATTTTCTTCCCTCTCCCTGTTGTCGTGTGGATTGACGATAATAAAAGTGCTGCTTAAACTCTGGAATTATGGTAAGTGCTTCAAAATTGTGCTAGGATTTATTATTAATTATTAACTTTCAGATAACTGTAATTTTGCATCTACTTTCCCAGAGTTTGGAACTTGCGTTATTTATTTTTAACAGTTATGTAATAGTCCCCCCCCTCAAATTGTTTAAAATGGTGCAACAAACGACATGGGTTCAACATAGTAGAACTTATAAATGTTTGAGAAAATTGTTTACCCCTAACTTTCTACCGATTTCCTAACATAAAATCTCCTTACGAACTAAATCGGTCAGGATGAGGAAAAGATAAGAGGATGAATCGTGGCATGGTTGGAAAAAAAGCTTTCCACTGGATCGGCATCCTCCCTGGTGAAGTAGAAATTAGATTTGGACATAATTTTATTTTTATTTGCTGAAAACATATTCGTTTGAATTCGATTTCACTCTCCCAAGGACTGGCGTTTGCAGATTATGCTAGATTTTTATCATTATGCCAGAAGCAAGATCAAACTGTAGTTGGTTTAGTACCATTTTGCTGGGGTTGGCATCGCTGATGAGGAAACTCTTGCTGGTTCCTCGACCCTCGCCGATATTCGCATACTTCTCCCCCCTCCCTTCATTGCCCCTTCCACTTCTCACCCATCTGTCTGAAGGATGACCGCAGATGTTCCTCAGCGAGCGGCAGCAAGCCTTTGACCATCGTCTTTGGGCTGCTGCTGGAGCGAGCGAGAGCAGTCAACTCTTGACAGTAGCTAACCTAGGCAATTGTTTGTACATTTCGCTCATAATTTTATAATGCTCATTAAACTGGAAGCAAGTATAAATGAACTGTAGGAAGTTCCTCACTTCCTACATAGGGCAATCGCCCCTGGTGCCAACTCAGAATTCCATGCATCCACCAGCTTCCTCCAACGAACGGGGTGAAATCCACGGTCTTCCTTCTGAACATCCCGAATCCGTGCCTCCAATTGTTCCACAGTGTGGGGATTTGTCTTTTACACCTCCTCCTTTGCCCATCCCCACAGGAAGAAGTCACAGGGCGTGAGGTCGCCCCAGCCAACGTCCCGGAAAATTGTCGTCCAACCAGGCCCGTACGGTACGTGAAAAGTGTGGCGGCGCACCGTCTTGCAGGAAAACAAGTTCATTAATGCTTCCCAGCGAGAAACGATGCGCCAAACAGGCCTTTCCAACATCGTCGGGTATCGTTCGGCATGGTGTCGTTCATAAATATACACCTGCGACCCTATCGGCTATCATATTGTGAAATACGTGTGTACATAATGCAATCCTATTCCATAATGTAGATGTACAGAAAGTTTCATTGAAATTGCTTAAATATTAAAAACCTACAGCAAATTGTCACCCTGTATATTAAGCTTATACTTGACAAATTTAATCGAAAGAGTGTGCTTAATATTTGTCTAGATTAGTGCTCATTGTCGCTTACTGCGTTTAAATGTAAACCAAATACATGAGCAGTTTCAGGTCAGAAATGAATAATCTTTTATTTGTGCGATTTAGTATTTTTTTATATGTGTTTGAAGTGTTTGTTATTGATATATTTAGTAGGAATAACTATATCTGTCATAATAGTGTTGTATTATTTTAATTGATCTGCAAGTTTTACGGATTAAGTGATAGACCAGCCACAGGCTAAACTTTGACCATGAGTAAAGAATTTCTAATGTAGTACTACAGAGGGACTGTACTACCCTTCTTTCATTTGCTGTTATTACAGGCAAAAGACACAACTATTTTTGTTATTTAGGCAAAGAAGTAAATATCGCTAATATAACTTTTTTTAAATGATCTTGCTAAAGTACCTTGTGCACAATTTTAAAAAAAAAACAAAAAAAACGGAATAACAGACCATCAATTCCTACGCTTGAGGCAGCAACGTAAACATGGCTGTCAAGCCTATTTTAGTTTAGAAGTAAGTAGCGGAACAGTTGGAGTTAGCACTTAGTACTTCTAGAAAGGTGTTCTAGCAGAAAATCTAGATCTATGGGTGAACGGAGTTAAATGTGCTACTCACCGTTCCATTTCCGCTGCACTCTCCAGAGCTATCCATCCTGCACGAAGCAAGGCCGTTCCGTCTTTGATGTTTGCTCCTTCATTCACCAACCGCGCCACGGAAACCAAGTGATTCTGTTCCGCCGCAATGTGCAAGGCCGTATCTCCAACAATTGGTTTGGGTAACAACTGCAAGCAGAGAAACACGTATTGACATTTTAGTTTGCTAGAGTTCAGTACAATATTGTATTCTTAGAGAAAAAGGATGTTTGAGTTTGTTGAAATACATGTGAGGTCAGAGAAAGATCATTTGAGAAGCAAGTTAGGCCCTGAGAACAGACCTTAACGATTTGATCATCAATTTTTCTTTATTGAATAAGTTATTAAGTTTTGATTATGGCAACCAAATATTGCAGTACATGTCCACTCAACATTACACGGAGGCTAGTTCAAAAGTATGATTAAATCTTAATTCTGTTCACATTTCACTTTGCGTTCCACATACAGTTTTGCAAAAGATTTCTTAAGAGAGAGTTTAAACCGCAATATAGCTAAACTAAGTTGTTTTTTAAAATTGTAAAACCGTAATTAGAATGCAATTACATTTGATCAAATTTCTACGTGCGGTAGAGATTTTATCAATTAATCCTTTCCAAAGTCTATTGTGTAACCACACAAAGGGGAAAATGTACAGTGGAATACACACGTATTGCTCGGTAAATAGTTCGTAACTATTTTCAATGTTCTTTTTACGTATGGTGGTGCAGGAGTTGTCAGCTGTTTGTGTATTGTTTGAATTCTTGAAACTCACTGCGTGAAACTAAACATTGTTGTGGTCAATTTGCTTGGTAATAGTTATGCTCGCTTGATTAATTGATTTGGTATATTTTATTGATGGAATTGTTTGATCGATTTGCTTTACTTCGCATTTCTGCCACTCGTGGCTAATCGTGAAGATGAGGATGAGTGATGCCATGATGAAGTTGAAGAAACAATCACAAAGAACATTCACACCGGGATTTGAGCCCAGAACTCCTGAGGTCGTCGCGCGATATGCTAACCACTCCGCAACGGAGGTCGGCTGGTTTATTTTACTTTGCTTTTCTTGGTAATACTTATGCATCCCACTCTACTTATAGAGGATGTTCCCCAGGAAAACAAATGGGTAGGATATTTTACATCTAGAGGGAAAAGAAGAAATACTGGGGTATCCACCCCGAATTACAAAAACAGGCGAGTCCATAAGAAATTACAGGACTCGATCGACAAAAGAGTTCTTAAAACTATGGTTTATTGAAACACTATACTCACGTGATTGTAGTCATTGATGAGCCTCATTTGTCTCATAAAGTCAGGATTTTCGAACACAAGTTCCTCCTCCAAGTCTTCAAACATTACTGCTTCCAGGGAAACCTCTTCGTGCACTTGAGTGTTCATATCAGCCCCCGAATCCAGAAGGAGCTTCAAAGTACAACCTTTCCCGGCCGCAGCTGCGTGGAAGAGAGCCGTCCTGCCGATAATGTCTCTCGCGTTCACCTTTGCGCCGTGACATAGCAAAACGTCCACTTCCAGCGATGTACCGAAGAATGCCGCAACGTGCAACGGGGTGACGCCATACGTCCCGCAGTGTGCGTTCACCAATGCTCCATTACCTAGAAAATATTCCATTTTTTCCCTCTCACTCTTCCTGGTGGCTTTCATGAGATCTAGAGTGTGCTGAATTATAGGCATCCTCACAAATCCATGTATCATACTGCATTCTGAGTGATCCTGTGATATCCTATCTTCCTTGTCGGTTTCATAGACTACTGAATATTTAGTGGTGGAATGATTCATTCCAAAATGTTTCGGTTGAGCTGTTTGCTTCTTCTTGTCCATTGTTCGTTCTACTTGACGATGAAATCCACTGGGCAAATGGTCATCGACTTATAAGACACTTCGTATACGAGAGCCTGAAAGAAGATCAAACATTAGTAAAATAATGTAGGATCTCCTCAATACAAAAATAATTAATGTACAACATACATATTAATAGGTTTATGCTTACAACAATTTACTCATTTTATCAGATATATACACACGTCTATGGAACTTTATGTTAATCAATCCATTATAAAAAATTGATATTGAATTTCGGTAAGATATTATCATAGAATAGTTATAAACTACAATATATTACTCTTATCGATTATGCCTTTCAAAAATGTATTTTATCAAGATTCATTCTGAATATTATTTATGTTCAATATTACTCTGTACATAAGATTTACAATCATGTGCAATACTTTAAAGTGTTTGTAACCGTTAATCTTTCCTTTGAATATTTCCAAAGTTTAACATGTTCTATGGAATGATTGTGCATTAACTCCCCAGAGACCCAGTCCATCAATTTTAGAGTTGGATCATATATGTTTGCAATGCGAACATATGGACCTATATATAATTCACAATATTTTTTAATTGTCTTATTCAACAAACTGCCTGAAGCATGATTCCTAAGAAATACTAAGTCTACTAAAAGTACTTCAGATCATTTTTTTCAAATCATTCAGCTTCTTCAAACGCTTGTTCCTTAATTTGAAGCTTCGTAGATTAGCCATCAATATCTTAGAATCCCATGTGACGTCAGACAAGTTAATCCCTGAACTACAGCGCCTTGAAAATGGCACGGTTCTGCGCTCTCTGGCTGGTTCCACTGGAAAATGATCCGCTAGAGGCGCTGGTGTTGGACCCGGTGCTTCGTATTCGTCTGCTTATAATGGAAGTAAATGGAGTTTTCGCTGCAACGTCTGATTCTTTTACATGAAGCATTTCTATGAATGTGATAATTCCTATGATATTTGGTACAGTGGTCGTGAATATATTAACGAACATTCTAGACAGTCGACCACGTCCTGTTATCGTCATACTTTCGTTAATAATACGGGAGAAAAATACGCGTGGAATGCTCTTGGCAACTACATTTTTGTGTATGAATTAGGTTCATTATTATTATTATTATCATCATCATTTCTTTTAAAGATATACACACTGAAGCATTTGTATTTTTGATATTTACTGTCTCTTTTCTTCCGATTTAAACTAATCGCGGCGATGATGATAATGATGATTCCATGAAACGACAAGGGGAATCCCACAAAACTTTCTTAGTGTCATCGACATGAGTGTAAGGAAACTTTCAAACCAATGGGACAAGCGACACGGGATGTTCACACTGTCACACTAGTGACACACACTTCCAGACTGTAAAATAGCATTCATTGCACATGAGGGTCCAAACAGCAAACGACACGTTCATATGTCGTATTCGCATGCTACTTGTTTTTTCGGTCGGAAAGAAGGGTGCTCAGCCCGAAGCGACGCGCTACAGGGGGAGATCCCAACTAAGTGACAAGCGACAGCCCAGAAGCGGCACTTCAGTCTATTAGCAAGCGTTTGTTGCTAATTGTGCGAACACCAGATCTAGGCAACACGATAAGCCACACGTGTCGCTTGTGTGTCGCTCAAACTGGGCCATTTCCTCAATAGCTTGCAACGTGTTACCGTGGTTTGTTGTTCGCGCATGCGCGATGCAATGAGTGTATTGCTTTAAGGATATTGCGCACCAAAGCGGCACGCGACACTTATCGCTTGAGGATTTCACCAACCGAACGCTGGCCTGTGCTGCCCGTCATGCCTTTACAATGTGAAATGTTGCTCTTGATTGGCTCGTTTCCAAGCAACATGTGTCGCGTCTCGCTTCGGTATGAAAGTTGCCTTGGACCGAAGGACCCGTGTCGCTTTGGTGTGAAATCGTCGTATCGTTTGTCGCGTGTCGCTTTGGTCTAAACTCTCCTTGAGGAAACGGTGCAGTCAGAGCTTGGCCCCTACGGTTCGAAAAACTGCATTCATTACAGACTGCTCGCTTTCAAGCGACACTTGTGGTTTGTCGCCTCGGTATGAAAAATATCTCTCAGGATACTACATATATTCTAATAACATAGAAAAATAAACTCTAATACACAGTCCAAGACCTGACGTCCGGAATCACATTGCGATGTTTCTTCTTGTGTTACGCACGCATGCTATTTATTTATTCATTTTATTTTAGTTTTCTTTCCAAATTAATGCCATTTCGTGACTGCAAATCACTCCACAAATATAACTGTTTCCATCAATTCACGTACCGCCTTTCAAGACAAACAAATCTACATAATATATTCCAAAAACTAACAAAGCCGCATTACTTTCATAAGAAAATTTGCACCGACACTGATCGCACTGCCATCTATGTTTCTCATCCGTCTCGGGAACCAGTTTCTTGGGTCGTTTTCCACACTACATTATTCAAGGCGCTGTACCTGAACTCTTCAAAAGTCATATATAAAAATGACAAATGTTGAGTAAACTTTGTCTTTCTGATGTATGAGGTACTATTTAGAGTACTAGGTATACCACCAATTATAGGCCAACCTCAAAAGCATTGGATAACCACGAGAGTTATCAAACAAATTACAGATGACATAATTTCAATTATATCCACCAATTTACCAGCAGTTTGTCCACTAACACATAAATATACTCTCCACTTACCTTCAGAGATGGAAATTCAACTTCCTTGTGCGAAAAACACTAAAGCTGAATTGTCTCCTAGCATTTGATTATCACCTAACATAGGTCGGTTTAATGGTGTCTGATCCAGGGACGTATGATTAACTTCAAAAGCATTGCCGGATAAACTATAGTCGGGAGGATTCAATTCTACAGAACTCACGTTGCCTCCTATTGGGTGGGTCTCGTTTCATTTCCCTGAAGATTACTTTTATTAGCTGAGGATTAATTCCTCCATTGCTTTTTGTGATGGCAATTCTGTGATATGTCAGTATCACTCTTACGAATTCTGGAAGGATCAACTGCAGAGGTTTCCTTTCCTGATGCAACAACAGAGACGGCTCTTAAAACACCTCTTCCATTTTTTCGTTTTTGACATCGAACCTAAGTCTTTCTTAATTGATGCTTCTTTCAGTGATTCAAAGCTTTCAATAGCACTAATGGCTTCATTGAATGAGGCAATGCCCATCATATCAAAATGTTCCCTTAACTTAAATGGTAACAGTGTAGCAACTGTGCCACCAAATGAGATTCTTCTGCAGATGGTTGAATAGATTTCAATTTCTTAAAAGTTTTAGAGAAGAATTACAACACAGTTTCATTATCATTTTTGCATTATGGCGTGTTAAGAATTTTAGTTAAGTAGGCACTTTGGCATCTTAAATTCTCATAGTGAGATACAAGGTTTTTTTTCGAAATTCTTGATAGAGGTCTGTCCCAAATTGTTTCTCTCACGGAACCATAATTTTGCACTATCCGTTATTAATTTCGGAATATATTCCATATTCCATATTCCATGTACCGATCTGCCTTTACGACCTACAATTGTAGCAATTCCTCGGCTTACTCAAGGAATTCTGTTGATGTACACTCAGTTTTAAGACAACTGAATTTAGGAAATTTCATTAATTCCTGCGGTTTAATGAAAGGAATGTTTGTAGTCATGGAACCTCTACGAAACTCATCATTTCCTTGTTTTTCAGATGTTCGTTCAGGTTTTATTCTGTGAGAATTTATATTTCCTAATGAAGCTTTTTCTTTGCTCCAGAAGTATTATGTTTAGATTGATTCAATTCCTCTTCAGGATCTGAGGTTTCGGGGGCTTTCTTCCTCTTCATTCTATTAGCGATCCTATTATAATCCCATTATATGAATTACAATATGATATTTCTGAATCTGACTCTTCCGAATTAGAGTACTTCTTCAACTTCGAATTCCTAAAAATTGAATTTTCATATTCATATTCTTTGACTAAAGGAACGTCTCTCGATGTTCTGTATGGCTTCTTCTTAAGGTCTGAAAACTGCCTATCTCATTTCGAAAGAGAAATATTAATTAAGATCCTTTACTGATCTTCCTAAAACTTCAAATGCGTACCTCGAATGGTGGAAAAATTCTTCTTCTTCATTCGAGTCCTTATCACTACTTAATCGTTCCATGTTTCTGCGTAATATTTCCATTTCCGAACCACTTTCATCCTTTTCACTTCATCTTGCCTTAAGATCCATCCCACGACTTTCATCATCAGATTCCTCCAATATCCTTCCCGGATGACAATTGCATTATTTTCCTCTCAACTTATCTTTCAATGCTAGTATTTCCTTACTACATGCATCTATTTGAGCCTGAGACTGAGATTCTTTAATATCTAAACGAATGTACAATTCTTTAACTTCTGCCTCCAGACGAGAAATCTGCACATAATGCTTCTTGTCCATACTTTCTGATCTGGTAACGCATTCTTTCTTTTCAGTATGCAAAATTTCAGAAGTTTCCCTTATGTCATTCCCGAATTCCTTAAACTTAAACTGTGATTAATCTCTTAGATTATTCAATTAACCTTTTAGTTCAATTATGCTTGTTTGTTGGCGAGAAAAACTTATTCTATCTTAACCTTCAGTTCTTCACTTATCTCTTCCTTATTTCGTGAACACACGTTTATAAATTCTTGGCGGTTGTGGTCCATTTTCTTCTCCAAAATTTCGTGACTCAACGAAACTTCTGGTTTAATTTCTTTCATGAAAGACATGATCATGTCCAATGGGACATCTGATTGTTCCTTCCCCATTTTAACTTAATATTCAGAAATCACAAAATTACATGAAATCTCAATAAGTTTAATCTATTCTCTCTAAAGTTGCGAGAAGAATAAGCTTAGATTGAGTCTCATAATTATCTTTAACGATTCCCAACAAGGTTGCTTCGAACTCTGCAAAAAGTTTAAGTCCAAAACGCTATCATTTCCAAAGCCAGCTACAACACCAATACCTGAAATCCAATCTTCCTTAAAAAATTGACGTTTTGCAGAGACCGTCGTGCGCAGTAGTAAATATCGCTCTCAGGCTTTATTTATAGTCACAACGCGAACAGAACATCAAAAACTGAAATGTGCCATGATATCAGACAACGAGCATAAACCCTTAACTCTAAAGATGCAAAGATTTTATTACAATAAAATTAATAAATATCCTAAAAGTTAGTTACTCTCAGAGCAATAGGTTTTATTTTGACATTATGACCAGTGCTCGAAAAATGTTCTTCAAAGCTAGGCGCCAACTCTGAAAATCAGGCGCCAGGAAACCACCTACTAGCAATTGTGCATACTACAGATTGTTTCAAAAGTCACGCAACCCAAACTTTGAAAAGTATATCATTAAAACGTAAGAGATATTTACACCTGGTTCTCTGCACTAAACTGATCATGTAAGCTATCACTGGGTTACTAAATTTATTTTAACATTTATCCAAATAAAAACAATTACATTATTTGAACAAAAAAAGACATTGTTAATTTGAAGAGAACATCTGCGAATTAATTTTCAACAATAAATACCAACTCTTAACAATTTGTGGGATCATTTGTTGGTGTTTGACTTGTCGTAAAACAGTTGTTTTGTGAGGTACAGCAGAAGCAGGGTATTTTTCTATGAAAACTTCTTGCAGCTGAGTGTAAGAATTAGTAGTAAAATACTCTTCAGCAAAGCATACACGCTGCTCCAATGTATACGCTATGCTGAATCAATTAAAAAAAAAAAAAACATGCACAGTAGCGGCGAAAGTGAGCGAAGAGAATTCAGGATAACCAGGGTCAGTCTAGTATTCTCTCAAGGGTTCAATTTCGACACAAAATCTTGATTTATGATTTTTCATGTAAATGTATGGCCAATACTTAGGCACATGTTGCATGCGTCTGTTGACAATATTTCGACTTGCTTGGGTCGCCATCTACGGAGATATGTCTCAAAAATGTCACTTTTTCACTCAAACCATAAATTCGTCAGTCAAAAATCCATCAAATATTGCACATAACCAATATTGGTCGTAAATGATAGATTGGCATGGTATCAGTCATCAGACATCTAATTATGACCCTTCGATAATTTCTTAGATATTTTTCTCACTCAAAAGTTCATTTCTGGAAAAATTTTAACCCTGCCTTCCGCCAGTTATTAATTTATCTAATTTTTTGTATGGCGTAAACTGATAAATTTATGCAATGCAAAATATCTCAATGGATAAGGCTTTATAATGCAGAAAACCCGGAGTAAATATCTCTTACGGTTTTCATGACATACATTTTCAAAGTTTGGGTTAGGCGACTTTTGAGACATTCTTTATAAGAAGCTGAGCATCACGGTATTCAAAACATCGCTAAATCATTTGAGAAAGCAGGAAATGGGGGACAAAGAGTAAGAAATTGTTACTGAATCTATGGAATGTTCACAACGTTGATAAAAAAATTGCTAACTTACGCTGTACTGCAAATCGAAATTAGAGTCTTCAAAATTTCGTACATAATACAGCAAAAAATCACAGTCGCCAGGCTGAAATTTTTAGTCACCATGGCAAACTGGCGACCAGGATTTTTCGAGCCCTAATTATGACCATGAATAATACGAGTAAAAGGAATCCAGCATAAGTAGATAACCTATATAATTGGTTATAAAATATGACTGTAGTGGTCTATATTGTAAATTTTAATATTTCAATACGTCATAATAATTTATTAAAATTGTATTTCTACTTTTAACATGAATGTTTTTGATATCAACTGAATAATACACAAGATTAGACAACCAAATCCAAGAATAAATTGTGCTTCTACATAATATTCCAAATTTATTTCAATATATTGTATAAATATACTAACCACTCTTTTGGGTAAGTGATACGAAATTGTCCAAGATTTGACACTTTATATCTTCGCTGATCACTATTGAAAATAATAATTATGAATAAACATTAAAAATGCTGACCAAGGCAAAATTTATTGTATATAAAAATATACACTAAATACGTAACGTTTCCACCCTCTACCAGAGTCTTCTTCAGACGAAGATTCACAATATAATTTATTATTTATATTTCCATCTATTTAAACTATCGCTTCGATTAGCCAAAAATTCACAGTTTTTTTTATCCAGTTTACTTTTTTCGATGGCGCAGTGGTAGCGTCCTTGCCTTGTAATCAAGGGGTCCCGGGTTCGATACCCGGTGGAGGCACATAGTGGTTCAGATCCCACTTTAAACTATAGGCCCAGTCCCGATTAGCCTTTCTGTGCACAAGTGGACTTAAAACAATAATTCAATCAATCAAGTTTACTTTTGGTTGTCACCCCTTTCTAAATTCATTATACACACATCTCGTATAAATATCTTATATTCATATTTTTGCTGTTTGTTTCAATTTCGTTAACTTTGCTTTTCAATTAATCTCTTTTTTTACTTCTAAACATTGGGTTAACTTCTCGCCTTATTCTATAGGGTGTTTCATTTACAACGCAACCTGGAGTTGGGATATAGTATAACTTTTGAACCGCAAGTGGTACACATATAATCCTTATACCAAATTGAAGCCTTGTTCATGCATATATTTTTAAATCGGAGAAGAATGATTGGATTTCATTAGTGTCCACGCAGTGTTGCCAGATGTATCGGGAAGTGTAAATATTTTTTTTTACAAAGCATAAAAAATGACACATAATACACAGGTACGGATATGCCGTCGGCAATTTTCAGTTTGGTTAGGTGGATTAGCTCGGCATCTATGGCCGTGAAAAAAAGAAATATTCATTTCTACCGATAGCCAATCGGATGAGGCGTCTTTAAGGGGGAACTAGGAAAATCATTGTTTTTAGAAATTAAGACTGAGCATTGGCAACACTGCTGGTGTTTCAGTGCCACAAAAGGTGTTTCGAAACTGTATACATCATGCAATTACTGAAAACAATGAAATGGAAACTTGGAAATTTTCATGGCAATAGTGATACACCTGGCAACCTGGCATCAGGAATTTATCACAATGAGCTATTCTCATTTTCGCATTGTTGCCAGGAGCATGTAAGTAAAACTATTTTCTTGAAAATTTCCAAGTTTCTTTTTTTCTTGTTTTCAGTAATTGCATGATGTATAGATCCACCAACCCATCTGAAACCCTGGCGTGGAAGCAGTGGCGCTAGTGTCGCTAGTTAAAGTTACGGGGAAGCCTGTAGTTCGCCTATTTTCCGAGGTTTCAGAAAGCTTGGTGGATCTATATACAGTTTCGAAACACACGTTTTGTGGCACTGAAACACCAGCAGTGTTGCCAATGCACAGTCTTAATTTCTGAAAACAACGTTTTCCTAGTTTCCCCTTAAAGACGCCTCATCCGATTGGCTATCTTTTTTCAATGCCAAAAAGCTTTAAACGTGTCCGTGGATTATCCACGCCTGTCGATTTATAACCGAGTAACCATGACTATTCTTCCTGGATTGAGTTCTCGTGCAGGTATTCCTAAACCACACACTACTCGGCTAGCTACACTTGCAGTCAACGTTGCTAAAGATCCAGGAAATTTAAATAAATTCCATTCCGGTCCAGGAGAGAAAATCAGCAAGCGTAAATGGGTTCTGGACCGTAAAGAACCTTTATCTGTAAAGTATTTCAATTCGGTACAGGAACCTATTTTCCGGATCAATCTCAATACGGTCCAGAAACCTTTTTTAATGAAACAATACGTAAATTAAACCGAATTTAAATTTTGCGAGAGAAAAGATTCCGGTCCTGTAACGGAACCCAATAAAACCCATTATATATATATATATATATATATATATATATATATATATATATATATAACCACGGTTATAATTGTTATTTTAAAATAATAACTATCATAAACTAACTAGCTGAATAACCGGCGTTGTCGGGTATTTATTTATCCCAATCTTCTATTAGACAGGAAAATAATGAATTCTAACTATAGTGTAAAATGAACTTGGAGTTGAACGGCATTGGGAGTGTCACTATTCATCTTAGCGACCACGTAAACTATTAATCCCACACTAATATCGGTCATTTTCGCAACACAAAGTCATATCAGCCTGGATATTAGACAACCTGAGAAACACTATCGTTGTGCGGGATTGCATAGAATCACGGATGTCTGTTTGTGCGGAATTCAATATCGGTCGTTTTGGATTAGTTTTACATGTCACCTCTTCCCACCTCACCCCTAGGGGTGCCAGGGGTGTCTTACCCCCAAAATATTATTTCCAGATTCCAAGTGATACGTGTACCAGGTTTGGTTGAAATTGCTCCAGGCGTTCGAGAGTTATGCCGGAACAAACAAACATATACACACACACACGCACCCACACACATACATTCATTTTTATATATAGAGAGATAAAATAAACCCATTTTATTCAAATTTATTATTATTCTTATAAAATGAAGACGCTTTGCTATGCCATCCAAAAGATGAGTGAATATCCAGCCAGCTGATTTCCATTATTTTTACAGTTCATGAAGATAGTGTATGAAATTCATACTTATTGTATTTTGTTATAAAGTTTTACACACCTCGTTCAAGAAAGGGATTTAACAGCTGTGGAGAAATTTTACTCATGAAGTTTATGTTGTGACTTCTCACATAACTATATTTTTTTTTTTTAATTTTTGAAATTATGGAACCATTTATTATTTGGATTAAGTGTAGAATATGAAAATAATAACGTGGTTTCTGGATTTTACACTTAATATTTTCAATGTAATGCAGTTTTTACTTTGGTTATTCTGTTCGAATGTTAACTAAATGAAAATTATCTCTACTATTACGACTGAAAATAACATTCTAGCCTTCTGTTTTTTTTTTGTTTTTTTTTAAATGAACGGTGCCAATTTTTCGGAGGGGGGAGCTTCATAAACCCGTTCTATCTCCCCTCCCGAAGTCCATGGGTGATACTACTGCTACAAGTGGCGACAGTGGCACCTCTGGAAATGTCAATCACTTCTCGAGCACTTACCACTACGGCGTAGAGTAGAGTAGGTCTGCTCGTGTTTTAAAAATTACGAGGGCTGTTCGGAAAGTTCTAAGAATCTGATATAAAGAAACACAATATCAGACTGATTCAAGTTTTATGTTTCAACATCGTAACCTCGTTGTTTAATCTGTAATGCGTATGGAATTTAAAGCAAATAAACAACAATAATACGTTCATTGTACAGTTGTTAAAAGTGCTGGAGCATGTACATTCAATTCGTACCCTGGTTTGCAACACTAAATTTTATCCTCATTGTAGCGATTGACCTATAAAGAGGTAGAAAGAGTAGATAAAATAACACAGCTATTTATCATCTCCAATGTGACAAAACTAATGTTTTCTGTTATCTATTAGAGGTGCAATCCTCGGTTCCACGTAGGACATTCTGGACTGCATTCTTGCAGGCTAACGAGGCTTTAGCGTCTAGACTCATAGCCTGTTTTGTGTCTTGTCCCTGTGTATGTGCGTTTGTTCTTTCATCAACTTGACAGATTCGCTTGCAAATCCGAATGCTTGCTCACTGCTTTCAAGCAATTTCCAATCGAACACATGCGATGGAACTTATCACCACTCATCTACATCTTTGCGATTAGCTCAAAATGGTAGAAAAGCGAATCGAAAAACAACCAATCAATCAACAATTCATTATATTTTAGTCAGATTTAAAGTTGCTTGCTTGATTGATTGATTTGGTTCATTTTTCTTCGTTTCTCCTCCATTGTTGCCTAATAGCAAAGATCGGGGTGAATGATGATTTGATGAAACTGATGAAGGACACTCACAAAAAAGAACATTCATGCACAGGCCTGGATTTGAGCCCGGGATTCCTGACGACGTAGCGCAATGTGCTAACCACTCCGCCACGAAGGCTGGCAAAAAAAGTTATTTGAATAATCCAACTTTTAAGCTTCAATCGTGTTCATGTAACTTGAATGGAGACAGTGCCGCATCTACAAATCTTGTGAAAACGTCGGCCCCCGAGTCCCTCGTTTCTATCCGGCCCTCTGGATTACTTCCTACCTTAATCACTAAATCTCTCCTTTCACCTCACCCTGGGTGCCAAGCGAGCAGATTATATTTGCGCCGGAATTACAAAAGGGGGGGTTTCACACAATCATTTATATTCTTATGTCCCTGGTTCGTTTACACATGTACAGAAAGTGAATATTCAACTTGTTAAATATTGACAGTACTGTAGTTCTTTGAATCATAACATTCTAGTAGGATATATTGGTTTATTATATGTAGTTATATATATATATACACATTTACATTGCGTTTCCATGTGTGTCTTGCATAGACCAAATTAACAAATCTCTAAATCAATATAATTGCGCACCTATGGCATAACCATCTGCACTTCCTTTACCGCAGAGTTAGCATAACTATCTCTGCGGGCCTATCCTCATCTTAAATGATATTACGTTCATTACAAATTCGTTTCCTTACGCCTTCACTCCTTCTTTTGGGCATAAATTATTCAATATGGAAATAACCACATATTCAAAACTTTTTCTAAATGGCGACTTGGGACAGCAACAGGGGCTGGCTTAACCAGATGCTACATTATTATATCCAGTTTAGCCACCATAAGTGGACTAAACTTGAGGAGACGTTCCTCTTTCGTCGATCAATGGGGAAAACTGATTTTTTGCTAAAGCACACTGGCCTTTTTTATAGCCGGGTAAACGTCCGTGGACGTGGACCCCGTAGCGTTGGAAAATTCCACTGCAACGGTCTTTTGAAAGACAGCTAGCTCCCCCAACCGGGGAGGTAAAAAGCAGGGGAATCTAACATCCAGCAAAGCACAATCTAATTAGCATATACACTTACATGCAATAATAACATAAAAGTACACTCATGGAAACATATTACTTAATCCTACATCTTGTAGCTGGCCAGCAATTAATTAACATATTACCAAAACCAGTAATGGTCAATCCGACCGTTACAATCTAAGCCCCCGCAAAATATTACCAAAGGCACCCTTCTACCTTCCTACCTTCATACACACACACACAGACACACACACAAACACATATGATCTCATGTTGACAAAGTCACATTCAAGGGTCTACAGGACGATTCAAAAGTTCCTTAAGACACCTGTAAAAATTTGGCTGGGTAAAATTTTTAAATGGGAAGGGGGTGATTGATGTGATGCCACTGTTTTCTCACACCTGGAAAATGATACATTTGTTATAATCCTGCAGTCATAACTTTTCCTGATTACAGACAGGTTGAAGAAACCTTCACCACTGCATTTCTTGTGAAATTCTAGTCTGACTGCCACGCTGGAAACCCGGAGTGGGTCGTCGGATTTTTTCTGCTTTCTCCCCGCCTAAATCGGCTCCAGACATAGGCGGAGTTCTGGAGGGGCCAGGGGGGCCTGCCCCCCAACTTAAAAGAGACTAAAAAAATAACACATGATTAAGTTCAATTACTGCAATTTTGTTATGAAGCCATATCGCAAATCTTGACATTTGGTATGATGCCATGTGCGGTAATTGCGCCGCAATAGCGGGTCTTAGACGATTTGATTGATGTGTACTTTTTGAAGAAAAAAAAACGTAAAATGACTTTGTGTTGAGTCAACAATTACTGCTGAGGCATCAAAAGAACTTTTCAATTTAATTTTTCTAAAATTTCTGAAGCTTACTATTGTACCGTAACTTTTTAAAAGTAATACGAGTATTGTATCAATAAAAACTTAATGAAATGCAAAATGCAATAATCGTACTGTTTTGCTTATTTTAAAACTGACAACCAATATACTAATTAATATTTGTTTACTTAAGCAAGGAAATTTAATGTTTTCAAATCTAAAAGGCCTAGAACTCAGTGTTTTTATGTTGTTGCTCTTTAATTTCCGGAGGAAGGTCTCCGGACCCCTTATAAGCTAGGGGATATTCAACAATCCTCAGGTATACATCATATGCTTCTCCCAGAGTCTGCCCCCCCAAAGCAAAAGCTCAAACTCCGCCCCTCAAATCAAATAGTACAAGATTGGTGGTAAAGGCGGCGGGAGCGTGGTGCTGATCACATCATGGCACGGTGCTATATGAAAGGGGAACTTTGACTTTACTCTTACATATATATATTGTATTCGGTTCTGTACCCTTGAGTAACTACGTTAATTTTTTACATACGTGTACCCTCTAGTATGTCAATGGCTGAGGGCCCCCTAAAAGTTTACTTGTCTCCACCACCCCCCCCCCCCCCGCACTGCGGGGGTTCGAGGCTTCTAGGTCCGGCACTGAATGGAGTAATTCATTGTGTTGACTGCTCCTTTTAAATTTTTCTTCAATCGTGTACAGACACTTAACAAAAGCTAACCTATCAGAAGATGCAAGAGGACAACATAATTATACCTAACTCTTCCAATACATGGTCTCCTTCCATAGCCTTCCTCCCTTATTACCTCTCGACTTTGAGTACCATCTCCTTGAAGATCACTGCAATTACTGAAGCAGTTCAGAACTGAACACGCGAACTCTGGCACAAAAGCAAACTCCACTGAAGAGTAATCGCCATCTTTGCAGAGATCTGCACCGGGCAATTTCAGCCGTTTTCAAGCTGGAAAAGTTGCACCTCGAGCACTCCGAAGAACAATAGGCTTGCAATTAAGAGCGCAGAGAAGAAAATATTAGCAATAAACATCTACTTAGTGCAATTTAAATGTCTCAATTAAGGCTTGCTCGGAGAGTTACACTTTTAACTCCAGAAAAAAACATATTTATCGCTTTTTTTCCCGGGCGTAAAACTTGCATATTATAACAGCTCATCCACGACAGAGAAACATTTACTTTTACGTCAAAACAGAAGCACGGGGTACAGTATATACACTTCAAGATAAGCCAATCAATTAGTCTCGGTAAGAGATAGCAATTTCCAGTGCTGACGCCTGGCGTTATGTTTGAAAAGGGAAGCAGCGTAAACTTTAGCTTGTTAAATCCACGAGTTGAGCAGCTTTATACGGAAACGGGTTGCCTTCACACCAATGCACTCACACGATGCACTTGGTTGTAAAATAAATCGTACATAATTCATGTCTTCCGAGTTAGCTCGCACCATTTCAAAAAGGCGTGAAAATGACATATCACACCGTTTCGTTCACAATGATAATTGCAGAAACTAACGTGCCCCTTCTTTCGTACACAAATAAGACAATGCGTTTGCAGTATGTTCATGTCAAGAGGCTACTTACGATGTACATTTCATTCGTTAATTACACTCACTAGGATGTATTCAATTAGTGTTGCCAATCGCTTGCAATACATTATAGTACGTACAATGGCAGCGAAAACCAGAAAGAAAAGACGTTTTCACAAATCCGAATGCTTGCCCATTGCTTTCAAGCAATTTCCAAATCAAGAAATAAGATTGACTTCTCGTGCGCACATTTCGGATTCACTACAGCACACTTCTTGTAACCTTAAACTGTACAAGGGAACTTAAATAAGGGAATGATACCTCATTGTAGAACCAAACTAAACCAGACGTAACGCAGCAGATCTTCGGAGAGCTATATAAACTGTGAAAGACAACGGTGACCTATATTTGAAAGGCCCCGGCCCTAGGAATTTTGCAGCCCCGTGCAATTTTACTTCTTGCTGTCTCCCCCCAAAATATGTCCTAAGAAAACGTAATGTATGAACAACTAAGTTTGTTATCCGTGGCAATTTCACATAGTATAACCATTTTTTAACATAATAAAATGAAAGAATACATAATGTGAGAAGATGAGTTATTCATAAATTAGAAAGTAATATATAGAATAATAAAGTATCTTTTGCATTTACTCACCATAGTTTCTGCTGACGTGCAGAACTCTCAGCTCTTCTGTTTTGTTTCACTATTTCTTCATGACTATTTATACTGTACATAATTATGCACATTTTGCAGAACGTTTTACATGAAGCAACATATCTTCATTTCATCACTATTTACAATAAACTATGCATGTACAATTATGTACGCCTCGTTAACCATGATTTCTTCATGATTACACTATTCACTTTGTACCATTTCCCCCCTTAAATTGGAAAGATTACAAATGAACTTTTCTAGCTTTTCTATTTTCAAAGTCGGGAATAACAGAACCATAGTCTAATTTTTTACCAACTTTATGTTCAATTGAGATCATGGCAAGTCCTTCTAACCGCGATTCGCCCATTGTGGAACGTAAATAATTTTTAATAAGCTTCATTTTCGAAAAACTACGTTCACCACTTACAACTGTTACCGGCAGAGTAAGAAGTATTCTCAAAGCTACGGCTACATTTGGAGCGAAACCATTCTCGCAAATCTAGAGCAACAAATAAAATAATTTTGAATCTCTTACGACGACTTGACAAACCAATTGTTTTAATGACAGCACAAATACACAAGTCTCTCAATACATTGTCACACTCAAACGCGCGCACTTTCTCACACATGACATACACTAACTGCACTATCGTTACACCGTCAAGATCGTAAATGAGGTGCAAACAGCAACGACAAAAACAGCGGATATTCGTACTTACTATTGCGTCTTGCGAGATTCGGCAATACCTATCATTACCACCTTTCGCGATCAACACGTCAAAGAACAATGAAGCTCTATTTACGACTACCGGATGCGACACGTCAGTTTAACTCAAACCTCGATAACAGAGGGCGGGGACGGAGGACCAGGGACTGCGAACCGAATTTGAACTCGAACTGAAACATGCTCCAGTTCGACTTATAGTTCGCACTCGAACCTGAACTGAAATGTTTCGCTATATTCCGGTGCACCATAACCCTCCGTGTACTTTCAGTTTCAGTTCAGTTCCGGAATGAAACCTCATTGTGAACACTTTTGGTTCGCACCCGAACCTGAACTGAAATGTTTCGCTATATTCCGGTGCACCATAACCCTCCGTGTACTTTCAGTTTCAGTTCAGTTCCGGAATGAAACCTCACTGTGAACACTTTCGGTTCGCACCCGAACCTGAACTGAAATGTTTCGCTACATTCTGGTGCACCATAACCCTCCGTGTACTTTCAGTTTCAGTTCAGTTCCGGAATGAAACTTCATTGTGAACACTTTTGGTTCGCACCCGAACCTGAACTGAAATGTTTCGCTACATTGTGGTGCACCATAACCCTCCGTGTACTTTCAGTTTCAGTTCAGTTCCGGAATGAAACTTCATTGTGAACACTTTCGGTTCGCACCCGAACCTGAACTGAAATGTTTCGCTACATTCTGGTGCACCATAACCCTCCTTGTACTTTCAGTTTAAGTTTTGTTTCGGAATAAAACTTCGTAGTGAACAATTTGGTATTTTGGGGGCTGCCAGATCCGAATGTTTGGAAATAGATAAAATCCGAAATGCCATTAAGGCAGTGTTTCTCAATTTTTTTGCCTGAGAGTCCCCCTTGACATAATTGAATATTTCTGTGTACCCCTGAATTCTCAATATTTTATATACCTAAACATTGTATGATATAAGTGTAAAAAATGACACCAAACACGAACTCATTGCTTCCAATACGCTACATAATAATATGGATACGTAGTTATTACTTTTGAGTGGCAATATGTTTGTAATTCGTATATCTTGGTCGTGTTTGGTGTCATTTTTCATATTTTATAGCCCAGATTTCAATTATAACAAAATAAATATAATATTGTTACAACATAAAAAAATAACATTGTTGATTCAAATAGTCAGTAGGTGACTCACTAGTCACTACGTCCGTCCGGTCCAGTTTCTGTTGCGTCAGCACCTGTAGGAAGGGAACAGGAAGTATGTATTTTCCAACAGTGCCTTACATCGCATTGCATGCCCGTTCCCAACCAATCACGTGGCCTCCTACCCGATTGCGATGCCATCAAACTGTTTAAATCCAGGTACTATAAATAACCCTGTTCATACAAGATATTAATCAAATCCACATTGGAATCGTGTTTTTCACCACAGCTGCAGCGCAATTCAAGAAACAATTCTCATATCGGCATTGTCCAAGAGTGGTGGTCATTGGTTCTGCGGTCACGAAAGAAGTTTGATCGATACACTGTCGGCTTAAACCACAATACATTTTCTTTCAATGGGTAACTGGGGAAGGCAAGTGCAATGCGCATTTTCCCCACTTTTCCTTGTGGTTACTCTTGAGAGGGCGCATTTTCCCCACTTTTATTGCGAGAGCGCACTTTTCCCGGACGCATTTTTCCCGACACCGGTGGTTTTGGCTGCACCAGCCACCCAGGTAAGCGTGGAGCGGTTGTTCTCAAGTGTGAAGTTTGTAATGTCAGATTTGAGGTACAACCTTTCCTCTCCAACACTTGATGATCTCATGGTCTTGCGGACGAATGCTTTATTCCAAAAGCGTTCTGATCAGCACTTGCCAGCCTTAAACCAAGATGAAAATTCTTTCAGTTCCTCTATTAGCTCCAGTAGTGTTTACGAGTTCGTCGAGGAGGAAGGTCAATAGTCATTGTTTTTAATGCACACATGTTTGCTGTCGTTTTTCATAATTCTCGTTTGGAAAGACATTTAAAAGATTAACATTGTAAGATTTATGTATGACCTAATTTCCTTTTTTATTCAAAATTTAAATAATAGCTGTTAAAGTGCAAATACGAGGTTACATACGAGGAGGAGGAACTCGTACTACAAAATTATGACATGTATCATTTACAATCAACCAAAGTTTGTGAAGCATATTTTTAAGTGATTTTTCTTTAATCCATGGTTATTTGTAGGTGTGAAAATATCCATCGAAGATAGATGCTTATTGCGTTTTTCATAAATTAACAGTTCATACACTATTTTATTTTAATTTTCTATTTTCAGGAATTCAGAAAACCAAACAAAATTATGTAATTGCATACAAAAGAGTAATACAAAAGAGTAAATGCCATTTTCCATGAATTGGAAAATTTGCTGCCATAGGAAAATCTAATGTGTATTAATCTTATTGATGTAGTTTTGCGCGAAAATGGACACACTTATGAAGCTAGCCACAGCTCACATAGAATTGTATCTGTTTTATTAACTACAATTAGGTTGCTGTACTGTGATGACATACGTTACTTTCATAAATGTATTTGTTTAACTACAATTTGGTTACTGTACTTTGATGTCATACGCTACTTTCAGAAATTAAAAAAGAACAAGAGTTTCCTTATCCTCTATTGTAAAAAAACAAATAACAACAAAGCTGGAACCTGCCATAGTTGCCAACCCATAAGAACTTGTTTATTACATCTGCACATGTGTTTATGTGTGAACAAGTATGTTGAAAACTGAAAACTTTCATTCCGGGCCAAACTGGAAGTGAAAGTTCAGACCATCCATTTACGGTTCGGATAGATATGCTCCGGTTTCATTCCAGTTTCAGTTCGAGAACTGAAAGTGAACCGAAAGGTTTCATTCCGGGCCGAACTGAAACTATAACCTCATATCATTACAGTTGTGGTTCGGACATATATACTCCGGTTTCATTCCAGTTTCAGTTGGAGAACTGAAAGTGAACCGAAAGGTTTCATTCTGGGCCGAACTGAAACTAAAACCCCAGAGTATTTCAGTTACGGTTCGGATAGATATATTCTGGTTTCATTCCAGTTTCAGTTCAAGAACTGAAAGTGAACCGAAAGGTTTCATTCCGGGTCGAACTGAAACTATAACCTCAGATCATTCCAGTTACGGTTCGGACATATATATTCCGGTTCCATTCCAGTTTCAGTTCGAGAACTGAAAATGAACCGAATGGTTTCATTCCGTGCCGAACTGGATGTAAAACATCAGATCATTCCAGTTCTGGTTCGGACATATATACTCCGGTTTCATTCCAGTTTCAGTTCGAGAACTGAAAGTGAACCGCAATGTTTCATTCCGAGCCGAACTGAAACTGAAACTGAAAGTAGGTTTCAACTGCAGTCCCTGCGGAGGACTGGCGGACTGACGCGCGATCAAACAATAGATAGCGTTGTAACTTGGCACCGCACACGCACAGTATACATTGCTTACCATTTTCACAGACAAAACAATAATAGCTTCTTTTGTAAGAGGACAACGCAAGGAGAATACTCGAGTAGTTCGGAATATTTGATCCTTGAGCTAAATGTAAACAACCAAAAAATCCTCCTCAGCGGAGTGTATCGACCCCCGAAAACTGATTTTGAAAATTTCGAAAAAGAAATATCTAATTTTTTACCGATATACGAACATTGTATTATCCTGGGTGACGTAAACGTCGACCTCTTGACCTCCAAACCGGAAGTACGGAATTACAAAGAGACAATATCGTCTCTCAACCTATCAGCCTGTTCGTTAAAAGCCACACATCGTTCTCATCAAAGCGAAACGCTTATTGACCATATATTAACAACCAACCCACTAAAAATTCTAAATTTCGGACAATTTCCAGTCCCAGGCATATCGAAGCACGATCTTATTTTTCTGTCCTATTCTCTGAAAACATATAAATATAAACAAAAAGTAATCTCCTTCAGAGATTTTAAACGGCTTGATATTCGAGCCCTGAATATTGAAGCAGGAAACATGCCATGGCACCTCGTGTCCTCTTTTCAAACAGTTGACGAGAAAGTGAATCTCTTAAACTCACTCATCCTTCATATTTACAACAAGCACGCGCCCGTGAAAAGAAAGAGAGTTTCGAGACCTCACAGCCCGTGGATTACCCCCGAGATTCTGCAGCTGATGTCCCGCAGGGATGCAGCTTACAGGCTGTATAAGTCTGCACTCAAAGCAAACATGCAATCAGTACATGATTATTTCGAAGAATACCGCATTCTTCGGAATCGGTGCAAGCAAGAAATACGAAGGAGAAAGTTTTGCTTTGCGGGACAACTATTAAACTACAGATCGCAGCCGAAATTGCTGTGGAATAAACTTAAAATGTTCGGCGTTGGGAAAAAATATGATAGTAATGAAATTGTTGGCATCTCCACAGAAGAACTACATGGCCAGTTCCAAAACGTATTAGGTATAAATCCTGAAATTAAGAAACGTACAATCGACTCCATAAGTGTTCATAAAAGCAACAACAACAATAGTTTCAATTTCTCTTTTATAACGCATGCAAAGGTCCAAACTATAATTAATAAAATCAAATCCAATGCAAATTGGACGAAATTTCTATTAACATGTTAAAATATATCGCTACCCACATCTCACCCACAATTGCAGATATTTTCAACATATCCCTGTACACTGGCATATTCCCAAGCATTTGGAAACTCGCTCACATACGCCCCCTGCCTAAAATCACCAACCCAGTAAGCGCTGAAGATTTTCGACAGACAGATCAGTATTCTCCCAACTTTGTCAAAAGTATTTGAAAACATCGTTCACGAGCAAATTTTTAACTATGTGCAATCGAAAAAATTGTTAAACCCCTTCCAGTCCGGTTTCCGCCCACATCACAGCACCAGCACAGCGCTCATTAAAGTGGTGGAAGATGTAAGGTCGGCGATGGATAAGATATATTTGACAATGCTAGTTCTCCTCGATTACAGCAAAGCCTTCCAAACCGTAGACCACGATATCCTTCTCGCAAAATTGTCATCTTATTTCAACTTTTCCCAACCCGTTGTTGACTGGACTCGCTCATATTTAGCAGCCAGACAGCAACGCACATCCGTTTCTGACAATAAGTCGTCGAGGCTGCCGACGAATTGCGGTGTACCCCAAGGTAGCGTTCTGTCTCCGCTGCTGTTCTCCTTGTACGTAAATGATATATCTGGAAACTTTCAATCAACAAACTACCATCTGTACGCTGATGACGTCCAATGTTATTTGTCGTTCCTTAAAACAAGCATCAATATGGCCATCAAAGCCCTAAACGCTGATATTATGAACGTCTGCAAGTGGTCTCAGGCAAACGGCCTGCGAGTAAATGCTGAGAAAATGAAATGTATTTTAATTGGCTCACGTCAGCTTATTCCACAACAGAGAAGTCCTCCATATCTGACATTCTTGTCGAAGGAAACCCCATTTCGTTGTCGGTTTCGGTCAAAGACCTGGGAGTCGTCGTGGACGAAAACCTCACTTGGAGTGACCATGTGAAGGCCATATGCAAAAAATTCTACGAAGCATTACACTCGCTGTACAGCCTTAAAAATATTTTACCACAAGAAGTAAAGAAAACCTCCGTGGAGTCGTTAGTTATGTCTCAAAATAGATTACTGCGACTTGACATATATTGACCTCAACGGTGAACTAGCAAGACGTCTACAGCGAATACAAAATGCATGTGCGCGCTACATTTATAATATCAAATATTTTGACCACCTGACCCCGGCTTTCAAGGACCTAGGCTGGTTCGACCTTTCCACTCGCCGCCGCTTTCACGCTCTTACAGCGCTCTACAAAATAGTAAACTCACGAGAGCCGTCTACCTACTTTCTCGTTTTCAACCCCTAACTGCAGCACACACCTTTGCCACCCGTTCGAGAGACAACTCTCTGCTGGTCATCCCCTCCCACAAGACAACGTTTTATGGAAATTCCTTAACGGTCACTGCTACCTGAGCGTGGAACGACCTCCCCAATGACATAAGAAACTCGTCTTCTCTCGGCCAATTCAAATCAAAATTAACAAATCATCTTCTGGAGTCAACTTACCAGTACTGAAAAAATGGAAATAAAATTAAACCTTCGTGTAAATTTGTAGGACCAACACCCACCGACTTTTTCTGTAATTTGACTATGTTTGTGGTGTGTGTGTTTATGTTTTACGTGTATTTTTTTTACTTAGTGTGTATGTATTTTTGCTTTTATTTTTTTTTATGTTTTTTGCGTCTTCTTCTTTTCTTTTTTCTTGTATTTTTCTTTTTTTGGTATCTTAATGTTCTTAGTTTTTATATATTTCATTTCTTGGTATCTTAATGTCTTTAGATTTTATATATTTAGTTAGCTATAAAAATCAATTTATAAAATGTAAAGTAGAGATGGTTAAGTGGAAGAAAAGGCTTGTGCCTTTCTTATCCGTTTCTGCTTTATATTGCATATGCAAATGGATTTAATTTGAATTTTCTCCGCCCCAAGAATACCAAACTGCCTCAAATAATGCAGCTTCCATTTTTTTATACATTTTGCCGCCCCCTTGAGCTTGCGGCCCCGTGCAAATGCACGTGTCGGTCGTACGGTAGAGCCGGCCCTGAAAATGCCTACCTACCAATAACAGGGCAGCAAATGTACGTCTTTTTCTGATCCGAGACGTATTTTGAACAATATGGTGTAAAAGTATTTGCGTTCGTAATGTGTTCTTATGCACAAGGACAAGAATCTTTCATGTAACAACTACATAATCTACAAAAATACCTCTGAAATGACATACACACAATGTAGGTAAGAAGTTCAATTCGATGTACAAAACAAAACGTCAGCCTTAAGATAGTGGCTAATCTACGAAACAAAACTTGAAGTACGTATATAACAAATTAAAAGAACAAAATACTAATAATTCATACCAAAATGATGTTGCTTTCTTCTAGAACATGGCCATGTAAACCGGCATCTCACAATTGTCGCAAAACAATGAAAAATCAAGAATATCTCAAGAACAAATGGATACATGATTCTTAAAGTTGGAAGACTTTCCATAAAATACGCATGCGCGTTCCTCTCTTCTTCTTCTTCTTCGTGACCCTTACCGCCGGGTATATGGCAGTTTTGGTCAAAGGTCTGCGATGTACAGTGGGATCCATGAGTATTACCGTGCAAATTGTCCATGACCATTTTCATTATTTTTTCTCTTACATCCTATGTGTTTTTAAGCGATGGATTTTTATGTATCCCAGTGCAGAACTTATCAACAGCTTGTTTTGAGTTTTCTTTTAATTCTTGAAGCTCTTATTGCGTCAAATAAAGTGCACGAACATGGTGATGGACAATTTGCGAGGTAATACTCATGGATCCCACTGTACTACACTTTTGAGCAGAAGTACCATTGAATCGAAGTCATAGTAAGTTGTGGTCGTAAAGATATTGTAATATTACACTTCACTGTATTTTAGCACTGATCAGAAGCTTGAACATACACACAAATTTCAAAATCGATGCCGCAATGCGGATATTTTCAAGCAGTCCAAGTTGGGTAGATAAAAGGCGAGTCAATTAATGAAAGTGAAAGGCTAGTGGTTTACTTGATACGACATTAGGTGAACTTCTTTTAGTTTCACAAAGTTATTTAGCTACACGAGATATCATATTATTTTCATGAAATTTGTGACGACGTATATATGCGTAAAGATGAACGTATTTAAGCTGGAAAACTTGCTGAATTTCAATGCATTAACATCAGTGGCGTGCGGTGACATTTTCCGTTGGGGGAGAAGATCCCGAAAAATTAAGAAAACCAATAATTCATTGCTTATACATGATAGGTTATAATGAAAAAAATAGCACTCTACCTGATACTGTTTCTATAACGTCTAAGGGAAAGATGAATGTCCTGGTGCAGTTGTTCATTTTTTCGAATTTCAGTTGGTCTGTTGTCAAACGTATTTAATGCAACAGACGATCGCGGATGATTGAAACAATTTTCAAGATTTTCACACATTGCAATATTCACAAATTCACTTTGGCACTACTTAGTTCTTTCCATAATAAATAGTAAACAATGTCAACACTAAAGTTTTTGAAGCAAACAAATAGAAATTCACCCGCCTGAGAAGCCATAACTTTTCACCTCGCAAAGCGCTTGAAAAAGTGTGACCGCGGCCAGCGAGTTTTACCAACTCTATTTGGCGGATGTGTCCATGGACATGTTAACTGTCTTAATAGACCGAACGCTCGGAAACGATTATCTTCACATAGAATATGTCATCCGTACGTCAGCAATCATATTTTTGTGTTTCTCCTGTGTTTTAAAACTTTATAATTTATTTGTGAATATAAATTTTAACTAGCTTGGTGGATATGCTACATCGCTGACAGTATACAGCGCACTTGGACACTTATCGTGAAGATCGTAACACTGGGGCCATCAACCGAGTGAAACGATGGCACTCTGGCTTTCATTCAGCGCTTGCCCATTTGGAAACCAAATTTCCCCTTACATAGCTTAAAGTCCCATTGAATCCGTCAAGGTCTCCCTGATCCGACGGACATGTTTTGTCACCTCGCCGCGAGAGGGTGGTGATGGCCCTATACCCGAAAAAGACGAACCTTGGAGGCTTGCAGATTGAGGCAACCCGAAAGAAATAATAAAAAAAACAAAAGTTAAAGAATTAATTTGTAACAGTTATGCTGTGTGCCACCACTGCTGGCCTTGTTGTACCGAAGTGAACGCGCATGGTTTATCTTCACATAGAATATATCATCCGTATGTTAGCAATCATATATTTGTGTTTCTCCTGTGTTTTGAAACTTTATAGTTTATTTATGAATATAAATTTAAACTAGCTTGGTGGACATGCTACATCGCTGACAGTATACAGTACACTTGGGCACTTAATCGTGCAGTTCGCAACACTGAGGACATTAGCAGGCTGACCTATGGCACACTCTGCTTTCTTCCAGCCATTACGGGTTGGAAATCAAACTTTGTCTCCACACAACATCCCCTCTCATTGGATCCTTGAACTTGAAGGTCGCCGGGGAATTTTTCGGGTTTCTGATGGCATTGCCAGGGTGGTGATACTACGCAGATGTCTTGTAAACAGGTGTTGATGGTCCCATATCGGAAAAGGACGAACCTTGGAGGCTTGCAGGTTGATATTCTGTTGAGGCAACCAGGAAGAAATAATGAGAAACCAAAAGTTAAAGAATTAATTTTTAAAAGTTATGCTGTGTGCCACCACTCCTGGCCTTGCTGCACGCTCATGATTAACATACATAATCTAAGCAATTATAATATCGGGTGTTCCATTTACAACGCAACCCGGAGTTGGGATGGCACAACTTTTGATTTTTTGATTGATTGATTTGTAGTTTTAAGTCCACTTTATGTACAGAAAGGCTAATCGGGACTGGACCTACAGTTTAAAGTGGGATCCGAACCACTATGTGCCTCCACCGGGTATCGAACCCGGGACCCCTTGCTTACAAGGCAACGACGCTACCACTGCGCCATCGAGGAGGCTACAACTTTTGAACCGGAAGTGGAACACATATAATCCTTATACCAAATTGAAGCCTTGTTCATGCATATATATTTAAATCGGGGAAGAATGATTGGATTTCATTAGTGTCCACGCGGTGTTGCCAGATGTAACGGGAAGTGTAAATGAAATTTTTTTACAAAGCATGAAAAATGACACATAATGCACATGTACGGATATGCCGCCGGCAATTTTCAGTTTGGTTAGGTGGATTAGCTCGGCAATCTTTTGCATTGTTTTCAAAGAGTAGACCTTTTGCAACAAAGTGAAACTTATTTCAAGTCTTTAGTTCTCATACAGGCTGAAATATGATGCAATATGTACAATCCTGCATTTTGGCTAAAAATAGCTAATTTGAATATTAGAGAAAGGGGGGAGGGGTGGGTTTTCATCCACATGACATTTCAAAGTCTTATCTCAACATCTGTCAGCGTTTACAACCTCACATACAAGTATGAAGGTCCTAAAAGCACGTGAATGTTGTAATCGGCACCATGGGTCATATATGACCCATTGGCTCTTTTCGCCTATACATTCTATGGGTCATATATGACCCATTGGCTGTTTAAAGGTTAAGTTTTACACTTATTCCACCCTCCCCCTGCGGAAAGCACGGTAATCTTTCCTGATGTTCACGTCAAACTCCTAACCTTTCTCGAAAAAAGCTTGGGTCTTCAAAACCTGCCTTCCGCCTGTCGATGTAACTTGCATTTTGTTTGGGAGTGAGGGGCCTGTGTCAAGTACACTCAAGTGAGCAAATCGGGATTAACGTTTTGAGTGGAATCCGAACCTGCGTGTAATGTGCCTTCACCAGGAATCGTACCCTGGACCTATTGATTACAAGCAAACACGTATTTAGGGGTCCCTGCCCCCCCCCCCCAGAAAGACAGTACCAAGTACAAAAATTAAATAATTAAAATATGCATTGTTAAACATTTCTCGTATAGTCGAGGGTTATTTGTTTCAATTTCTTTTAGACAGTAAATATTTAGTATTTACAATTCCTTTATTTAACATTAATTTGATGTATGTGTGTCTAAACAATAGCTAACGTACAGGGTGGCTCAAAAAGTCACTTAACATTCAATCCTTTTTATCTGATAACTCATTTTCAACAGATCAAAGCTGAATGGTTAGTGCTGGTAAGTTAATGGTGTGTCGTGCTGTGTGGAACGCGATTGGTTAGTCAATTTTTTATCAACGGAACCTTAAATGCTTAGGGCTACTTGGATTTGTTAAATAAACAGGTTTTTTCATCCTTGCTTATGGAAGAAGGTACTTTTTACAGATTTTTATTTTCAATAGGGAGGAACACTAGAACACTGTGGGAACGTTGTGAAGCAGTTTCTGTCCAAAGTTAGTTATCAGATGACAAGGGTCGCATATTCTGTTTATGAACTTCCTTATGAACATAAACATTAGCCTTACTGTGCAGGACTTTTAATTCAATGGAAGCGTCACGCTGTAAATTGTTCGCGACAACCATTCATAATGCGCAGCTCTTCGTGGATGTATCCGATTAAAATCGTGTGCAATGGCATGCGAACTTATCTCCCTAGACATCACTTTGATCTCGATGCATTACCGATGAGCTAATCAAATTTTAAGGCATTTTTCTAACACCTCGAAAAGGAGCAAATTGGTACAAGAATTCAGTCATAACTTTTTACTGGTTAAAGATACGTCGAAAAAACCTTCACCATTGCATTTCTCGTGAAATTCTAGCCTCATTTGATATATCATATCACCCCCTTCGCATTTAAAATTCTGAAGTTGAATTCAAGATGGCGGACATTAAGATGGCCGCCGACTGTGCGGGTGGCAGCAATGTGGTTCTCCTTGGCCTGATAACGATTGGTCATCACCATATCCATGTTGCGCGCTGCAGTGGCCTTGTACCGAGGGTGTTAAGTGACTTTTTGGGCCACCCTGTAGTACAATGACTCTTTTGTTCCATAACACCAACATAATTATTTTATTGGGAGACGCTTGACATTAAACTATCCTACCGCACTGTCAGTGACATATTTAGGTTCGAAGCCATTAAGAAATTAAAATATACATATTTAGCATTTGATGTATAATCGAAGGTTATTTCCGCCGAAACTTTGAATGGAAGTATCAATGATATTAATCTGACTTTAATTTTCGTCAGCTGGATCTAACATTATTTTTGTTATTTAATAAATATTCAATTCTTTATCTATTTGGCACTGATTTCCTTGCCAGGTCAGTTGCCTTTATACAAATTTTAGTTATCTTAACTACACGTACGCTAGATAATGAATACATGCTTTTATATCTCTATTCTTACACCGATTTTTATCTAGAATATGTACTATTAATTTAATATTTATTAGTTTAATTTACTATAATAATATAATTATTTTAATTTAAACGTTTATATTATTTATTATTATTAGTGACACATTTGGTTCGGACCCCCCCCCCCCCCGAAATAAATTTCTAAATACGTGCCTGATTACAAGGTACAGGGACTTGCAAATTCGAGACTCGAGAAGCATAGAAACACAGGAAAAGAATCTCTTGCAAGCTGATGATAAATTCTCGGCAGTAAATGGAAACCAGTTGTTCATGTACAGTCACCAGAAATAAAAAAAGTACTAAAATATCCCAAAATACTGTCCTCCTTGCATTACGTTATGTGTGTTACCTAACTCTACAGCGATGTACAACTCCAATAAAAATGTTTCAATAGGAAGTTGTGAAGAAGGTTCTCAACCTTCTTGAGTCCGAGTTCCGGTAAATTCTTTTTTTTAAAACTCAATAAAAATTGCTGCGTAAACAATGCGTCAGGAAAGCTTCTCGCGGCCCGGTATAATTGATTCCATTCTCCGCGGCCTGACGGGCTAGAGGATAACAAAGGGAACATCTTTTCTTAATAACGTTTACCCCGTTGAGACATCGTTTGGAACTTACATCCATCGATGAAAGCTATTGGAATTATAAAGACCATGAAAGTACAAAAGGGGTTTAAATTAGAAATGCAGAGATACACTTTCGATACGAACCATTACTTCACCCCGTTCCTAATAACCGAAATCTAGCCTTTCATTGGTCACCGTAGCATGTGCATACATGCTACTTCCCCTTAAGAAAAACATTAAAAAAAAAGATATAACAGTGTCAGCATTTACTATCGGGCATTAGAATTAATGCATTAGAATTAATGATTGCTGTGTCCTTGAAAAATCGTCGATCATGCGGGAAGGACAAAGATACCTGCTTACCCAAGCGATTGCTTGCCTTCCTTGTATTTGTTCATTTACTCTGTTATTTAGCGTCGCATATTCTCACAATTTGCTTAGCATCAACTACGGGAATATTTCTACAGTATATACGAGAAATCCCCGTAGCGCTACTTGCATGTATCGTGTTGCTACCGTTTTGAAAAATCGGCCAGTATTCTTTAATTTAAATCTTTATATTCGCATTTTCCTCACAAGACAATTGGTAGTCAGTGGCGCAACCACAGGGGGGCATTGCCCCCTAACGCTGGACGGAAGTCAATTCTAGGGGGCAAGGGGGCGCAAACATTGACGGCCAAGGGCATCTGCAGGGGGGTACAGAGGGGCAATGTACCCCTCGATTTCAAATTTTATCGAAATAGAAACACATTTCGTAAAATTTTCTTGCTCACTTCGCTCCAAGTTGAGAGACGTGGCTAGAAAGCGGCGCGAGTCGACCCTGGGCGCCGAACGATCTAAGTGAAAGAAGTTCTAAAAGAGCAAATGCCATAGCGTCAGGTAAATTTTTTTGCGCCCTGTTAAATCAATATTGTTTTC
Source organism: Lepisma saccharinum (assembly GCF_977018435.1). Taxonomy (NCBI): domain Eukaryota; kingdom Metazoa; phylum Arthropoda; class Insecta; order Zygentoma; family Lepismatidae; genus Lepisma; species Lepisma saccharinum. The sequence continues at coordinate 41,312,928 of NC_139249.1, forward strand.
AGTTTGCAAAAAATTTGATCTATGAATTTTCTTGCTCGCTTCGCTCGCAATATGGATACTTTCTTTAGTGTAATGTATTTAAATAATATATGTTGTATATGAACTTTCAATACGTAGCATTACCGTTAGCATGTTGCGTATGTATTTTCGTCGCTCCATGTTGCATATGTGTGAAACATATGTTGTACGTGAAAGTTATACATGTTATATGAACAAAAATAACGGCCATTCAAAAATACGGTTTGTTTCCCATTATTAGATAATGTGAAATTGAACCTGTTGAAAAATACTTCAAATCGTGTTCTCTTCTTGCGTAATTTACGAGGATAATAACGTTTCTAATATTTCTACTACTACTAATAATAATAATAATAATGTTACTATTGTTGATACTTTTATCCTGGTACTTGCCCAACCCCCACCGACAAAAATTAGTGGTTGCGCCTCTGTTGCTAGTGAACTAATCAACCTGTTGATGTAGTAGGGCACGTTCATCACTTTGTGCTTAATACCGGGTGTCCCGAAAAGTCACGCAACCGACACTTCAAATGCACGTAACGTTTGTACAGAAAGTGATAGAGACATGAAACTTACACTGGGTATTAACTATGTCTGTGTGGATATTTTTTGTATTAAACAAGAAAATCATGCTCTACATGAAGGTTAAGTATGCAAAAGTTTTGTACGAAGTATGAACAAACATGGATGAAAGGCAGCTGCGGAATCACTTGCAAAAATTTTCAATGTGTATTGATGGTCTGCGTGGGTATTTTATCAAATCGATAAAAGAACGATACATGTCTACTCAGTTTATGCATTATAGACTATTTTATGGGGTTAATTATGGCATATTCATAGAGAAGTAGTTTTTTTCGAAATTATGAAGTGTACTGGCAACACTGGTCGTGTCAGAGGTCAGTACTAGGTGTGCCTGACACCTGGCAATGTTATGCCCAGATGAAATATAACATTTGAAATTTATCGAACACAAACCTAACCTACCTGACCTACTCATCTTATTCTTATTCATATTGAATTGCGTGCATCAAAGATTATATCAAAATATTATAACTATTCATTTGAGTATAATGAATGTATGAAGTGTAAAAAAAAATTAACAATTAAAATTTATCGTAAAAGTGATAAATTTTAATTGTTATTTTTTTTTTACACTTCATACATTCATTATACTCAAATGAATAGTTATAATATTTTGATATAATCTTTGATGCACGCAATTCAATAAGAATCTTTAGAAGTTAGGGGAAATTTTAATTGTGTAGTTTGTATGACCTGTTAATAAAAATCTAATTTTGAGACTATTGAAAATTCATGAAACTAAAGGGTATCCCAAAAGGAACGCAGGATTTAATTTAAGAAAAAAAATATTTTATATATTTATTAGTTGGCTAAGTTATTACATTATTTGAAAGCGTAAACATGGCCATTAATTGTGGAATACGATATCTGACAAATGTCCTGCACAACGCATTTGACACATTCAAATTCTATTGACAAAATTCTGAATCACTTTTTCGCATAACTGCGAAATCAATTCAGGAATCGTCCTTATTTTTGAGCATAAACTTTGGACTTAATGAATCCCCAGAGAGAAACGATGTGAGGTCGCAGAGTGTTTGATCTCCGTACTTCAAATGAATTTTAACGATCGTGACTCACTCCTCCGTCATGTAGCACTCCATATTCACTAACCGCAATGTTTTTACTACAACATGCGACCTCGCAGAACGCTGCCAACCCTGCGGGGGAAAAAATGGCGCATAATATAAATCCTGCGTTACTTTTGGGACAACCATTATTTATTCTTTGGATTAACAGGTAGAATTGAAAGCATCAACTTCTAAATCGAACTAACTCATTTTTTTTTCCTTTTGGATATGCTGGAATAAGAATTGTATTTCTGCTAAAAAAGAAAATATTAAATATTTTTCGTGGTTGAAATTAAACGATGTTATTTCCAGGGAGGGTTCTTTGTGTGTGCCCTTTCATTAGTATTAATTAGTATTCATTAGGTTTTCATGACTTAGCTTTTTTTTGGGTAAGGGTGATGTGTTCCCTAAACATGTAGAAATTCATATTATGAGGAAACTAATTAAATTAAGGTGCTTTTTAAGGGCATATTTTGGCATATTTGGCCCCTTCTACATGATAGAGCATATTGTAACGGATTTTCTGTCATATTCAGCATATTTTTGCATTTTCAAGAAATATACAGTCATTTTCGAAGTGGATTCGTTCTTACTTCCATCTTTACTCTAGTTTTTTTTCCACTGTAGCAAAATCCTTTTCATTTTTATTTGAAAATTTAGAGAATGTATTCATTGTGTATTGCAACTCAGGGCCCATAAAGTGAACTAAAAATATGTGAAAATATCTCAGAATTATTGATGTTTGAAACAGTCCAGTTAAGGGCATATTTTTCAAATTATAGTGCATATTTTGTAAAACTTTAGGTCATAAGAGCATATTTTATTTTGCATATTTTGGTGATTTTTGGGTCATAAAAATCCTAGCCCTCCATTTTTTGTCTCGATCAACCAATGTAGCTGAGAAGCGAGTTTCCACTGACGTGTAAACTACAGAAAACCTAGACAGAATTAAAAACGATTATTTTGAATAATCGATGAACAATCAATCCCATTTTTATTGCGGGTGACTGTACAGTGGCGTCTGAAAAGAGAGGATTTTGAAAATATGATTGCTGAGATATTGGATGATACAGTTACACACAAGCATAGAAGCATCTTAAGAAATGCTTTACCTATGCAGAGCGTTGCAAGTGCACTTTTCCTCAAATAAATGCATCATTCATTTATTTTAGTGTGCACTATCAGCAGCTCTGCTTTTACCGTTCGAAAACGTCTTCGGTTCATAGCACAGGAGACATTTACCTTACTAACTAACTAACTAATTCTCTAGCCTTCTTAAACCCGAAGGTTCATGGCTGCAGCAACACAGGCCTTCCATCTTTCCCTATCTTGAGCAAGATCTATATACTCTTTTCCATCCCTACCGATTTCCCTTAGGTCCATCTCAACGTTGTCCCTCCATCTTCGTCTTGGCCTTCCTACAGGTCTCTTACCATCAGGTTTCCCAACAAGAATCCTGTATACTCCTCTTTCCTCTCCCATTCGTGCCACATGGCCTGCCCACCTAAGTCTTCTTGATTTAATTATTCTAATAATATCTGGACATGAATACAAATTATGTAGTTCTAAATTATGTAACCTTCTCCACTCACCTGTCTCCTCATCCCTTTTAGGTCCAAAGATTTTCCTAAGGATTTTATTCTCAAATACTCTCAATTTATGTTCCTCTTTCAATGTAAGGGACCAAGTTTCACATCCATATAATACTACAGGCAAAATTACTGTTTTGTATATTTTAACTTTTAGTTTCTTAGATATTAAACGAGAAGACAAAAGTTTATGAAGAGAGAAGTAACATGCATTTCCTGAATTAAGCCTACTTTTTATTTCCTCTTTAATATAATTTTCATTTGTTAATATTACTCCTAAGTATTTGAATTTGGAAACTGGTTCAAACGAGTTGTTATCAATAATTAGATTTTGATTATTACCTAACACTTGGTTTCGGCCTGTAAGCATATATTTAGTTTTCTCTTTGTTAACTTCCAAACCTATCTCTTTAGCAGTTTTGAAATTTTTTTTTAGCATTATTCTTAATTGTATTCACATCATCCCCCAGTAAGTCTACATCATCTGCATATGCTAACAACTGAGTCACACCATTTAATTTTAGTCCTTCTTTAGTTTCTTTTACCTTCCTAACAGCATATTCTAAGGCAAAATTAAAGAGCAATGGAGATAATGCATCTCCTTGTTTTAACCCATCATGAATTGTAAATTTGTCAGACAAATTAATACCCACACGAATTTTACTTTCTGTTTCACTGGTGCATATTTTTATCATACTAACAAGCTTCTTAGGTATTCCAAACTCTACTAATATATTATATAATTTATCTCTTTTGACCGAATCATATGCTTTTTTGAAATCAATGAATAGTTGATGGACATTTTGATTATATTCCCACTTTTTTTCAAGTGTCTGTCTGATGTGAAAAATTTGATCTGTAGTTGATCTGTTACGTTTAAATCCACATTGATAATCACCTATAATTTCATTAGCATATGGGGTTAGTCTTGTTAAAAGAATGTTAGATAATATTTTATATGTTGTTGAGAGTAGAGAGATTCCACGGTAATTATTGCAGTTCATTTTATCACCTTTTTTAAACACAGGAACAATTATGGATTCTTTCCACTGTTGAGGGATTTCTTCTTTATTCCATATTAAACAAATTAATTTATGAATTTGACATATTAATGAATTTCCACCATATTTAAATAACTCAGCTGGTATTAAATCAATGCCAGGTGCTTTGTTATTCTTTAGCCTTTTAATAGCATCTTTAACTTCAGTCAAGTTAGGTTCTGCTGTGTGTACTTCATTCACTTCTGATTTATCTCCTACATGGACATTTAAAAGGTCATTAAAGTAGTTCTTCCATCTATTTAGAATATCGCTTGGGTCAGCAAGAAAATCACCGTCATTATCTTTTATCAAGTTTACTTTAGGTTGCCACCCCTTTCTAAACTCATTTACACCTTTATATAAATCTCTGATATTTTTATTTTTGCTGTTTGTTTCAATTTCGTTAATTTTGCTTTTCAAGTAATCTCTTTTTTTACTTCTAAACGTTCGGTTAACTTCTCGCTTTATTCTATTATAATTGTTTAGATTTGTATCATCAGAGTTATTTAACCACCTAAGTCTAGCCTGACATTTACCTTACGGTAATTTTAACACGCGCCGAGCGAGTGTGTGTGGGTGTGTGTGTGTGTGTGGGGGGGGGGGTGCAAGTACTATTTTTTGCTAAGGTGGTAAATCATGTGAATCCTGTTTAAATACATGTGCTTGTACACATCATATACCTAGGGCTGTGGTCGAGGGTATATGTGACATACCCCGTATACCCTCTGGTTAACCTTACTCATTAGAGTAAACCTTCTGCCAAAATGTAGATATACGAGGGGCGTATCATAAAGAATTACACTTTATTGTATTCGATACATACAGACATAGATACATTTAATCGGCTATATGCACTTTCTCAACATAGTCCCCCTGGAGATGTAGACACTTACGCCAGCGGTGTGGAAGTCGTTCGAGACCATTTTGAAACCAGTTCTTTGGAGTTGTGTGCACCCATCGCTGGACAGCCTCATGGAGTTCCTCACAATTGTTGAAATGGTGACCACGCAGGGGCTTATTCATGGCGCCAAACAAGTGAAAATCGGACGGTGCCAAATCGGGAGAGTATGCTGGATGTGGTAACACCTTGAAACCCAGTGGGTCAATAGCAGCTGTTGTTTCACGACTGGTGTGCGGCCGGGCATTGTCATGTTGGAGAAGCACACCTTTGCCCCATTTGCCTTGCCTCTTCTTTTGAATTGCACGACGCAACCGCGTCAGTGTTGCCACGTAGACTGCACTGTTAACGGTGGTTCCCCTCGGTAGCCAATCAATGAGGATGATGCCATCACTATCCCAAAACACAGTGGCCATTTGTTTCAAAGCCGTGGGCGCTGTTTTGAATTTCTTGGGTGGGGGGCTTCCCTTATGTTTCCACTGCATGGATTGGGATTTGGTTTCCGGTTCGTGGTAATGCAGCCACACTTCATCACCTGTCACAAGCTTCCCCATGAAATCAGCTGGATTCTGGTCGTAAAGTTCTAAAAGCTCCCTGGAAATGTCTACGCGTTGTTGTTTGTGGCATGCGTTAAGACATTTCGGTACCTACCGAGCTGACACTTTACCCATTTTCAAGTCACTGTGCACAATGCGTTGCAGGGTTCGTCTGCTTAATCCCGTAATCCTCTCCAGTTCCGTAAACGTCACACGTCTGTTCTCTAGTATGACATTTTCCACACACGCGATGTTTGCGTCTGTTTTCACACTCACGTGTCGCCCTGGACTCTTTCCCTTCTCCGTCGACGTTTGACCGTTTTTCCAGCCAGTTACCCAATTATACACCGTTTTCCGTGACACTGCATACTCGCCACACACAGCCACTAACCGTCTATGGATACGTGCCGTGTTTCCCCTTCCTTCCACAAAAACCAACTCGTCCATCGTTTATCACGTTCATCTTGTTCCATGTTGTCCGCAACAGCACTCGTGACATTGTGCCTCGACGGCTGCACAGGCCACAGACTACGCACTGTCACACGGTGCTGCCACCTGGCGGTAGACACGGTACCTATGCGCCCATCCTGCGCAGTGCGTGGAATTACGCCATTTCATTTTGCATTAAAACAATAAAGTGTAATTCTTTATGATACGCACCTCGTACTTTCGTTTCGTTTGGCCAGTGAACCCAATACTTCTGGTTTCACGTATATGTTGACAAGAGGCGAAGGTATGATTTCATGATGCACGTCAGCATTTTATCGTTTTCATTTTGACAACTATAACAATTTTGTACTAGTCCGTAAAGTTAATTTTAGTAGAACTCTTGCTGACACTAACAATTTTTGCTTTGTTGATCTCTATGTACACGATTTGAGTAATATGAAATATGCTTTTCCGTATCAGAAACCAATGTAGAAGTTTGACTTCACTTGAGATTTCGAAGTTGGCCTCTCCGATTGCGTAGTGGTAAAGTCGTCTTCTTGTAATCAAGGGGTCCCGAGTGCGATACCTTGTGAATGCACAGTGGTTTGAATCCCAATTTAAACTGTACGTCCAGTACCGATTAGCCTATCTGTGCATAAAGTGGACTTAAAACAACAAATAAAAAAGCGAGAGTCTTGATAATGTTCTTCCTATTTCCCGCAACAATTGGCGGCGTAATGTAAAGGTTCTTATTGTTAAATGCGACAATTGAGGTCTGCCATGTTTCGGAGAGAATGAAAAGAAAAAGAGAATTGCATTTTCTTTTAATTTGGGCGCTTTTTTACATAAATATTTCCAAAGTTTCTCATTTTCAGTGTATTTTAATTACTAATTAGCAGTATTATTAAAGTTGCTAAGAGTCATTCCATGTAAAAGTGGACAATCAAGGTTAATTTATTTTTATTCAAAGTAGGCTATCACATATTATTTGCGAAATCAAAGGAAAACTATGTAGAATTTGGAATTATTAATACAAACATTAGTATAATGGCTTTCAAATGACATATTGTTTCAAACCAAATACTTTTTATAGTAGAAGTGGAATTTTATGTGTGGTTCTTCCACTTATAGTATTATACCATAAGAAAACTAAATTAATTCTAATTTCGTTCAAATTGTCTCATTTATTTCTTTAAGCTCTGAAGTATGCTACTTCGTTTCTGAAACAAATCTTAGTTTCAGGAATCTATTTATGATAATTTTGTAAGCCTTTGCATTGTACCATAATCCTTAATGTGCATGATGTCACACCCATCACAGCCAAAAAATGTTTATATAAAAGAAGTTTGTAGTAAAATTTTTAGAAACGAAAAGCATCTAAATGTCGAGTAAAGTCTCCTTTCTGAGAATGAAATCAAATTGTTTCAGTAAAATTTCTGAAAGGCTGAGGAAACCCGAAAGTCATGTCTCAGAAGTGTCACACCCGTCACAATTACAAAAAATATATTTTCTGTATTTGAAAATTGAGATGAGGGAGGAATATTCTGAAATTAAATAACTTTCATCATGACAATGGAATTACGTGAATTGATAGAATTACATATTTGAAGGTGCTAAGAAACTATTTAAAAAATGAATGTAAATTTGTCTGAATTTCACACCCGTCTCAATAAAATTGCCCTTAACAGTATTCAAACGGATAATTCAAAAGCAATTATCAATAAAGTACAATAACTTGTTCTACAGTAGATTATAAAATACTACTGTAGCCTTCATGTTCAAACGCAATCATTAAAATGTGAGTTTCATTTTTTAATTAAAAATGCCTTCCATCCCTCTTTCATTCAAATCATGTGTATATATCAGCGTTATCATTATTCTACTATGGATGACATTTTTTATAATGTTAAATGATTTAATCCAACTTATTTAATGAAAATATAATTAAAAGTTAATAGAAATATGGTCTTCATAAAACTTAGCAGATATCCTGGGGATATTTTGGGACTACAGGTACTAGTCTAGTCTAGTGTAACTGCCTAGGTACACAAAGTTATTGTATTACACATTTCTACGACATTTTAACATCCAAGTATTAATATTAACATAACGTAGACAAAAATATATGAAATCGAAATAATTCTATTCAAAACTTATTAAGTGTATTCAATGCTTAACCCTTGACTTCCCGAATTATTTCTATTTACAAATAGTTGTAGCTACAACACAGGTAGAGGAAGATTATTTCCATAACATCTTTGGCTGGTATGCATTAGAAGCTTCGGAACGAGTCACAACTCTCGAAGCAGCCAATCAACGAAGCGAGCCGCTGACGTCATCTCAACATAGAACCTATCGCTAAGCCCCCTGCTCAGACTCCACACGCCCACTAGACTCGATGGTAAGAAACTAAATTAAATCCTCGGCGTTGCAACTGTTCCCATATGGCAGTTAAGGTTAAGTGTGTGGGACAGGTTGAGCGATACTGTATCGATAACAGATTAAAAAGGTTATGTGAGTACATTATGAGGCAAGGGCTCCCGCATGGGGGACACTTCCCCACCCTGGGATATCTGGAAAAAAGTTCATGTAATTCTAATGGTGAAATTGTAGCAATATTTTATTACAAATGTTAATGTTTACTGCAATTTACAGGCTGTCAGTTACAGCACTTAACTGCCATGTCTAACAAAATAACCGAGATGCTTTTTCACAAGAAACATTAGAATCATGTTGACTGCCGTAACTAGAGGTGTGCGGGACGGAAAATTTTTGGTCGGGACGGGATGGGGAAGGAAATATTAGTAATCCTGCCGCTCGGGACTGAATAAATGCTCCATTTCCAGACCACGTCCGGAACTTTTCGGAACTTCCCGATTTGATCTCGTACTATTTGGGAATGAAGTAAGTTTACACTCCTGTCATGTTGTAGCTACAAAACTAATTGGCCATTAATCGATCTTAGATAAAACCTCATCTTAGATCAAAGAAATACGTTTGGCAGCGTATGGTAGGCATGCCTGTGAAGTTACCAATTTTCGACCGTGGTCCGGAAATAAGTGTTGCAACTTATATTGTTTTGAAGGAAACATAATTTTATTTTGTGAATTGTGTGACACGGAAGTCACGATATCACAGAAGGGCAAACAATTAATGCTAAATAAGAATTTCGAAATTGTCTGTCTTCTTAGCAGTTAACGTAAAATTTATAATATTCCATAGTTAAATTCTAACAATTTGCCGATTAATGTACAAATACTGAACGCAACAATTTTGTTCGTAAGCACAGGCACTGCATGTTATCACTAGATAACGGATTTCTAGTTCCATACCTATTTCTTTGCTACATCCTAGATGTACGCTATTTAGAGATCTTTGCGTTTCTTGTACACAACTCCTCTACTGAAATTGTATAGGACCTTAAACGCGTAAATGAACCATAAATTCCTAAAAATGCCTAAAAGCCATGTTTATACCTAAAAAATGCCTTGGAAACCTTTTGCGTAAGTTTAAAAACTTTTAAACGATCCTTAATTTCCACGAAAAAGGTTTGAGGTCCTTCAACCTTGAACCAATCCGAGCGGAAAAAAGAAGCAATGCAATAGCAAGGGGTGTCGAATTCCAACAGTAGAAAAAGCACTGGAGGCTCTGTATTAGCAGCAGAGGACGCTACTTTGAAGGTGATAAATACTATTAAGTTGCGTACAAGGTATACATTTTTTTCGATGAAGTTCGATTTCTTTTTGGACAAACCTCGTAAATCAATTACGAAATTGCATGACTCACTGGAATAAGATACGTTACGCTTAACCTAAACGTGTCAAGACAATTGAAATGGGTGAAAAATAAACAATCGAACCCAAATTTTTGTCATACATAAAAGGCTTCCAAGTACTTGAAAAAATTAATTTAGTTTTTACTTTCGTAAACCCTTATAAGTAACGTAACTCCAAAGAGTAACATTTCACAAGATTTCAAACGTCATGAGCCATCTAAGTCAATAATTTACAACTTAGCAAATCAATGGCTTTGTATAATTTATGATTATCAATACTGGATAAGGCATATCACTGTTCTATTCTCACTTTCCCTTCAATTTGAAGTTTCAATAACCTGTAGTGGCTCTAGAACCATTTATTCATTTAATGGTATTTGTAATTACCCTTCATTAGTCATATTGTTTTTAAAATTGTAAAGATAATTTACGCTTTGAAATATGTCGATTGCTAGTTAGAAAATAGAAATATTTGAAAAATTGATCGAGAGTCTATAAATACGGCGCTGGAGACATTCAAAGAGCAAGAACTTTCTTCAGAAAGATTTGTCATGAATATAACATTTTCAGTAATTAAATTTAAGCTTACACGGAATTGTACTTCATTAAATGAGGATACTTACCGATAAAATTCGATATTTGGGCGATTTTTATTCTACCTACTGATACATCCATAGCCCGAATTGGAACATGCACATATTAAATTTGTGGAAACATTACCTTACATACTTATGATAGTTGGTAACCAATACACACTCTTAAAAGTCTGCTTACATTTAATGGCTAAATTAAAATTATTTATGCCTTTTAAGCAAATATACATGCGAGTCAACTTCTCTAGGTCCTACAGTAGCTGCAGTTTTGTTCCACTCATCGATCTTCACTTTTCTCTGGAAATCCTAGAGAACGCATCTTCTTTCGCACATTTCTTGAATTGTGCCCACCCGTCACACTCTATACACTGTACCCACTCCCTTCCACCTGTTGCAACTTACCCCTCACCCACTTTACTTAACAAAAGGATGAAAATGTCTGGAACATGAATCTCATTGTAAACGTGGCTGTTATTCTTTTACGGGTGAAAGTACATGTGTATCATTAATAGCAACATAGTCAACGACAGTTACTTGCCCTAGTCGCCAGTTACTTCAAAATAAATAGATCACATTTTACTCACCTAGTCTGAAAACAACAATTCTTATTTCCTGTAACTGTTATCAGCTAGCGTGCACCAACAATTAGAACGTTTCTTCCTCCACAAAATGCGCATGCACGAAGGGCAAGTTCGTTCTCGTAACTCTTCACGTTGAGGAGATATTAACAGTGTTGCAACTTACCCCTGTTGCAACTAGCCTCCGCTTCCCCTACCTACTTTTCCATCCCCCTCCACATATACCCTTTGCAGCTGGGACCAATCCAATTGACCATGTGCTACTTCGCTCGTGTCCAACAATAATATATGTACACATAGTTGGGTGGATGGGTGTTCTATGTAATTCATGTTCTATCTAATTCTAATTGTATCAAGTGAAGGTTAGAAAACTCTGTAAATAGAACACTTCTTCTACAAAGTAGAATGTTTTGTGGTGTAATAGATTATTGTAGCGAATACCAATGTTACTCTAAAATATAAATTAATAGAGTGTTATTGAAAACTCAGCTGACATTGATATCAATGAAACTACTTCTATTTCTACATGCTGTTTTACTTCCATTGAATTTACACTCGGTTTATATCAATATTTCACAAAACAATAAGTCTTACCTGTTCATGCTGCTTCCCTTGATCATGGCTGGCTTCAAATTTGACGCTGATCGCTGCCTAAGTTTTTTTCTATATCTTTTTTTTCTTTTTTCTTTTTTTTATGCTTCCACGGACTGGAGTACCACTCTCTAAGAGGAAGACTGACCACACCTCCCACCCTGCGCCCTTAGAGCCACCTGGACCCTTTAAGACCCAACTTGGCTCTTTAGGCCCCCTTTGGCCCTTTGAGGGCTCCCCAGGCCCCCTTTGAGGACCCCTAGAACCCCCTTGAGCCCCCACTTTTCCCCTAGGGGGAAACCAACACTGCAGAGGAGATCCTGGACAATGGGGGAGCCCAGGTCGGAGGGGAACGTAGGGTACCTCCATTCCTTCCACCCTCCTTCCCACCGAATCCCCCCTCCCCGTGGGAATGAGCCCCCCAGCGTTCCCGGACGCCGTAGTGATGGTGCAGCAGAAGAAGGTCTATGGGATCAACCCTCCGTAGTAAGTGCCGAAAGGGACAAGAGAGGCCCACGCACACACACATGCACACACACTCTCACAAACATACAAACACAGACACACACAAAAAATAAATCCAAAAGCTATGAGCTAAGTTAAAGATGGAATTGGGGATTAACTACAATGGCCCTAGTCTAATAGCTACTGTGACTCCGGCCGCCATACAGCAGCCGGAGACCACCCTTAATATCTATTGTGGTCTCTAGCCGCTCGAACGGCCGGAGAACACCCTTAACCACTAAGGTGACACCAGCCGCCATACAGCAGCCGGATGTCACCCTTATTAACTATTGGGTCTCCAGCCGCTCGAACGGCCAGAAACCACCACTTAGTAACTACTGTGACACCAGCCGCCATACAGCAGCCGGATGTCACCCTTAATCACTATTGTGGTCTCTAACCGCTCGAACGGCCGGAGACCACTCTTAAAATCCTATACACTACCTCGGAAATAGCGGTAACACGGAAACCCTGTTGTATGTGGAGATAGTTTATCTGTAACAACATGTTTACGCCCAGCCTCGTAGCCGTTCCCCTTTGTCTCTTGTTGCCTCTTGAAACTCAGATAATGGTGAAGATGGGTGATTGTAGTGTCGACAGAATGGATGTCATGTTACAAACTATTTGAGCGATATTACAAATACTGTAAACTATCGTTGCTTTCATCTTAAACCTTACTCGGGTTCGATACCCGGTGGAGGCACAAGTGGTTCGGATCCCACTTTTAACTGTAGGTCCAGTCCCGATTAGCCTTACTGTGCATAAAGTGGACTTACAACAACAAATCAATCAATCAATCAATCATCTTAAACCTTAACCTAAACCTAACTTATAATTTATCTAAGTTGAACGTAACTGTACTTTACACCTTATTTCTATATTTATATAATATTACTATCATTTCCAATCTGAAACCTTGCTTTGACACTTATAAAACTAAATTATAAACCTAACATTCTCAACAAATACATGAATATTTTCATATCTATTAATTTCCTATTTCCAACGTTTTGTCTTTGTACAATGAGTGTACCACTTTCTGAAGTAGTTGGCAGATAACTGGTTGATATCAATATAATCAATCCTAATAAGCCTTGCTTGTGTGTATATCCTTGCAAGATAATTTTCTTAATTTCAAAGTAGGATTACTTAATATAAATGAAATTTCCTCATTTTGTGTTGTAGTTTCTGAAATTCAATAATAATTCCTAATAAATCCAAATCCCTTCTAAGGGTCTCAACTTATTTCATAGTAGAATAATTGAAACCTAATAAAATTTGCTTGTATGTATAGCCTTGCGAAATAATTTTCTTCATTTCAAACTAGGTCTAGTTCATATAAATGAAATTTCGTCATTACATAGTACTGTAGATTCTGAAAGTCAATAATAATTCTTAATTCCTAATAATTCTTAATCCGTAATAATTCGTAATGCCTTCTAAGGAGCCCTATTTCTTTGATATTAGAAGCATTGAAACCTAATAAACTTTGGTTGTATGTATGTATATCCTTGCAAAATAATTTTCTTCATTTCAAACTAGGTCTACTTCATATAAATGAAATTTCCTATTTTATATTGTAGTTTCTGAAAGTCAATAATAATTCCTAATTCCTTCTAAGGGGCCCTACTACTTTGATAGCAGAAGCATTGAAACTATGTACTGATTTGTACCTATCAGTAGTTTGACTTACTGTTAAATTATATGTGGATTAGATAAAACTAACTGTCCTCCTGCCAGAATCTTTCACCTAATAATATCCAGAGTTTTTTTTTCTGGTGATACGCAAAGGCACGCCGTACCATCACAGAACCCTATCTCTTAGATCAATGCATATCATGGTGTGACAAGCACATCATCATTTTTCTATAATCTTGATGTTCAGCTAAATCTTAGCGGGTCTTAGATTTCTATTTGATATTGCTTTATCTATTCACACCTCCCTATCTCTATTTTCTTCCACTAGTAACTTGCATCTATGTTTATTCATAGTGTACATACTGTATAGCTATATTTATATACTAATCCAGACGCTATCTACGTTCACAGCAATGCAGTTGTTAAGTATATGACCTAAAGGCCAAATGGTAAGAAGTAACTGAAGATGACTTCCAATTATATCGTATGATAGAGTCAAATTGGAAAATAGTCAAGAAATAATCAATCAACGATGCATAAGAGTAGTGATAAAGATATTTCCCCTGTTAAACATGGCTTGAGAGAAAATATATACATGAAAGACCCAAATATGAATAACGACTAGGAAGACAAAAAGAAAGCAAGGAAGGAACATAGAAGCAGTCCGATATCCTCTTGAAAGGGTTTAAAACTGGAGGTAACGCCTGTCTCCTTGCAGAGTGGTTAGCGCTTCGAAGGCAGAGGCCGTAGGTTCGAATCTTTCATAAAACATGGACGTTTCATCAATTCATGATTAGGGACCTTGATTTTTCGGAAACGCGATAACACCGAAAAATATTAATTGTTGCACAAAATAGTTGCTGTATGTACAGTGGCATGTTCTAAACACATTTTTGACAAATTCCTAATAGCAAAATAACCCTAATTTGGCATAAAATGCGAATTGTGGCCCTTTTCGCGAATTTCAACACATAACTTAAAAGGCTAAAAATACCTCGAAAATACAACATTAGGCTTAAAAATAAAATATGGCATATTTATGGGCGTTTTATACTCCCAAGAAACTATGGTGCTTGTTATACATGGATACATTTCGAGAGATAGGCGAAACCATGTTTATGGGGATGTTCTCCACGATGTTTCACCTTTTGTGCGTACGTTGTGAATCACCGAGCAAAGTGGCTGGGTTCTGACAGATGATTGACTGCTCACTCCGGAGTCATAACATAGATATTTATCATGCTGGAAACCTTTTGCTTTACCGAGCAAAGAGTCATGATTTTGGCGGACATCGAGTGCACACTTATCGCCACCCGGGGACCGTAACATCGGTATTTGTCGCGTGAGAAACTTTTTACTTCACCGACCACAATGGTGCTGTTCTGACGGAGATCGAGTGAACACTTAGGGTCACACAAGAGTTGTAACATCAGTATTTGTCGCGCGAAAAATAATGGAAAATATCTTCCTCGAAAATCGGTTCCAAAGTACGAAACCATCACGAAGAGCGAAGGCCATGTGACCTACAAATTACTAATATAATTATTTAAAAGCACAATGAAGGGGTACGTTTAGGTAATATTTGTCAGAGCAGTGTCCTAAAATAGAATGTGAATTTTGGGATATATAGCACGGAAAAGTAAGAAAATAACACGAATTTTGGAAAAAATGCAACGCCGAAAAATCTAGGTTCTTACCTATTATCTTCAAGATGCTGGGTGAACATCAAAATATTGGAACTCATGTGAAGCCCCGCATCGAAATTATGAGATCTGACCTTATGGCTTAGCGGGATCTCTGGTTCACATAAAGAAAGGTTTTTGTAAATCTTATATAAAAGACGTATAGATATAAGTGAAGGAACGAAGTGTCACGTTTCTCGCTGGATGTTACATAAGTAATATACATTAGGTTCTTCAGTACAACCGAGGTTCTTTGGACAGTCTTTTCTGTCAAAAATATATTTGTTTGCTGTCCAAAGTAGTTCATGTGTATTAAATTAATTTCGGAAAGAAATAAGCATTAATAACGTTTGTTTTATTTGTTATTTTAATGCCGAGTCCAGCTTTGATTCTTGAAAACTCAAATTCTGAGGAAAATGTCACGAAAAGCGATATAAACAACACCGATTAATTCCCTTAATTAAAAGCGAAAAATCAAGGTCCTCCCTATTCATGATCCCTCCTATTCGCCGTGATTAAGCTAGAGAAGTTCAAAACAACGAAATGTAATCAAAATAAAATTATAAAAATTGGTAGCATGCAGGGCCTAGGAAAGTGACAGGAAACTACAAGGATGGTGGGAATTCAAATAAATGAAGGTAAGATACAGTGATGTGGGGGCAGTTGGCCCATTTTTTGCTCATAAACTATGGCTTCTTAATGCTAAGCCTGGTAAAAAAGTAAACTGCCCTTGCCCCAAAGTTTTGGCTCCGAATAGCGGCTACTGGTAAAATACCAAACAAGAAGAACTATGGGTAAGTGGACAACCGATGTAAGAAATGATATGCTAAAATTTAAAACTAAAGGATAAATACTAGTGGGCAAATTTAGCAATGAAGTATATTTAAGGGAATACGAAGAGTCAAGTGAAGAAACTTAGAACTCTAAAACGGTTTACTAGTAGGTCTACATTAACGAAATTGGTCTTCGTGATAAAGTGGCACACACGTGACACACACCAATTCAGGATTCCTGGGCTCGAATCTTACTGAAAGCATGAATATGCCGATATGTTTGTCCTGATAACATATTTCATCACTCATCGTTTCGATTAGTATAGAGAGATTGACATGTAACGTAAAATGACCACAAGGTAAGATTATGAAGAAAGCCTGAGTGAATCTAACATTATACGCATACCAATGATATGCTTGACAATTAGCAACTTATATTAAAATGAACGAGGTAAAGCGAATGGAGACAATAACAAAGAAATAGATGTTCGTGATCCAGTGACTCATGTTCACATTCAGTATCCAATGGCTTTCGGATACCTACGTCATTTGTCTACTCTGGGTGTGAATCCTGAATAAGGCACGCATGTTGAGTTTGTGTCCCTATCTAGTTTATAAATTAACTCTGTATCATCATCGTCGCGATTACCTTAGATAAGTAAGAGGCGACGTAAAAATGAAAATACTTTGTTTGTTCTATGTCAAAGCTATTATACCACCAATATTTCTGTCTATAACTGTATGAATGATAAGATGCAATATCCTTATTAGGAAGTAGCCTTCACCTTACCTAACCGTGTAATCTGACCCTAAATGTGTGTTCTTGTGTTTTTTCTAAATGTTGTTGAGAGGAAGAGAGAAAGTTGATCCAACATAAACACGTGGTGAGATACATCAAAGATGGGCAAGACATCTGGTGAGAATGGTGGAGGACAGATTACTATGCTTCGTATTAAACCAGAAACTTTGAGAAACAAGGCCTAAAGGACGACCTAGGGGAGATGTATCGATGAAGTTGATGATGATTTGGAAAGCAAGAATGTACGTAATTGGGAGAATGTAGCTCAAGACAGAATGAGGTGGAGGAGGATTGTTTGGGATGCCAAAGCCCACCAACTGCTGTAGTGCAAGAGAAGAAGATGAATATGGCGAAAGGAAGATTTGAACACATGGACCTTAGTACGGCTTAAATTGATTTAGAAGCTTTGTAAATATATTTTTATGCTAGGAAGCCTTTAGAATGTTAACAGCAACTGATGTGAAAAGTTGTCACATGGAAAATTGATAGAGGCATCAATGTATTGTACTGCACAAGTAATAGGAGTCTGTTATGTGCTGACATCAACCAGAGATGGGAAAGACTAGAAGCATTCGATATGTGGCTTTGGTGGAGAATTGAAAGTTTTAAATGGATTTGTAAGGTGTGAACTGAACAAGAAAGAGATTTTAGAAGTGGTAGAAGACGGCAATGTATGGCAATGTGGAAGAAAGAAGGAAGAGTAAGGAAGAGAACAACGCTTTGGGCTGCTTAATGGGAAGAAAGGGTTGGGTTGCCAGGAGTCCTCTATAGCCAGGACATATTCCAGGAGGAATTTGGAAAAAGAAATCATGAATGTCCTAAATTTTGAGCGTTACATAATTTAAGTTGAGGAAATACTTGCTTCAATTGAAGAAAAAAATAATGTAAGTTAGAAGTCTGTGGATTGCACTCCCAAAGTCAATAGTTAAATTCATTTGATTCAGACATTGAAAACAATAGTGTGTTGTGCTAGGACAAGGACTGACTGATGCTATTAATGAACAAAGTTTTGGAGTCACATTCTGTTCAATGCCTGAACGGTATTACCGATTGGAAGTAATCATGGATCCTTCAAAGTGCTTCCCAATCTAATTCAATGTTTTGATTTTTTTGAACTGATAACCACACCAAGTGAAACTTCTAGAACGATTTCAAGTTATGTTAGGGTCATTATATTTCATATTTTGTATTTCAACTTATGTTAATTGCTGAATATTTGCATGCCATTCCAGGTCATAATGCAAATGTTGAAAGACTATTTTCATTAATGTCAGAAGAATGAACTGACGAGAGAAATACATTTCTCACAGAGTCTGTGAAAGGTTTGGTACTGATTCAGTATAATTTCAAAGAGATTGGCTATTCGGAGTTGTACATGTATACTTTGATTAAACCTGAAATTTTGAGAAAAATTGCTTCCTCTAAGAAGTGCCACTGAAAACAAGTGTAGTAAGAATTTATTTTTTAGTATTGATTAGAAGTTTGGAAAATTTTGTATTTAAGAAATCATAATAAAATCATAATATTTCAAAGCTAAGAATGTATCAGTTTTACATTAGTTGCTAACATGTTCTAGAATGTATTATTTAGTTAGAGTGATTTGTGTCGTACATTTTGACTTAAAGTCCTACATATTGAGTAAGCATGCCATAATTTCCTAATCATAAGAAAGGGGAACAAAACATGAAGAGAAGCTGTCCCTACGAGCTCATTCCCAGATTATGGTGAAAATACAAGAAATTAATATAAGTAAGTGTGGTTAGAGAGATCTTTATTACTAAGGTAAGTTGTGTGATATTAGTAGCTAGGAGGTCTGTAGTTATTTGAGACGTGAGATAACATAGTATATACAGTGCTAAATGAAGTTTTGGTCTAAAATATGAATATTTTTATTTTGAGCAAGTATTTATAGTTTGTGTTTGTCTGTGCTTTCGAAAAAAAATTGATATATAAACTGTGGTAGGAAAAGTGAAATAGAGTTCCTATAAATACTGTCTGATGTTCGAAAGAACGCACGTGCTATAGAGTGTCCCAAAAAATATATACACGCATTAACAGATGATATGAAAGAGTCATTGCATTTGTCCCTTATTTTTTGTCATTCATTTTGTTGTTGCGATTAGCCTGAGGAAGTAAAAAGCGGATGTTAAATAACCAAAATGCAGTGTAGCCAAAAATTATGCCTACTTTAGCTGGCTGCGCTGCTTGTGAAACATGAGTCACTGGAAGAATACTGGAAAAAATCTGGAAAAAATTCAAAGGAGATCGAACTGCTTCCAGGCGACAGAGGACCGAGCGGTGTGGAGTGTAGAGGAGTGACTCGTGCGAGTTTCCATGCAACCACTACATCCCCTGCAACCCTTCCTCTACACAACTAAGGAGGGAAAAGGGACGGCCTCCCCCGCCTCTCAAGAACACCGACAGAGGCGAGCAGTCACCCACGCCTCCTGTACGCCATCACACCACCCCGATACCGAGACCAGGAGCCCCAAGGAGCCCATTCAGACAGGGCTCGGCAAAGGGTGGAAGTATGGAGTTTTCACCAACGACTTCTTTTTCAGCAACCCGCTGGTGCCTACGTCCCTCCCGGCCTGGGTTACATCCCCCACGGACCATTCACCCCTCCGCAGTGCTGTTTCTCCCCCCTCTGAAACCCTCCCCCCTTCCCCTACTCGTGAGTCAACCCTTAAGAAATGAACTCCAGTGTTTCATCTGGCCCTGAAACTGGCCTTTTATCGAGGGAGGGATTTCTTAGGCAATGAACGATGGGTTTTTTTTTTTTTGTGGAACCTGTAACAAAAAATATCATCTATTTTAGTCCTGTTTGTTAGATTGAAAAACAACGTTAATTAGCTATTTCCTTTATTTTGTATAATAATCACTTCAGGAGGCTGGTTTGCGTGTCCGTACAGTGCAGAATATGCATTGCTTGCGTTGTTCGTCTTCCTGTTAAGAAATCTTGGCGCTACAGTCGTCATTGACACGCACTTCTTCGCTGGCCTTTGGGTGTAAACAGTTAACAAGTAGCATTTATCATAAACATGTCTTACCTTGTATCCTCTGATAATTCCCTACTAGAAAAAAGTACAAGAATACTTCCAGCAGCAATATAATTAATCTGCCTTGTATATCCTTAATGTAAAAACTGAACTTTTATAAATGAATTATTCAAGTTCATTTAAAGCTTTGTGAAAATCTTCACTCTTACGCAAACTACGTTTGGAACATTCTTAGTTCATATTTGCTTTTATACATAATGAAGTTCCTGTCGACTCGGTGGCGAGCGCATTACGTGGTCTACTTAGATCACACGATGAAAGTTTCCTGGTTAGAATCCAGGTATGGTCATGGGGGCAATTCTTCACCAATTTTAGCTAATCACCACTCGTCCTCATCGCAGCGATTAGCCAAAGTGGCAGAAATACGACGGTAATTAGCAAAAATGCAAATAGAATGCAAGAAGTCCACCAATATTAATCTCACATTCTAGATAAACGTATATAAGAGAAAAAGGAAGGTTTATGACTCCCACCAATCACCCCTTGGGCACCCCACTAATCTGTGCTTAAAGTGGACTTCAAAAGTCAACAAAAACTCTTCAGTACTCAGCAGTACACCTTAATTTCAGGTTAGAAATTAAGCTTCGTACAACACCTCTACTCATATTAGCTAAAGCAGCCCTGGGCAACCCACCGTGTTTGTGGAAGAGAGCTCTCGTGCGCATGTGTTGATTGCAGAGCGAGCGGCGGTACTGTAGCACTTGAGGAGGAGAGAGGAGAAGGGGATGAGACTTAATAGTGCAATGAGAAAACCCCCGTTATTCGATTCCTGTGTAACAGTGCAGCGTGGCATTGTTATCAAGGCAGAAGGAACAGTGGGTGGTTCCAAGAAAATGAGTTCACCTTCTCCCACACTATTTTTACCACTCAATGCAAACGGCTTTCCTTCTCCTGCTCTCCCGCTGGCTGGCCTTAAGGTGCAGGCGTTAAGCTCACACTGCACGGAACGCTCATGTCTCCACAAGGGTAATAGAGTTGTTGAAGCCTCAGCTAAAGCATTGCAATGAGACAGCCAGTGGCGTTCGCAGAAATTTCATAAGTTGGGGTATGGCATGACCATTTAGGAGATATGCTTCATTTAGTAGTCACTACTATATTGTACAGCATTTCAATACTTGTTGTATGAACGTTGGATCAAAGGGAGATTATAACCCCCATTATCCCACCCTGGTGACTCCTCTTAAAATAATAATTAATCTAAGTGGCGTCGTTGTAACGTCGTCGCCTTGTAATAAAAGGGCCCCAGGTTCGATACCGGCTGGATGCACATAGTGGTTGGGATCGCACTTTAAACTGTAGGTCCAGTTTCAATGTATGTGTTCACAAAGTGAACTTAAAAATCTCAAACAATCGAACAATAATCTGATGTAGCACAGTGTATAATAGTTGACGCTTAATATTTCTAGTTACGGCTGTCCTGGATCTTTAGCCTGCGATATGATATTTCATATTCTGAAAAAAAAACAACCATTTGTTCAGAATTCCTTCTAAAGCACTGAAACGGATATTTGTGTGTTTTAATTTCTCTGCTGTCCAGATATGTAAGTGATAGAAAATAAGCTTACAGTGCCACGATTATCGCAAAAAAACTAGGCAACAATGAAAGTAAACCCCGCTAAGATGCTCTGGACGGAATTTTAAACCGATGTTTCTTGTTTCTCATTTTTTGAGGACACATTAGGGGGTGCTCAGGTGGAACCCTCCCCCCACCCTTCACTACTGTGAAAAACATTAACAGAAAAGTTATTTCTTGTCCACATTGACAGGTATTTTTCTTTTCTCAAAACAATGTGACATTGTTTACTATAAATTCCGACATATTTTCTCACATATGAAAGACCATGTCGCGTGAAGCTGTGAAATGTAAATTTTGGAATCACAAAAAAAAAACAAAAAAAACGAAACACCCTTAATGGTGTTAGAAATATATCTGAAATATGAATTTTCAGATTTTGGTTTCAGATATCTTAAAGCTGGAACTGTATTAACTAATCAAGTCACCAGGTACATTATTATATTTTATGAAGTAACGCGTATTAGAAAAAGTGAAAAATCTGTACCTACAGATTTATCTAAGGAGAGTGATTCAGCTGATATTACCTGTATTGATATAGCCTGGTTATTATGTACTAATATTGTATTTCAATTGTATACTTCCATTATTTAAATTATTTAAATATCATCACAATGATAGGAGAAACCTGTGCTGAAGTGATAACGAATACTAAAACTATTATGTTAAAATTTCATCTTCATATACCTCCTAGTTTCTGTGAAAAAGGAACATGCTGCGTTTTAAAAATACATTGAACATATTCATACTAAACATGTTGTAAAATCAACAATGTTTGTAATTATAACAATGAGACTAAATCACTGGCAAGCTCAAAACAAATACAGGAGTGCATTAAATGTATGAATGGATTTTGAACCTAAACTGAGTCCTTCCTGTGGATTGTTTAATAGCATCCATGCTGTTATCAAAGAGTGATAGAAATAATATGGAATATGGTACTCACCAGCCCCATGTGAGTTTTCTGCTCCCAGGAGGCAGCACTTGGTGTCTGAATTTCGCTGTCGTCCTTGTGTCACTCTGTTGCCTCTGAAAGGGACAAAGTAAGACGCAAATCAACCAAGTGCTGCAAAGTTATTTATTTCAGCTGAAGCCAAATGCAACCAGACGTTATCAATAGCCCCGCCTAGTTGGCTACACTTTTTGACACAAGGTGTCAGGCTGGTGCAAAGAAACTGTGTTCAACCAAGTAGACGATAAGCGATGTTCAAGTTCAGGAGATTCAACAAATCCCTTTCTGCTGCTGTCATAATTCATTTAATTGGTTACCACGTGCCACGTGACCCTACACCACACACACTACACCGCTTCAGAACGTAGTGCAAACTCTGGAGACACCAAATACACTACGTGGCACCAAATCAGCGAAGTAGGCGCCTCGGTGCGGCACTTTTTAAACTAACTAGACGTGTAAATGCAGAGTCAAAGAGTGCAACGAACTAGGCGGAAAAAAATAGGCCGGCGGCATTACGTATTCAGACTGTCATGAAAGAGGAAGACGGTGTGAAATATATACACACACGCTATTACTAAAACGGACTAAAAAATCTAAATTTTCTTGTACACAAGCAATCCATAAGTAATAATCACACGTCCCCTTGTTTTGTCTGAAACGAATAGACCAAACAGCAAAACAGTCTAGTTTTTCGATGTCTGCAGTGAATCGAGAATCTCTTAGTGGTAAGCCTTGATTTTACAGACGTCTGACTCGCTTTCTGTCTCGTCTGGTTCCCGCCTGGCTGCCATGCCTAGAGCATTCTCATCCAAAAATAATATGGTCTTCATTTTCATTGCTGGACAACCATTTTTGCTGTCAAAGCCATCTTGCATCCGTGGTTATGCAAGGGAGTGTCTCCTCATTCATTTAATCATATCGTGATTCATCTTCGCAATTAGCCAAAAGTGGCAGAAAAGCGAAGTAAAATAAACTAAATCAATTAATCAAAGCATACGTCTATCTTCAAAGCTTACCTGCTACTAACAAGGCACTCCTCTTGGCAGGTGCTGTTCTTGGATGGCTTCATGTTCTTGGCTTCTTTGACGTCACAGCCTGGCTAGGAAGTTAACTTAGCTCCATCATCCAGTACACATGGCTCGTTGAAGGTGTCATAGCCTGACAAATAAAATGTAAGTTTGTGTATAAATTAAAACATTACATTTCTTTGCACCAATAATTGCTATCTAACATGTATAAAATGTGTAATTTTAGTTTGCCGACATCTGCAGGAGACATCTAATGTGATTTCAGAGTTTTCGAAAGTATGAAGACGACCTACGTGGAAGAGTGGTTAGCACTCAGTTAAGAATATTTTCATAAAGCTTTCCCCAATTGGGATAATCTGCATAGGCATCCCCACCTACTGCATTGTCTCCATGTTGCTCATACAACCATCTTCCGCTTCCCCTAACAAACATAACTTTAAGTAGTAATTTCCACTTCGAGCACCGGAGACAGAAAGAAAACAAGCATACACTATTTATATTATTGCAAAAGCTCTAATTACCTTTTATTCTTTGAACCGCATTTCAAGATAGACTTATATTTTAATAGCGTTTTAATATGATCATTTCTATGGAAACAGTTAGCACACAAGTATTGTTGGCTTCCAAGAATAATAGAAGTCAGATATTCAAAATAGGACTCACTAGTGCATTGTCGTAACAATAATGCAATTATAAGATTACCAAACGTCTTGATTTAATAGCCTTGAAACACTTGTGCAAAATGTTTTTGGTTGCAAATGTACGGCCGCAAAAGTGGTCGCGTTTTGAAGATCAACGCAAATGAATGGGTCGTTTTATCAGTTTCAGTGGGTTTTATGGGGGATGACGTAACAAAAATGATGCGTGAACGCATGTGCGCAGCCTTAGACGAATCCAATATAGACGAAGCGGTCCAGCTGGGATATCATATCTTTAAACGTGCAGGAAGAAATAAGGCAAGGGAGGGGTGAAGGGGGACAGGCCTGTAAAGACAGGGTGGTACAACGGGAAGTGTAAAGCGATGAAAAAGATTCTATATCACGCGTTAAAAGGGTATAGATACGTAAATAGCATGGAAACCAGAAAGAACTATACAGGGTGTTAATTTTAACTTGACATATGAAAATAGCGGGAGTGATATGCATGTGAGGAAAATTTGGTCCAAACAAACCATGATCCTTGTCGCGGGGGAACGTTTGGCACAGGGACCCCCGGGGGGACAGGGGGGCACGTTGTGTTTTTCAAATAGGAACCCCCGAATTTTGTTTCATTTTGGGATTCGCGGAGTCAAAATAAATAATAATTATGCTTGACATGGGTGCAACAACATGCGAAATAAAAAAGATATGGCCATGTGTATGTTTGGAAACACGTAAATGTCGTGCATGGAAAAACGGTAACAGGCCCCCACGAAAATACGAAGAATGGCGTGTGCAGAGGAAAATTTCATTGCTGTCGATGGTGTCATTGAAGAGTGGAAGAAGTACCAAAAGAAGAGTGCGGAGGGGATAGGGGGAGGGGGCAGCATGCAACAAACAAAGTGGAAATACATCTGCTGGATTAATGCAGATGGCATGGAGATGAGGGAAACACTAAAACGTATTCAGGGATGCCAGAAAAGTGTAGGAGATGGGATGGATGAAATGCAAATACTATTACCCTCGAACCTGTGGGGTGCTTGTTTCAAGGGAGTTTCTTTGCCTCTCACCTGTGGGGTGCTTGTTTCACGTGAGTCCCCTTGCCTCTCACCTGTGGGGTGCTTGTTTCACGTGAGTCTCCTTGCCTCTCACCTGTGGGCTGCTTGTTTCACGTGAGTCCCCTTGCCTTTCACCTGTGGGGTGCTTGTTTCAAGTGAGTCCCCTTGCCTCTCACCTGTGGGGTGCTTGTTTCACGTGAGTCCCCTTCCCTCTCACGTGTGGGGTGCTTGTTTCAAGTGAGTCCCCTTGCCTCTCACCTGTCGGGTGCTTGTTTCACGTGAGTCCCCTTGCCTCTCACCTGTGGGGGTGGGGTGGTGCGTGGGCATGCATGCCTTACCCAAGCAAATGCTCGAAATGGTGACCATGAACGTCGATGCATTTATTTATTCTTGCATGAAATGACTGTTCACAACGCAAAAGTGTGGCGGCATCAATTTGTGTGCAAGCATTTCGTATTCGTTGCATCATGTCGTTGCGCGTTGTGGGTACAGTTTGATACACCATTCCTTTAAGAAAACCCCACAAAAAGAAATCTGGCGCAGTAAGGTCTGGTGATCTAGCCGGCCAATTGACAGGACCACGTCGTCCGATCCAGCGATGATGGAACTTGCGCGTTAATACTTCCCGAGCTATGGAAGCATAATGCGACGGACAACCATCATGCTGATACCACATGGCCTGTCGCTCTGCAAGGCTTAGATCCTCCAGCAATATCGGTAGTTCGTCCTGCAAGAAATTGCGATACTTTCGCCCATTCAATGTACCGTCAATGAAAAATGGACCAATGAGTTTGTCACCCATGATGCCACACCATACGTTCACTGACCACGGGCGTTGATGTTCAACTTCACGCAACCAGTGTGGGTTGTCGGCACTCCAGTAGTGCATGTTGTGCCGGTTAACCTGGCCATGGTTTGTGAATGTTGCTTCGTCGGAGAACAGAACGTCCCGAAAGAATGCCGGATTTCGATGTATTTGTCCACGTGCCCATTCACAAAACACCATCCGTGCACGGAAATCATCACCATGAAGTTCCTGGTGCAGGGACACATGGTACGGGTGAAACTTGTGCCTCTTGTGTATGTTCCAAACACTGACATGGAACATCCCACTCTCGCGAGCTATGTTACGCCTGCTGGAATGGGGATCATACGCCACTGCAGCTAATAAAGCGATTTCATTATTTTCCCCAGTGACAGTTCTTCGACGCCGTCTTTGTTGCGGACACACGCTTCCTACTGTTGCAAATTGCTTGACAACCCTGGCGAAAGTCGACCGCGAACGCACTCTGTTCGGATAGCGTCTGGCATATTCGGTGACAGCATTGTCCACATTCCGTCGACATTCACCATGCATGAATATCATTTCAATTCTGTCTTCCACAGATACACGCTCCATCGTCCTAGGTATACCTGCACTTTTACACTGCACTCACTTCGAACACGGGCAAGTCAACTAACCTTCTGAAGCACTCACGCCCAATAACCACCTATTTCCCCAAGCAAACACGGGCACAGAGAGCTGACTTCAGCGCAAGGTCAAATGGCCTAGTTTGTACCTTACGTGTGGCTGGCGTCTGATAACACAGCTGATCCGACAACGTCGGTGGCGATAACATACTCTTCGCGTGAGTTCTGGAAACACGATTTACACCCCTACCCCTTCACTTTTCTGGCACAGGCACAATTCGTTATTTTGTTTCCCTCATATCCTTGGCATCTGCATTAATCCAGCAGATGTATTTCCACTTTGTTCGTTGCATGCTGCCCCCTCCCCCTATCCCCTCCGCACTCTTCTTTTGGTACTTCTTCCACTCTTCAATGACACCATCGACAGCAATGAAATTTTCCTCTGCACACGCCATTCTTCGTATTTTCGTGGGGGCCTGTTACCGTTTTTCCATGCACGACATTTACGTGTTTCCAAACATACACATGGCCATATCTTTTTTATTTCGCATGTTGTTGCACCCATGTCAAGCATAATTATTATTTATTTTGACTCCGCGAATCCCAAAATGAAACAAAATTCGGGGGTTCCTATTTGAAAAACACAACGTGCCCCCCTGTCCCCAGGGGGGCCCTGTGCGAGGGCTCATTTGTACGCCATTAACTCCCCCCCCCCCCCGACAAGGATCATGGTTTGTTTGGACCAAATTTTCCTCACATGCATATCACTCCCGCTATTTTCATATGTCAAGTTAAAATTAACACCCTGTATATCGAGTAGAAAGGCTTATACGTAATAACATTTTAACGGAAGAACAGGAGAAATGGGAACAGGGAAATTTTGAATATAGGCTATAATAAAGGCCGTAGCAGAAAAGAATATGTGGGACATATTACGGAAATTACGGGGCCAAAACAGCAAATAGGCACATATTGAACCTTACATTTTGGAAGCACACTGTCGCCGTGTTGTCGGGGGGGGGGGGGATGGGGGGGGCACCACGCCTAGAAGTTACGCGGAAAATATACTTTTTAGGGGATTTTGTTTCGATTCTCGACGAAGATGTAGGGGTCGATGAGATAAAAATAGCGATAAGGAAACTGAAAAAGGGGAAAGCCGCAGGACTTGACTCCATTGGGGCGGAATTTTTCAAAGCCACCGAAACTGACATTCATATGGTGGAAGCACAAAGCAAATTAATGGACAAGGTTTTTAAAGAGTGGTACTTTCCGAAGGACTGGGCAAGCTCCATAATCTGTCCTATTTATAAAGGGAAAGGGGACAGAAATGACGCAAACAATTTCAGGGGCATTTCTTTATTACGTATATGGAGTAAAATTTACACACACATCTTAAACCGTAGGATCCAGAAATGGACAGAAATATTCGACAAAATCTCACCACTACAAGCGGGCTTCAGGAAAGGGTACAGCACGTTAGACAACATATTCATATTACAAACTCTCGTACAGAGGAAAATAAAACGGAAGCGGGGGAAATTATACGCATGTTTCATTGATTTTGAAAAAGCATTCGACAAAGTTCATAGGGATATTTTGTGGGGAAAATTGTATGAGAAGGGAATGTTCGCGCGCATGATAAGAGCACTGCAAGCATTATATGCAAGGGTAGAATTCTGATTAAGAAGCGAAGGAACCCAAGTCTCGGCACTGCAGCCTTCGCCCAGGGGACTCAAACAAGGATTCATCCTGTCACCAGTGCTATTCTCACTGTTCATAGATTGGGTAGCGCATGAAATTAAAATGGACCAGGATTCTATTATCCCATGTATAGGAGTGCAAAGTATACCAATCCTTATGTATGCAGACATAGTCATCTTGCCCGAGACAATAGAGGGTCTTCAAAGGGGCATAGATAGCATATATGAGGGGTGCAGCAAATGTAAAATGAAGGTAAACATTAAAAAAACAAAAATCATTGCTTTCAAAAATGGCTACATATTTAGCAGACAGGAGACATGGACATACGGGGGGATTTAATCGAGTGGGTTAAAAACTTCACATACCTGGGGACAACACTCTCCATGACAGGAAGCTGGACACACCACATAAGGACAAGAAAAACTAAAACAAAATATGCAATAGAAAATCTCATAAGGACAATAAATAAGGCACCTCAAATGCCTTTCCCGGTCATTCAAAACCTATATTCATCAATAGTATTAGGTACATTAAACTATGGAGTAGAACTGTGGGGGTTAAGGGGGGACAACACAATAATTGGCATACAAACCGAATTTTATAAGAGAGTAATGGGCGTAAGCAGAGGTACGGCTAACTGTGGGATTCTCAAGGAATTGGGCCTGAACAGAGACGCGGTACAAGCACGGATGAGGGTTGTTAAATATTGGATGCGATTGTCACAAGAGGGCCAAACTACGCTGAAGGGACAATGTTTGGAAATACAGACAAGGGAGGAAAACGTTTACAGCTGGGGTCTGGAAGTGAAAAATATGTTATATAATAGCGGAATGGGTTGGGTATGGGAAGAGGGAGGAAGGGGGGCGGGGGCATCTCAACAGAAAATCAAATCAGGGACAGGTTACTCGACACAGACAGACAAGAAATAATAGCAGACTGCCAAACAAGGACCTCAATCAGGGAACAGCTAAGAGTAAGAGAATGGGTGAAAGCGAAATATATTCAGGTTGTGGGAAAAAATGAAAGAGGCGCGCTGGCATGGTTCAGATCAGGGGGATGGAAACAACTAAGAAAGAGAAATGAAGTAGGGGAAACGATATGTCCTTTGTGCGATGGTAAGGAGACGGACAAGCATATCCTACTGAACTGCCCTTCTACACGTGACCTAAGGGACAAATGGATGAAAAACGTAACAGGGAGGGAGGTGATAGAAGTGGTAGAAGACAGAATAAAGATAAAGAAAGAGGGGCAGCAAGTGGGGAAATACCTGGGAGAAGTAAGAGAACGGCGGGGAAAAGCTATTGGAGAAGGCAGCGAAATGAGTGATCTTGCTCTTTGTAGTGTAAGTGTGTGTAAAGTAAAATGTATGCGTTTTTTTGTGAGAGTGCAGAAAGAGAAGTGGGGCGAGGAAGAAGGAAGAAAGACTGAAAGAAGAACTGTCGAGGGAGGGGAAGAATGTGTATATAAGGGACAAAGTAAGAGACAGCTTAAGAGAAAACTAAATGTAACAAAATATTGTAGAAAAATCAAAACTATGTAGTGCGTACAGCCTATGGCTCTCACAAAAAGAAAATAAATCTAAATAAGAGGAAAAATATAAGAGAAACATGCCGTCATGATGGTCTTAGAAAACGCCATTGGTAAAAGTCGTATCAAGGGATTTCTGTAGTCGGGAAGGGTTCGAACATTATATTTTCGGGACAATATTGAGCTACATGGTATCAACACGTTTTTGGCGCCAAAGCTGCAAAAGGGCCAATCCATATGAAGTCACACAACATGATTCCTTGACCATTATTAAATAGTTTATTTTTTGTGTGGTGTGAGCCTCATATGTTGACAGTTGAGAACCACTGTTATATAATTTTTACTATCACCGATTTGAAGATGGCGGGCATTTTTTTTATCATGGTGCGCGTCATTTTCTCCATTCGTAAGCATCATCGGCAACTTT
Source organism: Lepisma saccharinum (assembly GCF_977018435.1). Classification (NCBI taxonomy): domain Eukaryota; kingdom Metazoa; phylum Arthropoda; class Insecta; order Zygentoma; family Lepismatidae; genus Lepisma; species Lepisma saccharinum. The sequence goes on from NC_139249.1 coordinate 41,343,399, forward strand.
TGTATCTCAGCTCTGGTCAGTCCTACGACAATGAGACAAAATCTGTGATGTTAACCACATTATAGGCTACAATTATATTTGTGTGTTCCAGCTGAAGAACTCTCAGTGTATGCGAGAGAATGGAGTGGAAGGCCGCGTACTGCAACTGATGGAGGTCATCGGAATCGTGTTCAGCTGGGGTTTTCTTTACGAGCATGAAAATCCCAAGATCGCACAGTACTGATGTATACGCATTCATCCCCATAAAATGCCCTCAGTCTCAGATGAATATCAATTTGTAGCACATTGCCTGCTGTTAGAAACTCGATCACAGCACGCTACTTCAGGCGCTCCACCGACATTGCATGTTTACATGATGCCATTTTCCTCGCTATAGTTCAGCACCCCCTGGCGATAGAAGTTTGAAACGTTCAATGGAGAAGCGGGAAAGTTTTATACGTGCAATGTATGGTTACCCAAAATTAAAAATGCGTTTACAAGGTAACAAAGAAAAAAAACATAGGAAGCTTTACTTTTCAGCACGCCCTCGTATATATACTTTATTGCAGAGCCATTTCAGGATTGTAATGTTGTTCATTGACATTCCAAATTACAGTTTGCAGAATTTTAACACAAAATGTTAATAAGAAATGAAATTAGGCATACCATATTTAATGCAAAATATTGAAATTTTCACGAGTTTTGTATCTCTTAAACCAATTGAATCTCGAACTCAAAATTTTTACTGAAGTTACTTATCGTGGAGTACTGTATTGTGTACAAATTTCACATTTTTAAACAACTCCCCACCAGAGATATTTAACCCTGAACTTGGATCTTTTTAAGAAAAAGTACATGTTTATGATCCTGAAGAGAAGAAAGGAGTAAAGTCTCAAGCTTCAAATAATTTTGACTCACACTATTGGTACTTGCACAAAAGAATTCAAGAGTCAAACAAACTGCCTTCCCACTAAAACAAATGTCCAAAAATGTCATTTTGAGCGATTAAAATACACAATTATGACCTTAAAATTTATTATGAAGGAATAATATTTAGAAAATTACACACAAATATAATTGTAGCCTATAATGTAGTTAACATCACAGATTTTGTCTCATTGTCATAGGACTTACCAGAACTGAGATACAAACGTTGCCGCTGATGCTTACGAATGGAGAAAATGACGCGTAGAATGATAAAAAATGCCCGCCATCCTCAAATCGGGGATAGTAAAAATTATATAACACTGGTTCTGAACTGTCAACATATGAGGCTCACACCACACAAAAAATAAACTTTTTTAAAAATGGTCAAGCAACCATGTTGTACCACTTCATATGGATTGACCCAAAATAGAAGCTGGAACAGAGTAAATATCGCGGAACCCTATGAAAGTATTGACACCCCATTAAATTAATATTCTCGAAAGCCTGCAAAGAAATATATGTAAATATTTTCTTGCTTACTTTCCTTGTATTAATGCATTACAAAAATGTGTGTTCGGTGTTTTCATGAGGTAATTGTGAAGAATTATACCATAAGTGCACTACAAAGACATAAAAACAGTATTCTCAATAGTGATTAGATTAATAATATCATTTCTTAAAATATAATGCTTACTGTTTGTATACTGCTTAATTTAAAGCAGGTGCATCATTTTGATGATGTAGTTCTATTAGCAATATTACTGTATTATTTATTCCCTGTATGTTGTAATAAATGTAGTAAGTATACTTAATAGTAACACTTTGAACATTTTTCGATAAAACAGAAAAATAAATAAGGTCAAATTCGCATATTGTCGCAACACAATTTTACTTTAGCAAGGGAAATTTCCACTTAAGATAAAATCCATGTTCATATTCAATGGATTACTATTACTGGGCGAGTCTGTTAAAAGAGGCCCCGTGGAAAATGTGCTCCTTGCATGTAGGCAACCCTGGTACACCGAAGAGAAGAGCGGGGTAGAGAACAGTCCAGGATATCGGTGCCAAGCAATTTAAACAACTTGACATAAACGTAAATGAATGAAACATCACTTCTGTAAATACAGTACAGCGTGACAACAACCTACCTAGAGGAGATGCTGGAAATGTCCTCCGTTGACCTCGAGGCACGTGTGCGGACGATACCACATGTTCTGAAATACACGGGTGAGGACATCCTGCGGGATGGCCTGGATGGCTGTGATAATGTTGTTCTGGAGTTCTTCGAGTGTGTGAGGGTTGTTGCTATACACCTGTCCCTTTAGAGTTTCCCACAAGAAGAAATCACAGGGTGATAAATCTGGAGAACGAGGTGGCCAAGGTTGGTTCGTGCCAACGGCTGATGACTCGATTAGGCCGGAACACTGACTCAATGCTTGTGATCGTTGCACATGCTGTATGCACCGTGGCTCCATCCTACTGAACGTAAGCGTTCCTTCGCTCATCCTCAGTTAGTTGTTCAACAAACACGTTGAATATGTTACTGATATTGATTGGATTAATTTGTTGTTTTAAGTCCACTTTATGCACAGTAAGGCTAATTGGGACTGGACCTACAGTTTAAAGTGGGATCCCAACCACTATGTACCTCCAACGGGAATCGAACCCGGGACCCCTTGATTACAAGGCGACGACGTTACCACTGCGCCATCGGGGAGGCCTATGTTACTGATGTAACGAGCCGAGTTCACAGTCTCATGGAAGAACACGGGAATGATGCGGCGTGACGACACGGCAAACCAGACACCGAGTTTCTGGGCGTGCAGTGGAACCTCCATGAACACGTGTGGATTGTCACCTGACCAGTGTCGCCTGTTCTGGGAGTTTATGAAGCCTGACAGATGGAACCATGCTTCATCGGAAATGAACAAGTAACCATCCTGCAGCACCTCCGGAGCTATATTGGACAGAAAGCACTCACAAAACTGCACACTAGCTGCCTTGTCCACATTCCGCACATGATGCATCACGGTAACTTTGAATGCGTGCAAGTTCAAGTCCTGCTTCAGGATCCGCATAGCGGTTCACTGGAACACCTGCAACTGTTGTGCCAAACGCCGAGATGATTTTCGTGGCCTGAGTATCATTAGCTGCGCTGCGTCACCCACCTTTGCCTCAGTGAGGACAGTCTTTGGACGCACTTTTGGCCTATTCAGCACGGATCCGGTTTCCCGCCATTTTGAAATCAATTTTTGCATTACTGATTCGGTTGGGGCCTTTGCTGGAAGTCCATTCACCGTGAACTCCGTCGTAAACAAATCTGCACACTGTTTCCAAGACCAAGACGTGCATAAGTCTCGACAACAAAGATATTCTGCTGCACCGTTAACACCATGCTGACCCACCGCACCGCACTCACAACTTTCTCGCCGCTCAACTGCACTCAACTGACCTGCAGCGTGCAAGGTCACTACTGGACAATTTCTTTTCAATCCCCCTCTATGTCATGTTGTCGAAACAGCTTGGCACCGATATCCTGGAGTGTTCTCTACCCAGCTCTTCTCTTCTACCCTGCCGAAAAACACTGTATTAGAATAATTCCAACTTCCGTGGCACCAATACTCTGCCCCCCCCCCTTTGTTTTCCCTCTCTGAGGCTCAGAGACAAATTTACATGTAAACATGGTTTCGTATAGCCGACTCAAAACAATACACATAATTTATTCATTTCCAACAGTGACTGCGATTAGGAACTACCCCCTCACTTTTTGCGCCCCACTGTGGCCTTTTAATGCTTAGCCTTCTCACAAGAAAAAAGTAAACTGTCCCTGCTCCCCTCCACAATTTTGTCACCCAATCGTGGGAGTGTTATTAACAAGAAATTTGCTAGGGAATTTGAGCAATTATTTTTATTATACTTATTCACCGAACACCATTTCCTTCAAATTTTCCCACGCCACTTCACCTGCCATTTGCTTCGCTTCAGCAAAGTTGCCTCCATCTCTCGCGTGGACTGCGATCGCCAACACTTTTTGAAATATGCTCCGTCTGCCGCTGTTTGCAGCACGCGAGGGGAGAAAATGTATTCGCTTTTCTGGCTTGTATTATTATGGACTTCATTCGCACAGCCAGCGCGCATACTACCACCACCAGCCATGCGCTGAAATGCACTTTTGCAATCCCGTTCCATTCGAGACCGTGCGACAGAGTCGACGCTATCCACACATCAGTGCAAATAGAGGGATTTTTATAAATGGAAACTTTCAATGTTATCTTGCCCTTCTCACCGTGTTCCAAGTATGGCAGGGACAAGAAAGAAGGGCGGACAACTGAAAGCGAAACTGGTGTTTTAAACATTGTCTTGCATTGTCATTTGATTACACACACAACATCAACAATTCTCACCTACTCCTCTTGCCAGATGCTCTTTCTTCAATGGCTTCTCAGGAGACAATAAACTGGTGAACAAGTCAAAGTTGGAAGTAGAACTTCGGGCAGTTTGCGAATGGTGGCTTCTTTCGACTTGTCGAAGATTTCAAACCTCAAATCTTTTCAGGCATCTTCTGGGAACAAAAATGTATTCCTTTTTACTATTCAGTTCACTCCATAATTTATTACATAATAATACTAAAGAAATTGTATTTGAATTGAATTGCATTGAATTTTAATTTTCATTCCTCCTATGTAAGTGTGACGTGACACATTTTTTGACCTGATTTTTGGATTCAGTGGGTTGAAATTGCTATTACTGTAACTTCTAGAGAAATAAATAAAATTTATTGGCTAGTGTTATTTGTCCACGAACACATATTCACATTTCAAATGAAACCTACAATGCGAGAATTTTGGTCCTTCTTGTGTTCACTCATCATTAATTCTTGGTTTGCATGAGTACACATTATGCATTTAATTATAATACAAGCCATACTTACTTTCGTTTTCCTGTTGATTAAATTTTGGCTTTCAGAATTGTAAGAAGCCAAAGAATTCTGCAAACATTCAAAGACAGCAACTTTTCCCTCTGCAATTTTTTTGTAATATAAGCTCTACGGAAACGATTATCATGCAGGCATTGTAGTACTGTTTTATTGTCGTAAGCCATCAATGTAAATGTTCTGGGGCACGAATAACGTGGAAGCGATATTGCATTTTTTTTTATTACCGGAATTGTACACACGAAATTAATTAATACTACGAGTACAACCTATAAATGGTACGTCCAAAAAGTCAAAAACACCCATGATTCGGTTAGATTAGACTACCAAGAGAAACAATAGTCTTCATAATGTGATTTCGATGGGGCGCGTTCGTTTGAATCCCCACTTGTCGAGGTTAGGACTAACCACCTTCTATTTAATTACGGAGTAAAACATCAAACAATATCGCATCAATTCTATAATAATTATTAGAGATATTCTTCGCTCGAGTAGGATACAGGGAATGCTAACTATTTTCGGACGGGCTTATCATCAGTGGTTATAACTAACATGATGCTCTTTGTTCTCTGTTTTCTCTCACATTCTTTCTTCCCTTGTTCATTTGTCTCCTTCTACCCTTTCTCTATCTTTTCATTCTCCTGTTTTATGGTATTTCTTTCTGATTCTCTTTCTCTCTCACTTTATTTTATTTCCCTTCTTTCTTTCTTTGTTTATTTAATCCTGTTCCTTTCTACGCCTGTTCTCTATTTCTTCTTAAATTTCATTCTTCTTGCTTCTCAACATTTGTAACTTTTCTTTAACTCTGTTAGATTCTTTCTGTTCTTTCTTTCTTTATTCCTCTGTTTTTCATTGCCGTGATCAGTTGTAAATGAGTTTCAAAATTTCTCCTGTATGTTATTTGAGTGCTCCGGAGATAGGCATTGTCAACCAGCCCTTGATTAAATATGTATAAAATGCAAGTGCTTCCATATGTTTAAATCTATCCCCTAGTGTACATTTCGGAACTGAATATCTCTCACGTGCTTTCCTAATTGTCATTTCCTTAGTCATTACTTTCTGCATATCTTCTTTCATGCTGCTCTCTTCCCATTTTCCTCGAATCTTTTTCATACTTATCTAAAACAAAACACAATCATAAGAATCCACGTCTCGCTGATCATCAGGGGCGGTCCGTGAATTTTACAGCAAGGGAATCACATGCCGTATGAAATTGAAACAAGCATTATTATTATTATTATTATTATTATTAATATTATACTTATATTAATATTAAATACATCTGGTTCCAAAAAACACTCGTCAAGCTTCGACCTTGCAAAATGTAAACAAATAGGTGAACGACGTGAAGAAATCAGTGCAAGGTCAGAATCCATCTACTAGGTTAGCAGTGCAACGCAATGCTTTTCTCAGAGAGCTCTATTTGTGACTCGACTTCATCCTGAAGTTTCAAATACTGACCTTCAGCAATATATTGCTGAAACTTCTTCCGTAAAGAAAATGGTATGTACAAGGCTGAAAACTAAATATGATTCTTACTCTTCTTTTCATGTATCTGTTTCCCAGGATGACTATGATGTACTATTCGATGAAAATATGTGGCCTAAAGGGGTATTAGTAACAAGGTTTTATGGCGAATTGAAAAATGACAATATAGTTGCCAACAAAGACAAAAGTGTATCTGATACAAATAGTAACAGTAAGTCTGGAGAAAACTCAACTTCAAAAAACTAAATGGTTCTTTCCTTAAAAATAATATGATTAAATGTTTTTATCAGAATGTTAGAGGAATTAACACCAAATTTGAAACATTAGTAAGCAATATAAATATTGAAAATTATGATATAATTTTTCTTACAGACAGTTGGTGTAAACAAGATAGAGATTATTTTATAGATTTAGATCCAATGTACAGGGTGCTACGAAAAGATAGAAATCTGGATTTAAACAAACAGAAATCTGGTGGTGGTGGTTGTCTTTTATTTATTAAAAACAAGATTCAGTTTATGATCTTGGAATCACCTTTTACAGAATTGGATGTAATTTGGATAAAATGACTGTCTAATAATTCTGATCCAACCATAATAGGATTGCATTACTTGCCACCTGATTTAAACTGTGACTTGTTTGCAGACTACTTTGATTGGGTAGTTCAAGAGATGTTAATGAAACACAATAAAATAATTTTAGTTGGAGATTTTAATGCTGGTGGAATTGACTGGGCTACTGGAAATTTGTATTGCTCTAATTATTATGTTAAAAGAAAGGCTGAAAAAATTGTTGAAATCGCAACACTTTCAAATCTAATTCAGCACAATGTATCGTATGACCCTTCACTGCCTTTTAATGTTTTAGATCTTCTACTCACTAACATTTCAACTTGTAACATTAGTTTTAATGAACATCCTTTATCTAAAATTGATAAGTTTCATCCACCGTTTTCATTTTATTTTGAATTGGATAGGTCTAAAAAAGACAATACAGATACAAGGGAAAATAATATTTATAGATGTCTTAATTTCACCAGAGGTGATTATGTGAATGTTTATAATGAATTGTTACATTTGCCATATATGGTTGAAATATCTAATGATGTACAACAATCTGTTATGGAACTGACTAGAAATGTCTATGCAATATTAAAAAACAATATTCCTTCAAAAGTAAAAAGAACAAACAATCAACTGCCTTGGATGACAAGGAAACTAAAGAGAATGATCAATAAAAAGAGAAGGTATCATGATAAATTTAAAATTACAAGTAAGTGTGAATATTACAGTACTTATTCCAATTAAGGAAAGATGTTAAAAAGGAATATTCTAATGTAAACTAGCATTACTACTCCTCCTTAGAAAACAATGTTAATGGTGACAAGAATGCTTTTTGGTTTCACTTTAATAGAAAGAAGAGAGAAAATACTATCACTGAAATTATTCATGATAATGATGTACTGTTCAATGAATATGATATTGCTAATGCTTTTAGTGAGCTTTTTCACAAATCTTTCTCAAAAAGAAGTCATGTAAATTTTAAAAATATTAATCTTCATTCATACACCAATTTAAATGATGTACCCGTTATCTTGGAAAAGGATGTAAGTGATACAATTAACAAACTAAAAGGCAGGTCTTCAATAGGTCCTGATGGCATACCTAATTTTATTTTGAAAGCAAACAAAGATGTTTTTGTACCATTGTTAACTAAAATTTACAACACGTCACTTACTTCTGGAATATTTCCAGATATCTGGAAAAATGTGTTTATTGTACCTGTAACTAAAAACAAAGATGGAAAAGCCAATGATCTTAATAATTATAGACCAATTACTATATTAAATTCCATGGCAAAGGTTTTTGAACACATAATTGCTGACTATTTGTCTTTTTCGTTTAAACAATATATTGATGGAAATCAGCATGGATTTTTTAGAAAAAGGTCTACTATTACAAATGTATTAGTTTTAATAGACTCTCTTAAATCTAACATTAGGAAGCAATCCCAGACCGATATTTTATTTATTGACTTGGCTAAAGCCTTTGATAGTGTCAGCCATCAGCTATTAATTTACAAACTCGACCAAATGGGATTATCACCATTTGAAATGGTTTTCCAACTTTTTAGTAAATAGAAGTTTCTCTGTTAAGATTGGTGAAACAACTTCTTCTAAAAAAGAAATACTTTGTGGAGTACCTCAAGGGTCGCCACTTGGCCCAATTCTGTTCGCTGCTTTTATCAATGATGTTACATTATGTTTTAAATCTAGCACATGTTTACTATATGTAGATGATATAAAAAATTTTAAGAGTATTTTAACAAATAATGATGTCGCTCAACTTCAGGCTGATCTCGATAGAATGGCATATTGGTGCAACATTAATGAAATGGAAATTAACTTGAAAAAGTGCAATGTTTTAAGATGTACTAAGAAAGTTCATTATATAGTCTCCAACTATTTTATTTATGAAAATAAAATCCAAGTGTGCGACAGTCATAAAAACTTAGGAATATTAATAGACTCCTCTCTCATATTTGATTAGCATATTTCAGAAATTTGGAAAAGAGCAAAGAGAATGCTTGGTTATATATTTTCTCATGGATAGTAAAAAGGAAGATACCTTAATATTCCTGTATAAAACGATAGTTCGTTCTATTCTTGAATAAGCAAATGAATTATGGTTTCTGACTGCAACCAGTCACCTTCAAAAAGTTGAATCAGTTCAAAAACTTTTTATCAGGTTATTATGCACAAAGTTTAAAAAAATTACTATGACCAACATTACTCTGAATGGTTATCACAGTTGAATATGTTTTCCTTAGAAGAAAGAAGAAAAATGAAAAGGATAAATTTTGTAGAGAAGATATTAAATTTCCAAGTTGACAGTGAATACTTTTTGAATAGTATAGCTTATAAAATTCCCAGATATTCCCATAGGTATATCTCAGTTCTCACATGCCTAAACAAGGCAAGAGGTTTAGTAGCTGATCTTGTTGAAACCTACAATTTGAATTTATGTTGATGTATAAGATTGTAGGATCCATTGTTTTATTTTATAATTATGTATTCAATTTTTTTAATTTTGTGTAACCAATTTTGACATAGTGATATACCTGGTTGTTTAATCGTTATCATCACTTCAATAAATATGATTATTATTATTATTAGAACAATACACAGTTGATTGCACAATATTATATATAACAATAAACAATTATTAGTATCAGAGATATAATAGATCTCGTGGAAAACTGTAACTTGAAGTGTAAATATGCTAACTTGTTATGTTATGTTATTCTACAGCTTACGTATTTTATTCGTATAACTTTGTACTTCTGTATTTGACTTAGTGCTGTATTAGGTTTCATACTGTGCTCAACACTTAAAATAAACGATTATTATTATTATAATGATTATTAACTGTTCTTTATGAATTCTTCTATCACTAGATTGTAGAATCCATCTTCATTTTAATTTCAGTTTACAGCTTCTTCTCTCTCCCAGTCCCGATTAGCCTTACTGTGCACAACGTGGACTTAAAACACCAAATCAACCAACCAACCAATCAGCTTCTTCTCAATTGCTGCCCTTGGGTATTTCTGCGGTAACCGTTAATTCGGCGAAGTGCTGAAAATGACACTAGCACTAGACACCGGAATTCTTGAAATTAATTAACACACGTAACTTGAAAGAAAGCAGAAGATGAGGAAGCGGGTTTCTTAAAATGAAACAAAAGTTATTGTACTCCCGTCCAGATATCAGAGGAATTAGCGACACTTATTGCTCTTCTGAGACGAGCGAAGACAAAATGTTGACCATTAACTTAATTTCAATGGTCAGAAAGTGTCTTCAGAAAAAAACGTTCCTCGCGTTCTTCACATCAACTAGTTCTGATCTCCAGTTTCTGCTGTTGACCTTCTTGCAAGTCTATTCACCCTCTTCATTTGAATCCACCCTCTCGGATGGCATAGTGGTAACACCGTCGCCTTGTAATGAAGGGGTCTTAAGTTCGATACCCCGTGGAGACACATAGTGATTCGGTGACACTTTCGACTGTAGGCCCAGTTCCGATTAGCCTATCTGTGTATATAGTGGATTTCAAAGAAAAAAGCATTTGAAAATAGGACGCAAAGCCTTCTATGTTTAATAAATAATATATTTATGGATTGAATTATACGTATTAGCATTATTATTACAATAAATAATTCCAAATGTGAGTTAACCCATAGCCCGCTACGAAGGATCGTAGCGGCCTATGGTTAACCGAAGAGGAGAGAGAGAGAGAGAGAGAGAGAGAGAGAGAAATTTTCACCTGGTAGCCAGTAGCGGCGATTAGGTGCCAAAAATGGGGGTAAGGACAATTTACTTTCTCTTAGTAGACAAGTTTGAGTTTGGTGTTTTGTTTTAAGTCCACTTTTATTCACATATAGACTAATTGGGACTGGACCTACAGTTTAAAGTGGTATCCGAACCACTATGTGCCTCTACCGGATCTGGGTAGACATAGTGTAGGAGAAAATGTGGAAATAGTGGGGAGGGGAGCAACTGTCCCCCATGCTCCTCAAATCGCCGCCACTGCTGATAGCCTTGCATCAATGATTATAAAACTAAAAGTTCCAAGTATTGTAGACTGCAAGCTTCTGGACACTGCCTCTCTACACAACAGACACATTCATTTATGCAAGGACAAAAATAAAATTATTACAAGTTTGCAAAATCGTTGATGTTATTTTCGTAACTTTTTATAGGTTCACATTTAAAAATTTCATGGCTTGAAGGGGGGGGGGCATGGCCCCCGTGGACTCTCCCCTGGGCCTGTCTGTGTGTGTGTGTGTGTGTGTGTCTGTCTGTCTATCTGTCCGTGTGTGTGTGTCCATAAATAATTGTATTAAATGCAGCAACATAGAGGCACAATAACTGATACTCCTAGAATTACACTAAGGGTTTCTTTCGGTAGGTCTTGACACACACCTATACGCCCCTGTTTCGTCAATACAATAAAACAGTGAGATGAAATGATAACCAAGACTGTTTGGTATCACTATTTAACTTATATGTTATGCCCAAATTAGAGTATGCATCTGTAGTGTGGAGTCCACAAACGAATAAACAAATATATCTTACTGAAAAGTTGCAAATAAATTCAGCCGTTATGTAGTTTTTAGGATAGGTGGCGCACACCCAAAGATGACACCTTATAACGAATTACTTATTAGTGGTGCTCGGAAGTTGAAGACCTTAAAACAGCCAAAAAAGACCTATAAAAATACCTATATATATAAAAAAAGAACCTAAAAACGGAAAAAAGTACCTATAAATGTGATGCAAATTAATTAATAACTTCAGTTTTAATTACATATTTAATGAATAATAATAAAAAAAAAAATTCTGGTGGTATGGAACACAGTGCGAAATAACTAAAAGCTTCAAAACAAGAGAAAGTTGCCACTTACAGCGCGACCTTCCAGACAAATTACGGTTAAAGGACCTTGTACCTTACCTGCTTCAGTTGTCCAAAAATATATTTATTTATTTCTTTTTTATTTCTTTACTACAGAAAGGATATTTAAAAGGTGATGAAATGATGATTCGAATTGAGAATGGGCAGTAAAAACGTAGTGGAAAGAAGGTGAAGTTGCAAAAAAAAAAGCCGTTAAGACCTAAAAAAAAAAGGCTAAGAAAGGACCAATAAGCCTGTTGCGAAATCCGGTCTGTTGAGGACCATTTTTATGAACGATGAATCCGGTCCGGTAGGACCATTTATGATTGATGATCCTAGTCGGCAGGATTTAAATGTAAGCAAAATTGTAGGTTACTACTTACACCTCTCTGGAATGGATTGTGTCAATTATAGGGCTAAGTTCACCGCAATCTTCTTGAAGTTGTAAAGAAAAATACAGGTACACACTGATAACCATAACTATATATTATAATTTATACACACAACACGAAATCACACTTCCCTGCACTCCGGTCTAGGGAAAACTGTTTTACACAAAGTTTGCAGCTGGTGACACGATAACACGCCACTAAAAACATAGCCACGTTAGGCTTACGATATCCGTAACTGTCCGCGACGATTTCCAGTTGTTGCCCGAGTGGCTCCTCCGCGCACACTGAAACTGTAGAGTGCAAGATATGGCAGTAACAAGACACCGCGCTCAGAATGAATTAGCCAATGGGAGTGCAGGTTTCTTATGGCATTTGATATACACAAATAAACAATTGAAGCTATATGCAGACATAAAGAAAGAATAAACGTGGTTAGTTTTATAGATAAATCTCCAACAAAGCCAAAAAAAAACGCCGAAAAAGGCAAAAAAGGACAAATAAAACACACCTTTTTCTGGCCTACAATGACCCAAAATGAACATATATTACTATGTTGGGCCTCGTCTTCGAACACTAGGAAAAAAAAGGATTTTTCTTCAACTTACGAGCTCTACTTATTAGATTAGACATTGCCTCCCTTGCACACAGAAGAACGATACATCATACACCTTTTTCCTTTCAAACTTCTCAACGACAAATTTTTATGTCCTCCATCCAAAATTGCGATCAAGAGAGCAACTCCTTACCATTTCCCCCGTACAAAATCCGCCCCCTGCGAAGAATGTGTAGCTTGTATAATGATTTGTTAGAGAAAGGAATACACCTGAGTCCAAACGCAATATATATATATATATATATATATATATATATATATATATATATATATATATATATATATATATATATATATAAGTGTGTGTGTGTGTGTGTGTGTGTGTGTGTACATATATATATACGCATACACACATATACATACGTAGATACAAGATACATACATGTATATGTTATACGTGTGTTTATATGTGCCTTAATTTTCCATGAATGTTTGGTATTTTCTTAAGGGGTGAATTATTTCCCTCTATATATCTAGTGATGCATACATACATACATATTTGTAAATTAAAATTAAGTAATCTAACGTTTAAATTATTTTTGACAAGTGTTTCGTGCAGAACATGGTCACTGAGGAAATTTATATAAAATATGCACTTACCGTTCTTAAATTTGAACTTTTTAATTTCAAGAATTAAGTAAAATTAATGTTTGACTCCAAGATGAAAATTTAACCTTCGAACTATTTAGAAGGTACTGAAGTCTTTATGAAATATGACCAAAATATTATTATACAAAGACTTTAGTTTTCCATAAATAATTGATTTAGTGGAATTGCATATGAATCGATTTTATTGTTTCTGCGTCACTTTCACTACAAAGTCCTTGCCTACGTAAATAACATAATAGTTGTCAAGAAAAGAAAGTCTTAGTGAGTGTAGTGATGTAGTAGCCACCACGATTGATGTAACAAAACAACAAATCGATTGTTAAAGCTTTAATGTTTGTTGTTAGTGTAATAAGATACCAATGATGGTGCTGATCAAGATCGATTGCCTTCCGCCAATATTTGCATGATCATGCTTAGCGTTGCTTTACAGCAAATCTTTTACACTGTAGATAGCAGCGTAAATTGGTCTTAGCTTTGGGAAAGGGGGAGCTAAACATGAAACCTATGTCTAAGAACGTTAAAATTCAAAATTTTGTAGACTTCCCCCCTTCCCCTTGTCACCCAAGTTACACCTATGACTGTAGATAATATACAGGGTGTCTGGAGTGGGACTGACAGATTTTAAGAGTGTGTTATTTGAATATGGTAAGGAGTAGCTAGAAACAAAAACATTCATTTTGAAAGCAAGCTCACCAAGTTTTATTAGAAGCAGTTACAGCTCAGTATAGCTCCACATGAGCTCCGTTTGTTGCACTGAGAATGTCCAGCCAGTATTCAATGTCCCTCCAAGTGTTCTGTAGCATCTGAGGGGTTACAGAAGCAAGAGCATTCCGAATGCGTGCCTGTAGTTCTTGTAGATCATCTATCTTTTGGCCAGAATGCGCAATGTCTTTGATGTACCCCTAAGAGAAGTCTAAGAGGTAGCATCAATCTTCTTGCAGAATGTCAATCGCATATGAATGTCTTTTCTACTTATCATCTGGCTTAATTTATGACAACTGCATCTTGTATGCGTACAGACGTAACCTTTTGTGCACGACTTCGTGAACAGAGGACCTTGAAATTCCTAGCTGCCTGCTCCCCTCCCTTATTGGCTTCCATAGGCTGCGCGTGCTTTTTCCTGCACCGATGACATTTTTGTTTGCGCGCCGCCATCGCTACCAAACTCACCAATGTACCGTAACGATTTGTAGAATCTTTGAAAATGTAAAGTACAAAGAACTCCAAATCACAGACATTTATCCATCACTTTTCCAGACAGGAAATATCTACAAACATCTAAGGAATGTCTTGTCCGACATTGCCGAGCTTCCTTGATCGCCATCATTGTAAACAGGTGTAAACAATTGCAATCAAGGACGAGACTACAGTAACTGAGTCGGCAGTATTGAGTAAATTCGATCGGAATAAATGTCTGGGAGGACGTGGGTGAGTGGTCAGTCAGTCACAGTCGGTTTTAGAACGAACATTGAGAGGAGAGTTACGAGCATTATATGGAGAGAGGGAGAAGTACGATTGGAGGAAGAACGTGTTGAAACAAGTCACGAGTCAGACTCTTTGTACAGTCCGGACCATAACCTCTCATCGCAGATCTTCAGCTGCTGTGCAGAGACAGTTTGGTAGACATACCTTTCCAATAGCCATGTTGATCCAGTCTTTTGGGGTTTGAAACTTAGGTGTTGTGTTTTGCCATTTAAGTGTATAACTAGTACCTCTCCCGCCTTACGATCAAGCTCACCATGGGTGGCGAGTTGCGGATGAATGATCAGTGAGCTACATCAACCCAGTTCGATCCCACATACCGAAGGGTATGTTACGTGGATGGAGATGCGGTTTCTTCTCATTTTTTAGGAAATGAAAAGAGACGTTACGTGTTGTGGCTGCGAGATTTCATTTACTTCACTTCCGAATATATGAAAATTGCGAAGTTAGGCGCTACGTTTAAGATACGCGAGAATTTTCATGCGCTTCATTTAAAAATGCACGAAAAGTGAAAGTACACTTAAATTTTTACCAGAATTAAGATTTTATCATTTGCACAGTTACGCATGCATTTCAAAGCATAATCTGTAGGGTTGTACGTGAAATTCGTGTTAAACATATCATTAGGGGGAACATTTGTATGTTACGATACTATTGTTTTGTAATGCTTTGTTAACAAAAAGCTCGGTTTGTTGAAATGTAATAACTATTTAAAAACTGTCAGTTAAAATCTGGACACCCTGTATATGTCACTTTCTGAAAGTCAAATACAAATGAATGCCCTCTATCTGTTATTGTTTATGTACGTACTTGAAATCAAATATACTGTAAAAGTTTTCGATTTTGCAACCATTTCATCTCCAATGCAGGACCGGATTTTATGCATTTTGTGTGTGTGTGTTTGTCTTCTTGTTGTAAGCCCACTTTATGCACAGAAAGGTTCATCTAGACGGGAAATCAGGGTTGATAAAGGTCCAGGAACCATAAATTCTAATGGGTATTATTGGATTCCAGTGCAGGACCGAAATCTTTTTTTCTCGCACAATTTAAATTCGGTCCAAGTTGCGTATTGTTTAATTGAAAATAAGTTCCTGGACCGTATTTAAATTCATTCTGAAAAAAGGTCCCTGGGTCGTATTTAAATTAATCCGGAAAAAAGGTCCCTGGACCGTATTTAAATTGAGCCGGAGAAAAGGTTCTTGGAACGTATTTAAATTAATCTGAAGAAAAGGTTTCTGGATCGAATCCAAATTATTTATAGATAAGAAGTTTCATTACGGTCCAGAACACATTTACACTTGCTGGTTTCCTCTACTGGACCGGAATTGAATTTATTTAAATTCTTGGCCCTTTAACAATGCTGCTGAAAATACTGTTTGAAGTGATATCTAAATCACTGTGCCATGTGCCTCCACCGGGAATGGAACCAGAACCGGATTTCAGATGTCACCGCCATCAGGCAAAATAAAGATTACCGAGACTATTTGTGAGAGAAACGAATCTCTCTCTTGGTATATAATTCACGCACTAACTACATTCACTATATGGGGTCTGTGGAGAGAGATCGCGCATAACGGTAGATAATGGGAGATAGCAAGTGGCGGAGCAAAGGAGTGCACGTAGCTGTAAACACGTGGTGCTTGCAGCCGCGTTTCCTTTCATGCGTTCAATCAACGATCACTCTCAAGTCCTTCCTGTGAAGAGTACGTTTTAGTTATCATGCTTCAGGGATCTCAGGATCAGATCGTAAATATGCATTCCGTACATCGACACATTTTAATTTATTTATTTATTTCCCTTCAACAGAGACAAAAGTGTCCGAATAAGGGAATGTAGTATTACAATGTTACATTTACATTTACAATGTGTACACACATGCACACTCTCTTTCCTTCCTCCTTTACACAAACACATGCATAAACATAGGCATACAGAGCATTCCTTGACATTCGCTACGAAACTCGGCGGCAAGCGGCCCGGCGTCAGCGCTTGTCTTTCCCGGTGAACGGGGTCCGCGACAGTCGCACGCTACTGTCTGTTTTCTTTCGCTCTCCCTGCCTTCGCTGTCTTTCCCTTTCTGTTGACGTTGCAGTCTGACGCCAGTATAATCCTTCCTCGGAAGTTGTGCTGTGTCGTGTCCGTGTGTTGAAGATTGTGGCTTAATATGCCACCACAAAAGTTTATATTACAACAAAGGATTTATCTTGTCGAGTGTTACTTCGGAAAGAAGAATTGTGTAGAAGTGCGACGACGTTTTGCAACAAAATTTCCTGTGGAAAGAAAAATGGGAAATCTAAAAAAATGTAGTATACAAAGACAATCCACACACCATCCGTGAGTTAAAAAAGAGTATTGTACTAGAAATCGGGAGAATTACAGTTGACGAACTTGCACGTGTAAATGCCAATTTCCTTCGGAGATACCAGGAATGTGTTGCTGCAGAGAGACATCATTTTCAACACCTTCTGAAGTCAAGGTTAGTACACAATATGAAAACTGTAATTTTAATAGTAGACTCTAGCGACTGTCGCGGACCCGTTCACCGGGAAAGACAAGCGCTGATGCCGGGACGCTTGCCGCTGAGTCTCGTAGCGAATGTCAGGGAATGCTCTGTATAATACATAATCAGGGCTCCCGGGTTCGATACCAGGTGGAGGCACATAGTAATTCGGATCCCACTTTAAATTGTCCACTCTCGATTAGTCTT
This sequence comes from Lepisma saccharinum, assembly GCF_977018435.1. Lineage (NCBI taxonomy): Eukaryota > Metazoa > Arthropoda > Insecta > Zygentoma > Lepismatidae > Lepisma > Lepisma saccharinum. Next base: position 41,360,977 of record NC_139249.1, read on the forward strand.
ACTGAGCATAAAGTGGACTTAAAACATCGACTCAATCAGTCAATATAATATATATATACAAGGTGTCATTTTAATGGCGCCCACGGACCACGGAAACGTATAGAGGGCATCAAAACAAACAACTTTTCTCAGTAACATTTTTCTCGTTGGTGCATCATTTCGGCGCTACAGTCGTTCAAAAAAGCCCATTTTGCCGCCTGGATGATGGCAACCCAACACAACATTTCATCGTATCTGTGACGTCATTTCCTGCGGCTAAAAGGCGCACGGCAGGGTTGCAAGGAACACACAAATTTTGTGAAAAATTACAAACTACCAACCACATTATTAGCTGTAAAACGAAGTGAAAAGCGCGTCCAGTAGACCGAACATCATAGCCTACCAGCCAGAAGACCAGCAGTCATCTCAGGGGAAGGGAGAAGTGAACCAACGATATGAGAAATGGTAAAAACGTATTCAAAATGAAGTGTCAATATCGGATTTTGTCTCAGCCTACATGTCAAATATCAACAACAATAAATTTTATTGGACTTACAGCTTACATGTGGCTGTTTACGCCCAGCTACAGGTCAATTATATTTGCAAATCTCGTTGCAAGGTTGATATCTTCAGGTTTGTGTTACGCGTTGTGGAACTTTTGTGCTGATAACGGAAGTATCCGAGGTTCACGTTGTTACATTACGGCTAAAACACGTATAACCACAGTAACAATCTAATGATCAATCAATAGCGATTATACTGCCCTAACAGTTGCAAACTATTACATGTGTATCCGGTGCGTAGATAAACACAGTCGGCGGAGAGCTTGTATTACTACTACTTATATCCCTGTACTTTAAACCATTTTTGCCATTGCCTCATAATGCCCTGAATATACATTATATTATGTGTTGCTTACCTTTGGAATTTTGAGTTCTTTCATTTCTATTTTGCCATCTGTTCAGTGTGTCACAGACAACTAGTATCAGAAGGATGAAGTGGATAGACTAAATTGTATGCGAACTTAGGAACTAGATTTGCAAATATTTGACATGTAAGCTGAGACAAAATTCGATATGACCACTTTAACTTGAATTCTATTTTCTTTCTACCATTTTTCGTATCGTTTTCCTGTTGGGTTGCATAACGTGTTTTCTCGTCATGTGTTACGGTACATAATGTGGCTGATTGTAGCTATGACATTTTTCACAGAACATGTGTGTTCCTGGCAACCCTGTAACGCATCGCTTCACGACGGGATAAGACGTCACAAGTGCTATCAAAAGTTGTGTTGGGTTGCCATCATCCAGGCGGCAAAATGGGCTTTTCTGAACGACTGTAGCGCCGAAACGACGCTCCAACGAGAAAAATGTTACTGAGAAAATTTGTTTGTTTTGATGTCCTCTATACGTTTCCGCGGTCCGTGGGCGCCATTAAAATGACACCCTGTATATATATATATATATATATTACACACACACACACAATTTGGGGGAAGAGACTTGAAAAGATTTCCATTGCATAAAAACAGCGTTCAGGATTACACGTTTATTACTATTATTATTTTCCTCAGGTACCCAAACTTGTAAATTTGAATAAACCTGCAAATTTGTGGGGAAGGGTCAAGTGGCCCCATTTCCTCCGCCTAGTTACGCATATGTATATGTACATCTTGGTGACAGATGTCAAAATTTTCATAGCTGCCTGTCGAATTAACAAGTATACGACTGCATGCAACATAAAGGTCACACAATTATGATAAAATCGTATTACAAAAATTAGGAGATATTAATTTTCTTCATTTCCTGATTCAATAATCTGTTGCATTTCTTTCATGTATTAGGGCGGATCAAAGAAAACGGAACAGGGGGTCACAGAATGAAATCAACAAGGTTTATTTCAAGCATAATCTCCAAAGTTACACCAGCACTAGTCCCACTGTTTCACCAAGCGGGGCTGAGAACGGAACCAGTTGCGAACATTGTCCGTGACTTCATTGTCCGAGTGGAAGCACCGAGCCTTCAATACCTTTTTCAACGGACCAAAGATATGGAAGTTGCATTTCAATGAATCAGGGCTATACGGTGGGTGTTCCAACAATGTTCACCCAAACGTCGCCAACGTGTTCTTTGTAACAGCTGACGTATGTGGCCGCGAGTTGTCATGCAGCAAAACCACTCCAGAGGACAACAGGCCGAGCAGTTTGGACTTGATTGCTGCTCGGACGATACTGCTGCACAACCGCCTATCCATATCATGTTCTCACGCGCGACTATCTAAGGCGAATCCATTATGCAATAGGGGTTTCCTTCCTTACCTTCCGCTCTACCTCTACACAGGGTTGTCGCCACACACATACATAAATATAACCCAATACATCCACTGTTTCGTTTTCATTTGATCCACCCTCATACATAAGCTTAATGATACATATACTTTTGTCGAAAGTTCCAGGACTAAGCTTGTAAAAAAAACAATTTATTCAACTTACGAACTTATGGTCCTAGGTTCTGTCAAAATAGTCCCCATGGCTATCAATGCACAGCTGTCACCGTTCTGGAGGTCATGGAAGAAAGCAGAGAGAGATTCATCTTGGATGCTTCTAAGCTCATCTGTCACAGGCGTTTGGATTGCTGAAATATCTTCATGACGCTTCCCCTTCAGCGGTGTTTTCACACAGGGAAACAAATAATATCACACGGCGACAGGTCAGGTGAATATTGGGGATGTAGTAGACCAGGGATACGATGCTTGGTCAGATATTCCTGGACTGATAATGCAGTATGGGGCTTTGTATTGTCGTGCAATAAGAACCATTGCCAAGATGCCTACAAATCAGGACGGCACGGCCGAATTAGTTGACAAAAACGTTTCATAACGTCCAAATATTTTTTTGTTTATCGTCTATCCTTCAGGTGCATATACTCTATGTGATCAAAAATATCCGGACACTCACTGGAATTAGGGCGTGAAGTTCGAAGCATCCTCCATCGGATGCATTGGCAATCAATACCATGTGGGGCCACTCTTGACCTTGATGACAGCCTCCATTCTCGCAGGCATACTGATAATCAGGTGGCGAAAGGTATCTTGGGGAATGGCGGCCCATTCTTCGCGGAGTGCGGAGATGAGAAGAGCAGTGGATATTGGTCGGCATGCTCTGGCACGAAGTCGGCGTTCCAAAACATCCCAGAGATGTTCAATGGGATTCAAATCGGTGCTTTGTGCAGGCCAGACCATAAGTGGGACGTTGTTCTCTTGAAACCACTTTCCCACACGGCCGAGAGTGTGGACGGGTGCATCGTCATGTTGAAACACGCAATCATCATCCGCGAACTGTTCTTCGATGGTAGGCAGCATGAACGTTTGTAAAATGTCAACGTAATGATGTGCCGAGACAGTACCATGCAAAGCAACGAGGTGACCAAGCCCCTTCCAGGAAAAAACATGCCCACACTGTCAACCCACCTCCACCGAATTTCACTGTTGGCACAACACAGGATGCTAAATGTTGTTCATGAGGCATTCGTCCCACTCACACACGATCATCGGAGCGCCACATGGTATAACGCGATTCGTCACTCCACATCACGGATTTCCACTGTTCTAACGACCAGTTGCGCCTCTCCTTGCACCATGCGAGGTGGCGCTTCGCATTTCGTTGGGTGATGTGGGGCTTATAGGCAGCCGGTCGTCCATGGTAATGGAGTCTTATACCTCACGTCGCACAGTCATGCTGCTAGGATTACATCCTGCCCTGGTTTGGAATTCCTGTGTGATGGTGGCGATCGCAGATTGCCGGTTCTCTCGTACTACCCTATTCAATACTCGGCGGTTTCTGTCTGTCAACATGAGCGCTCGGCCAGAAAGTTTTGTAGTTGTACACGTCCCATTATGTTTCCACTTTACTATCACATCTGCAACAGTGGATTTCGGGATGTTTAGGAGGGTGGATATCTCGCGCACTGACTTGTTACTCCTGTGGCACCCAATCACTTCACCATGTTCGAAGTCTGTAAGTTCTTTCAACGGACCCATTCTGCTGTCTCGTGCACTATCCTGCCTGTAGTGGTCCCTTGCTTGCCTCACCTCACTGTAGATGGCACCACAGAGTAGCCTACTATGCACAACACACATTTTGACTGGTGTCCGGATATTTTTGATCACATAGAGTACATGATGCCTCGTCACCATATGCTTGCTGTATCATATTCCATGTTTCTAGCTTAACATAGAACTTAATGTTAACTCTTTGCTCGGAATCCACGTTCATCACTCGTGTAAATTCCAAATAAATACGCCAATAAGCCGAACAGTGGGTTGTTAAGCACAGCACTGCCACCTAGTGAGTTTACATGGAAACACTTCCAAGGGCATGTCTATTCAGAACACATATCAGGTGACAGAATAACACCCATTTCTTTCGTTTGAATATCACAGGTAAAGAAAGAATTTAAAAAATCAGTCCTGGAACTTTTTTGACGAAGGTTGTACAAGGTGGCGCAAAAGTCATCACCTATTTTCTTAGCCTATAGCTTGGGTTTCAAATTAAACAAAGTATGTTTTTTTATGTTAAACTTTTATTGATACTTGTAAGATTTATGTCCTCAATTTTTAAAGATAACATCCAATAAATGACCACCGTTCGAATTGATGCAAATTTAGTCTCTTTTTATTGCGTTTTCCATTATATTGGAAATCTGCGGGGAAATATTTTCAATTTCATGCTGAATATTGTCCTTTAGTTGCGGTAACGTCTCTGGCTTATTCACATAAATCAATGACTTCAAATATCCCCAAAGAAAAAAAATCTGGAGCGTACAAATCAGGGGACCTAGCTGGCCATGGCAAATCACCAAAACGGGATATTACTTTGCCCGGAAAAGTGTCACGCAAAACTGTCACAATTTTTTCACGTTCTTGTGGGGTATACTTATTCATTTTCGCACACAATGAATATCGTGATAATCTTCTATTTAACTGACCAAACACTATTAATATAAACAACAAGATGTCAAAATAAAGGTCAGTTCAAATAGGATGATGACTTTTGCACCACCCTTACATGCACTCAATGTAAAGAGGAAATGCACTAACCTCAATGGAAGAACTGCAAACACCTCTTCTTCAATTTCTTGTGCCAGTGGAGACAATGAAATCATCGCAAATTATGCTGTTTATGAAGGACAAGCCTTACACGCGCAACCCAAACCGATTGTAGTAAAATTAAAATAAGCACCAGGAACCTATTGCGCCACTCCATATATTTTCTTCCTGCTCCAACATAACGATCAGATTACCATCTAATTATATTGGGAGTGTTCCTGACATTTGTTTCAAATTGGGTAAAATGTAACTGTTTCACCTTCTTCTTATGGTAATACTAATTTTGTAAGTCAGGGACTGTTATTGGCTTCTCGAGTCCCTTATCCGCTGTGAGCTGATTTTCTAACCAAAGCAAGAATGCGCAAGGAATTCGTCCCATAAAGCCAAACAGTAAATTCCGCCTACTACTGTGACGTTTTGCGGTGCAGATGTGCAAATTTGACGACCCAAATTCGCAACAAAAGAACTGGCTTTTGCATCACACTTCCTTTTCCACCAAGGACATTTTGACCAAAAATAACAAGACTGTCGTTCCCTACAACCACCCTACTCACCTAACTTAGCCTTTTCTAAACTTTTTTTCTGTTCCCCCGACTGAAGATCTAGTTAAAACGCCACCGGTTTAACACGATCGAGATGACAGTGCTGAACACCCTCACTTATTAATTTTTAAAATGAAAGAATCGAATTGGAGGTTTTTACGCCGAAGATGATGGCAGTCAATAGGACCAATTTGAGGTTTTGACCAAATGATATAAACACTTCCGAAAACTTTATGAATAACCTCATATCTTAATCAGGTTCACTCATTTCAATGCATTTTTTTCGTATTTTGCACTTTTCAATCTGGCTTCGGACATCAATAAACAGCAAACCTTCGTTTATTTCTTACATTGGTAATTTAGCATCAGTTTTGAACCAATTGATTCATATTACCCGAATTGCCTGATGGAATATGTAACATCTCATATAATAAACTTAAACTTTCACCAACAGATGGCAAGGCACTATTACAATATATATTACTCCTTTATTCTCAAATAAAAAAGTTGTACTTGGAAGAGGGAAACAAAAAAAATAGCTGAAAAAATTCCCATGAAACAGTGAAACGAATTATCAATTAAACAAAAAAAACTTTAACACTTTACTATACCTGAGACGGATTCCTTCAAATTTACAGGAGAAAGTACTTACGGAATTCATTTTGTGGAGTGTTGTTGATGTTCCGGAATGTAGTTTTGGTCCATTTTAATGGGAATACATGTGGTTTTATACGAAAATCTCTCTCCAACGTGCTATTTCTGCTCCCGCCATTTGCTTTTTACACGAGAGCATTATACACGCTATTGCTGTGCGGCCATTTGCTTTGTGGACGAGAGTACAATGCGTGGTACGCGTAAACCCCATAGCACGGCCCCGTAGTCAGTGTTTCAAGCCACGCGGTGTTATCTCCAGAAGATGACGTGTCGAGGATGCGCCGTGAAGTTGTTGCCAGGTGTGGAAGATGCGGTTGAATTTTTAAGAGAGCACTATACGCGCTATTGCTGCGCGGCCATTTGCTTTGTGGACGAGAGTACAATGCGTGGTACGCGTAAACCCGGATTTCCTCAAATTTACAGGAGAAACTACTTACACAAATAATTTTCTGTAGCGTTGTTGATGTTCGGCAATGTAGTTTTGATCCATTTTAATGCGAATGCATGTGGTTTTCTACGAACATCTATTTCCGACGCGCTATTGCTGCTGCCGTCATTTGCTTTCTGCACGAGAGCACAATACGCGATATTGCTGCTGCTACAAGCCTATGTTGTCCGTATATGCTAAATTGAACGAAAGGAGTACTAATGGAACCTAACCTAACAGGCCTAACCTAACCTAGTAGGCATACCTCGTCCCCGTAAGTAAGTAAAAAAGTCAATTTAAAATTCCTAAAGTGCTTTCAATTTTTTTTAAAAAATATTAAACTATGCTTGCCTTACCTAACCTAACATAACGTCAATGGTTTGTTCCTGAGGTGTTTTTTTTTTATTATTTTTTTTATTTGAGCATACTTTGAGTATTTTTCGGTAAAGGAGCTTGCAACACTGCATGCACACTCCAAATCGACAAAACACTGGCACAACGAACGATCAACGGTAAGTTATCGCCATGTTGTGTGTGGAAATAAACAAGAATGTAAGAAATATACATTATTTTCGATACAAATTCCATTATTTCACCTAAATAAGTGTTCCAGAATGCAGAATAGTACGTTAGCAATGTAAAAAAGTGCGAAAGAAATCATTCCCAGGTGTCTCAGGTATAGTAAAGTAGTACAAAAAAAACCACTAAGATTTTGTACAAAATGTACTTCTCTTCAAATATATATAAGAATGAAAATTAAATAATTAAAATACATATGTGTGCATTCCAATTGCATTTTCTGGAAATCACTGGGCGTAAACATCCAATGTAAAACATTATTATAGTAGTAAATAAATATAATTTCATATAATTTATCTTATCGTTAGTATTATTAAGAGCACCACTGTTTACAAGATATATTTTATTTTAAGTCATATTAGACCCATTCCACTTATTTACATCAAAAAGATATGCCAAATTATATATTTTGAAATTTTCATTTAATGAAAATCCATATCCTGTAATTAGATCTCTTCCCTACTCGTATTCCTCACACAGGAAGTTTTCGTTTCCGTCGAAAGGCGTCTTGTCATCCTTTATATCGCTTACAAATTATTCCTCCGAGAGAAGATTTCTCTGCTGTTCCCTGGTTTGAAAATTATCCAATCGAAAAACGTCTTGTCTTCGTTTATATCGCTTACAAATTATTCCTCCGAAAGGAGATTTCTCTGATGTTCCCTTGTTTACAAATTATCCTATCGAAAGACGTCTTCTCTTCGTTTATATCGCTTACAAATTATTCCTCCGAGAGGAGATTTCTCTGCTGTTCTTTTGTTTACAAATTATCCTATCGAAAGACGTCTTCTCTTCGTTTATATCGCTTACAAATTATTCCTCCGAGAGGAGATTTCTCTGCTGTTCCCTGGTTTGCAAATTATCCTATCGAAGGAGGTCTTGTCTTCGTTTATATCGCTTACAAATTATTCCTCCGAAAGGAGATTTCTCTGATGTTCCCTTGTTTACACATTATCCTATCGAAAGACGTCTTGTCTTCGTTTATATCGCTTACAAATTATTCCTCCGAGAGGAGATTTCTCTGCTGTTCCCTGGTTTGCAAATTATCCTATCGAAAGAGGTCTTGTCTTCGTTTATATCGCTTACAAATTATTCCTCCGAAAGGAGATTTCTCTGATGTTCCCTGGTTTACAAATTATTCCGTCGAAAGACGTCTTGTCATCGTTTATATCGCTTACAAATTATTCCTCCGAAAGGAGATTTCTCTGCTGTTCCCTGGTTTGCAAATTATCCTGTCGAAAGACGTCTTGTCTTCGTGTATATCGCTTACAAATTATTCTTCCGAAAGGAGATTTCTCTGATGTTCCCTGGTTTGCAAATTATTCCGTCGAAAGACGTCTTGTCTTCGTTTATGTCGCTTACAAATTATTCCTCCGAAAGGAGATTTCTCTGCTGTTCCCTGGTTTGCAAATTATTCCGTCGAAAGGCGTTTTGTCATCGTTTATATCGCTTACAAATTATTCCTTAGAAAGGAGATTTCTCTGCTGTTCCCTGGTTTGCATATTATCCTGTCGAAAGACGTCTTGTCTTCGTGTATATCGCTTACAAATTATTCTTCCGAAAGGAGATTTCTCTGCTGTTAGCTGGTTTGCAAATTAACCTGTCGAAAAAGGTCTTGTCTTCGTTTATATCGCTTACAAATTATTCCTCCGAAAGGAGATTTCTCTGCTGTTCCCTGGTTTGCAAATTATCCTGTCGAAAGACGTCTTGTCTTCGTTTATATGGCTTACAAATTATTCCTCCGAGAGAAGATTTCTCTGCTGTTCCCTGGTTTGCAAATTATCCTGTCGAAAGACGTCTTGTCTTCGTTTATATCGCTTACAAATTATTCCTCCGAAAGGAGATTTCTCTGCTGTTTTTCCTTGGTTTGCAAATTATCTTGTCGAAAGACGTCTTGTCTTCGTTTATATCGCTTACAAATTATTCCTCCGAAAGGAGATTTCTCTGCTGTTCCCTGGTTTGCAAATTATCCTGTCGAAAGACGTCTTGTCTTCGTTTATATCGCTTACAAATTATTCCTCCGAAAGGAGATTTCTCTGCTCTTCCCTGGTTTGCAAATTATCCTGTCGAAAGACGTCTTCTCTTCGTTTATATCGCTTACAAATTATTCCTCCGAAAGGAGATTTCCGTGCTGTTCCCTGGTTTTAAAATTATCCTATCGAAAGACGTCTTGTCTTCGTTTATATCGCTTACAAATTATTCCTCCGAAAAGAGATTTCTCTGCTGTTCCCTGGTTTGCAAATTATCCTGTCGAAAGACGTTTTGTCTTCGTTTATATCGCTTACAAATTATTCCTCCGAAAGGAGATTTCTCTGCTGTTTTTCCTTGGTTTGCAAATTATCCTATCGAAAGACGTCTTGTCTTCGTTTATATCGCTTACAAATTATTCCTCCGAAAGGAGATTTCTCTGCTGTTCCCTGGTTTGCAAATTATTTCGTCGAAAGACGTTTTGTCTTCGTTTATATCGCTTACAAATTATTCCTCCGAGAGAAGATTTATCTGCTGTTCCCTGGTTTGCAAATTATCCTGTCGAAAGACGTTTTGTCTTCGTTTATATCGCTTACAAATTATTCCTCCGAAAGGAGATTTCTCTGCTGTTCCCTGGTTTGCAAATTATCCTATTGAAAGACGTCTTGTCTTCGTTTATATCGCTTACGAATTTTTCCTCCGAAAGGAGATTTCTCTGCTGTTCCCTGGTTTGCAAATTATCCTATCGAAAGACGTCTTGTCATCTGTTATATCCTTTTCAAATTATTCTCTAGTAAGTGATAACCCTTCACTTTTGTGTTGAAATTTGCTGTCGTAAAGACGATCTTCTTCATCCTTGGCGTATGTGTCAATTATTTCCCGATAATAATTATTCCTCGCCAATAGGTTTTGGTAGTTACTCTCCTTGAAAATGTTTGCCCCCTCTTCAAAATGCTTCTATGTTTCTCTCAGTTTCATCTTCTTGTCTTCCATTAATGACCTCTAAAAAATATCAAATAAACATTTTTTGTTGCCTATTTCATATTTTCTTTTCCACCAACATACGTGCAACCTGCCAGGCCAAGATTTGCGCATGTGTTTGCCCTTAGATTAAAGCATTGAGAGTTCCATCATCCTCTGTGGATAATTCAGTTGTAACGTTAAATGCATTCCAGAATGTTAGTTTATTTTTACTACTAAGCTTCATAATCTTATTCTTTTATTTTCTTATCTTTTTCAAATAACATTTTCCAAAATTGTGCATTTGAGGAGAAGGATTACATGGACTTTCACCCCTCCTTCACTTCGGCCTGTTTTATTCAGTTAAAGTGGCACACTTCTAGGAGGCAAAGTTCAGCTGCTTCGGTGGCAATTTCGGGTTTTGGTACACCCGAACAAAATGCTCCGAAAACATTACATGGTTTTGTTATGCACTCATATCCAATCCGTTAAAGGATTTTTTCCCACCGTCTGCGACAAACGGAATGGTATCGTATCGTATCGTACCCAAGGTATTCGGTAAGAAGTATACAGTCTTAGCATAGCAGGTAGCAGAGATAGGAATGCTGAATAAGTAATCAGACAAAGGTCGGGTGATTGACTTGGAAGGCGTATGTGCCATGAGTGTTGTAATTGTCAGGGGGTGTGATCAGTTGGCGTGAATACAAGAGAGAGTAAGGACTGCGGATTGTGAGAGAGAAGCAAAGTGGAGAACGATTATTGGACGATGGTGTGTGATTGAATCGATGTCTGACAGGGAGGTCAGACAAGTGACATTTGAGAGGACAAGTGTAGGAACAATCTTCATATATTTGTAAGGCAAGTAATATCCTTTTCTAAACCAATCCATATCTGTTCAGTCATGGAGAGTGTAAAACCCATATCTAACCTAAGTTAATTTCTATCGCCATTCCTTTAAATGTAACCTCTTGCATTTATCACATTTAGGCCAAGCGAGTGATAACCATCTGAGAGATGAATGAGAAATAACTACATCACCCAATTCAATCTAGAGGTTCTTGGTTCGATCCCAAACGCAGCATGGAAGGTGAGTTACGGTATTCACGGGAATTTCCTGCAGTGTCATTTTAAGTAAGGTAGGTGAGCCAAATGTAGCCAGTGTTCGCCAGGTGGCACACTTTACGAGAATTATATTAGTATTTAACGCTACTAACAAATGGTAGTACATTATTATACCCATTCCCCCTCAGGTACAGTATGCAGAAAATCAACTGTCCCGGGCTGCCAGAAGCCATTGTATGTAAGGTATTGTGTATATATTATACATATTTTGAAAGCTCATTTAATTATCTATTTCATCGTGTAGTTACATTGTAAAAATGTTTTTTTGTGCCAATTCAACGATACCTATTTTTTGTTTAAAAACATGGTCCAGAAGCAAGTTCCTAAGGTGGCCCATGGCTAATTTGGTTTATTTAACTTCGCTTTTCTGTCGCTTTCGATTACTTGCGAAGATGAGAATGAGTGATGACATTGATGAAAGGGACACTCGCAAAGAACACCTATACCCAGGCCGGGATTCGAACCCGGGACCCCCTAGCGTTGTAAGGGCTGTAATAACCACTCCTCTACGGGGTCGGCTATTCGTCATTACTGTACATAATGCATGCTAACATTCAAAAGTTTGAGACCAACAATTTTCTGTAATAAATTGTAGAAACGAGAAGAAACATTAATTTTTTTTTAGCACAATCAACATTATCTAAGCAACTGTATCCAAGGTGGCCCATTTGTAACGGTTTTGTAATTCTTTCTCTCTTTAAAAGTTAGAAGCAATTTTACAAAATATATATCATTAGAGGTTTGTAAATTTCACTACAAGACCACCTTTGATTCAGATACCTTACTTACCCCAAAAAAATGCAAACGTGAAAGAAATGTAATCAAACAATTCAGCAGATTAGACTTTCAACACAACATGCACGGTTTCTACACTATGTGCTACGTTACACTTGATTTATACGGAAACAGTGTTTTTTCTAGGAAGTTTTCAGGCAGATTCTTTTTAAAAATCTACCATTGTTGAAGATGGCTGCCATCTGTGGGTTTATCCAATATCGTGCCTTGAATTCGGTGGGGTAAACCGGGAATATTACACTGAATTTCATAGCGAAAAATCACTATAATTTAATTTCTTTATCCAGTATCATCACTCAGGGGGCAAATGCCCCATACCCCATGCCACTTTCCGGTTGTTACATGGTCAGCCCTGCGAGTCTGCATTTCTCTCAAGTCGCCCCAATTGTCTTCACGACGCTGGGTCGACATGAGATATCCAACAAACTTAGAGCCATTCTCACCAAATGTGAGAGCACTGTAGTATTAATGGTCTTCGCTTTTGTCGGATTTGTTTTTCAGACTTGTAGTGTGTTTAAATGGACAATTAATAACTATAGTAAAACAGTCTTACTAAGTATATACTCTTAGTTAATTTAAAATATTATTGTAATGTAAATAAAACAAAAAAAATATTTTGAAAATTTTATTGAGGAAATGTAGCTAAATACGTATCACTCAGGACATTGCAAACTCTTACTTCATATTCAGCTAACGGTATTACAAAATATAGAGCCTACCCATTGTACTGTATTAATCTTTTAAAATTAGTTTGCCTGAAAATTTCAATAAAGAAGAGATATGGTAAAATAGGAGATATTGTGTATATTTATCTTAGTGAGTCTATATTATGTTTTCATTATCTGACGATATATCTATCTTTCTATCTCTCTCTCTCTCTCTCTCTCTCTCTCTCTCTCTCTCTCTCTCTCTCTCTCTCTCTCTCTCTCTCTCCAGTCTGTGACTGTGTGTGTGTGCATATGTAAGTGGGAGGGTGTGCGGTACATGTACACGCCAGGGTTGTTAAAGATCCAAGAACCCATTAATTCTAATGGGTTCTATTGGGTTGCGCTGCAGGACTGGAACCATTTTTCTCGTACAATTTTAATTCGGTCCAAGTTGCGTAGTGTTTCATTGAAGTAAGGTTCCTGTACCGAATTTAAATTGAGCCGGAAAAAAGGTTCCTGGACCGTATTCAAATACGCAGGAGGTTCAGTCTCGATTCGCCTAACTGTGCATAAAGTTGACTTACAACAAACTTCAACTCAAGCAAAACTTACTAATTTTGCAAACTTTAATGCACACTCATCCAATACAATAAACAACAGTAAAACCGGGAAATTGAATTTATCAATGAAAAAATCATACATATTTATTTATTGAACTTGAAACTAAATCTTTTCTAATATTTGGTGAGTTTAGAAGTTAACGTATGGGCTTTAGCCTACACATGAATTAAATAATTATAATGAATTCCCGAAATACGAAAAAGAGAAGAAAATCTAAATTACTTAAGACATGACCATCGATAGACTACTAGAAAGATGTTAACTCAGTGTTATATTCTGTGGCCTTAATACGTCACTGACGATGCTAGTGCCATCTATGAGCAGTCGACCCAACTATTTCTATATGTTTCTCTGTGCACACGCTAGGTGGCAGTGCATATCAACGAATGCGTCGCACTCATTGCACCCAGAGCAGACACCTTTCTCCCGCTCATTGCACGCAAATCAGACAACTTTTTTTGATCAGGAGCTTCCCTTCGTTGTATTATTTATGCTGAACCTAACAAATCCCTTAGAAATGCAGTGTATTTATGCTAAGAGAACTAAACCTAACAACGAAGGCATATTGCACTTACGTCACAACACAAAGGTGACTTGAAATTAGCAAGATCTCGAATGGGGGTTAATCCGTCCACATTTGTATTCAGAGACCCTAAATAAATTACTACTTCAAAATATTAGTTCATTAAAACACTATGGAATAATTCAGTGCACCTGTCCTACATGATCAGGAGGTATATTTATTTGCAATGCACATACACACATGTTTGCCTACATAAAAACAAAAAAAAATTGTTTTACTGCTCCTCCATGTGAAAAGTGTTTTTTCTATTGTGAAACGTGGGGTGCTGTATGGAAACTAATATGATAAAGTGACAGGTAATTAGGATGGCAGATGAAAAGTAGATATGCTATCTCATATTCAGAGCATTCTTGACAATAAACCTAACCTTTCCTTGGAGTATCCAATGAAATTATTACCTGTTGATCATCAGTGGTGGTTCATTAACCACTGTTCGAACCCATTCTGATATTACAACAGTATAGCCGAAAGTAAAATTCTTTACAATATAAAAAACAATGAACGGGCATAACAGAACATGAATAAAGTATTGTTTCCTGTCCCATTGTAAAACTGAACAAAACGCGCGAAAAGATACCTGTAAAAACATACAGCCTTGCTCAGTGGTGTAGTTTTGCCAGTGCCACCCTGGTACTTTTTTATGTAACCAGGATGCACCCTGCCTGTCTCACAAATTGACAGTAAACAATGAGTATACAAATTTCCAAAGCATTAATGTGTTAAACAAAATGTAGCACAATTACAACTCTGTTGTATAACAATATAATAATAATTTAAAAATTTAAACATTTGAGACAAGAATATGCTGCTGCACTATACTCTGCCAGTCGACACACTGCAGATAATATTAAAAAATACTTGGCAAGGAAGAGAAGAGCACACTGAAAGAAAGAACTAAAACATATAGGTATATCATTGCAACTAATGCATATTTCGTTTTTGACGAAAAAACGAAATTTGAAAAAACACATTGTAGTGTTAATTTTTCATGTTTTTGAAAGGTGTGAGATGCATTTTGTGACCATGTTTTGTCACGAAATAATGCGAAATGAACTGCAAAAAGCGAAATTAACTCTTAAACACGAAATTTAGGGTTTATTCACCGACGCGACACCTTCTGAGGTCTGAATTATCCTGAGAGTTATGCAATTCCCGGAAAATTGATTAATTCTGCTGTTAATATTGGAGAAGCAAAAAGGGACTCCTTTACACAGAAATAAACTTAATACTCTGATAACTACATAAATGTGCTATTAGAAGTGAAATGTTAATTCTGTAGAATAAGTGTAGTTTTTAAATCAAATTTAGGATTATATCCACAATTTTAAAACCAAAATGTATTTTTAAATACCACTTTTCATCCAATTTTTCACCGCTATAACACCGATATCTTATTTTATTTACCGCTTTTGAACCCGAAATTGACTCAGTTTTTGTACCGAAATTTTGATTTTTTATTTACCAAAAATATGTGCCTCTAGTTATATATCATGGCGATGATACGATCAACATATGCATCTATTTCTCACCATGGAAAATCGTGTCGGCACAGCGTACGCCTCCGATCACCAGGGAAAGAAAACAGAGTTTGAGTATGTGTGTGTGTATCTACACATACACACACAGTCGGCTGGCTCGGAACCGAACGAGTTAAGTGGTCTACTTTCGAAACTCGCTATCAAGGTTCCCGGGTTTGAGACCCATCCTGGACATAGATATTATCACTCATCTTCATCGATACGATTAGCCAAAGGTGGCAGAAAAGCGACGCTATACACAGTCTGTGTCATAATTTTCCGGACTAGGACGAGAAAACAGGAATCGCACATGCAATGAGACTCTTGGGTGTATATTATTCAAAGTACATTCCTTGTGCTTCAGTAAACCTACACTGAATACAACGTTCATGCAGCTTGTCAAAACACTTCTGGAAGTCTTTGACGGGAATAGAGTTGAGATACTCGGTCGAAGATCTTTGAATGTCTGCAACAGCATCGAACTGGGTCCCTTTCAGCCGCAATTTGAGTTTCGGGAAAAAGGAAGTGATCAGGAGGAGACAGATCAGGGGAATAGGGGGATCATCAAGCAGAACACTCCCCTTGGAGGCCACAAACTGATGGACAAGCACAGAACGTTGGCTAGTGCATTGTCAATCGAACCGTGCCCCGTTGTCGGTATTGTGGGCGTACCCGTCGAATTCGTGCCCACAGACGCTTCAAAACCTCAAGTTAGAACCCCCCTGTAAGCACCTGTCCATTGGAACAAATTCTCTATGAATGATACCCATGGAGTCAAAAAACGTGATGAACATTTTCTGATGCCTACGGGACTTCTGCAGGGGAACTTTCTTGGGTTTTGGGGACCCTAGGATCTTCCACATCGAACTCTGGCGCTTTGTTAACGGCTCATATTGGAAACACCATGTTTTGACACCGGTTACGAGAGTTATCAGGAAATTGGAATCCCTGTCCGCAGCCCTAATTACGTAGGTCTCGGCAATGTTGATCCTTTTGGTTTTACTGGTCATTTCTGACATTGTGACCTACGGTGGTGTCGATTGTGTTACTGTAACTTTTAAGAGGATCCTTCCCCAACGTTCAAATTTACCAGCAAGATAGAAACAACATCAGGGTAACTGGGGAAGGGGCGTTATTTCCAAATGATGCAGCATGTAAATGCACTTCGACATCAGTCCGGAAAATTATGGGACACACTGTGTATAACAGAAATACAAGAGACACACTCGCACGTACAAATATTTTTTTCTAAATTTTGTTTGCTATGAAACTTTATCAGTTTCATTCGTTTGAAAGTAAAATTGAAAGAACAACGAACGAACTATATTTTGCCTTAAAAATAGTTGTAAATTTACAGTTAAACAATTTTATGTGCAAGTATTATCCATTTTCATAATGTATTTTAGTCAATTAATTCACAGCCACCATGTGCAGTAGCGGCAAAAAACAACAGTCCATCAGTGCTTAACGAAATACTTCATTTACAATATTTAACACAACGAACTATAAAAGATAGTATTTAGTTTTCTGACTGAATCCTTCTTTCTTATTCATTTAGAATGTTGCCTTCACCTCTAAGAACATTTCACATTTTATGTAACATTAAGTAAAATGCAATCTTCACTGTTCTGCATAATCTAACTTATTTTTCAAATTACCAAAGAAAAAGGCAATACAAATAAAAAAAATTATCAGCATTTGATACTTACTGTGAATTCGTAAAGAATTATCAACGTTCTGGTATAAATGCTATCTAATAACATGCTATAAGTCAGAGTTCCGTATCCAAGATAATTTTCTAAAAAATGTTACTTACAGGAAGATGCGCAAAATGTTTGTAAGATTGGAATTTCGTATCAAATAAGCTTTCAAACTTTGGAATCGCAATTTCCGTGTATAATGTGAATTAATTTCTAATTTTCAAATGAAATTTTAATTTTAATTTATCATATTTAAATTTTTTCGTACACACGCACATGCAAAGAGTGAAAGCGTTCTAATACTAATGCAAAAAGCATAATTAGCCTAACCTACTCGAAACATCTAGATGCTAGGAACACTAAACTAAAATTACATAAGCCACTAATTCAAGCCTATTCACGCGGAAAATGAAACTCATTGGGAATATTAGGGAAATCAGCCTACTTTAATTAAGAAATCCAAAGCAATAAGCAATAAAACCAGTAGGCCTCATGTACTGTACTATGAGGAGAATATTGCCATTGTTAGTGGCCACTGAAATTTTTTGTTCTACAATCCCTATAATTTACATTCATTTTGGTAGAAAAGCCAAGAAATTGTAAAAATTAAAGGTCAATACATGATTAAAGTTGTTTTTCAAGATAAGACGTCAGTTTTAGGAGTGTTTTCATTAATCCCTAAAAACAAAACTTTACATTTAACTTTCTAATGTTAGATGCGGCCCCGGCGCCCACCCAGCGTCGAATGACATGGGTACCTGGGGCAAAACCTGGGGGGTAAAGGCGGTCAGGGGCGTGATGCTGATCACATCATCCCCACTCACGAAGTGGGGGGCGTTACCCCCACACCCCCTATACGTCTTCATGGCGTGGTGCTAAGCACAGGGGAGCACTTTACTTTACTTAACTGTACATTACATGTTTCGATATCGTGTCATGTAAAATAGGTGTGCTGTGTGTATGTATAATGACGAGATAATGACCCTGCAGTCTAAATTTTAGGCAGATTACTAATTCGAGAGAATATTAATCCATTAAATTGATAGTCGTCGAGCATATATTACAACGTTATATTCCATAACGTGTCAGTTAATAATTATATTCTCCCCTTGCACTTGACGTTAAGACAGGTTGAAATAATATCTCTCTCTTCAACTCTTCCATACGGACTAAACATACATGAAAATAAAGCAAATAACTTACATGAAATCACATTAACTGACGGTGCAAGCGTACAGGGTATTTTAGTAGCAACTTTTCACAGGATCTTGTTTAAACTTTCTTTTACATATCCAGACACGTTAAATGCTAGTATTTGACACAAGCACGTTTTAATAAAGTTAATTAATTCCATTGAAATAATCACAAAGATCTTGCTGTTTTGACAGAAGTATTTTATAAAGGAAGAAGCAATGGATGTTATGTGCATAACATTCAATGTTCATACTGAGTGCAAGGGTATAAAATTATCCACAATATATTTGTGATATAGTCCATAAAAATAGAACGAAGTCGTAAATTACATTGATGGACATCATATTTATTCCACGACATACTTATCATCGTGCACATAATGCTTTTAAACTGGAACTGGAAAGTAAATACGTGTGTTTTACACTTCCAATTATACAATTTTCGACAACGTATAAACAATAATACGAACGCACAAACCACAATCATCTATTCTCGTTTCAATTAAAGGAATATTAGTGTTACAAGTTCGACATTGATGTAATCAACCTTTCCAATCAACTAGGCTCACAAATTCTTAAATCGATGAACACAAACATATTTTGCACTAACGTGTAATGGAGTTTTGTATTACATAGAAACTCACAAATTTACGTATAACTGATGAAGAAATTACAATTTTAATATTGCGATGACAATTATTATTCTTACTTTAAAATAAATAAACTTACAGGAATTCGTTATCGCACTACTAGAATCAGCTGTTGGTAGACGTCGCCATATTGTAGGTAAATATTAGCTTCCCATAAAAAGAATGGATACCGATCGTTGATTCCGCCATCTAGCGTGACTGTTGAGAAACAACTCGAGACAAATAGTCGAATCGACTGCTCATAGATGTCACTATCATCGCCGACCTCAACTGAGGACCACAATAAACGTCATTAAGTTTCACCCCGGATTGAGTCTGTGGTTACAGATGTGATTGTGTAAGTGATTTGTTGCAAATATAATTTTGTGTTCTAAGTTAAAATTTGAGACTTTATAGTTTACTGTTTGAATATTAGTGTCGTTCTAAATATATGTGCGACAATGTGAACATTAATTCATGAAAAAATCTAAAGGCCGTAAAGCCAAATTTGCTGGTACAAAACCAGCTGAATCCAACATGGACACGGACATTAGTGCCATGGAACTTTCCAGCAACGTGGAAATCATAACTTCTGTAGAAGAAGTTAATAAGTTGAATTCTCAGTGTAATAATATAGATTACACCCAACAAATTAGTAAATCAAGTTCCATAAAAGTTTATGAGCAACAGGTATTGAAGTACAGAAGTAATCATTTAGGTCCGTATGAAATATTTGTGAAATCTAAACATCAGGATGTCTCAGGTGGAAAGGGCAAAGGAAACATTGGTCAACTTCACATTTTAAAATTAGGCCAAATTGTCAGCAAAGAAAATATTAGCCTTGGGAAAAATCTAGCTAGACTTACATTTACGACATCTAATTATGCAAATGATTTCCTTTCGAATCCATTACTGTTACAGAATAATTGGGAAGGTTTTGTTCCATCACACCGAGTACGAAGAATGGGAATTATGAAAGATGTACACCAGTCAATAAGTGAAGATGAAATTTTGCAAAATATAAATTCATCAACAGCCAAAGTAATAAAGGTAAAACGCATTGTGAAGTATAAGTACGAGGAGGGTACTCGCGTTGCTGTTCCAACTCGAACGGTAATTGTAACATTCGACTCGCAATCCTTACCACAATATGTCACACTGTTTTACAAAAAGTTTGATATTGATAAGTACATTCCCTTGATTAAACAGTGCACTAATTGTTTTTATTATGGGCACTTCAGGGCTAATTGCAAAAGTAAATTAAAATGCAAACGCTGTGCTGAGAATCACGAATCGTCCTCTTGCACAAATAAGATCAAGTGTTTCCATTGTAATCAGGAGCACACTGCAATTGACCAGAACTGTCCTGAAAAACAACGCCAAAAGGAAATAATCAAAATTATGACAGTTCAGAATGTTACGTTTAACGAAGCTATGAAGAAAGTCCCAAAAATTAACTATATGTATGGATATGAACAGATATCTACTGGCCATGTTCAGGAAATAGAAAAGACAGTAATGCCATTTACATATGCTTCGATATCTAACAATTCGAGTAGCACCTCATATCATAATAATATAATACAAGATCAATACAGTGTATCTAATAAAAGGCCATTGTACAGTTCAAAGAAAGCTGGAAAATATTTGGAAGAGACTGAGTCTTCTCAAGGAAAACGCCAGAAATCTTCTCAAACATTGAAACCATTTGGACAAAATGAGTATAAAAAGAGAATGACAAACCCTGATTATTCTTTGTCAGGATCTCGAAAAGATAATGCTCCGGATTTGTCGACAACATGCCAACAAAATAAATTATTTGTTCTTGCAGAGGCGGCTCAAGCTATCCAGCCAAATCGGGCACAAGAACAAAATTCTACAAAATTCCTAAATAATTTTTCCTTATTTATAGAACAATTGTGTAGCCTAGCAGGGACTTCGACATTGAACGTTAACCAGGACTGGACTTGCATTGCTACAAGTATTTTGCAATACGTATTTCAACAACCAGCATGCCAGACAAAGTCTTGAAAATATTACAATGGAATATACGAAGTTTAATTCCTAATAGACATAATTTACAACATATTTTATCTTATTTTTCTGCAGATGTCCTTCTTATACAAGAAACGTGGTTGAAAACTGACTCAACATTGAAGTTTAAAGGTTACAATTGGATAAGAGATGATCGTTTAGATGGATACGGTGGTTCAGCTATAGGTGTTAAAAGAAATATACAGTATGACATTATTTTGTTTCAAAATATAAACAGTCAAATTCAGATTACAGGTGTTCGGATTGCTAATACGTCTTATGTATCAATTTACTGCCCTCCCACAGTGCACCTCCCTGTTACAGTGTGGCAGAATATCGTTGGGCAGCTTCCACCAAACACTTCATTTGTGCTGGCAGGGGACATTAATGCACACCACCCTATGTGGGGCTGTTCTCTAACTGATCGATCAGGTAAAGATTTGTATAATTACTTGCAAGATTCCTCAGCTGTATTACTCAACGACGGAACACCTACAATAATCTCAAGACCTAATGAACAGCCGAGTGCTCCAGACATAACTATTACCTCAAATGATATAGCTTCAAAAATCCATTGGAGTGTATTAGAAAAGTGTTACAACAGTAATCACATGCCAATTATGATAACCTTTCAACATAATAAAAATACAACGTGGTTTACTATGCGCTCTGAACAAAACAATAGTCAATATATATCAAGAAGGGTTGAATGGCAGAAATTCTCCGGAAATGTAAACAATGCAATAAAGAATGAATTGTTGAAACAAGAAGTATCGTATGACACATTGGTGTCTCTCATTCGACAAAAGGTAAAAAGGTAAAAAGGTAAAGTGTTCCCCTGTGCATAGCACCACGCCATGAAGGCGTATAGGGGGTGTGGGGGTAACGCCCCACACTTTCTTGATCCGGTCGTGAGTGGGGGTGATGTGATCAGCATCACGCCCCTGACCGCCTTTACCCCCCAGGGTTTCCCCCAGGTACCCATGTTATTCGACGCTGGGTAGGCGCCGGGGCCGCTTCCACCGTTAGAAAAGTTCCCGGATTTGAACCGGCCGGGGATCGAACCCGGGACCTTGAGCATGGTAGTCAGACGCGTTACCGACTGAGCCACCGCGGCCACTTCTCATTCGACAAGAACAAATAAATGCAACAGTATCTAATTTTGGATCTAGAAGAAAAGTGACTCCGTGGTGGACAACGGATTGCCAGAAATGGGTAAACGAACGACAAAAAGCATACATAAATTATAAGGAGAATCCTACCATCAATCATTTTATTAGATATAAAGAAATTGCAGCAAAAACTCAGAGGTTCCTAAAGAAATCAAAATCATACTTTTGGAAGTCATTTTGCTCTACATTAACTAAAGATTCTTCTATTTCAGTGACTTGGAAAATAATAAGAAGTATGTCCAATAATAATACTTGTCATTATTTTGGAGGAGATATCAATTCAGCCTGTATAAAAGAATTTCACCGCAAGTTGACACCAGATACGGTTGAAACTAATCTTTGTCAATTGTTAAACTCTATGAAATATCCAGAAACATCCACGTTAGAATCGCTATTCACTATGGATGAATTAGAATATGTTGTTCATAAACGAAAGAAAACGTCTCCGGGTTTAGATGGTATTACATACGAATGTATTCAACACTGGCCTTTGAATGGATATGAAATTTTACTAAATACATACAATTCAATATGGAATAGTGGAGAAATTCCATCACAGTGGAAAGAAGTGGTGATAATACCCATATTAAAACCAGGTAAACAATCAGGAATACATACGAACTATAGACCTATTGCAATGTCATCATGCCTTGCTAAATTATATGAACATTTAATATTGAACAGACTCACATGGTGGGTCGAATATAATCAGAAATTACCGAAACATCAGAAGGGATTTAGGAAAGGAACTGGAACAGTAGATGTATTAGCGACACTAATTTTAGATATATGGCTATCTTTCATACGGCGGGAATTTTGTATCGTAGTTTTTCTCGATCTAAGTAGCGCCTATGATTCTGTCCTTCCACATATACTGTTACAAAAATTGGAGAAAATGAACGTTCCACGCAATTTTATAAAAAGTATTCTTGGATTATTATTGGCACGTAAGTTGTACATTCGATATGGAGGACAGTTATCCACCGCACGTTATACACATAAAGGTCTACCACAAGGCGCAGTTCTGAGTCCTATGCTATTTAATATGTACACGGCAGATTTAGGCTCAAAAATTCTTCAACACACTCGTCTATTACAATATGCAGATGATATTGTTATATACACTAGTAGTAAAAATATTCAAGAAGGGGCTCAAAAAATTCAAAAATCTCTGGATGAATTATCATCATGGTGTGATATCAATGGAATTGAAGTAAATCCAGATAAGTCTTCGGTGGTAGTTTTTAAGAAGAACAGATCTCATTCATGCATATCAATCAATATAAACGGAAAAACTATTAGTCAACAAAGAAGTCATAAATTTTTGGGACTTATATTAGATGAAAAACTGAAATGGAAGTCACAAGTAGAACTGGCACAATGTAAGGGATCTCAAGTGTTTAACATAATAAAAATGTTGACAGTTAAGAAAAAGTGGGGTGCTGATCCTAAATTATTACATCAGATCCATAAACAGATGCTAAACTCAAGACTAGAGTATGGTTCCTTTATGTACAATGATAATTTAAGTTGGGCTTTTAACACGCTATCTTCTATCCAATATAGCAGTTTATCCAGGATTTATGGCCTTTGGAAAGGAACTCCAAAACAAGCAACTTTCGTAGAAGTGGGAGATCCACCATACAAACTTAGAGTTAAATATCTTGCGAGCAAATTTTTATTTAAGAAAATTGCCAACACGACATCTCCGATCATACCAAAACTTCAATTGTTAGACTCTTTGATGCTCAACAGACGTACAGCAAAATATAAATCCAGATTACCTATACTATATTATGCTTATAAGGACATTAATAAATTTCAAGCTAATATTATTCGTTTACCTAATGTACCATGCTTCATGACAGACTACTTTAATATGATATCTCCCATGAGGATTCATTTTCCTGCCTACCCAAGTAGAGTTTTCAGGAAGACAATCCCTACAATTTCAAATAATATATATCAAGACTACATACATTCAAAATTACAATGTGAATATCACATATATACAGATGCTTCAAAATCAACGTCTGAAAAAACAGGAGCAGCATTTTACTGTGACAATTCTGCAGAATTCAAAATTTTTCCTTTGCCATCGTATCTGTCCATTTACACTGCAGAAGCTTTTGCAATACGACAGGCATTGCTTTAAGTAGTTATGTTCCCGGATATAGTCCGATAAATCAATTGATTGGAAAAGATCGATGAAAGATCAATTGATGATAAAGGGCAGTGGACAAGCAAGCATTGTTTATTTTTGGATGGAGGCCAGAAATGGGCGGGGTTTGAGATATGGGGATGCGTTTTGATTGGGTTTTGGGGTATGGGGAGCTGGTGGCGTGGGATGGTGAGTGAGAGCGTTGCCCGAGAAAGGTGAAAGGTTACAGATGAGCGGTTGGAATGACGAAATCAGGATGTGAGTGTGGGACTGTTGGGTGATATGGAAGTGGGGTAGAACAAAGGAGGTATTGTGGACGGTGTAAAGGTTGGAGATAAAGTTCGTTGTATGTTTCCGGGAGATGTTTTTGCGTGTTTAACGATAATGGCGTCATTGTATGTGTGGTTGGTATAGGGTAACGACCGTATAGGGTAACGACCGATGGAGGGAGAAGTGAAAAAGGAAAAAGTTGTGGAGAAACAGGGAGTAAATAAAGTAAATAGAAAAAAAGTACAATTTGCGGAAGGGGATAGTGTGTATAGTATTCCGGGATGGGAAGAGGATAGGAGGGGTACGTGGGCGTTGGACGCTTTGCGCGAGAGGATGCGCAGAGAAAATAGGTGCGTGATAAACAGGGAGGATGAGGTATATAAGGACGATTGATCTGTTTATGTTTACATCACAGTGAGCACCCTCTGTGGCCATCGTCTTCTTCCAGAGACTACCTTTCGTAGCCAGTTTCGAATAGATACTATCAGTGATCTAGCAGGTATATCATAGTAAGTATATGATGGTAGATTATTACGTTGTTGTAATGTTTTGATTGATTTATCGATTGATTGATTGGTTTAGTGTTTGAAGTCCGTTTATGCACAGTATTAACCTTAAAGTAGAATCCGAACATTGATTGATTGATTTAATGTTTTAAGTCCACTTTATGCACAGTAAGGTTAATACCGGGTATCGAACCCGAGCCCTTGATTACAAGGCAACGACGCTACCACTGCGCCAAGATTATTACGTTGTTGTAATGTTTTGATTGATTGATCAATTGATTGATCGATTTAGTGTTGTAAGTCCGCTTTATGTACAATAAAGTTAATCAGGACTGGACCTGCTGTGTAAAGTAAAATCCGAACAATGATTGATTTAATGTTTTAAGTCCACTTTATGTACAGTAAGGTTAAGCGGAACTGGACCTACAGTTTAAAGTAGGATCCGAATCACTGTGTGTCTACACCGGGTATCGAACCCGGGGTCTATGATTACAAGGCAACGATGCTACCACTGCGTCAAGATTATTACGTTGTTGTAATGTTTTGATTGATTGATCGATTGATTGATCGGTTTAGTGTTGTATGTCCGCTTTATGCACAGTAAGATTAATCGGGACTGGTCCTACTGTTTAAAGTAAAATCCGAACATTGATTGATTTAATGTTTTAAGTCCACTTTATGCACAGTAAGGTTAATCGGAACTGGACTTACAGTTTAAAGTAGGATCCGAATCACTATGTGTCTCCACCGGGTATCGAACCCGGGGTCTATGATTACAAGGCAACGATGCTAGCACTGCGCCATAGGAGAGACCACTTGTAATGTTAATGCAAGAATTATTGGATTATTGTTACAACCCATTACGACGAGATGATATAAGAGGTATATCTTTTTTTATTTCTAGTCTGCATAAAGTAGAAGAACAGTTTACGAGAACTTTGACCCCACCTTACCGTGAATTCCAGAATATCATCGAGGAGATCGACACATCAGAAGTTGAAGACGCGTAAAAGTAAAAGGTGAGAAAAATATTACCTATATTTATTGATCAGGCTATAAATCACCATCCTTTTTATCGATGATATCGATGATGGGAGGCGTAGCAGGAGGAGACGGTGGCGCAGCAGCAGGAGAAGGAGGCGCAGCAACAGGAGACATCTCATATAACAGGAAGGTTTCGAAAAGGACCAGCCCCCGGTTGTTCTAAAATAAAAATGTATAACTGTAGTTTACGTGCGATATATCTAACATATTTTCTTTATATTTTCAGATATGGCATCCCTACCATTTGAATTCAATGTATTGCATGGGAATCTAAAAGATACAGAACATTCCGGGGAACGAAGGAATCTGTGGAGCAAGGTCCAAGCTCGCCAAGTGGAGAGACAGATCGCATGCTACATAGATTTCTGCGAGGAGAACGGATTAGCAGAGAACCTGATGAATAACCTGGAAGAGGTCTGCCGTGATATGGAAGTCCAAATCGACACGCTCACTAAAATGTTTAGTTACATATCAGAAAAAAAGAACACGTCCCCAGTATTTGGGGATTTTTTGGAAAATGTAAAACAGGCACAGTATGTGCCTTCTCATTTATCCCTTCGTGTATGTTTTGAAATCATGGAGGTTTTCAAAAATATTCGAAAACAAAAAACGGAGGAGACAAAAAAGAACGATGAAAAGGAGATGGAGAGTAAAATGTCAGAACTTCTAAAGAAAAGAAAATTGGACAAATAAATACTAATACCACTAATACACTAACACTGTTGTCCGATTTTCGTTTGTCTACACCCGAAAAATTAAATGAGAAAGTGTTTAGGTGATTTAGTAAATGAAATATATATAATTGCAGAGACCGGTTTTGTATATATTGTAAAATATAACTAGATGGATATGAAATGTTTATAATAAAATATATTCAGAAAATATGTTATTTTTATATTAATATGAAATACCTGTATGTTAATTACGTTTTTCTCATAATACATTGGTGACATAGCTGTTTTATAATCAGAGTTCCGGATCTGCTATTCCATAAAAATGGTTCGAATCCTATTTTAAACTGTAGGTCCGATCTCCGTGACACTATGGTGACATGTCTCATAATTAAAGTCCCGGGTTTGACACCTGGTAAAAATACACAGCAATTCGAACTCTTGATTTTGATTGGTTGTTTGAAGTCCAATTTATACACAGTAAGGCTAATCAGAACTGGACCTACAGTTTAAAGTAGGATCCGAAATGTGCCTCCACCGGGAATCGAACCCGGGAGCCTTGATTACAAGACGACGACACTACCACTGTGTCATCGGGGAGGCCTAACACCTGGAATCGAACCCGGGACCCTTGATTACAAAACGATGACGCTACCACTACGTCATCGGGGAGGCCTAACAATTCGAACCCGGTGTAAACTGTAGGTCTAGTCGTGATTAGTCTTTTTACATAAAATAAGTTTGAAACAGACAAACATGCAAATTACTTACCAAGTTTTCGTTCTCCATTTCTGTTCTGCTACAGACGGTAAATGTGAAGAAAGGTTGCTCTAAATATTCCATATCCACATCCTCCGTGTATCATTTAAAGATTAGTGGTCAAATTGTAATTGGGAATCGGAAAACATATTTTGCAAGCTGTTTTGACATTCTCTGACAGTATCTCTATGTATCATTCTAAAGGTTAGAGGTTACGCAGCAATTAACAGTCTCGAGAAGGTTCTCTGTTACATTTGAGAGTATTGAGAAATAATGAAGGAGTCGATAAACTCTCGAGTCTTTTTCGTTCTCCGGTGTTTATAAATTCTGTGTTTCAATATGTCGGTTGACGTAATGTTTAAAGGTTAAGGGTTAAATTGTAATCAACAGTCTTGAGATGAGGTTAAAGGTTTACAAGAGGAATAAACCCAGAGAAGATTATTTGCAGTCGATTTTTTACGAAACTACACAGAACAGACACTTTAAAAATATGGAACCGGGTTTTGTGTCAAATGATATTTATTGAAAACCAGGGTCTGCCCGGGCCCCAGAAAATGATGAACAACGTTTGGTGAAATTATCACTGTATGTTAAAACCAGGGCCGGCCCGAACCCTTTGGGAAATGGTGAATAACCATCGTAACGTTATTTCTGTATGTATATCGAAAACCAGGGCCGGCCCGGGCCCCTAGGAAATGATGAATAACAATTATTGAAATTATCACTGTATATTAAAACCAGGGCCGGTCCGGACCCTTGGGAAATGGTGAATAACCATCGTAACGTTATTTCTGTATGTATATCGAAAACCAGGGCCGGCCCGGACCCCTAGGAAATGATGAATAACGATTGGTGAAGTTATCACTGCATGTTGAAAACCAGGGCCGGTCCGGACCCTTTGGGAAATGGTTAATAACCATCGTAATGTTATTTCTGTATGTATATCGAAAACCAGGGCCGGCCCGGGCCCCTAGGAAATGATGAATAACGATTGGTGAAGTTATCACTGCATGTTGAAAACCAGGGCCAGCCCGGGCCCTAGAAAATGATGAATAAAGTTTGGTGAAGTTATTACTGTATGATAAAACCAGGGCCGGCCCGGGCCCCTTGAAAAATGGTGAATAACCATCGTAACGTTATTTCTGTATGTATATCAAAAACCAGGGCCAGCCCGGGCCCCTAGGAAATGATGAATAACGTTTGGTGAAGTTAATACTTTATGTTAAAACCAGGGCCGGCCCGGGCCCCTTGAAAAATGGTGAATAACCATCGTAACGTTATTTCTGTATGTGTATCGAAAACCAGGGCCAGCCCGGGCCCCTAGGAAATGATGAATAACGTTTGGTGAAGTTATTACTGTATGTTAAAACCAGGGCCGGCCCGGGCCCCTTGAAAAATGGTGAATAACCATCGTAACGTTATTTCTGTATGTATATCGAAAACCAGGGCCAGCCCGGGCCCCTAGGAAATGATGAATAACGTTTGGTGAAGTTATTACTGTATGTTAAAACCAGGGCCGGGCCCGGGCCCTTGAAAAATGGTGAATGACCTTTGACCCCAAACTTTGATTTTTCGAACTTTTTTTTTTTTTTTGAACTTTTTTTTTGAACTTTTTTTTTTTTTGGCAAATTTCCAAATCGTTATATCTCCGTGCCTAATTGACATAGAAGGATGATCGATAGGTCGTTGAACTCGGAATGAAGTCCTCTTTCTATTGGAAAAGGTTTCATCATTCTAGGATCAACAGTTTCCTACTTCCTTTATTACCAATCGAAGACTCCTCTTCCGACCACTCTACTAAAAGGTCTCGATGTACAGATTCCGAATCTGTAACGGTTTTCAGGCTAACTCAATCAGCAACACGACTATGTCCCTTTGAAATGTTTAGGTTTTCTGAAATTTTGCCAAGTTTTAGGTTATCAGGCAATTCGACCTCTACAATTGTTGTTCTATTTATTAGAAATATCTTTTCATTATCGAAGACTTTAACCTTGTTTATAGATAAGAACCAGGAAACCGTTACACATTTCTAGAAAGTTTACAATACAACCAGGAAACCGTTAGATAAATCATTAAAACAGAAGGGGTCGTAGATACCGGAAACATTGTTACTCATTTCCTGGAAACCTATAAATCAGACAATAAAACCGTTAGAATCAGTATTGTGATGCTGAGGTATATAACATAGACACCCTCTTTCGTGAGTAGTTTCTGGAATACTATTATCCTCCTATCATGGACTTACAGTTATCTGCTGACGAATTGTTAGTGTTATATCGTAACGGGTATTACAAAACAGCTGACCAGTTACGAAAACTGCTGGCGTACATTGCACAAAGGATAATTGAAGGAGAGACTGTCTCTTTAGTTGAAGAGTATGATCAATTACTACGGGCAGTAACAACAACAACAACAACAACAACAACAACACCCGAACTTTTCGGAAAAGGAGTATCATCGCCACCAAATATTCACACATCCGATACTGCATCATCTCAAGGAACTTCAAGGAATGTCGTATCCAGACCAGACCCGGAACCTCTACCTGGACCGTCTTGGAGAGAGGACCCCTTACCGACAGTTGAACAGTCACCTCAGAATATTTCTGAATCACATAGAAGAGGTAAGAAAAGAAAACGTGATACAATACCTCGTGAACACATAGGAAATATATTGTTACACAATATTCAGGAACGTGAATACCCTAAATTTCGTTCCAAGGGACAACGTGTGGAATTCAGTTTCTCACATCCTCCAGAAAATGTTGACCCTCACAGTTGGATTCGTCAAGGTGTTGAAAACCTTCTCACCTATGTGAAAAAGAATGCTAAGGACGGAGATAAAATAGGTTTAACACTATCTAACATATCCGACCCAAATGTAAAAGATATTTATATCGGATGGCATAGAAGTGATCAGTTACATAGTGATATGGTATGGACTGTTATGCATAAAATACTACAAAGTGCAAAAACATTTTCAAGTACAGACCGTCTAATTTTACGGGCTGACCGTGTTGATATACCTGTCGGAGGAGAAGGAGACGGTAAGCGTGCCTATTGTTTACCAAATTATATCCTAAGTACACTGAAGAGAAGTGTTGTCAGTGTACCAAATAGAAAACAACCTCTTTGTTTAGCTGAAGCTTTGGTTATAGGGAAAGCCTATGTAGATAAAGATCCATCGTATACACAATACAGAAAAAATAGAAATCTTCTTAGACCTGTTTTTGAACTAATGCGAAAGGCAGGTGTAAATCTAACAGACAATACGTGTGTCGGAAGTGGAATTCCTGAACTCAAAAAATTTCAGCAAGTTCTTACAGAATATAAAATCACTGTGTACAATAACCTTCGTGATGTTAAAGATATTCTTTTTGAAGGAGAGGTCGAGAATGTCTCCAAATACATATATCTTCTATACGACAGTACTCGGCAGCATTACGATGTTATTGTGAACCGTGTTGGAGCTTTTGCAGCAAAACAGGAATGCCAGGGATGTAACGAACTTATATTTTGTAAACCACATATTCATCAGTGCAAACAAATGTGTTCCATGTGTCGCGCAATCCCTCCATGTGTACCTGAAACAGGATTTTATAAAACATGTCAAACATGTCACAGGATTTTCAAAAATGAGAAATGTTTTACAAATCATGTTTCTACACTATTTCGAAACGGTACAGTATGTAGTGAAATCCAACAGTGTCCTCGATGTTTTAGAATTGTTCTCACAAATAATTCGTATGAGAAAGTACATAGGTGTAACATGAAATACTGTACTGTCTGTAACTGTGTGAAACCTATAAATCATATGTGTTACATGTCCATTCCAAAAGCTAAACAGAATTCGAAATTTCTATTTGTGTTTTATGATTTCGAATGTTATACTGATATTCCGTACTGCGATAAAGAAAAAACTTTTCTTCATGTTCCGAATCTAATCGTGGTACAAACAGCCTGCCATGCATGTCATAACGAAGAGGATTTAACAGTTTCGTGTTCTGTCTGTGGTACAAGACAGTTTATATTCTGGGATGATCCTGTAGAAACATTTCTCTCCTATCTCGAACTGCAACATAAGTTTTCCAATATAACTATTTGTGCACACAATGCACGAGGTTATGATTGCACGTTTATATTGAGAAAACTGTTGGAAAAAGGGATGAAACCTCGTATAATCTTGGATGGAACCAAAATCATCAGTATGACGTACCAAAATCTCTACTTTATCGACAGTCTTAATTATGTTCAAACGAATCTTGCAGGGTTTTCAAAACTGTTCGGTCTTCCAGTGCAGAAAGGATATTATCCGCATTTGTGGAACACATACAAAAATCGAAATTACATAGGACCTACACCTCCTCCTTCTGCATACGGATATGAATATATGAAAACAATTGAAGATCAGACAAATTTCATGTCTTGGTATGATACTGAATGCAAAAAAATATGCCTTTCAACAACAAAACAGAATTACTCCAATATTGTATTAAAGATGTTACTCTGTTAAGGCAAGGATGTCTGAAACTGAGACAGAATTTTCTGGATATATGTAAAATAGATATTTTTAGGAATTGTATCACTATAGCATCAGCGTGTTCATTAATTTACAGACATAAATTTATGCCCGCTGACACTATAGGAATAATTCCTAAAGGAGGTTACCATCATGCAGATAAAATGTCAAAATTTGCGTTGAAATGGTTGACCTATGTTGAAGAACAAAATCACATAATACTTCTCCACGGCGGACGTACTCGTGAAAAATATGTTTTAGGAGGACGTTATAAAGTAGATGGATATCACGAGGAGACAAATACAGTGTACGAAGCGCTTGGTTGCTTCTGGCACGGCTGCAGACGATGCATATCAACAAACAGGGATATGTATCCTAAAGATATCACGGAAGATGAAAACACCCAGGAAAATGACGGTCAAACCAATAGTGACATGCTAAACACTGCAGCTTTTAGATACGAAATAACATGTCGTAAACTTGCAGCTTTACGTTCTGAAGGTTACCATGTTGTCACAATGTGGGAATGCGATTTTGATAGAATATTAAAAACTGATCCTGAACTCGATAGACATCTATCTACACACCCTATTGTCTGCTGTATTCCTTTAAATCCGAGAGATGCCTTATATGGCGGAAGAGTTGAAACAGTCAGAACTTATTACAGAATCAAGGAAAATGAGAAATTACAATACAACGATTTTACAAGTTTGTACCCTTATGTGAACAAATATTGTACCTATCCTGTAAGCCATCCTACCATATTTTTAGGAAATTCTATTCCTCCAGTCGATGAAGTTTTAAACATGGAAGGACTTGTTAAATGTACAATTCTATACCCTACAACCCTTCTCCACCCTGTTTTACCCTCCAAAATAAATGGAAAACTGATGTTTGTATTATGTAAAGAATGTGCTATCACACTAAAATGTGAAGGTATTTGTGAACATTCAGATGAACAGCGTGCACTTTCAGGAACTTGGGTTATCGCAGAAGTACGTAAAGCTTGCAGTTTAGGTTACAGAATGTTGGAGATGTCGGAAGTGTGGAAATATGAAACATCTATGTACAATCCTGTTACACAAACTGGAGGACTGTTTGCTGAGTATGTCAACACATTTTTGAAAATAAAACAGGAAGCCAGTGGGTGGCCTACTTGGTGTCAAAACAGAATGGATAAAGAAAAATACCTACAGGACTACTTTGATAAAGAGGGGATTCTATTGGAGGAAGACAATATTGAGATCAATCCTGGAAAACGTACTTTGGCTAAACTTTGTCTTAATTCTTTATGGGGCAAATTTTGTCAACGAGATAACCTTTCCCAAACATCTATTATCAAGGAGTCGAAAGATTTCCTCGATAAAATGACCGATCCTAATATAATTATCGGAGGAGTTATATTTATCAATCAGGATACTGTTATAGTAAACTGGAAATATGTTGAAGAGGCAATCACCCTGAACAGAAAAGTAAACGTTCCTATTGCAGCTTTTACGACATGTCATGCTCGTTTGAAACTGTATGAACTTCTTGAAAAATTGGATGACAGGGTATGTTATTGTGACACAGATTCGGTGATTTACATAGATAGTCCTGAAATGGAATATCATCCCCGAACAGGTGATAAATTAGGGGATCTCACCGATGAATTAAGTGATTTCGGTCCCGATGCAATTTGTGAAGAGTTTGTCTCAACAGGACCAAAAAGTTACAGTATGAAAATTAAAAAACCTCTTTCTGAACCCCAATATATCTGTAAAGTTAAAGGGATCACTTTAAACACTTCCACATCAAAATTGGTCAACTTTGATACTATGTGTGATATGATGAACAATGAAAAATCTGACGTTACAGTAGAAAATATCTTTAGAATTAGAAGAACAAAACAGTTTCAAGTTATCAGTACAAATGAAAAGAAATTGTTTCAGCCAGTATTAATGAAACGTTTTTTTGACCACCGACATTTATCATTTCCTTTCGGATACCGTACAGATTAGGTTATAAATATGTCTGTAATCCTAATCTGTAATAGGTATTGTAATAGGTTTTAGGTCCAAAGTTCAAATTTTGTTTCAGTATTTTTTATATTGTATACTTGTATTATATAATCTTGTACAAAATAAATATAAAATGTAGTAATAGTCTGGTAAACCGTCATTTTCTTTCAAGTTCCTGGATACAAATCTGTAAAATTTTTGCTTAATATAAAATGTTTCCTAAACTTATCCATCCTTTTACAATGATGGTTTGTGGAGCATCAGGAAGTGGAAAAACTACTTTTGTAACAAAACTTGTCAATTCTATTTTTTCTTTTGTCGAAAAACCTGTTAAAAAAATAGTGTGGTGTTACGATCAGGAAAATAGTATCCCAAAAAATATTGGTGATGTGGAATATCATAAAGGAATTGTTAATTGGCAATCATGGAACGGAAAAACTCCTACCCTTATAGTGCTAGATGATCTTATGATGGTTGCTGAAGGAGAAAAAGTTGCAGATCTTTTTACGAAAGGTAGTCACCACAAAAATATTTCAGTTGTTTTTAT
The DNA here is from genome assembly GCF_977018435.1 of Lepisma saccharinum. Taxonomy (NCBI): domain Eukaryota; kingdom Metazoa; phylum Arthropoda; class Insecta; order Zygentoma; family Lepismatidae; genus Lepisma; species Lepisma saccharinum. Next base: position 41,395,678 of record NC_139249.1, read on the forward strand.
AACACAGAATCTTTTTCACCAAGGAAAAAATTGTAGAGATATTTCTTTGAACGTAAAACATTTTGTTATATTTAAAAATCCACGAGATATGAACCAATTTACTGTTTTTGCACGACAACTTCAACCTCATCGCATGAAGGAACTTGAAAAAGTATATATAGATGCAACAATAGAACCTCACAGTTATTTGTATATTAATCTTTCCCAGTCAACACCGGATCCTTTACGTTATCAAACAGATATTTTTAATACAGATCATTCAACCATATATCTTCCTCAGGAATGCCTGAAACCTCGAGATGAAGAAAACGAGGAAGAGACGTACCAACTTACGTTCTAAACAGAATATTTCTTTTAAAACACATTCACCTTTTTTGCACATATTGAAAAATTCACCAACAAAAGTTCGTAAAACATTATTGAAAAGTGCTCCCAAAAAAACAATCCGTTTTATCAGTGAATGTTGTCTGAATGTTTTAAAAGGCAATATAAAACTTCGTCCGTCTATAAAGAATCGTCTAACACCTTACAAAACTGTTTTACGTAGACTTGTAAAACCTAAAGTAAATATCGAGAAACGAAGAAAAATTCTTGTTCAAAAAGGAGGATTTCTACCCCTACTTTTAGGATCTCTATTATCAGGTCTTCTCGGAACTCTCATTCCACATTAAAAATGACACCTGTTTACAAAAAAATGATTGTTCTTTCACCAGAACAATTGACACGTATTCGCGGTTCCGAACAGTCTATAAATCAAAAATTATCTGTTCTGGATAAAAAAATGAACGAAATTTTTAAAATGAAAAATATACCAGATGACCAAAAATGGCGTCTTTATAGAAAAGAATTGGATGAGTATTTATGGTTGAGTCGAAAATCGAAAGAACCATTAGAGATTCCTATTATCCAGGATAATGGTGATTCTAGTATTTCACCAGGATCAACATATTTTCCTCCAAACCTGGTAGAAACATTACCACGTAATACAAGACAGCAGTTAGAAAATATTATTGATGAATATCAATCTACAGCCCAACGTCTAATCGAAAAAGATCAGGAAAAAACGCTTCCGGAACCGAGATCTTTAAATTTTTCATCGTCATCATCACCAACGGGGGTTCCTGGTCCGTCTCGTAAACGAAAACCTGCGAAAAAAAAGAAGAAAAATGTTGTCTTACGTGTTTCCAGAAAAACTTCACCATTTTTGAGAACACCTGATGCATACAAACTCGTTCCTTTAAGAAAAAGTCGTAGACAGAGAGACCAATCATGGGAGTCCCTAAAGTAAAACATGATAAAATTCTTGCTAGAATATATTACGATCCTCAACACAGAGCCTCATTTTCATCTGTGGATCGTTTATGGAAAGCTGTACGAGATAGGAATATATCTCGTGATACAGTAAAAAATTGGTTAATGCACCAGGAAACATACACTCTCCACAAAAATGCACGAAAAAGGTTTCCTCGAAACCATTACAATGTATGGAACATAGATATGCTCTGGGAAGCCGATCTTAACGATATGACATCGATACAAAAACATAACGACGGATTTAAATATCTCCTAACAGTGATCGATGTATTTTCAAAATATGCTTATGCATTACCCCTAAAAAATAAAACAAGTAATTCTGTAACCGAAGCTTTCAGAACCATTTTTGAACAAAGCAAAAGAAAACCTGCCACATTACAGACAGATCAAGGAACAGAATTTACGAATTCTGTGTTCCAGAATTTTCTGAAAAATGAACAAGTAGACTTTTCGATCGCAATTAACCACCCTGTAAAAGCAAGTATAGTGGAACGTTTTAACCGAACGTTAAAAGAACGAATGTGGAAATATTTTACAGCAAAACAGACAAGACGTTACATAGATATTTTACCTCAACTTCTTGAAGGTTACAATACTGCGATCCATCGTTCCATAGGAATGGCACCTCAAGATGTAAACGAAACTAATGTTTACACAGTGTGGAAACATCTCAATAGACACAACAACCGTATCTCACACACAATTTCAGATTTGAAAGTTGGGGACATTGTGCGAATTTCTGTTGTTAAAGGACATTTCGAAAAAGGATACGAACAATCGTGGTCACGAGAACTTTTTAAGATTCATTCCGTCGTTCAACGGCAGCCGGTACCTGTTTACATATTGGACGACTTAAATGGTGAACCTGTAAAAGGAACATTTTACAAACAGGAGGTTCAGAAAGTATATTCGAATCCTGACGAAGAGTATAAAATTGATAAAATTTTAAAAACACGAGGTAAAGGTAAAAATTTAGAATACCTTGTTCGTTGGCTGGGTTATCCCTCCAGTTTTGATTCATGGATCAAGGCATCATCGCTGAAACCGATAGCAGACAACTAAACCTCAATATATATCGAAATATATCACCATTTCGAATCAGTGAGTTCTTCTTGTTCAGTCAGAATGGATGATAATTTCTACATCTACCTCCCATCGTCTTCATCAGAAAAATATTTTTCAAACAACACATTAACTCATTTTACTGTAAAATTGGCAAAACGTATCGATCTGCCTCCAGATTTGTGGGAAGTCGGTTTAGCAGAATTATGTCATTCAACTCTTTATGATAACGTTCTGGAAACAGATTCAGGACAACTAACATTTCCTGTTCGAACATACACAAATGTTGACGACTTGATTTCGTCGATCGTAACTTCCCTTCCCGATAATCGAGAAATACGAAAATCTGTGCTTTACAAATTCTGGCATCTTCTGGCTGACCCGCAATGGAGTTCATTCGAGTCATCTGTTTCTACAGATAACACACTATATATTAACGATCAACCGTTTTATTTTCCTGCAGCTACTTATACAATAGATGATCTTCTTTTTTTCCTGAAAACCAACCCTGCAAATGTAGCTATTCCTACTCATCTTCGATTCTATTTTAAAGCTGCCGTATATAAACACTTGTCCGAAACAGGAATGCTCGACCCTGGACCCGATGCCTCTGTAGACAATACAATAACACCGATAGATTTAACAGACGACTATGCTAAATTTCGATATGATATATTAAAATCTATCTACTCTTCGCACGTAATATCTAATAACGTTGTCGATAAAAATCCTTACATATTTGTATATTCAGATATTGTAAAACAACAGTTGGTCGGTGAAGAAATGATACGTCTTTTACGTCTTACTCGAAAACAATGTTCAGAAGTAGATACCACATGTACGATACCTGTAGCTCATCACACATTCAATCCGATTCACTATGTTTCTCTGGATAAAAGTTCTTTTGAAACAATAGAAATTACTTTGAACGATCAAAAAGGAAACTTTTTACCTTTAAGAAACGGTTCCGTTCCTACTATCGCTGTTTTACATTTTCGTAAAACAACAAAATCCTTTTAAAAAACCGACATAACACTATTTTCTCAGTCTATATTGGTAAACGAATGAGTCATCATGAATTCGCAAGCAGAATATTACACAACCCAAATACATGGAGGAATCGGACCCATTTTTCGTTCTAACAGAATTCAGAAAGGAAGAGGATTAGGTTCTCTTTTTGCTGGACTTTTCAGAATGGTGAAATCTCTTCTCTGGAGTGGTGCAAAAGCTATCGGAAAAGAAGCTTTAAAAACTGGTGCTAATATTGTTACAGATATTGCAACAAGTCAGCAAACCCCGAAAACTATTGTTCGTCAGCGAATACGTGAAGCTGGTCAGAATCTTAAAACTAGAGCACAACAAAAAATCGATTCTCTGACAGGTTCGGGTATAAGAAGAAGAATTGCAAGAAAAAATACCCATTCGGTGTTAAAACGTTCAGGTATCCGTGCTAGAACCTCGAGAATCAAGAAAAAACGTACATCCGTAAAACGTCGAAAAACATCATCGAAATCTAGGAAAACACGTAAAAGAAAAATCAGACAAAATATCAAAGTCAGAGATATTTTTACATCATGATACAGAACAGCACCTGGGTAATTTCACAGTTCGACCTTTTTCAGAAAAAACATACTATTCCGTACAAACCTATTACTTCCTTCGATAACCAGAATGTAACTTCGTTTCTCGAACCTGTCTATCTTCGTTTACAGCGGCCGTCTGATAATTTTTTTTACTGGACTCTTCAGAATGATAAAACCTTTTCTCTGGAACGATACAAAAACTATCGAACAAAAAGCTTTAAAAACTGGTGTTAATATTGTTACCAAGATTGCAACAAGTCAGCAGACTCCGAAAACTATTGTTCGTCAGCGAATACGTGAAGTTGGTCAGAATCTTAAAACTAGAGCACTACAAAAATCGATTCTCTGACAGGTTCGGGTATAAAAAGAAGAATTACAAGAAAAAATACTCATTTGATGTTAAAACATTCAGGTACCTGTGTTAGAACCTCGAGGATCAGAAAAATCAAAAAGAATATCAAAGTCAAAAATATTTTTACACAATGATGCAGGACAACACGTGTATGATTTCACAGTTCGATCTTTTTCGGAAAAAACCTATTCAACAAAATGTCGAAAAAACCTACACTGTTACCTACAAACCTATTGCATCCATCGATAACCAGAACGTGATACCATTTCTCATACCTGCAACAGCAACAGATTTTCTGGATCTTGCATCTGTTTATCTTCGTTTACAGGTGGAGATGGTCAAACAAGATGGGAGTCGTATGAGTGCTTTGCCGACCGATAATGCAACCACAAAAAATTGTGGGGTAGTAAATTATCTCCTCAATACTCTATTTTCACAATGTAACGTTGCTATCAACGGTATATCTGTAACAAATGCTGACAACAATTATGCATACAAATCGATTTTTGAGGTACTTCTCAATTACGGTACTGATGCTGCAAATACACATCTTACTAATGCTTTATGGTACCTGGACACACCTGGAAACCAAGATAAAATCACAACCAATAACGAAGGTTTCACCACCCGAAAAAATTTTTTCCAGTACGTTCCGTCATCAGGAAATCCTATGGAAGTAACAGCCGAAATGGAACTTATGGGAAAACTCCACAGATTTTTTCAATCAGCCTAAATATCTACTCAATGGTGTGGAAGTACGTATCGAACTTATCAAGTCACGTGATGCTTTTTATATCTGGGGAGATCAAGATTCACCTAGCGTACAAATAAAAATTTTAAAAGCTGCTCTCGAAATAAATCACGTCGTTCCTACTCCTAGCACCAGTTTGGCTATAGACAGAGCACTTTCTTACGCTCCTGCACATTATCCGTTCACAAGAAGTATTATCAAGGCATACTCTTACGTTGCAGGAACGCAACAGATTTCTATCGACAATGCTTTTCAAGGTCCTTTTCCGAATGTTATTCTTTTTACTATGGTATCCACCGCCAGCTTTCTCGGAGACAGTAAAAAAAATCCGTTCGACTTTAGAAGTTTTAACCTATCTTCTTTCCATCTTGTAAAAAATGGAGAGCTCACACCTTCTGAACCTTTACGAATCAGTACAGGAGGAAATGGCGGTTTAGTAACACGTGCCTACCAAACTCTCTTTTCCGGCACAGGTATCCATCACAATAATTATGGACATCAGATAACAAGGAAGATGTTTGAAAACGGATCATTTTTTCTGATTTACGACATTACACCAGATTTTTCAGGAAACGATACACACATGAGTCTACAGGAACAAGGTACCTTAGGAGTAGAAATGCAGTTTTCTCCACAACTGTCGGAAAATGTTACCTGTCTTCTCTATGCTGAATTCGAAGTGGCCTTGGATGTGACAAAAGACAGAGGTGTTATCCTTCACTAATAAACATAACAATTTTACTCTATAAATTTGATGTGTTCCTGTTTTCTGCCACAGAAACCTACCTGTATCGTAATAGAAAAAGACTACCGTGTTTGTGTACTTTATTATAAACGTATCCGACATGAACACATCACAGATCAGACATATTTTATCTCACAACTGTTCCACCAAAACAATTTTTTGTGGTGTTTACCCGAGAGATCTTCTGCCTCGAACGTTCTCCACCCCTGCTTTGATAATCGCAAACACGGATACTTCCGATTCCGAAGGAACACACTGGGTTGCTTTCTATTTCGACAAAAACAATAAGGCAGAATATTTTGATTCATACGGTTTCCACCCCTATTACCCAGAATTCATAACATTCTTGAACCGTCATTCCTCTATCTGGACTCACAATAATACCCCCTTACAAGGAATATTTGCTACAACTTGCGGACATTACTGTTGTGTATATGCTTATTATAAAGCGCATCACGTCACAACCAGGGATTTCATCCGGATATTCCCACCGGGTGTCAGTAAAGATGAATATATTTTACACCGTTTTCGTCAGATCTTCAAATGTTTACCGCATTCAAAGTGTCCTAAAGGAGCACAAGTGTGTCGTTCCATCAAACCTGTTCGGGAGTGTATAAGGTGATTTCTATATAAAATATGTATGATGATTCTGCTCACTCTCAGTATCATCTTGACACCTTTAGTGAAAACATCATGGAACCGGTCAAAAATTCTACAATGGAAAAACATGATCAGCTTCTAGACCGTATTACTCATAAGGATGGTGTTTCTAGATGTAGAAAACGTAGACGTCTGCCCCCTACCAAAATTGAGATTCCTGTTATAAAAACTGAACCGATCGAGAGTGAACCGGATGTGACAAAGGATTGTGATTTCATGAAAATACGTCAAGAAAACAGTTCTTCCCAAAATAAAACCGAATGTTCGGAACTGCACAACATAGATGTCTGTTTGGATCTTTATCTTGCAAATATATACTTTCTGAACACAGAAAAAACCAAATATGTAGCAGTAGGATTCGAAAAACAAACACCTTTCAATCTGGTATGGGAGTTTTCGCAACAAGGAAGATTACCCGTACGAATTAATTCTTCACAGATTAGAGAATTGTGTGTTTTGAAATCTGATGTACTTGATTACATCGAAACAGGTCGACGATTTAATTATCTCGTCACAGGGAATATTACTGTCAGTGCTGTAAATTTTTTCGGAAAACGTTGTATTTCCATGTATCAACATTCCTCACCGGATGCTTTTATTTTTACACCCCCGGAACTACATTTATTTTTTTGTGAACTTTTCACACCCTTAAGAAAATTAACGAACGAACGTTATCATAAATTACAGCCACATATACAGACTTTTGTGCATTGTATCGAAAAGAATATGTTTTCAGAAAGAAAAGAAGTACCGGAAAACCTGATAAGCCATTTTCACGTTCTCTGGTACAACGAATTGATGATTGAAATATATCTTCAACACAATCTTGGACATTCATTGATATTATAAATAACTTTATTATCCATTATGTATTTTTTACTGTAAATGTATATCTTTATATGTATATTATTAAATTGTAAATAAAACATTTGAAAAAAGGTTAAACAGTTTTTTATTTTTCTCTATTACAGTAGAAATGGTACATTTTCCAAACATTTTCAACTGCACAGGTTTTGTTCACATTTTTTGATTCACTATGTTCTCTACATTTCTTTTTCTCTACCGAAAGTTTCACACTCTCCAATTTTGGACACCCAAATTCTTCAATATTATCTACGGTTAACGTACTCATACGTTTTTCTCCGATACATTTTTCCAACCATTTAGTTTTTTCAGTACCTTTAACATACACATTTTCATTTACAAGTACAGAATATAAAAGATCTCCTAACTTCTCATACGGTACCCAACCATTTTCCCAGGAGAGTCCGTGTTTGTTTGCACGGAGCCAATAATTCACACGACGATATTTTTCACTTAACAAATGTAGACCGTATGGAGGTTTTACTAAATAATCAAATGTACATTCAAAAGGAGACTTCAATATTCCGACTTCTTTCCACACAAATTCACCGACTTTTCCTCGTAAACCTTGAACGTCCAAAAAACATACATCCATTGTTCAACAGGTAAAAACTGTCAATGTATTTTTAATAGATCCACGACATATAGCACACTTATCGAGTTGTGAGGCACAGGATCGACAACTGACAAAATGTCTGCACGGGAGAAACACTATATCGCAAACATTCAAAAAACAGATTTTACAAATCATTACAGAATCTGCATTTTTTTCAATAACTTTTTTTGCAGACTTTTCTCTATTAGCACAATATTTACATTCGACCTTATAATGTAGTAATGCAACACTTTGTATAAAACTACAATGGGGCACTGCTGCCAGATGTCTTATAACAGGACAATCTTCCGGTGTCCAATCACAAAAGCCATAAAAACAATATGAACATAGTACTCTATCACCGTGGCCTGAATAGTAACATCCTGCAGTCACTAACTCTTCAGGTGTCTGTTGTAATCCTACAGGCCACTTTTCGTAAGTTTTGTATCGAGAATCGACTGATAGGTAGTTATTACAATGCCCCGAAAATCGGTAGCAGGGGTAACTGAACACTTTCATAAATCAGCCAAAGAAAAACAATCTGATACAATAGGTGATGGGGTTCCAGGTATTGGTGATAACGGTACCGGCACAGTATCTTCTACATCACTATCGAACAGGGCTCTGGAAAAACCAAGACGATTCGAAGATACCGCTGGAAAACAGGGATGTCCTTCTAATTTACGTAGTAGAGAACGGTTGCAGGTAGTACACCACAAAATAGTTTTGTTCACTAACACGGCAAGCCACTCTTTCACTCTTTGTTTTAAAGCTTCAGCAACCTCATCTTCATCCTTCCTCTGAATGAGTTCACACGAACATTTGTGACTGGGAAATCCTGTTCTCCCATCCGTAAACTTTTTTCTTTCCACTATCTCCTTCAACGTCTCGCAGGAATGATGGACCGCTTCTCCCGATCTATTGAACAGGTAACATCCGCACCATGGAGCTTCACGTAGTGCTACGTACATAAACGGGAACTGTTTCAACACTCGCTGTACAGCCTCACGATCGGTATCGATATCGCCGCAGGATTCTATGACTTCCCAAAACTCTTCGTAACTTATCTCGTAGAAATTCAGAGCTTTCTCCGGAAACGTTATGTAATACTCTGCCATGGTGACACACTCTCGTTCTTTTTATACCGTCTACATATATATACCCTTCTTCCTATTACGTCATTTTCCTTAAACATGTCCAAATAAATACTTTTTGTATTCTTAAATTAATACAACGATCTTTGAATCAAATGAGTCAGCAACATTTTCCCGGCTTCTCAAAGACAGGTTGTCGACCTCTATACTGAATGCGTCATTAAATTCGAAAACCTAAATCAACCTCTGTACCGAAAAACAAACATAATAAAATAAAAAACAACAGTAAAACATTCCCATCCATTATCTATAACCTTTTAACCTCTATCTCAAACTCCACACATTTTTGGAACCCTGCCAAATAATATCAATGTCTGCTTGTTCACTCGAACATTAACCCGAGCCGAGAATTTCCGGTCACGTGACTTTCACGTGATTTTGGCGGGAAATTCTCAGAATCGACCCGAATCAACAATTTCCTATCACGTGATTTTCACGTGATTCACACAACATTTTCTAAACCTCAACCTCTTATCTATAACCTTTCACCTTTCTCAGACAACATTTTAATCATCATTCAACTGACTCAGTAATTTCCTGTTGAAATCAAGCTCGGGAATTTCCCGTTCCGGGGTCAAAAAACTCTTCAACCAATCAAAACTCAAAACACCTATGACGTCATCATCTCCTCATCCAAACAACCAATCAAATCTCTCACCCATATCTCAAACCCCGCCCATTTCTGGCCTCCATCCAAAAATAAACAATGCTTGCTTGTCCACTGCCCTTTATCATCAATTGATCTTTCATCGATCTTTTCCAATCAATTGATTTATCGGACTATATCCGGGAACATAACTACTCTTTATGTACAAAAGAAGAAGTTAAATTCAGTTCTAATTGCAACCGATTCAACCTCTGTGCTAAATTCTTTACAGTTTGCATCATGGTCATGTCATACGGAATGGTACATTGTTAACATAAGAATACTCACACTGAAATTAACGAGATTGGGATATGATATCAACTTTATTTGGACACCTGGACATTCTTTAATAGAAGGGAACAATATAGCAGATACTTTGGCAAAATATGCAGCGAATCAAACAATCCAACGGCCGCTTTCAATAAAGATTCCGTCCGTAGTTTTGGAATCACACACTAGAAAAATACTATTTACTGACTGGCAAAGCTTGTGGACAAATACTGGCACTCAATGCGGTAAGGCCTACTATTATATACAAGAAAGAATTCCAAAGGAATGTTGGTTTAAACAGATTCAACTCTCCCGGAGTTCCCTCACAACTATAATGCGCTGCAGGTTAAATCACACTATCGCCGCAGCTCACCTGTACAAGAAGAATTTAGTGACTTCACCAGTTTGTTTGTGCAATGAATATACTGCAACTCCAAACCATATTATATTTCAATGCAAACTTTATGAAACTTACAGAGAACCGTTTTTACAGGAATTGTACAGAAGTGAACATCAAGCGCCACTGACACTGCCTTGTTTACTGACTTCACCTTCATCCTCGGTAATCTATATTCTTACAAAATATCTTAATAAGTCTAATATAATTCTGTAAAAGTCTAATGAAATTTTTTAACTATTTATTATGAAAGGAATAATTGTGAGTAAATATTATGTGCATACATGTATATAATACCAATTGATAAATTGTTAACTGGTGCATGGATTTTGTCCACAACCAATAAATATTTTATATAAAAAAAAAAAGTTTCACCCCCATGGACATGACCTACAGGGATGAACTGATTGTATGTACTAGCTCCAGAAAAACTCTTGCGTTTGGGAAAGAATAATTTTTGTAGTCTTCTGCTCAGTGATGTCATAAGGCCCTCTCTTACCCCGCAATGCACAATGGACGTGGGCGATATAACGAGAGGCCAGTAAGTAGTTTCTTTCCTACCACAGTCATTAAGGAACCTCCAAAATATATACACAATTGTCCTCTATGAACATTAATATGAAATAATAGTGACACTGCAATCGAAAATCGTCAATAATAAAGAGATTCGCATTTGTTTCTCGAGTGTCAAACTTTTTGACCAACAAGAATATAACACAATTAAAGAGGTTAACAAAAGAAGGGTGATATGCGTACTGAAGTTGGAAGCTTATGCCGTCTAGTACCTCGTGCGCAAACTACGAGCTTGTGGGGATATATACGAGGGTTGTTCAATAAATAATGATTTTCTTACAACAAATATTTACTCACCTTCAGAATTTTGTTGGCATTTCTCAAAGTAGTCGCCATTAGATGCGACGCACTCTTCCCAGTGTATTTGCCGGTCATCGAAGGCACGCTGGAAGCTGTTTTGATAGATCTCTCAGAATACCATCAGCAGACTTCACTACTGGTTCTGATAATGTAAAATGCCTTCCGCGAAGACGTTTCTTCCAATTACGGAAAATATTGATTTTTTTTTTTTACTTCGCCTTTGTGCCACTTTTGGCTAATTTGCAAGACGGGGATGAGTGATGATATGATGAATTGACACAAACATCCATACCCAGGTCAGGATTCGAACCCGAGACTCCTCATCGGAGTGCGATGTGCTAACCACTCCGTCACGGAGGATGGCTTGGGAAAAAGAAAACAGTCGCATGGGGCTAAATCTATACTATAGGGAGGGTGAGGAATACACTGCAGATCATTTTTCGCGAGATTTTCAGAAACAATGTTTGCGATGTGCGGCCGTGAATTATTCATCCACCGTGTACAGTCGGAGAAAGAATTACCTGGGCCACGGGACCTAGAATTTTGTAACGTCTTAAAGCCTGTTGTTTATGCAACCCAAATAACAAATTATTCGCTTAAGTTTGTCTGGTGGATCTGAGTTCTCGGGAAGGATTGAGCATTGATAGCATGAGTCACATGACTCATGCCCCAGCAACAACAAACAACAGCTGGGTGCTAAGTGGCCTCAAGAAGAACATTTCAGCAACTGTTTTCTTAACAAGATCTGCCACACGCTAATTGTTTAAGTCCAGTTTATGCACTGGACCTACAGATTAAAGTGGGATCCGAACCAAATGTTCCTCTATCTGGTATTGAATTCGGAAGCCTTTGATTACATATCGAAGACGTTTTTCACTACGCCATCGGAGAGGCAATGGAACGCCTTGAGAAAGACACGAGTGAAACCATATTTGGCGTAAATCTTAAAAATTAGACAATATTTTGTGGTCACAGTTTCGAACCGTGGGAGAGGCATATATTTTTTTTTGTCCCATCGTCCATTTCAAGAGTTTATAATTCTTCCTCAGCAACACGATTAATACGAGTGGTAGAAGATAAGCGAAGTAAAATAACTGAAACAGAAATAAAAGGAAAAAGCGAAACAAATTTTATCCATAATATTTTGCAGTCACTTCAGTCGTGTTCGAGGAATGCTACCTTTAAAGAGAGCCGTGGTCTCTAACTTGTCTTTTCCCCTTCCTTTGTGCTCTCGATTGCCTCTGTCACGATTGGTCTAAAACTAACTAATGCGACGTTAATTAAACAATCGAAACAATGCACAATCAACTGCTCAACATTCCAATTTTTTTCGAATCGGAAAACAATTGAGATGCTGTAAAATGAAGCAAGATGCAGTAATAAACTGGGAATTTGGTACGGTATAGAATTAAATCGGTGAAGATGTTCCATTTGATTGGATTTTTGTTATTTAGTGTCGCTATTCTTTCACTTTTTACAAATAGCGACGATGAAGATGAGTAATGAGTGATGATATGATGACATTGATTAACGGACACTCACCAAGAACACCCATGGCCAAGCCGAGATTCGAACCAGGGACCCATGCTGTCGTAGCGCTCTGTGCTAACCACTCCGCCACGGAGGTTGGTTAGGAGTGGACATTATACCATATTTTGTGTGCGCAATTGGGATCGATCAATGGAATGACTAGGCATATTATATTATTAATATATTCATATCATAATATCACGTCATATTATTCGATACGAAGTAACATCAGACACATTCCATCTTGCATTATTGCCTTTCAACTATTTCTTCGACTTCAGGTTAATAACATCAATAAGATAAATTATGAAACAAATGATAAGGAATGCGGAATATTGACAGTTATTTCGAATTACCTGACACAAGCAACATTAAGCAGACTCGGTGGGCAAGCTCATTAAGTGGCCAACCTTCGATCTCGTCACCAAAGTTCCCGGATTTGAGTACCGTCCTTGTCACAGATGTTTGAGTATTTCGTCATTAATTTCATGTAATGGTCACTCGTCCGCGACTAGGAAGAAAAGTGATGTTACGTAACAAAACTAATAAAAATAAACATGATCGAAGAGTACTTATTTCATCTCTCACGAAATCTCCTATAAAACCGGAATATATGAAATATATGTATCTTCACATACTTTTTCGATTTCTATATTTAACTAGCCGAGACCGAGAACGGGAGAGCAATTTTCAATTGGAGAAACCGAGAGACGGAGACACTGTAAAGTCTTGTTTCTTTCTTGACATCTGCCTAATTGAGTGCCAGTGGCGTACGCAATGGGGGATACGGGGTTTAACCCCCCTTGAACTTTTGAAATATTATGAAAAATGCTGTGGAAAAAATAAAAATGACCAATTTATCACTGTCAAGGACCTGCGGCAGTACTACTACTACTACTAATAATAATATAATAATAATTTGAATTATTATTCCCATGCGGCACGGAGAAAAGCACAGCATTCCAAACACGCGTCTTTAAGAGTGAATGCCTTGAAAATAAACGCGAATTCTTGAAAATAATATATAAGGGCAACTATGATTTTAAAGAGCAAAAGTTGTTTTGTATCTCGGCTGCAACAATGTTCAATGATCATGTATTTTTGTGTGTGAACAACGAGCATTAACTAAAGAAAGTTCTTGGTTCGTTGAACTTGGCTAATGTATAGACAATGGCTAGGCCGACAAGAATAACTCAGTCACCAGTCTGCCTTCCCGCGGCACGTTTGAATTTCTGAATTCAAACGACAATAAGCTTAACTATTGTAAAATGTTTTGTTGGTAACAACAGTGAGACAATCCAGATGTGAATTATCGGGGTTATTTATGCGGCGACAAAGCCGGAAAAATTCCAACCAATTCCGGGAATCGAATCCGGATCTCCCGCATGCTTGTCAGATGCCCTACTGACCAGACCCCCGCAGCTTCTTGGATGAGTTCCGTACTTTGATTATTTCAATTTATTTTAATATATTTTCTTGTTTTTATGGATTTTCTTCACACTTAAAATGTCTCATCTCGTTGAGTAGACAATTATTTCGTAAGAAAGAAAAATGATCTAGAATTTGTTAAAAATCGAATTACTAGAAATTAATTTCGTTTTATTGCTTTCATAAATACTATATTTATGTAGATCTCTACTACTTAATAGTAGTAGTATTATTAGTAGTAATTCAACTAATTAATTATAAGTATTATTAATTATGAGAATGATTATTTAATTTAAGTATAATAAAACAATGGTAATGTGAATTTGGAGAAAGTTTTAGATATAACCCCCTTTGATGAAATCCTGCGTACGCTACTGTGTTGTTCTGTTCGTTATTGGCTTTGTATTGGCAATTGTCATTATTCTTCCCCTGTAGGTAAACCATAACGACGATTTATGATGAAATAAAGCAGATAAAATGGCAAGAACAAGAAAGTCATGCCTGCCCAGGACTTCAACCCAGAACCTTACGTAACGAGATTTGAAATTCTGGAGAAGGCATCTGTGTTTCGCTTGGCTTTCTCTTTCCTCAACTTCTGTTATTTTATAATGCACGTATAATTAAAATGGATCTGAGAAAATACGTTGCGATCCATAATTGTGTTGGTTAGATGCTATAAATGTGAACTCCAACATGGAATAAATTATTCCCTTTTGTATGTGGTTGAACATGAAATTTTCTTACACTGTGACAATTTCTTTTTTAGTTTTTCTACACAGATAAGCTAATCTGGACTGGACCTTCAGTTTAGAATGGCATACGAACTACTACGTGCATCCACCGTGTATCGAACCCGGGATCCTTTGATTATAAGGTGACGACGTTATCATTACGCCATCGAGGAGGCCCCGTGAGAAAATATTAATCACTCGATCTATACAATAATTTATTTAAACATTTACATTTTCGTTTTCATATTTCTTTTTTGTTAACTACTCTTCTACGACTCTTTTTTTGTCTTGGAATTTCTTCTTGTTTCAGGAAAAAAAATAATACATGCAGGCTGTATACCCCCCCCCCCCGTGCAAATAGATAGAAAGCTCACTCTCGAGAACTAATTTATAAATAACGTAACCATTAGGAAACAATTCGAACGTTAACTGATATAACTGCAGATGAAACAATACTTACAGACCCTAACGAAATATCTATTCTTGTATAAGCTCACAGGCAACAGGTATCTGGTGAGTCATTCACTCTTGCTAACTTCGAGCGAAGGTCACTGAACCAAAGGGTGGCAAACAGGCGTCTGCTCTACGAAACTAGGGTTAGCAGACGAGGCCAGTGTTCCTGTTTTATCAATGACGTACGAAATAAGGAGGAACACAGCTTTCATATCAAACTAGACGTGTGTTTTGGTCCCGTCATTGCATGTACAACACTTTCTCGTCGTGGCCTTGAAGGCCTACGTAAAGGCTTCTCTGCAAGAAAGATATCTTACCATTGAGGGGAGGAAAAGTGTGTGTCTGTATCGAGGTCCTTCAACTTTCGTATTCTTGTTCATTTCAGAACGCGTGTTGTATCGTCGATTTAATCCAATCTAGCCGTTCTAGGTTTTAGGTTCTGTTTCTGTTCGGTAATTTCACATTGTCTTCCTGCTTATGTTATTCGCGACGAAGCTTCTGGTTTCGATAATCTGCACAATCACGGGATTGTGTTGGTTGGTTGCTTTGGTGTCTAAGTCCACTTTATGCACAGTAAGACTAATTGCGAATGCACCTACAGTTTAAAGTGGTATCCGAACCACTATGTGCCTACACATTACTTTGCTGCTAGATATTTGCATGCTAAGATGTAGGAAGTGCTACATTTTCAGTGTGTGGAATTAAGATTTACTTCTGATACGAAGAATCGGAGAATGGAGTAGTGAGAAAAGTGTCACCTCACATGTTTGAATTATAGCGCCCCCCCCCCCCCCACACACACAGGATATCGGCCGTGGTTTTTATAACAAAATATAACATGGATGAATTGTGTCAAGAAAAACTGGAGCCTATTCACATCCCTACGGAACTTGGAAGAAAGTCCACGTAGAAATTAGAAAGTTCTGTTCCGACAAAATCGGGACGTATAGTAAATGAAAAAGCAAAGTGCTTTGAACCAAGCCATGAACGCGTGTAGGGGGTGCGGAGATAGGATCCCACACTTTCTTGTTACGGCCGAAGGTGGGGATAATGTGATCAGCATCACGCCCCTGGTCGCCTTTACCTCCCCCCCCCACCAAGTTCCCTACAGGTACCCACTTTATACGACGCTGGGTGGGCGCCGGAGACACTTGAACAGGTGGACAAAATTCCAATTCTCCCCAGTCGGGGATCGAACTCAGATCTCTCGCATGGTAATCAAACTCCCTAACGACCGAGCTACTGCGGCACATATAGTATAGTAGCCTTTGTAATTAAGGCAAGAATTATTTTAGCGTTTCGTTCAACGGTTTTAGGGGAATCATTTTCGGACATAGACTATAACTCTTGTCGGTTCTGCGATCTGGCTTGAGAAAAGGCGATTTTATGACGAACAACATTCCACCTGACAAGTCACGTGACTTTCCTACATTTCCTGTGTCTGTTGGCTATTGCATGAAAGACGAGTTGCTCCTTGAGACAGACAGAATCACACGATCACCTAAAGGTGCAATGTGTGTTGCCTACCTTTCCGGCATTATTTACTGCCATTAAAGTCTTATGGGGAAGAACTTTTTTCCACCACTGTACAAACATGTCTCATACGCGTGGGTGCACACAATGAAATTTTCTGTTAGTACTCTCAACGTTATTCGACGATTTTCTCTCTCAGTAACAGAAGCGGTGTTGATGTGTTCATCCGTAACAGCCCTGACCAGAGCTCCAGTCCACATTTTTTCGAAATTGCTTGTCTCCCCTCTTTAAACATTTAAAACCACCAACCAAAGATAGACGGAACACAGTATACGTAACCAGTACATTGTCTATGGTGGTAACAAAGTCTTACATTATAACAAGTAGGGTCCAATAGACCTCGAAACCCAACTTTCAGCGAAGCACAAGACAATTTTACCTTACGATTTATATACTCGTAGTATTCATCAGGGCAGGTAAAACGTAACCATAATTTTATTATTTTGTCCTCCTCCGTGGCCGTGCTCCTTGCTTTGGACGGCGGCTGCGGGACGGCATAGGTTCGATCCCGAATTCAGGCTCCCGGAATTTTCGGCCTGTGTATAGGGCCGGTGGCAACCCACCATCGTGAGGAAATTGGGAGCTCCGAGTGAGTGAGCGTAATCCGGTCGCGAAATCCTACAACGGCTTAGGGTTGGTCGGGCCGACCACCCGTTCCCCTAGTCTGGCTGCAGATCTCCACGGCAGTAGGTAGGTAAGCCAGGGCCTGTAGCGCTATAGGGTTTCAGGGGTTTATTTTATTATTTTATTTATTTGATATTCTTGCATATCAATGGTGATAATTACTACTTAGGTTTATTCTTGTGTAAATATGTAATACAGCCTACTGGAAACTACTGGAAAAAGTTATGAAACAAGACTTATGTAAGAAGGCCTTATTTTGTTCTACAAAGAGGGTAGGGCACAGCCGGTATAGAATGATAATATTAACATTATTATCTTAATATTAACATTACCGACCCGTAATCAAGATGTCCAGGTTTTACTTTCAGTCGCTGCATATTTCAATTTCAAATAAGTACACTACCATTTGTGTTAAACTTTTTATTTGTTTTATTCTTTGGCAGATTGGAAAACGATATTATGAAGGTTCCTGTTTGGTTGTTCGCTTGTTTTGCTCGATGGAATATTGTTATAATAGCTTTTCACAATAATTAATTATCATTGTGGGGGGGGGATGCCCTCGGCTAAATCCGTAAATGACCTCCTCATTGGTAACATCATGAACACGTCATTATATTTTACACATTTCGATATATTTTCTAAAAGATCTGCTAATTGGAGTTACAACCTCCATTACCCTTGTATGCACGAAACTCTGTCTTCTATAATGTGTGCAATAAAATACGGTCTGGGGCCCGGATGCCGATGACCTTAAAAATATGAAAAATTATCTATAAAATGACCTAAAAATATCAATAAAATAACCTAGAAAAGTGACTTACAAATTTTGTTTTCATTTCAACGTATGACAGTTAGTATGGCAACGTTTTTACTTCTGTAACGTTAGAACTGAAATTGCATGGTGTATGTGAATTTGAGGTATAAAAGTCTGTAAAAATCTTACCTTATTGGGAATTATTGCAGTACGTAATGGCGAGCGGCATGTAGCTTTGTTCCTACAATCGCGTGGCGATAGGATTCTTGTTTTCATTGTTACAGACATCAAAGCGATCAATGTCAGTTCTTGGTTAAAAATTAGTGAGTAAAACGTAATGCAATTACATTACGTTTTTCTGCAATTACGCAAAAATGACCAGGAAAAGAGTTAAAACTGAAAATATGACGAAGAATTTCAAAATAAGATTTAAATTTTTGTTTGTATTCAGAATTTTAATACTTAAGAGCAATGCATACTACATAAGGAAAAGGAGATGATATGTCCTCAAAATCCGGCCCCTGGATGCATATTATGCAGTTGTATTTTCTTGTTAACTTACGGTGATATATGGGGTGTTTATGTTTCCCTATTTTTGGTTCCATTAATAACAGGTTGATACGGAGGGTGATATCCCCAGCAGTAAGATACAATTGCAAAAACTGGGGGAATTCTGGCATAAGCTTCAGTTGGTTTATTTTCCTATTAGCAAAAGTTGAACTTCAAAAAATATTTTTTATAAACTCCAAAACTCAATGGCGCAGTAGGCATCTGAGGGCCAGGGCCTGTCAGAGCGGCTATTTTATTGGGTGATGCGTGGTCAGTGCATCGAGTCCCATCGCCGCTCTTATCTGGTTTTCGAAACCTGAGCCCGCTACTTCGTTTCCAGTAGCTCCCCAATTGTCCTCACGACACTGGGTCAACGCCGAAATTTCATTGGCTCTAACCAGAAATCCAACCCATGACCGCTCGTACCAAAGGCAAGAGCGCTAACCATTTGGTTACGCTGAGTACCCATATGATATTTTGTTACTAACGACGTAAATTATCCATAACTCATGGATGGTCGATATCGATGGAACTAAAGAATGCATTCTGGGTAAGGAATAATCTACTAACAAGTGCTGTTGTAGGGCAATGTACTTACATGTCGATTTGTAAATTCACATATCCGTGGCTGAGGTCCTGCAGGAAACAACTCAACAACAACCAGCAACAACAACGACGACCTCTGATGATACTGGCTGCTTAACTTTTCAGTAATAGGTCCTAGGGTACAAAAATGAAACACTAGAATGTAACTACAAACCATGAAAACGAACCATTTGATATTCATAACTGAGAATATATATGATAAATTTACAAAATAAATCATCAAATATCCTACAAAACACTAGAAAAGGACGGCTAAATTAGAAAAAGTGAATGTTGTCTCATGGAACAATAGTTTTACCAAAAAATGTGTAAAACTGTTCTTTTGATGGAATTGACTCACATGGCAATACTATCCATAGTGATTTTTCCGAAAGGAAGATAGGAGGGGGGAGATTCATATGATTTTGTTACAGACAAACACTCAAATATATAAATTCGCACTGTTTTGAAGTCAGTATGAGACGTTGGACATCCTCAGTCAAAATTCTTCTTCTCTTTTCAAATTCCTATTTTGCCTTAGGACTTTCATGTATGCTAACGTTTGGTAGATTCTGATTTCAATGTAAACTAGGAGTACAATATTTTCAGAAATGAAAAGCAGGACATTATGCACTGAAGCCCCAGTCTCCATGTTTTAAAGAAAATTGTTTTCTGGTCCCCCGTTCCAAATACAAGTATACATACTTGTACATAAAAGCAAGATTGTCCATTCCTTTAAAAGACTACTCAAAGTGGAGAAAGTGCTGGGAGGCATGTATGCAAACCTTCACTTAATGTATTGGCTCCATGTTGAATCAAACAAACATACCCCCAACCTGTGAACTTCCACTTCCAGCTCTGTTTAAAGTAACATGTGAAATTTTTCCCACTTTCTCAAAAAAGTAATGAATTCTGTTCCACACTAATTCATGATATTAAGCATGACATGGTTAAAATAACTTTGATTTAAATCGGCCAGCCGTGCATAACATAAATATGAAAATATGAAAAAAAAAAAATGATAATTTGGCAACTATCAATAAAATCGTACTTTTCTACACACTTATGAACACCTGTAAAGGAAAGAAAGGCTTCCTATTGACAAATCAAATGAGTCATGTTTATTTGTCTAAGAAACAAACAATGAACTAATAATGCAATACACAAGTTCTATCCCACTTCTAAACTTTTTGAAACATGCATACTTTGCGCGAGAATGAAGTGCTTGCAACCAATTAGGCCTACGGTTTTTCAGAATCGACTCAGGAAATTCGGAACATGTTGAAGTTAGGTTACATCATTTAGTAATTAACTACTTTCTTATTGTTTCAACTTTAAGTTTCGACTTGTCAGCTGTTCATATATTGTTCATATTGAAATAGGAAACTTTCTGTTGGTGCATTTATGTCTGGTTAACATAAACTAAATTTAGCAATTTTGCGCACATTATCCAAAAGAACACTTCCTTGGAACGTCCACCAGTCTCATGCCTAACCTTGTTTCGCTCTAAAAAAACTTCGAATATTGTATTTCTACATATTCACAGAATTCGCATACAGTAGTTTCACGAACAATGTGTATATGAAAATATGAATAAATGCACACCACACTTTCAATAAAACTTACAAATACACTTCCTATTGAATTGAAGGTATTTTTTAAACTGCAAACCGATGATTCATGTTATGCAAGACATTTCGCACCACATTTTTGAAAGAAAGGCGCCATATTTAACTTTTTGGAGTAGGGTCGCGAACTGCAGGACAAGAATCTAAAAGAGACGATTGTTCTGTGAAAATCAGGACCATATACCTGCGCAAAAAGTTGATTTTGAACAATGTTTTTTAGGCTACGGCCAGACGAGCGATATTTACTGCCAGAATTCTGCCGTAAATGTCGCAACTACAATTATCGCAAGTGGGTGGTCACACGGTAGCTGTAAATGTCGCTCTACTCTGCGTTAAATATAGCAACAAAATTTCTGCCCCGGCCAGACGAGCGACATTTACTACGAAAAGCATTGTGTTCAAAAAGTGTCTTGAGTTTGCTGAAAGAAATTGCTCCATTCATAGTGGCATGTAACAATGAATTGCCAGTCGAAAGCAGCTCTGTGCTTGCTTCTGATTCGTCGTCGTCGGCAAAAGCGTAAGAGACAGTGGTGGATTCATCCTATTATTAGTGAAAGATCGTACAAAGGAAAGTTTGTGCTTCTTCATAGGAAACTGAAAGACTATCCAGATAAGTTTTTTGAATATTATAGAATGTCTACAAGCTCCTTTGAACTGCTACTTGTAACTGTGAGTGGTAGCCTGAAAAGAGAAGGTACAGTTATGAGGGACTGCATAAGTGTGGAAGAGAAACTCGCAGTTACATTACGGTAAGTTTAGTTTAATATTACTGAAAGTAAAAAGATAATACATACTACACAGACATTGATAAAACTAGAACATAACAAGATAAAATGTTCTCTACAAATCAAAGAAAGATAACACTGACTCTGATTCAACATCTGATTCAACGGTAGTTCTGGATGATGATGATGTGCATGAAGTTTGGGGAAGCAAATTTGTAGGGGAAACTGCTTGAAATGAACCCCTGCGTTCAGCAGCATCATCGTAAGACTTGAGCAACTGCATGACCTTTATCTGAAATTCTAATTTATCTGAAGGATGTAGTGTTTTCACAGTTGGTAGCAATGATAATAGAAACATTTTGTCAGGATCATTTTCATGTGGGTCGGGCCAGTTTTTTCCAAGAACGTCCAACAATTCCCTCTCAAATGAATCTCCAGATCTCCTCTTTCGTTTGGCAGGTACAGCTTTAAAGTGTTCCGTCGAAGAGGTGGCATTGCTGGTATTGGTCTGCGAGAGTTCTTCCTCTGTTCTGTGGTCAATTTGGTCATCAGTTTGATCCATGTTTCCGGACGTCCTGCAGAACAATATTGAAAAGAAAAACATTCATGTTACAAAAGCATAATACAGAGGAACAGATCAAGAGACAGGCGGGGCATAAGTGTCCAGTCATCAATTTCATCATATCATCACTCATTCCCATCATCGATAATGCAGTGTAATGCAAGGAGTGAAAATATAAACCCAGTCCATCAGGTTCGTTCCCAAACAACATTAAATAAAGGAACGTAACGTGGACCGAGTATTATTCCATGTCGTGAACACGAGACATTACTTCCGACAATCTTCATCTCGTATTTTTCTTTAGCATCACTGCTCAATTTACAGAGATGTATACTCGTGACTGGCATACAAGCCGAAAAATTGCAATGTTGGTTGGGTTGTCTAGTCACACGGCGCATGATGGTCAGACATGGAGGGCTTGCTTCAGTGCTTCTTCAATAGGATCGTTACAACCCAGCAGTGTCCGTGACTGTACATACATACAACTTTGTTAGGTCCAGAACCTCCACCCCATCCCCCCGCTCTCCAACAAGTTTCAGATCAGCTGCGTCTCTGATTTTCACATATGAAATATAGCAACCCTAATCATACCAAAAGTTAACTCCCCCCCTTACGTGAACTATATATACGCCCATGCTTCAAGGAAACAAACGCAAACTACTGATTTGAAATTTATATATTAATGTACTGGAATGTGAAACAAAATCTATGTCCAACAACAGTTTAGTGTAGTAATTAAATAAGGTAGTACTTACTGCCTAGATTGCAAAGTCGGAAGAAGAAAACACATTTGTTTGTGGTAAACGTAAGGTTTCCTTGTAGTCGCACCACTGCCACTACGTCCATCTTGTGATTTCACAGATCTTGTAACTGCATCTTTCAAGCTTTTCCAACGTTTTTGAACCTCCTTACCTAAATTAATCATAACATTCATGAGGAAAATTCGAACTCTGTTCACACAATTGTTACAAGCAAAATGCTATGTCACAAATGTAACTTTAAAGGTACAAACATTTCAAAACTAGTGGCGTCTCCTGTGTACGTAACTAAATAAACAATTAAACCTGTAAATGATCAGTCATGTCATGTCATGTCACGCTTCTCAAATCACTAGTTTCTACAGTTGGCATGTGGCGAAAGTACAATAACAAAGCTATTTGGATTTTAGTTTGAACATGTATTTTATATTGCGTTAACCTAATAAAATCGCCACTAGCTTTGAGATGGTTATAGCTACAATATACCACATGACAGTGTCTGAAAACAATTTATGCATAATTGTAACTGAAAGCAACTCTGTAAACACAACGAACATACTCATCTCAGTTTAAATCACAGGACATCAACTAGATGGTACTTACACATTTGTTTTTACAATTAAATTATTCTATATTTAAGATCACTTCCTGCTTTTTTTCAGATACCTGGGTTCTGGATGCTCTTTCCGGACATTGCATTTCGATTTTCTAATTGGTCGTGCCACAATTGCTGACATTGTCAGAGAAACCTGTGTGGCCATATGGCATGGTCTTCATGCTGAATACATGAAACAACCGTCTGTGGAGGACTGGCTTCAGATTAGCCACAAGTTCGAAAGCAGAGCTAATTTTCCGCATTGTGTTGGCGCTATTGACGGCAAACACATCAGGGTTATTAAACCCTGGAACAGTGGGAGCGAGTTCTTCAATTACAAGAAGTTTTTCTCCATAGTACTAATGGCAGTAGCTGATTCTGAGTATTGCTTCACGCACATAAATGTTGGAGCTTATGGAAAAGAAAGTGATTCAAATGTATTAAAGGCTACAGATTTGGGGGGAACAAATCTATTCTAACACATTATCTTTACCAGAGCCCAAGACATTTTCAAGTGAACATGCAGGTGATCCAATTCCATATGTGTTTGTAGCTGATGAGGCCTTCGCACTCTGCTCAAGTTTGCTGAGGCCATATCCTAACAAAAACCTAACACCTGAAAAGAAGATATTCAATTATCGACTTACCAGAGCAAGAAGATTTGTTGAATGTGCATTTGGCATATTAGCAAATAAATGGCGGCTGTTCCATCGCCCCATTGATGTTAGTCCGGAGTTTGCCGATTGTATTATCAAAGCATGCTGTGTACTACACAATTTTGTTAGGAAGAGAGATGGGTACAACTTTGAGGATACACTTTCATGTCCACTAGAGAGTATACCTGCTCAGGGAACAAGAGGAAATAAAAGTGGTGTTCGGATGAGAGATGCTTTCACTACCTATTTTTGTCCTGATCGAGGATCACTTCCCTGGCAAAACGATTGCTTGTAAAGCTGTTCTCAAAATGTTCAAAACTTTTTCTATACTATGCTCCCCCACCCCTGCATGGAACACACCATTGGCATTGGCTGTAATTATTTACTTTCGTTTAACCCACTTATGAGCATAGTAATACATTATACTATGTTTTCATTTACTATCAATATCATGTCATTTCGTCTTGTTCATTGCAATGTTTGTAGTAAACAAAAATCCTAACCTGCTAATTGACGTAATAGTGTAAAAAATAATAACTATGTACTTTGTATTTTCAATACATTTTGATTCGTTTCAAGTACTTACCTATGTCGTTTCTTTCTTCAGAGGTCATATCTCCCCAACCACATCCATTGTCACTTTCATCCACGCATCCATCTTCATGTTTCTGTTCTTGTAGTCTTCACAATTCGTGTCAAACAAACAGGGATTCTTTTGGATTTCAATTATTACATGTTCACTGTCAATATAATCCATAGTTGTACAGTTCGACAGTTAAATTACCGCAGTAAATGTGGCAGCTACAAATATCGCTACGCGTGGCCACGCTCACGCGGCAAATACTGCGGAAAAAATGGGTCCAGGCGCATTCCTTCGCGACACGACCTTGAAGACGCGCCAAACTGGCTACAATTACTGCTGCTTCTGGCCACTCCCATTTACGACCTAAGGGTGCATTTCTTCAGCTACATTTACGGCAGAATTCTGGCAGTAAATATCGCTCGTCTGGCCGTAGCCTTAAGGCTAACTTCACCGTAAGTCAATGTAATGCAAATAGTTTACAGAATGAATAGGAGTAGCGCGTAAGTAATTTACACTCTTACCTCTTATTATCATAATAATTCCTATGTGCTGTCATCGGTCTGCGAGTTCCGAAGTTGCAGCTTAAACACATATTTCGATATTATTGTAACTTAATGTTTTCCATTTCAGGAGGTTTTTCGTCATCCTCATATATGATTTGTATAACTATGGTGATATGAATACATGGTTATTGTTCGAAGAGTCACTTATTAACTGTTCATTGTTGCTAACAATAATTGCCTCACAAGCTGGTGCAACGTATTATCGCCAGAAAAGTGTTCATGTGTGCATATCCTCACGGAAGAAAGTGTTGCCTACATTCTGTCCCTTTATCTCGAACGAAAACTGTCTCTGCACAAGTAGTAACGCGAGACGAGCCCATGAACACGCGAGAGCATGGTTCTAAGACTAGTAGGTTGGCTCATCCGGCGGGCGACTTTCGTCCCTTCCAGCGCATTACGTCATCTGGTGAGCAAATGTCGCAGCCAGCGGGTAGAAAACACATAGCAGGGGTTCTTTTTCATTGAATGAAGTTTTCCGGGGAAGGTTTAAAACCTTATTTACTGCTTAAAAGGACTGGTATTTCTTTGTGCACAAAGTGAGTTAAAGTAGGAATGAATAGAGCGTAGAGGAGGAGCATACGGAAGAAAACCTGTAGCTAATTTAGTCGCTTTTTCCTCTGTACCTCAAATTAACACATGTTGCATTGATCCTTGTAAGTGTTTGGACAATGTGATAATATTTTCGCATTTTCACCATGGCTGTTGCTTTTTTCTTCTATATTTCGCAAAGGCAAGTAACAGAAATGCTTTACCTGGTATTCGAACTTTTGTAACTTACTACACACTACTTGCGTTTACTAAATGATATATTGTCTGATGATACGTAAATTTAAAATGAAGCCTACGTATTTAAATTCCTAAAATGTAACGTGTTAAAACACATTCTAAGATCCTTCAGTGTCATTGTACTAATTTCAGTTAGTTTAATATACCATATCAGTGTTTGTGAAAAGTAGTAAAGTTCACTTTTTGATATAAAGGAGGAATTAACATGTGACCATAAAACACACATATGTATCTGCATTTCATACGACTACACCAGAAAATAAACCTACCTTTTTAAACCGACTCTTCATAATGTCCACCAACCATTGAAAAAATTATTTCGAGCGTAAGGTTTTCCTCTAACTTTGCTTACTCTGAGATGTGAAGGATTTCGGTTTAGCATATGCAATGATAGTACTTTCAGCGTTTGAAGAACAACATAAGGTACAGTTAATTACATTACAAATAATTACTATGTCAAATGTTTTACAAATACGTCAAAGTTAGATCTGTTGCGAGTTGATCGGGAATCATCTCGATTCAGTATTTTTTTTAAAAAAAGGCAAGACAACGCTATAGCTGTCAACAAGCGTTCGAAATTTGCTGTTAACATACGTCAAAGTTTTCGTATTTGATAGAAAAGTACATGTAAAACACCTTCTAGAAGTCTGAGAAAATACCGAATACATGGCTTCTAAAGGGCACTGCATACGGTACATATCTGTCAAAAATTTCGAAAGTAACCCCTCTCTCGCCGCGGCCTTTGTGTGCGACTTTTACATTTTTGCACTTATTTCAGAAAAAACATATCTCTGAGACTATTTGAGCAATCTACTTCGGATAACTTTTGTTTGAAAGCAAAAACACGCGACCATGTACACTTCAGAAAGCTCAAGTGAGAAAAACGGGGTTGGGAGGGGCCAAGTCCCGAAATTTCAATGAAAAAAATCTGGCGTTCGCCCCCTCTTCTCCCGTTATTTTGGAAAAAGGGCGCAAACTTTTGCATTGCTTTCAAGGAATAGACCTTTTGCAACAAAGTGAAACTTGTTTCAAGTGCCTAGTCCTCATAGAGGCTGAAATATGACGCAATATGTACAATCCTGCATTTTGGCAAAAAAATAACTAATTTGCATATTAGAGAAAGGGAGGGAGGGGGTGGGCTTTCTTCCACATGACATTTCAAAGTCTTATCTCAGCATCTGTCAGCGTTTATAACCTCACATACAAGTATGAAGGTCCTAAAAGCACGTGAATGTTGTAATCGGCACCATGGGTCATATATGACCCATTGGCTGTTTTCGCCTATACTTTCCATGGGTCATATATGACCCATTGGCTGTTTAAAGGTTAATGATATTTTATATATAGCTATGGGGTTCTAAAAGTACGATATATTTAAAATTATGATTTTCATATTCAGTTGGTGGTAAATGATTATTCCGGATTTGGAATGAATCAAGTTAGAGGAAGGGGAATGCTCCTCACCCCTTTTACTATATAGCAACCTGCATTAAAATAAATACATGTAACTTTGCTCGCAATTTTCATATTACAAACTCCTGATTTTCCATTCCATTAAATTCAAAATGAGCTCAAAATAAGCTCCAGAACTTTATATGTTTTGGAATTGTTATCTGGTCTTGAAACCTGTTTTGAAATAGTCATGAATTGTAAAAGCTAAATAATAATAAATAAAAATTATTTAGGCAAATTTTGCATTAAGAACTATATATTCGCGTCTAAAATGGAATTCCCCATGCTCGACATTTTACTTAGGTATACATAGATGTGTGAAGTACACACGCTTCTACAAAGCCAAATCCACTGTTTTAGTACATTTTCATCTCTCGGAAATCTAAAATACCTAACAGCTCCTTCTTTAGTCTTACGGTTGTAGTTATTACATCCGAACACAGCACAAGCCATTTTGAAGAAAACTCGCAGTAAAGAAAGACACGTCTATTTGTTAGCGAGAGACAAAGATTCACTGCCAGATGTAGCGGGCGAAATCTCGAGTTGCTCACCAGTTGACGTCACAGCGGTCCCGGGGAACCCCCGGCGATGCGCATGAGCCTACCATGTCTCTTAGTATCATGACGCGAGAGGAAAGGCATTTCGCGCGAGCGTGCGTGCGTGCGCGCGCGCGCGTGTGTGTGTGTGTAAATATATCTACATAACAGCAAGCTCCATGGCGGAGTTGACACCTTTAAGCGCTGCGAAGCCAGATGTCCCAACTTCAAACTATAGTCAAGGCATGGATGCATCATCGTTTTAGCCGACTCATCCTTTCATCGTCATCGCCGAGATTAAACCATGAGGTAGAAAAGGGACGTAAAAGTAAACAAAACAGAACATAAATGCATAGAAATATTTGGATAAACAATAGGATACTTTCGATGTCAAAAAACAAATATAAGTTTCATGGTGTGATATTTTCTGATACAGTCCTACCACTTTTAAAGCTTTTTTTTAGTATGTGTAGGAAGTTGATTATTGACGTTCTTCTAGTTGCGGGAATTTCTGATGCTCCTTTACAATAGCATATGTAATCAAAACTTTCACATCTCCGATTTTTTACCTCCCAGGTACCTATTTATTTTAGTCTGGGTGAACTCCAGAGCCGCTTTATGCAAAGACAAGATCGGACAAAATTCCGAGCTTAGTCCAGCCACCCTCGGAATCAAACCAAATCAAATCTCGCGTGGCAGTCAGACGCCCTTCAGAATAGAGCACCACAGCTCCAAAATATAGATAATTTTGCAGTATATTGTGGAGAAACCGGAAAAATATTTGAGATGCTAAAGAGGGACCAAGATGGGTCTGCCCCACAGAAGAACTGGCTTCCAGTTTTCAGGGGGGAAAAAATTCTCAATATATAATGACATAACTGAAACTGAACACTTCGCACTTTCCCCATATTTCAAATGACTTCGATACATCATAGTGTCATACGCACAGTAGTTTCCACAAATCTCACCAGATGGCATGTGGGATAATTTGAATCGCAAATTGCTTTTGTCAAATTTTATAAAAGTGGTAACAGTGAGCATACAATTCCTTACCTTTTTTAGTTTTACACACCGCTGTGTGCGATTTATTGTTTTTTGGGCAAGTAGTGAAGTAGAAAAAAAATGATATTAATTGGACTCAGTACTTAATACACCTTGAGAGTTCTACTGTTTCGCTGCAAATGTTTAACCTGCGTCGGCAAGCCTGTACAAGGCCCGACAAAGAAAACCAAATTTCTCTATCCTATAGCTTGTGTTTTCCAGACCTAGTATTCAATTTCAATAAACCAAAGTAACACGTTGCATGAACCAGAAATGCCGTTAAGAACTAACACAATCGTTTTAAAGATATAGTAGCATAGATATAATAATTTATTTTGCAATATATTATAAAATGCAAACAATAGTACAAATTAATAAATATGTTTATTGTAAAAGTTTGATAGTACAAGAAAAATACAAATCGAAATAGGTTTATTCTGATGGAAAATGTAGTTTACAACTTTCACTCAAATAAATAACGAAGATGACATCTTGGAGTGGTGAATATTTATTTAATGACCATGTTCACTTCAGACATTGTTCCTGAAAAGATAAGGAAATATTATCAAAATTAAATGTAAATGTGGTGTGAAAGAGGATCATAAATTAAGAATATTTCAAAATAAAATCCTTAGGAAAATATTTGGACCTAAAAGGGATGAGGTGAGTGGAGAAGGTTACATAATGTAGAATTACACATTTTTAAAATTTCTGTACAGATATTATTAGAATAGAAAAATCAAGAAGACTTAGATGGGCAGGCCATGTGGCACGAATGGGAGAGGAAAGAAGAGTTTGCAGGATTCTTGTTGGGAAACCTGATGGTAAGAGACCTGTAGGAACGCCTAGGCTAAAAGAAATCGGTAAGGATAGAAATGATTGGATTGATCTTTCCCAGGGATAGGGACAGATGAAAGGCTTGTGTTGCTGCAACCATAAACTTTCGGGTTTAAGAAAGCTAGAGAGTTAGATAGTGTGTTATACTATGGTTTTATAAATATACTAAGCTTGTAGGCTTCTTTTTATAATTCAATAACGCTAATTTTTCGTGGTTACATGCATATGGTTTGTTAGCTTTGAATTTTTGAGAAAACATGGTATTATAATAGACCAATATACTGTAACGAATGTTGTTGGGGTATTTGTGGGCCTGTCCCCCTTCGCCTCATTTCTGCGATAATGCACCTTTTTCTCTTAGCAACTCTCTTCCCTCAGGTGTTGAAAATAACTGGTGTAAAAGATACCCGAACTACGTTACGCCCAATGCACGTCATGACAATTTGTTCTGCGAGGAAGGTCAATTTCCAATGGAATAACTACCATGTGCAACTTACGACCTGGCTGTGGTTACTACTGTAACGTAACGACATTATAGCTCTTCGCACTATCCTGTAATATCCTTAATAAAGCAGCCACAGGCTGAACTTCGCCCATGAATAAAGAATTTCTAAATTTAGTAACAGAATGGCATGGGGTAATTTTTATCCATAAATGTGTTCAGGTTTAAGGACGTATTTGTAATGCATCTGGTGTTCTGTGAACTCCATGATTTATATTTTGCATACAAATGAGTAACAGCAATGCAAATTAAGATTAAAAATAACTTCAACGTTGCTTTCCAGTGGTTAAATTGACAATACCACTTCCTAATTTTCGAAAAGGAAATGAGCATAGCTTGTAAAGGCGAAATAAATATATTGATGCATAACTAGAGTCAGATGCGATTCTTGGGAGGGGCAACTCGGGCACATAATATGATTTATTCATTGAGGATAATGGGATGGCGGAAGGGCCCCCTAGCCAGAAAAATAAATTGTTTTCGTGCGGTCTATTATGAGTATAGAGGACGCTGGTGCTTCCAGTTAAGCAAATAATCTAATAGTTTTTTCTAACTTTGTGTATTGTTTTGACACAAAATTAATGAATTCACATTCTTAACAAAGTTCCATATAAAAATCGTGTTCAAATATGTTCATCAATAACGTTAATGTACAACATTTGTTTAGAATGAAATCGTGAAGTGAAAATATAATTTTACATGAAACAATGTAAATTCCTTCACTATTGTGTCAAAATTCAATGAAAAGTAAACAAAAGGGAATTATGATTGAAAACGTTATTGGACATTAAAATTTCTACTTTCCTAGACATTGAACATGCCTAGTTTTGCAACTAATATAAATATATTGAACGTCACACCAGTGGCACATCGGATGTGAAAAGGAACAGCAATTTAGAAACTTCTATCAGCTTCCCATAATTTTTAGTTTTAGCCTTCAACGTGTTCTGCTTATTGCTATTAGGTAATAATACGAAATATATAAAATAATTGTTTTAATTATAATAATGTGATTATGTAGGACATCTATACTTGAGACTAAGGAACAAAAATCTGTTTTTTTTTATAGGCCCATTTAAGGAGGGAAATATGTGTACGCAATTTTGTACTACTAATTGAAAGTAAGACCTGAATATTTAAGTTATTTATTTCTACCAATAGAACCGACATAATTGCAGTGTTATGTATACGGTACGTCACAATTAGGGGTGGTATCGAGACGAGACGAGACTTGGTAGAATCGCGTATTGCATTTTTCGTGACGAGATCTCGCTCGTTCTCGGTCTTGTCTGTAGTAAGAGCCCGTCTCATCTTCGATATCGTCTCGATTTATAAAAACTCGTCTCATTCTGAACAGCAAGTAACGTCATCGTCTGAAGTCTCGAAATATACATTACGAGAAACAAGGTGACAGAAAGAATGAGCGAGCGTCGTGGAGAAGGAAAGGAAGAAAGATATATGGTAGAAGAAATATCACAGAAGGACACGCAACCTTTCTCGATCGCGGACACAAAAATACTACTATTACTGTATGCAGACGACCTGGTGGTAAGTTCTAGTACAATAAAAGGGCTACAGGAAGGGTTAGACGGGCTGCATATGTACTGCAAGAAATGGGCTCTCCGAGTTAATATTACGAAAACGAAAGTCATGGTGTTTAAGACTGGGTACGTACTCTGTAGATACGGCCAATGGGAATATGGGGATGGGGACAACTATACGACGCACGCTTTTAGAAGCGATATCGGGCGGGGCCACGCAGATGGTGTGCGTGGCGATCAGCCAATGGCAGGAGTGCAACGTTGTACGGTTAGGAGACTGCGGCGCGGAAGTTAAAAGTCGTGTTCTGTATTTTTATTCCGCGCAAGAAGTTTTCAAAAACTCGCCACTTTAAGGTTCATCATAAGATGGGGAAAGACATTTTGAACCTGACTGTCCAAGTCCCATGAATTTCCGTCGCCTACAGCCGGAGTAATCGTTCCTTGAAGAAACAAGGGAAACATCACCTTTCATTTTCTTCCGCCTGTTTTCTTTGTTGCCACCGTGTTGACGCAGCTGAGTTGTTGTGTCGAGGGAAAACTGTGGGTGTTAAGGCTCCTTCATACCGCGACGAAAACGCGCAGTGCAGACGTTCCGTTGTGGGCAGATTTTTCAGTTACGAGCAAAGATAGGATCTCGGGGTTTGTTTTCTATCCTTCAGAAAATATGGCTGCGTAATTCCTACAAAGCAGAAATTTAAAAAAAGACCCTACTTAATAAGTAAATTGGGCATAAAAATGGGGAAAACCGTAATTTTCACATGCAATTATCTCGTTAACCACACAAGCTTATGGAAAACTGTTTTGTTGGGGAAATGCAATGTTCATTGTACTTCACATTAACATCATCACTGTAAAAGTCAATTTTCCTATTTTAAGACTGTCTGAGGAAAACGAAACCCTTGCAATACGTAAAAGTGTCCCTGCACTGTAGCGACACCTCGTGCAGATAGTGAGAAGCGTTCTAAACCCCGCCCACAGTAGAACGCGGAGGGATACAACAAAATAGCTCGTGAAGACAAAACACGATCGCAAGTGACAGGGAAGTGTGCATGCGTCAACTGGACGTGTTCAATTGCAAAATATGGGTGACGGCAACAAGCAAAGAGGTTTGGTGCAAGAAGTGGGTTCCGAGAAAATCGTCTTGTGGAAGGTTCACGTATTGTGGAAGGTTTCAGAATGAAATATAAATAATACCTATCCGTTTACTACATCATCAAATGGGGAAGTATTTATAGCTTTCCATTAGACGTTTACATTGTACGTACGTAAGCCAGTAACGTTATTTTGAGTAATTGAATTAAACCGGTCTCCTTGGCAAATATTACGCTATAATACGTAGAACACGTTTGCTGGGGGTCCGTACTACCCCGAAGGATTATTAAGTACTAAAATTAAATAATGTAAATATACTCCTTTAGCAATTTTTGCATCTTAGATGGATAATTTCCTCTGAACGCGTATTGGAAGGAAGGATTATAGCTATAAATATAGGGTAAAGACCCCGAATATGAGGATAGGCACCTAAAATGAGACCCCCATGTATCTCGTAAACAAAGAGCTGCACCATAGCGGAAAGAAGCTGAAACACAAGGAGGAATCGCGTCATAGCACTGAAAGTCACTTGAGCTCTTTATGTGTAAAGTTGGTGACGCTGCGAATGTGAAAAAGAAAACGTGCTCGTGAAAATTTTGCTGCCGTTTGGAAACCAGCTGCTGAAAATGGTTAAGGTAAGTTGTTACTGATCCCCTTTTTACTGTATTTCGTAGTGGTGAGTGTGTGTGTTGTACCATGTAATTAGTTGCTAGTTTTCGTCCACTTGTAAGAGAGACAGCGTTGTTCATTTGTTTACCCTGCGAAGGTCCTATTATGAGACCTGGAAGAGGTTCAATATATGAGACCGGTCTCATAATAGGACTACCATAATAATGAAGGGTCTCATATTAGTAGTCACAAAATATATCTAATATTTTACGTTGATTTTCATCATTGCTTTTCCTAATTTGGGAGTTAAGTTGCAATTATGTTACAAATGAAATGGTTATTAATCTTTACCTTTTGTTATATGTAATGAATAGAATATTCTTGTAGTTTTTACACAAAATAACGAACTACATCGGACGATATTTTTGGGAAGGAAACTTGAAGGCAAAGTATTGCAATTTTTAATAAATTCAATGACGTATTTTTTTCTAACGAAAGAAAACACAAAACCATAAAGTACTTCAATTGTTGGATGAATGTTTTGGACCCACTCATTTTTAAATTTAACCCAATTTACTCATAATTAGATTAATAAAATGTGAACAAGTATTTTAGAAATGTGTAGGCCTATAGCCCTATAGCCTAGGATTTATTATGAAAATGTTCATTTCTTTGTTTCAGGGAGCGGCCTCATCCCAAAGGAAGAAGTGGAGCCCAGAAAGCATGATAAGGGCTGTAGATTATGTTCGAAGTGGCGAATTGAGTTATAAGAAAGCTGCACGTTATTTCTGAGTCCCCAAAGGAACACTAGAACGTTACGTGAAAGACAAAGGGAAGACACCTGAGACATTAGTGAGTGTTCGCTTAGGGCAAGAAATGGCTGCGAGGTTTTCTGAAGCGTTACCCCGAACTGTCTATGCGGAGTCCAGAACCAACGGCATTTGCCCATATTAAAGGATTCAATCCCGATAGTGTGAGTGCCTTCTTTGATATTTTTGAAGGGGAACTGGAGAAGATTCAAAACAAACCACACAGACTTTTTAATGTGGACGACTCAGGAATATCAGTGTTACAGTGATATGTTTCCCTTCAAAACATTTTAGCCGCAAGAAGTTGAAACATGGTTGCGTCAGAATAGAGGAAAACCACTAAAAATAACTAAAATTGCCAGAATATTGTCAGGTGCATACAACAGAGCTGCTACTATGGAAACATCCGTTAATGCATTTCGAAAGACTGTTTTTTTTCCCTTGCAATTGATGCATTTTTTGTGATGAAGATTTTGCAATACACTCTGTCAGCTCTAAAAAAGGAAAGCGGAATGTGACAGGTCAGTCAGTTGAACTACCCAAAAGTGAAGTGGAACCCCAACCAAGCTGCAGCAGGTTAGGCCAACTTGAACAGGAACAGGAGCCTGAATGCAGTCCTATTCAGGTTACGCAGTCTTCAAACAGTACCACCTCTGATGACGATGCCATTGTAATTCCAGAAGACATTGAGCCACTACCCACACTAGACAGCCCATCTCAAACCAACTCCGGGAAATCTCGCGTAGTGATTCAACCAGTAGTTATAACAACAACACCATACAAAAGAAGACTTGCAGACAATTCGATGAAATGTAAGAAGGAAGTGAAGAAGAACCTGTTTGGTAGGGGTGTTACAGGCACTCACAGTAGGAAGCCTACTGAGGTCCAGAAAAAGCAGCAATCAGATTACTCGCGTTCTACTTCACGTAAGAAGAGGAAGGTTGTATAAAGAAATATGAAGAATCCACAGATGAGTCGGAAGAATATTTCTCATTATCAGAATCGCCTGACAGTTTAGAATTAGATGAAGATGAATATGATACAGAATGTGTATTTTGTAGTTCATCGTATTCCAAAGATCAATGTGGTTAAGAGTGGGTAAAGTGCACACGTTGTTACAAGTGGGCTCATGCTGATTGTGGTGCAGATGACACATTTGTGTGTCCGATGTGCAAAAATCGAAAGTAAACACATGATGAACTTCGTTTCTACCAGGTAGCTACTTCATGTGTAACACAATGTAGGTCTTTTCACAGTTTCATTTGAAGTGAACCAATTTTGGTGACAACAGGACAGCTACTAGGATAGCATACAAGGAACATTTTGTTTTGTATTTTTAACATGGTAAAAATAGTCAGTTTCTTCTTTACAAAAGTTTAATCTTTTTAAACATGGTGTAAAAATTATTTTGTTTCAATTATAGTTGGGTAAGAAAATAATTTAGTTCATTTAGTTCAAGAATAATTTAGTTCAAAGATTCAAATGATTTATATAACCCAAACAAGGTCGGGGTCTCTTATTCGGTACCCCCTATAAAAATAGCTCAGTAGCACTTGTGTTCACTTTTTTGTTTATAATTTATGATTGTTACTTTTTTATATATTCCAATACATTGTATCATAAAATAGACTCCCTACAAAATATATTTTTAAAAAAGCATTAATCGTTTATGCTTTAATTAACAAGTAAATCGAATTCTACCAAAAGGGTCTCATATTCGGGGTCTTTACCCTAATACGGCTTTGAAGTATAGCACCCGAAATACTTATCAAGTACTACTATTTTTACTCTGAATATTTTGGAAGGCAATGATTAGGATTGAGATCATAAGGCTTTGAAAGACATAAAGGAATTATTTAGGGCGTCTGGACACCCTCCCCCAAACGAAAAGATTACCAAGTAATAAAATAATAACAATACTCGTTTAGCATTTGTTGTATATGATGGTTGTTAGCTTTATCTGAAGAGACTGAACTTATTGGAAGGCAGGGATTATATTGGGATAGCACGGCTTTGAATGATATTACAAAGAAGGTTTATGGATACTACAACTCATAAATATGTATACAATATCTATCAGAAACTTCACTGTATCTAACATTTATTTCGTTATGCAATTATCGAAATTAAGTGTCCCTTTTCTGTCAAACATGTAACACCTGCACATGCCGTCAAGACGAAGAAAGTAACTTTCTGGAAATTTGACGAAGAGCTTAACGCCAAGATCGTGAACACCACACATAATTACTATTACCACGTGTAGGGTAATAGTAATTATTACACGGAGAAGGTACTGTATCTTTGGTCTGTGGACACAGAAAGGTGTTAAAATAGAATACATCCAGAGATATGATCAATTCTGGAAGAAGAATATGGAAACGCAGCTACAACAATTCTATGTTGAGTGTCTACTACGAAAACTTGTCTATCCACGGCACACATGTTCAATGCAGATCCGAAATCCCACGAGAATAATCCAAGCCCAAAATAGAAGGGAAGAAAAAAAACACCGGCAAACTGATCAAGAAGGAGAATCTTTCTAAACGAGGTAACCTTTGTAGGTAACGTATGCACTGTTTGTGGCATAATTGGAAGTAGTTATTTCTGGGAGGCCTACACATAACATACAGCAACAGATTTTACTATAGTAAGTATTTAGAGGCTAATTTCTTCATGAATTTGATCTTATTTATGTATTGCAGTGCACAGGAGGCGTTTTGTATAGCAACAGCGAATATGTTTACCTTTGAGACTGATTTTGTCATATAAATTGTTCGCAAAGTATTAATAGCTTATGTAACGTAATGTACAGAAACACAGGGCGCTTTCCAATTATTGTGAGAATTTCGTTGTCATGTATGTATTTGTTCTTATTGTATTACATAGTGTATCTACGTGCACTGCTGTTCATGAATATTTAAGAAGCTCATTGTTTGTGTCCGTGTATGATTTTTCTATTTTTTGTAGCCCAGTAATTTTTTACCTGTTTGTCAGAATTTTTTTCTTTCCTTGTTATTTGTACTTCAAATAAGCAAAAATTGGAATAGTATACAGGGTGGGCCAGATTCAATTGGGCAGTTTTCGAACATTAGTAACCAATAAATCCAACAGCATACGGAAAAATTGGAAAGTACATTTTGTTGTCGATAGATGGCTGCATCATACGGTATGCTGTGAACGAGGTTGATCGCTGGATTGGCCATCGAGGGCCTGTGGACTGGCCAGCCCGATCACCCGACATCAACCCACCAGACTTTTTCCATTGGGGTTACCTCAAACACAAGGTGTACGCTAATCCCATTGACAGTGAGCAACATATGCGTGAGGTAATTGTTCAGGAGTTCAAGAATGTTCGGGTTAACATGTGTAGGAAGGCGTGTGAAAATGTTGCTTTGCGTCTACAAGCCTGTGTTGACTTAGATGGTGCCCAGGTCGACCACTATCTTAAAAATCAATTACTTATATGTGTGTGATTCCATTTTTGTAACAATTTTGTAGCCGTTGGAATTGTTAACATTTGTCAATAAAAATAAAATGAAGAAAAATAAAAATAACATCTAATCAAAAGCTGCCTAATTGAGTCTGGCCCACCCGGTATATCTACATAAGAAACTGTTACTTAAGCAAGAAAAATAAATGTACCTCGAGAAAAACCAGTCTACTCCGTTCCCTGCGATGTAGATGGCAATGTCTGTTCTCATCATCCCATTCATTACTCTTCACCACGAAATAAACTTTATCTGCAGAAAATAATACAGAAAGACTACTAATTTAGTAACGCACAACTTTGCTCTTCCAGTGTGAGCGTTGTTCGTTGTAAAAACAAAGTTGTAAAACTACAATTTTAGCACACGTGTAGTTAATTGTACATGATCAGAACGATATGTGTATATCTTATGGAACACTGTCCATTCAATGAACCTGTTGTGATCACTGACTGGGCAAACTGAAGAAATGTTTAATTCGTGCTCTGTTTTAAACTAACTAGTGTCACACGAAAATATAAACAGTTCATATTATTAGATTACTATTGTTAATAAATGTTATAATAAAAAGAATGTATTGCCGGCTCCCGTGGCGGAGTGATTAGCACATCGCGGTACGACGTCAGGGGTCCCGGGTTCGAATCCTAGCCTGGGCATCGTTGTATATGAGCAGTGGCGCAGGAACGTTTTGCATTTGGGGGGTACAAAATTCACCCTCCCCCATATATATATATATATATATATATATATACACACACACACACACAGATACTACTTCAAACCAAGTGTCACAACAATAATTACTATTATTATATTTAATTAAATTAAAATATTAATTAAATATGTAAATTAATAAATAATGAATTATTATTATTACATGAATAGGTAAAATATAGTAAAATAATATAGATATAACAGCACGTATTCATTATCTAGCTTACGTGTAGTTAAGATCGCCAAGATTTGTATAAAAACAACTGCCCTGGCAAGGAATTTAATGTCAAATAGAAAAATAATTGAATATTTATTAAATAACAAAAAGGAGTTGGATCCAATTAATGAAAAGTAAAGTTCCTGATTAATATTTTATGGATGATATTAGTAGTGTCCATAAATATTTGGAACCCTTCAAAGCTGTATGCGTCAAATTCCTTGCGTTCCAATAAGTTCAGCGGAAATAATCATCGAACAAAAGCTAAACAATATTTTGATTATTTACTTTTACTACTTGGTAAGTCTTTCGGGGAGGGGGATCAGGAAGCCCCCCTTAAATACGTCCTTGATATCTAAGTAGAATGTGAAATTAGTGTTGCCCACGGGACGAGACGGGACAGGCTTTTAAAAATTCGAGACGAGACGAGATTGATCATGTGTCATAAGACAAACGAATATTTTCGAGACGAGACAGCATTTCCACGAGACTCCACGAGACGAGACAGGCCAAAGTCTCGTCTCGTGGGCAACACTATGTGAAATATTATATTTTAGAACAACACACACGAATGTCCTGTTATTTAATGCATATTTTGCATAAATATTTTTTTCTTGTTTTGTTTTTTTTAATTCTAAGAAAAACAAACAGATTTTAAAACCAGATAAAAATTCTGAAACATATAAAGCTCTGGACCTCGTTCGGGGTTTGTTTTAATTTAACGGAACGGAAAATCAGGAGTTTTAAATGTGAAAATTGCGAACAAAGATACATCTATTCATTTTAATGCAGGTTGAGATTAAAGGGGATGAGGAGGATCTTGAGCCACCCCAACCAGGAATAATCATCTCCCACCCAATGGATATAGAAATTACATTATTAAATATATAATACTTATGGAGTTCCACTTCAGTTCTTTTCATTCTAATTTTAAAGTGCCATAGCTACGCATAAAAATATCTTAAACAGTTTATGGCAGATGTGTACCACATCCAATGCCTTTGAGAAGCCATGTATTTGGTATTTTCTCAGACACCTACAGGGCGTTGTATTAAAAAAGAAAATAAAACTCGAGTTGAGATGGTTCCCGATCAACTCGTAAGAAGTCTAAGTTTGAAATATTTGTGAAACATTTGACAAAGCATTTATTTCTTATATAATTACAATTAGCTGTACCTAATGACACTCTACAAGCACTTTATCATTACATATACAAAACCGAAATCCTTCAGATCTCGGAGGAAACAAGGAAAGTTATATGCTCAAGACTTTTTTTCTTCTTTTCAATCGTTGGTGGACAATATGAAGAGCCGGCCAAGGTTTATTTTCATATGTAATGGTATTAAATGCAGGTGCATGCGTGTGTTTTTGGGTGACATGTCAATTTCTCGTTTATGTGAAAAGGTAAACTTTAATGTAAGCAAAAGCATGTGCGCGTCACAGTTAAAGATTTTCGCATCTGCAGAGAAAATCCAAAACGCATTCCCAGCTCGCCGGCCTCCGTGACGATGGGGGTTAGCATAGCGCGATATGACGTCAGAGGACCTAGGTTTGAATCCCGGCCTGGGCATGGGTGTTATTTGTGAGTGTATATCAATTTCATCATATCATCACTCATCCTCATCTTCGCGATTAGCCAAAAGTGGCAGATATGCGAAGTAAAATAAATAAAATAAATGAATCAAACACCTTGTGAATCCACCCAATCCAAAATATACCAATAGAACCTGCAGTGAATCTCAATTATGTCGTTCATTCATCTGACTAATGTAATGTACAGTTTGACTTCAGGGTTTAACTTAAAATGGCGTTGTGTTTGTGTTGCATTCGATATCACAATTAGATTATAAGCAATTAATATCCAATTATAAGTATACCCTAATACATAGGTAAAAATAAGTCCCCCTGATAAAGTCGCAAATTGAATCCTGTTTAAATGTCTAGGAAAAAAATATCGCTATGCGATGAGTCGAGAATTGTCACAGCCTCATCTCATCTCATCTCCTGTGTGGCGAGGTCCTTCTCGTTCTTGTTTGTGCTTATTTTTGTTTCGGTTTACACTCTGAAGTTATTAAAACTTATTCTAGATTCACTTCATGCTCAAATTGGCTAATCGGAACTCTATTTCCAAAAAAATATCTTAAAATATACGTTTAAGTATAGTTTTCCGTACACCATCTTACAAAGTTATGAAAAATATGGGTGAGGTACAGGAGTACATTGTACCCCCAAGTTGGTCTGTCGTGTCTCGTCTCGTTTGTGTAAATATTTCGTTTCGAAAAATTACATTTTAAACATTCAAAAGAAAATGGAGTCAGTCATATACTCTTCTGATGAAGATTTGTATCTTATCTTCGAATCGACGAGACCACTTCTTTAGCATTCGTCTGCAGCATGATTTTCTGAGAGCAAATATGGTTCCATCGTTCCACACAAATTTTAAACAATTTTCATCTCCTTAAGGAGGTTACCAAGAACACAGGTCAATGAACTAACTAGTAGCAAGCACAATGTAGTAGAATAAGTTTGCAATGGATTGAATTTCTGTGGTAAGAAAGATAATGCTCATAAATTATAAACAATATAGGATACACTTTTTTTATTGGGAGAATTGAAAATAGGTTCTTTTAACAGTAGCACCTTCCGTCTGCTGTAAAATCACCAAAGGGGGTTACAACTCGATTTACGGGGGTACAGTACCCCCTTTAAAAATTTGGGGGTATAATGTACCCCTGTACCCCCCCCCCCCGTTCCTGCGCCACTGTATGTGAGTGTTCATTCATCATATCATCACCATCTTCGCAAATTAGCCGAAAGTGGCACAAAAGGCGAAGTAAAATAAAGCAAATCAATCAATCAATCAAAAAACAATGTATTGTTATTATTACTATAAATACTAAAACTAAACAAACTTGAAACACCTCGCGACAAAATTCTGCGCAAGCCAATTATAGTTACAAAAATTGTAATTTCTATTTAGGAACTGTAGGTACAAAACAGGAACAGTTTTCGATTTTTCTTTCATTGCTCTTTATGGAAGATTAAAGAGAGAGAGAGAGAGAGAGAAAGTACCTTTTCCCCTTCCTGCCTCTCCCACATAATGATATATCCAAGATTCAAGACATGAAAGCGCGGCTGTGTTTACTATCTTCCATTTCATGAATGTTTGAGAATCTTTTGTCATCAAATTACGGATTTACTATCCATGAAAAATTCGTTACGTGTTAAAAGAACGATAATTCATGTTTGCTTTCTTTGCTCGCCTGCGCGCCAGATGGTCGGTCAACTGCTTCACAACAAACAAATTTTCGTCCTCCTCCCTTGCAAGCGATTGTGTTTCTTTCTCCTCAGGTACTCCCCCACCCCAACTGCCCTCCCGTCAGCCGTGAACAGTAAACAGCAAATGCCTACCTTCAACGATCTCATATGAAGATCTGTTTCCATGTGTAGGTAATATTTTATACTTTTTTAAAATCATTTCGCTGTTTCTCTAACATAACTTGTGTAGGTTCGTTAGGGACTATTTACTGTGTCGGAGCTCTACGAGGAAGTAGAAGCTGAGACCCAAGCAAACTGTGAAGACTGCCAATCTCGTGACGTACTCGGTTACGTCCGAGATACGTTACAGAGTAAGCCACGCAAAAACCAACCCACATGACCCTCCTTTTTTCTTCTTCTTTCTCAGATTCGACTTTCGTCAAATGTATGAAGGAGCCTTAAATTCGTCTCGATATAAACAATAACCCTTCATTGTTCTGGGCGTTCTCGAACATTGAAAGTCTGGGTCACTTTGAGTTCAGCGTTTTCGTAGCAAGGCCGGTGTAAAATTATTCGCTTATCGTTCACTCGTGCGCCACAAAGAACAGTTTGTGAAAAGATTAAATACAGCTCTTTCGTGCAATAGTGTGTGTTCCGTGTTTTTTTTAAATTTTTTTATTTTATTTTAAATAATGTCACTCTCGAAACCTGGCACCAGGAGTACAGGAACCAAGAGTACAGGCACCAAGAGTACAGTCACGGACAGTGCTGGGTTGTAATGATTCCATTAAAAGTCAATGTATTCATTACAATCCAGAACTGTCCGTGACTGTACAATAATACATTCACAAGTGAGACATATTATTTTTAAAGTGTATTCGTACTTCAAGGAATTGGCGTCGGAAGAAGTGCGTGCTGAAACAGTGTTTTCACATAGTAGAGAACTTAACGGCTAAAGCGTATGGTGTAAGTGTTCATACTGTGTCGCGTATTGTAAAACAGGGTAGGGTAAAACATCTACAACAGAAATCGGTGAACCCCTATTTAAATCTCCTGGGAAACATGTCAGAAAACAGAAAAGTGTTACTAGCTTAGATGACTTCGAAAAAGATGTACTCCGTCGTACAATATTTGAAATGTATTACAACGGCGAATATCCCTCTATCAATAAACTTGTGCGTCATGAGGGAAAGAATTAATTACACTGGTTCCTCTACTTCTATGGGGTTAATACTAAAACGCTTGGGCTTCAAATATAAGAAAATACAACGATGGGCGTAAATTTCTGTTAGAAAGGGTTGATATAGTTGCCGCGAGAATTAATTTTTTGAGAACAATGCACAACCTTAGAGCGGCTGGTGATAAATCTTCGCACGTCGAAAAGCTTCAGGAAGAGGATTTTCACAATGAAGTGGCCCGAGACAGCATAGTGTAAAATCTAATCATTAACTTCTAGGAGAGTGACTCGGAAAGGAGTGAAATCAGTGACACGGAGACCGAGGAAGACGACGAGAGCTTCTTTCAGGTATGGGTTTCTCGTATATGCTACAGTGATATGATATTATAATCCTGTGTAGAAATATTCACTATATTATTTCACTGTACTCATAGTCATATATAGTGTGCATGCATTATCAAAATAATGGACACATCGCGAATTTTCTGTCCTACCATTGCGCTAGCAGTTAGTTTGGCAACAGCGCAGTAGCACTGGCTGGGTATTGGCCGAACTCATGTTCCTTCTAAAAGCGTACGCCGTATAGAGAGGGTAAAACAGTACGATTACTTGGGTATGGTCATGACAATGTCGGGTAAATGGACAAGACAGGCACAAAGAAGCAAAGCACAAGCTATATACGCGCTGGGTAAAACTAAAAAATTAAAGTACAAAGTTCCTAATACACCAACCAGAACACTCGAGGGAGTATACGAGGCTACAATCAAGGCCACATTATTCTATTGTGTCGAACTGTGGGTCTGGGGAGCAACAGAAATTGTAAACTGCGTACAAGCAAACATTCTAAAACAAGTTCTGGGGATGAGAAGGGGTACGGCAACGTGCGGGGTTCTTGGGGAAATGGGAAAGTATAGGGAGGAAGTAGATGCAAAAATGAGAGGCTTCAAATATTGGTCAAGACTGCTAAATATGGGGGATAGAAATCTAAAAAAAAAACTCGCGATAGAAGCGCAGAAC
Source organism: Lepisma saccharinum (assembly GCF_977018435.1). Classification (NCBI taxonomy): domain Eukaryota; kingdom Metazoa; phylum Arthropoda; class Insecta; order Zygentoma; family Lepismatidae; genus Lepisma; species Lepisma saccharinum. The sequence goes on from NC_139249.1 coordinate 41,440,274, forward strand.
AATGACCCAAAGGAACGCCAATGGGTAACAATGATAAAGAAGGAACTGTACACCATAAGCTGGGGTGGTTTTGGGAAGAAGGAGTTGAGGGGAGGGCGGGCATGCAGGAAATGGGGATCATACGGGACAGATTGGAAAACATCAGCAAACAAAACATTTTGGCAGAATGTGGGGGTAAAGTATCTTTAACTACGGCACAAATCGTGGATGGGGATAATCAATGGGAAGGCGAAAATACGTAGACGTCTGTGGAGCGAGTGACAGGACGGGTTTGGCATGGTTCAGGCTAGGGGGGTGAGCACAATTCAAGCGCATGAGAGAGGACGGGAGTGCAGAATGTCCAATGTGTGGGGAAGACGAGATGAGATTCCACATTCTCCTCCAGTGCAAAGAAACAGCAGAGGCTAGACGGAAATACATAAGGGATATGAACGAATCTAAAATGGAAGGGTTAATGAGGGCCATTACGGGGAGGAAATGGCTGGAAGGGACGAAACTCAAATAAGGGACCTGGGAACCTTCCTACATTACGTCTGGACAAAGAGAGCGAATAAGTTGAGGGACGGGAGGGAAAGTGCCTGAGAGCGGTGTGCAGAAAGCTTATTTTTTGACAATATAATAACTAGTGCTATAAGTGTAAAATTATGAGAAAAATAAAACAGGTTGATATTTTGTAGTGACAGAAGAACCCACAATTAGTAGGAAAGGTAAAGTTTAACATGTGAGGGCATAAGGAGAGAGGTTATGGGTGGAAAAAAGAAGAAGGGAATAAACAACTTAATCGATGTATAGAAATGTGTGTACAGCCGCAAAGGTTCATATTGAAATAAACCTATATTATATTTTATTCTATTCTATTCTACAAAACACTACGTAATAGGCATAACACAATACTATTAGCCATGCTGGTTTCAGTATAGGATTTTGCTTCTCTATTGTAGAGATATGGAGACCATTAGACCGAGAAAACCTCGTCATGTTAATATTCACGCTTGTTCATTTCCTGCGCTTGTCCGACCAGCGAGCGATCTCAAGAATGCGCTAACTTGTAACTTTCGTAAACCAAGGAACTGGAAGGCAAACGCGTGGATCTAAACAAGATCTATCGTGTTCGAAAGGTTTAACAACCTTTCGACGCCTGAGATTATAAAAGCAAGCTCCGTCCCGGAGCTAGCTCTCTTTTGATTCTGACACTCATCGACGCTACATGGATAACTAGTCCGATTACAACACGTTACACTCTAACTACGACGATGGAACACGGAGTTACCGCTGCCTAGCATGCTACAAGGCGCAAGGGATCGCTTGGCTTGGTGAACTGAGGGTCGCTGGATAGAACCTTGGAACTGTCACGATTCGGTCTGCGAGAAGCATTAGGACAAGACATCACACACATCTACCAGGTATGAACAAGCGTGAATAACCTTTTACTCCAACTTTCCATATCTCTACCCTCCTACGGAGCAGGTTCAGCCATCAGACATTATTAAGCTCTACCTAAATGTTTAAATGAAACTTCCCTGTGACCTCTCTAACCCCAGGAAACGGGGTTACAACATGGTGGAGTTGCTTCAGGCCCTTTTTGCAATTGCGTACCCTCCTGTGCGAATTGCTTTACATTAAATTATTCTCTCCCCCCCCCCTCCCTCCCACTTTGGGAGCATTTTTAAAGTAAATTTTTAGTAATTCCAACTCATACTCTCACAGTACGCTTAAGATGCGTCAGACCCAGTGACAATTTTGTGTATTACCCTATGGAAAAACCCCTCTTTTTCTTTTATGCCGAGCCCCCCCCCCCTTTTTCAACAAAAATCTAGTTCTTCTGCATAACATGTATTCAAGCATCATTCACACAGGAATGAGAACATTTGCTTATACTTCTTTGACCAGCGATATATTAATGACATAAATAACTGTATACCCATACTTTCATTTGTTCTTTGGTCAGCACGACGAACCTTCGTTTATGAATACGTCACAGATAGCGTTGCACGAACACCTAGATTCCTCCCTCGACCAAATCATAGAGTTAGCAACTGCAATCACGGCAAATCCAATAAATTCACGTCCTTTATCCCCAATTCCCTCCCCTCCACTAACACGGTTAAGGTCTGCTAATAGAAATTACCCTCAATTTGTCCTTGGACTAGCAACACCCGACAGAAACCGACCCCAACCCTTAGCGAGTACCCCGGCTCCCGTTTCAACTTCCTCTAACACTGTTAATAATTCTGGTAACGTAGCTGTAGAAATTCCCACGACTAACATGGCCACCCAAATTCCAACTGCATTATACCCGGCACCATTTAGCGGAAATGACCCTAAGGACATTGACTCATTTTTCCTTAAGTTTCAAAATGTAGCACACGCCGCAGGATGGACGGAAGCTAAGCGTAAAGAGATGTTACCTTTATTTTTGACGGACACCGCTTTAACTTATTTTCATGACATACAGAAACGACCCAATTTTGTAGACTTGACATACACCCATATCAAAGACGAACTAAGTACGCTATTTAGGGGAACATACTTGTCAGCAGATCCTGTACAGATAATTCTCCAGAGAAAACAGGTGGTAAGCGAACCCATTCACACCTACGTTATTGCTAAAAAGGCATTCGTCCAGCAATACTTCCCGAACGCCACTGAAGAACAAACTCTCTCTTACATCATCACGGGACTGCGAGCCAAATACATTGGCTGTTTAACCAACAAGCATTTTGCTAGAACAGAAGAATTAATTGCCCACCTACAGAATTTCGAACGCCAGCAGTCATTAATTAATTCCCGTATGTTGGAAGAGAAAATGGAAATTGATCAGGCTATCGCTCAGGCGAGCTTGCCCCAGACATTCACCCCGTCACCACTTCACAGCTGTCCGCATGCACAGGTCTATTCCCCCCTCCCCAGTAGTGCACACAACCGAGCTCAGCACTTTGTACCATACAACCAGTGTCCATCTTTTTCTCTCCCACCATTGACACCACAAGTCCAAAGTCTACAGTCCAATCCGGCTCTCGTAAATAATAGTTCCCACACAGTGTATCAAGGAATGCATCATATACCGAGTTCTGATAGTGCCCGCTGCGCGGCGACACTAGCCGTACCCAGAGTAGAACACGCTCCAAGTGCTACCTCTGGTGACGAAATAAACAAACTTTCGTCACAAATGTCGACGTTAACTCTGCACTCGAACGAAGAGATCAACGCCAGTTCTCTCTTCAACCTTTGCTCAAATGTGCTGGAATTTGCGAAAACGGCTAATCAAAACGCACATAACAGAGGTTTCAACAAGGGGAATAATAACTCTTCCTACAGAAATAATAATAATTCTAGAGCTAATCACAGAGGTAACTTTCGATCGAACTCAAGAGGCCAGTTCAGAAGCAATGGTAACAAGAGGTTTCAACGTCGAGATCAGGCTAATCGCGACGATGCAAATACCTCAGCTTGCAAGTTTTGTGGTCGTTATAATCACGAAAGCGACAACTGCTTTTACAAGCCACAACGAGACAGTGTTTTAAACTAAAATCGTCTTCGACTTGCAGGAACGAAATCGAAGATAATACCAGATTAGATAAAGTTCCTATAATTGAGAGAAATGGCCTATACTTTATTAATAGTAGCATACAAGGAAAACAGGTAGATTTACTTATTGACGTGGGTTCCCAAATCTCAATTTATCCCTCCCATCTTCTCCCTTCTGAAAGAAAAACGTACAAAGTACAATCCACAATCCAAGGTGTGTCCGGATCGAAACTGAGTGTGTCTGAAATTGTAGTTCTTCCTATCATAATTGGAAAACGTAAATATTCGCACCCATTTAGAATAGTAGATTCAGTTAACGTCCCTCCCCTTTTAGGAAATGACTTTTTACGAACGCAAAGGTGCGAAATGTCATTAAAAGACAATACAATAACTCTTTGTCATTTAGGACGTACTCCTAATTATAGTATTTTAAGATCAAAGTACAAGACTCACCAGCTGTCGCATGACATATTTACCCAAATTGAAAATGCAAATGTGTATGAGGGAAAAGCTACCCTTTCAAACACAGTTCAGTTAAGTCCACGATCCAAGACTTATATCAATTTGAACATTACCACTACGACACCTAATACCCATAAGCCTGTACTTTTTACACCATCTGCTTCCTTTATGAGCCAACATCCAGTAGTCCTTCCCAATGCTGCAGTAAACCCGCAGTCACCTGTCATTCACATACATAACCCTACGGAAACCACAATCACTTTGGAAAGTGACACAATAGTAGGCGAAATATCGACATGTGAAATTTTAACTGATGTTACTTCCGTTTGGGAACATAAAAGTGAAGATGTTGCATTTTCATACTCTTGTAATGAAAATACTACAGTAAAGCAACAACTTAGTGAAAGTCAAAAGAAATTTGACCCCTCCCTCCTCACAGTTAACCCTGATATTCCCCGAGAAGAAAGAGAAAAAATCCTAAAGCTCGCATACACGTATGCAGATATTTTTCTCTGGCCAGGGGATAAATTGACGAAAACTAATGTTTTGGAATACGATATCAAACTGACAGATGACAACCCAGTGTATGCCAAAACCTACCCTATTCCTTTTCATTACCGAGAACCCATGAAACAGGAAGTTCAGAAGTTACTAGACCAAGGTGTTATAGAACGCTGTGAAGGGAGTCCCTATCGACACCCAGTCCTATTAGTTAAGAAACCCAATGGGACTTACCGTTTTATTTCTGATATGAGAGCGCTTAATGACATAATAGCTCCGATTTCCTTACAATCCCCAGACATAAAAACCATCATGACAGAGATGGCTGGAAAGAAATATTACTCAATTTTGGATATGTCCAGTGCATTTTTTCAGGTTGGATTAACAGAACGTTCTAAAGACATTACCGCCTTTTCTATCAACAATCTTGGTAGTTTTAGATATGCTAGGTTATGCCAGGGATTGAAAACATCCCCCGGTGTAATGAACCGAGTAAGCGAACTTGCCCTTAGTGGAATAGACAGTTCAGAACTTTCTGTTTACACTGATGATATTATTATTTACAGTTCAAATCTCCCACACATGCTTAACATACTGGACAGAGTGTTTCAAAAGTTACGAACAGCATCCCTTAAATTATCACCCTCAAAGTGTAGGCTAGCTTTTACCGAAGTTAAAGTCCTTGGTAATTTGGTATCTCAAAAGGGAGTTAAGATTTCAGAACACATTCTTAAAGCTATTTTGGAATATCCCACCCCTACCACCAAACGCAAGCTTCGAAGTTTTCTAGGACTTGTCAATTTCATTCGACGATTTGTGCAAGGTTTTGCAGGACCCACAGAATGTTTATTTAAGCTTCTTAAGAAGAATGTTAAGTTTCAATGGACTGATGAACACCAGAAAAGCTTCGAAACACTGAAAGAAATGATCACGTCCGCCCCTATCCTCCGCCCTTATGACCCTAAACGCCCCTCATATGTATACATTGACGCGAGCGGAATTGGGATTGGAGGAGCCTTGTTACAGCCTGATGAAGAAGGAAATTTACATCCATGTGCCTATTGTTCACGAGCCTTAACAGAAACAGAGAAAAGAGCTGACACATTTTCACTCGAAATTGCAGGTGCATATTACGTACTGAAAACTTTCAAATTTTTTCTTATGAATCAACATTTTGTGGTTCTCACAGACAACAAAGCCTTATCTTATCTTCGTTCAACTAAACATCATAGTTCTATTTTAGGAAGAAGAGCCCTTTATTTTCAGAATTTTGATTTCGAAATAAGGCATGTCAGCGCTAGTAAAAATGAACTTGCGGATGCACTCTCCCGTGCAAGTTTACCGCTTGACAAGACTAATCATGACAAGAAAGATGATGATGATGATGATGACTTATTTTTTCATCAAGTATTTCATGCACAAGCAGCAGATTTTGATATTAGTTCAGAACAACGTAAAGACCCCTATTTCAGAGACATTATTGATGTATTAGAAAACAAAGATAAAGCTAGTGACCCTAAACTAGAAAAGCTTTCGTATTCTTATGTACTCAAAAATGGAGTCTTATACAGGACTAATAAAATCAAAACTGGTAATAGGGATAGACTTTGTATTCCTCATGCATTAAGAAATCAAGTTTTCGATCTTATTCATGCACACAAAATGAATGGAAGTCACCAAGGTGCACAAAAGACATATAATTTAATGCTTATGCGTTACTTTTTCCCCAATATGAAGAAATTTGTGTACGATAAGGTTAGACATTGCATCCCTTGTCAGATTTCAAAGAAACCACAAGGTTCTAAACCGCATACGCTGCAAACATTTCAACCAGCCCAAATTCCGTTCCAACGAATTCATATTGACGTATGTGGTCCTTTAGTCTCTTCAAAAACGCACAAATACAAATATTTCCTATCAGTAGTTGATAGTTGTACAAGGTATGTAATTACAGCTCCTTTGGCTAATCACGATGCACAAAACATAGCAACAGCCCTAGTTGAGAAAGTCTTTTTAGTCCATGGCATCCCAGAGACGATCTATTTAGATCGTTCAACGCCCAATTCAAGTTTACTCTTACGAGAGTTAGCCAATATTACAGGTGTACAACTAAAATATGTCGATACTTGTGCCCATTTCACGAATGGATTAGTTGAGAGTTCATTTAGTTACTTAAAGAAAGCTATGAGAGTCTTTGTGTTAGAAAAGAAAGCTTCGTGGTGTGATTATTTAGCTAGCTCAGCGTTCAGCCACAACGTTACAATCCATTCTGGATCCCTCCAGAGCCCGTATTTTACTTTATTTGGTTACAACCCAAGGATCTTAGCTGACGCTGTCCTTCCTTCGAACCCCGACAATGTTTCCCAGACGAACGCACAGAGACTTGAACTCCTGACCTCCATACGTAAGACCGCACATGACAACTTGAACAAGCGTTACGAACAGCAGAAAAGGTACGTAGACAGCAATTCTAGGAAAATACAGTACTCACCAGGACAACATGTATGGATTCTAGATGCCACTCCAACTCCAGGCGTGTCAAAAGCCTTTGCGTCCTCTTATAAGTACAAAGGAACTATTCTTCGTAAAGTTAACGAGAATTCCTACGAGGTAACTTACATCGACGGGAGAAGTAAACAAAAGACTGACACTATTACTATTTCTAGACTTAAAGCCCGCTACGACTAGTGCCATGATAACCCCACTAACATTCATTAACACGCCATTCCGTTGTCACTCGCTTTAGCCTCCTCGCTCCTCGTTGCGAACATTGTACATGCATGATCCAGCATTTTCTCACGCTCATCCACCGTCCCCCCCCCCCTTCTTCCACTCCTCGTGCACGCACTGCATTTCTGCGTTAAAACGAATTCATTTTTATTTTTAATACAACATGGTCATTTTTATTTTAACAAGATCAGGATTACATAATGCTATCTCAATCGTCGGAACATTTATAATACATTTCTTGCCTAATAATAATTTTTTTTTTACAGATATTTTAATGTTATTTTATAATTTGCGTTTAAACGCATAGTAATAGTCAGAACATATCACTTAGCTGATTTGACTAATAAGTACTTAGTGTGTTTATGATTCTAACTAGCAAATATTTTTTTTTCCCCATTTGCTGGTACATATACGCTCAAATGAAGAAAAAAGTACAAAGAAATAAAGAACAAATGAACTGCGTAGAACTTACTTGAACTTTTGGCTTTTTGGCCATAGCAATTTTTTTTATTTACGCTCAGGTGTACCGCGAACTGCTTCTTTGAAAGCTGCAATGTACTAAATATGTTAATAAAGCATATAATAAATTTAGGCAAATGTTCCCAATCTCTCCTTTAATTTTATAGTTCAAATATTGATAGCATACAACATGGTATAGCTCATTTCCCATGAAATTAAAACCTACTCTATTTTTCAATGAACTATTACACAAATCTATTACTTACTCTTTTCACTTCTTTTTCAATTTTTTTTTTATTAGCAGCGAATCGAAGGCGCTTAAACCTTTGTCCACAATACACGTAAAATTCTTGCAATTGTTTTTATAAACGACATTTACACATATTACAGAAGGAAATGTCTCGTAATCACTTAGTTCGTTCTATTATCGCTGAATTCTCCCTTTCTTTTCTCATTTCAGACCCCTACAACAAGATGTCTCCGGTTCATTATGCTATTATCGCATCCATCGTAATAGCTCTTCTTGGCATACTTATTTTATTGGCATTATTAATTATATCTTGCTGTCGTTCCCCCAAATCACCTGTCACCACACCACAACTACGATTAAAGAAACTTTCCATCAGTGCCCCGATTGCTTTACCATCACTTTCACATGCCCCGGAGACACCAGTCATTCCCACACCACCCCCTCTTCCCCCGGCCCCTTTCACTAATGGTACGAAACAGATAATTACTCCCACTCAATGTACCACCATTCTTTCGAAAGGACGCCGACTTCCGGCACCTCAAGTCAAGCCACCGCCGCCCCCGGCCCCTATCCCGGCTAAGCCGACTATTCCACCTATTCCCCCCCCATTCCCCCCCGGCGAACTTCCCACAGGTAAACCTGTTAATCATAAACAGGCCCCCTTAAAAACTCTACATCATATAAGTAATAACGCCCCTAACGCCCCTTCGCCGTCATTCAAATTAGATATTACCTCCCCTCCCCCCCAAAATAATTCACCAGTTTTAACTGAAAGTCCCTTTTCAGTCGATTTCATAACCCGTCATCATTTATTGTAACTCTCCTCCACTACCTTTTGCTTTTTCCTAATTTTTCCTTTTACGCTTGTTTCATTATCTCATCGCCACGGATGCTCCTGGACCCATGACACCACTGCACTTGTCCGACCATCGAGCGACAGACCTAGGCCCATCGCAGAGACCAACAACGATTTTGTGGAGTTCCAGCACCAACAAGGACCCGTTCCCGTCTGGACCCCATGGCTGATTTTTCCATCTTCCACGCCGCGACCCAGATGTGGAGCGCTTTACCCAGGACGTTTCTTGCCCCGAAGCGCCATCGCAAATTTGACTTCCAGACTCAACTTCGCTGACGTCACGGCGATCTACATCGACAAGCCCCGCCCACTCCGTGCGTAATGCCCGTGTTTACTGACGACACATGATCCTTATTGTCATTTGTCATCGGCTACAAGTGTTCCGGTGCTCAGCTACTTCAAGTACCGTAAGGCACACGCTATTAGTACAAACATATGTCATTTACAGTGCCAAAGTTTGTGCCCATGAATGCTACCCATATTGGATTAGAGATACGTCTCTTTCTTTTGTGTTTTTTTTTTATCGTCAGCTGCACAGCACGTCCCGCCTATGGCGGCATGCAGTTTACAGAGTTGCCATAGGTAACATCCTCAAGGCTCCGCCCAGCATTGTGTATCTTCCGCCGAGTGTACTTTGAGCCCAGCACACAGTAAATACAACCGCTTGCGGTTCCCGGCGTTTTCTCACACTGTGCTGACATGTGTTGTTTTTTTTTATTATTATTGTGCTGTCATCACTCAACCAAAACTAGTTTAGTGTTACACTTATGTAATTATTTTTATCCATGCCTCAAGACTTAGTTATTGTGCTCGTACTTTTTGAGTTCATAAGAGGCTATGACCTACAATTTTATTATTTTTTTTCTCTACGTGGTTTTATATATTTTTTCTCAACGGTGTTTGGTGCCATGATATGATATGACTCTTCTGGTGATTTCAATTTTTTTTTTACGGTGATGTGATTCTTCTAGTGATTGGTTTACTGTATAGGTCTTCTACACGTTTGATTTGTTAATAAATCCTAATTTTTTTTAAATATAATCTACTCCGGACGAAATAGTCGACCATCACAGAGTGGCTCGATTATTTCAACAAGGGGAATGTAGAGATATGGAGACCATTAGACCGAGAAAACCTCGTCATGTTAATATTCACGCTTGTTCATTTCCTGCACTTGTCCGACCAGCGAGCGATCTCAAGAATGCGCTAACTTGTAACTTTCGTAAACCAAGGAACTGGAAGGCAAACGCGTGGATCTAAACAAGATCTATCGTGTTCGAAAGGTTTAACAACCTTTCGACGCCTGAGATTATAAAAGCAAGCTCCGTCCCGGAGCTAGCTCTCTTTTGATTCTGACACTCATCGACGCTACATGGATAACTAGTCCGATTACAACACGTTACACTCTAACTACGACGATGGAACACGGAGTTACCGCTGCCTAGCATGCTACAAGGCGCAAGGGATCGCTTGGCTTGGTGAACTGAGGGTCGCTGGATAGAACCTTGGAACTGTCACGATTCGGTCTGCGAGAAGCATTAGGACAAGACATCACACACATCTACCAGGTATGAACAAGCGTGAATAACCTTTTACTCCAACTTTCCATATCTCTACCCTCCTACGGAGCAGGTTCAGCCATCAGACATTATTAAGCTCTACCTAAATGTTTAAATGAAACTTCCCTGTGACCTCTCTAACCCCAGGAAACGGGGTTACAACACTATATTTGCACTTTTCAAATATAAAGGTCTCGCGAATATACGGGTGTCCGAGAAGTCTTTGTATGAAAACAAAAATTAACTGTATCCGCTATGTGCAACATAGACATGAAAAAATGGTACCAAAATGTTCGGAAACTATTCAAGTTTTTTTTGTTTCAGGTTTCTGTAACGTTGCAGTAGTGTAGCAGTGCCAGTGTCCAGCAAACCGGAAATGTACACAAATCAGGAAAAAGCTGAGTGTGTCCTGTGGTTTCACGAGAGCAGGTCACAAAAAACAGTGCAGAGACAGTTTCAAACATCGTACGGAAAGGTAACGCCCGATGGTAGGAGCATTAAGTCGTGGTATGACAAATTCAAGACCACAGGATCTGTTGCTGACGGACCGAGAAGTGGCCGACCATCAACCTCAGACGAAAGGGTGGAAGATGTCAGAGTGGCTTTGTGCGCAGTCCGAAGAAATCCGTGCGTATGGCCTCACATGAATTACAGATGCCAAAAAGTTCTGTTACAATCTCTATTCCTGTTGCAACTCTGCGATAACCCAAGTCATCACATCAATCCCTCCTGTGATGTTGGCGAGAAGTTGAATTTCGACTAGATGTACTCCGTGCTACCAAGGGTGCTCACGTGGAGATTTATTGATTTCTTTCCTATTGCCAATAAAACTTGAATAATTTCTGAACATTTTGGTACCATTTTTTCATGTCTATGTTGCATATAGCGGTTACAGTTAATTTTTGTTTTCATACAAAGACTTCTCGGACACCCGGTAGATCGCACAGGACCTCGCTTTTCCTAATATCATCCCTGAGTACAGGCACAGACACACTCCTTATGCATAGTTTAAATTTTTGCTGCTTAGGCGTTACAGTCAGAGAAAGAGAGTACAAGCCGTACTCTTTTAGAGATGAAATATTACATTGTTGTGGCTTGTCCAGTAACACTGAAAAGGGCTTATTTTGGCTTAGAATTTGTTTAAAAGGAGGTTGGGTACCGGAGGATATATAGGGTTTCATAAAGTCCCGGTACCATTACAAAAAACATAGCTCGGGAACTACATGCAATAGAACAATGCTGTTGATTGCAAAATGAGCTACAACTCTCCACGTTTATATGCTATACAACTCAATGTGCCCCCTCTAGTTGCTCTCACAACATCAAGGCGGTAATCCAATTCTGCCCATACACGCCCCAGCATATCATCAGTAACAGTTAGGATACTCTCCGTTATTCTTCTTCGAAGAGTAGCAACATCTGGAACAGGAGTGCGGTAAACACAATTTGACATAATCCCAGAAGAAGAAATCTGAGGGTGTGATATCAGGGGAGCGCGGTGGCCAGGGAATAGGTCCATTACGGCCTATCCACCTGCCAGAGAAATGCCTATCCAGAAGACTTTGGACATCCTTGAACCTATGAGAGGGTGCCCCATCTTGTTGAAAAATTATGATCGGCTGGAATTCTTCCAACTGAGAAGAAGGTACTGTTCAAGCATGTCGTGGTAAAGATTTTTTGTAATGGTACCGGAACTTTATGAACACCCTGTATTACATGGAAATATTATAAAATATAGCACATAACTTTAAAAAAAGCATACTCCTCAAAATGCACTACAACATAAATAAGTTAAAGCACCTCAAAGAAATATAATTTTGATAATGACCGTAACGTTTCCAACTCTTTCCTTGTTGGCTGTACAAAAAGCAGTTAATGTAGCTAATTATTGGCTTAAGAAAAAGAAAGAGCAAAACGTTCAAAACATTATGACATTACAAGAAACGTCTACCAGAGCTAATATGAAACTACATACAACTAATCTCCCAATAGAAGGATGTGTAGAAAAACGCAGGGAAACATTTTCAATGTCTTCCAAAATATCCAGGAACACCTAAGAATTAAATACTTCCTCACGAGCAGAGGACTTATACATTTCCTGACAGGGTACAGGTCATACGGCACACAACTCGTCAGGACGAACCAAGGAGAAGAAATCCAATGTATGAGCTACCTGAGGAGCCAGGTACATCCATCCAACAACAAATCATACAGTCTAGAGCTGAGAAGACAGTTGATTCATCATAACACCTTTGAAATCTTAAGAACATCTGATTGGATCATATTAGATAAATTGGCAAACGTCACATCGTTAGAAGAAATACCGTAAAAGTAATTAAAACCAAATGCAGCTTTGATTCTTGTTGATTGATTTCCACCAACCTGCTGACGTCTTCAGGAGCCTGCTCCTTGTATGCCATTTCGTGAGCGTCTGAAGAACTATCGTCTTCTAAGCCTCTTCCCCCGTACCCTCCGAAGCCACCGCTGTTTTGGTTTTGCTGTTCCATTATGGTCTTCAGTCCCTGGATGCCTGAGAGGACGAGGGAGATGGCGCCTATCAGGAGGGCCTTGAAGGCCAGGGCTTTAAGGGCCACGAGGGCAAGGGACAACAGAGTGGCCTTCATCATTCCGCCGATGACGAATATCCCCTGGCCCTTGTTGTGGCCTCTTCCTGAAAAGAATGGTGACCATATATTATTACATATCACCTATAGTTAGGAAGTTACTCGAAACGTAAGTAAGGTCTTGTACAAATTAGACATCCAAGAAATCTCAACTGAACTAAGCTAGCCCTTCTTACATAAGCACATATGTGTATTGTGTATTTCCTAGTGTCACGAGCCGGCATTAAATGCTAAATCAGCAAACACCAGCCAAGTGACGAGAGGCCGCCGGGACAGTAAGAAGTTAGTAGCCGAGAGAGCCGGAAGTTAGTAGCCTAAGTGGTGCGACTCGTGGAGTGTGTCCGTGCAAAGGTTGGGCAGTGCCCAAAGTACACACCGTCAACGGGCCACACGGCGCCGACGCTAACAGGCCGACGGACCAGATCAGGTACAGTGATGACACTAGTAATTTAAGTATCAGTGTTTAGTTGTTCAAACCTGGCTCAGGCGTGTTCACCCCCCTCCCTACCTGTTTGGCCTGTGCATAATAAATAGGTGAAGGACAAAGGAGCATTAATTATTAACCCCTTCTCACGTAGCAAAGCAGTTTAAGCCGGCGAACGACCTAAACGTAACACTAGGGATGAGTCGATACTACAGGGTGATCCGTTTGGGATGTCAGAAAAGTAAACTTCTCATACGTACTTTTCTGACATCTCAAACAGATCACCCTGTACATTGAACCGATACCCATACGATACCTTAGCGATTTTCTGTATTTTAAGTACTTTTGTTATGCGTGTGTTCATGCTGTACGTGCATTTTTTGCATTTCTTACAGCATATATGTGTATTTTTTGTATTTTGTCTTTTTGTGTTTTCTTCTTCTTTGAGTTTTTTCTTCTTTCTTTTTTGTGTTTTTTTATCTCTTTTTGTGTTTTTTTATTTTCTTTGGTATTTTGATCTTTTATATTTCGAAAACTGTTAGATATCTCAACTAAATTTGTCAAATGTGAAGTAGAGATGGTTAAGTGGAAGAAAAGGCTTGTGCCTTAACATCGCCATCCAAAAGAAGAAGTAAATAAATATAAATAAATAAATTTACATCGATGCCGATGCTGAAAAACTGTAACAAAAGTTACATTAGTAGATGAGTATTCCACACTCATTCTAAGCACCAATTTACAGAAGTATTGCTTTAAAATATTAAAAAATTACATCAGAATATAAAAATACCTGTTATGGAATCACAAAATATACTTTTTGCACATAATATTGGTACAAAATCCACGGAAACTTTATATTCTGCATAACTTCCAGGATAATTAGACTCAGCGAAAATATCACGTGACATTTTTGAGGACCCCGCAAATGATCGAAACGCCGGTTAAATAAAATCCAACCTATTTCCCATACATATACCACTGGTATCGGCCAATACAGGCTGCATGGTTCAAACACCATTCTTCATTTGTAACAAACCGGGGCTTTAAAGGTATTTCCCACTGATTTATTCAACCCCCAAAAACGGGCCTCCCCCATGGCGCAGTGGTAGCGTCATTGCCTTGTAATCAAGGGGTCCCGGGTTCGATACCCGGTGGAGGCACAAGTGGTTCGGATCCCACTTTAAACTGTAGGTCCAGTCCCGATTAGCCTTACTGTGCATAAAGTGGACTTAAAATTCAAACTCAACCCCCAAAAGCAATCTTCTCCACAAATTTTCCGAATACTCTCTAAATATACTGCCGGCTCGGCGACCGAGTGCGTTAAGTGGACAACTATCGATCTCACCTCTGAAGATCTGGGTTCGAATCCCAGCTTGGGCATGGGTGTTCTTTATAAGTGTCGTTTCATTAATTTGATATAATCATCACTAATCCTCGGCGTTGCAATTAGCCAAAAGTGGCAGAAATGCAAGGCTAGATAACAAACATTTTCAAATAGGCCTACTCTTTAAATGTACAAGAAATCAAGTTTCGTTGTAGAGAATAAATTGACCACTTCTGATTTCTACAAGGTAACCAAAATAGCTATCGTTAGTCTTCAAAAGTAAAATGTTAAAAATGTTACCACGTACAGATACTGATATAGTTTCGGTAACGTGAAAGTAATATTAACCAAAAAATTAACGCTTTATGTTATGCCCCAACTTGGATATCAGCTATTGTTACAAATCCTTTTATAAGGTATATGTAACGGAAATTCAGTCACATTAACAGGTGAGGTTTTAAGACAACCTAAGCTATCAACTTCTGTAATAATCATAAATATTCCTACAATTTGAAGTGGTTTTTCTTTCGAAAAGAGAGAGGGGCGAGTGATTGCATTTTTATAAAATCTTATCACAACTACTCGTATAAAACTGTGAAGTTGAACTGCAACTACTTTCGTTGAGAAGAAGAAGGTGATATTTAAAAGTTCCAGAAAACAATAATATAATTTCCAAGACAAAAATTGTGGTTTCTAATAAGTCTCCTTCTCACAATATCGCGATGTGGCCAACAAATTCTGGAATCGGTTCCCAACTTGGGAACATTTCAGTAGCCTCAATCCTAATTTGAACTGTAGACCCAGTCGTGAGAACTGTAAATTTTACCAAAGTTTTGACGAATGCACATAAGCTGAAATGTATTATGACCATAACTTTCAAAGATTGCATATAATTGTGCACAGTAAGTTTAATATCTAGGAAACCGGTCAAATAGACATATTATATGTAAATTTGTGAAGTAATTTTAATGAAATTATATATTTTGTTTAGATAAAGTAAGAAAGTAAAGTACTCCCCTGTGCTTTAAACCACGCCATGAAGGCGTATGTTTTGTATAGATAAATAATTATACTTGCTGTTTATATTGCATATAATTTTCAAATTAAGAGTAATCAGCGTCGTAGCGCGATGTGATAACCACTCTGCCACTGGAGCCGGCATCTATTTTCGAAGCTTGGGTAATATTTAAGAGCTTATTGTGTTCGTTCATTTTTTCTGGTCACTCCAACATTCGTCCTTATCGTTGAAAGTAAACAATAGGGATATAATATGGTCGTAAATATAGCAAAGTTACCACATGCCTGTTATCATGGGCGTCCGGAAGGGGGGGGCAAGGGGGGCCGTGGCCCCTCCCTGGAAACCGAATAACAACCAAAAATTACATATTTCACATATAATTTAATTTCAGCCACAATAATGTGTGCTAATTATTGCACGAACATGATAAATTCAAATTTAAGCAATGTTTTTTGAGGGATGAACACTATTATTGGGGAAAATATGCCATGTTGCCCCCCGCTGGAAAAAAAATACCTTCCTTGCCCCTCCCTGGAAAAAATCCTGTGGACGTCCATGTTTCCAGGTAATGTTTATAAGGGAAAGCATGTGTGTGTGTGTGTGTGTGCGTGTGTTTCATTATACACTATTCTTACCTTCAACCACAAGCTCTGGATCGCTGGTTTCCAGGTCGATGTTCAAGAAACTGTTGCTCTTAGAACCTCTGGACAAACTAAGGATTAAACCAGGAGCGGCATCTATCTTCACTACCCTTCCTCTGAACAGTTGAGCCAAACCGTTGAACAAGATCTGATCGATTTGATCATCCCTTTCCCCCAATGTTTTGGGAGTTTCGACATCAATCCCATCCAACAAACGCCCTTGCTCACCACTGTTCTCATCTTTCGTCATAGTGATTCCGTCGTACAGCTGAATTGATTTCATTTGAAGCATTTTGTCCAAGTTGGAGGATACTTTCACCTTGACGCACGTAATATCGAACTCTTCCAAACATCCCATCAGGCTTTTGCCTCTGTAATCATGTTGCAAACCGATGAACCAATCAGTTTTGGAATCTTCCGCTGCTAGCGTTGCGATCGCCGCTGCAAGGAACACGACGACTCGAAACATGATTTTTTGAACGCGCACTATCAATTCCACACGAGGCACTGTGGAGTGCTCTGGTACCACTGCGAAATATGAAGCGTTACTCTGAAGTTGTGCATTGCTATATATACTTTATGAAAATAGCTAGAGATTTATTAAGAACAATTAGCGCGTATCACATTAATGAACCCAACAAAGTAAGTAGATTGTGTCAACAATAAACATGAATGTGCTTTCTTGATACTCGTTAAAGCTGGGATGTTATGCTAATGAATCCATAATGCATAAAAATCTCTTTATTATCCAGTGCTTCGTACGGACTGGAACGAAATAAAAAATACATACTTTCTCGTGCATACTGTCACTGTTCTCTTGAACACTATATGAATATAGTTGAACCAACTCTTTATTGATTCAGCTCTTTCTTTGTTTTCTTATTCATGTCTGTTGTTTAATTACTGAATTGTTCATTACTGTACAAGTCATTTCCCTCGAGTCAAGAGTTCCATAACTTGATATTGTATGCAACGAATCACGATTTTGGAATTTAATCGCAAGAAAGTGAGATTGGAGCAAATAGCAGTATTAGTGAAAATTTAATACACCTGGTTGACATCCCTGATTCAGTTTTTCACGAACATGTTTTTAAATTATGAATATAGTAGCGGCCTAGGAATATATTGTAAGTGAACGGTTTGATTCCTTCTTTCAATATGCAACTATATTTTAACCATATTTCTATGCATTCAGAACTGTGTAACTCTGAATTAATAGACAATTCGTCCATTTAGTATGCTATCTCGATATTGTAAACAAATCGAGATATTTTGGCTGTGGTCTACTCAGGATGCAATTGTTTCATATCTTGTTTCGTCTGATGCCTACATACAACCAATATTGAAACCAGTTTCCTTGCACCTGCGGCAAAAAGCCGAACAAGGTATTTTTCAGAATTCATTTGTCTGTGCATGAAAGAAAGCCCCACCAGTCGGCGCGACTATCTATGCTAAATCCTAAATTTCTCATTAAAAAATTAGTTTAAGTCTCTATTAATCAATAATAATCAATTGGACGTGATTTTGTATTTTATTCCTCGCCTTTCGCTTCTTAAACATGTATAAGAAAAATTGTATTTTGTAGTCACTGTTTATTTATACATGACGTCGCATAACATCGTTGCATCATGGACGTCGCATACGAATGTGATGTCGATTGATAAATCGACGAACTTGAAATAGAAAGCTTCAAGAATTACTCGAAATAGAAAGTACAACTAAAATGTGCTATACTGTGCGTAGTTCTAATCCCAGAAGGGGAATCCAGAGCTGATCTTTATAAAGGAAATCTTAATAGGTTAGTTAGTTATGAATTGTGCTCACTCTTATGTGGGACCTGTGTATTTACAGTGTAAAAATGATTTTGTTTCTTGGGAAAAGTTGTCAAAGAGAATAATTCCGTTTTAGTATTGTTTCATTTAATTAGGACGACATATGGGATCATATCATATGTTGATTAATATATGTGAACGGGTAATGATGCAGATTGTGTAATGTAATGATATTTACAAGTTTCACAGGAGAAGGAAGGCACCGTGAATACTGGAAATCACCATTGAAATAATGGTAACAGTAGTATAAGCCGGAGACGGATTTCTTAAAATTTACAGGAGAAAAGACGAGAAAGTACTTACGGAATTGCGTTCTTGAGGACTTTCTGAAGCCGGGGAAATTGTTTTTACGAATCGTGCAACGTATTTTGCCTGTAAATAAGGTATTTTTCATCAATCATGCATCTCCGTTGTACGATAGCTCGTGCCGCCATTACCGTCGACTACGTGAATCAAATGTTCCGTGCGTTCGGTTATGTAACCACGTCACAGTGTAGCAACCACGCGGAAGTTTGACAAGATGACGTGTGAGCGGTTTTTTTTTTTTTTTCAATGTAAGGTAAGACTCTAGTTTACGTCCTTTTCCTAAGAAATACGTGTCATATATCGTTACAAAGCTTATTTTATAAGGAATTCAACAACGTAAATCCCAAAGCTAGCAAAAAATTCCTGAAGGAGTAAATCTAGAAAAACCGATGTCCGGATATGCGCAATTGAACGTACTCAGGAATTTTTTAGATGATGAAGCACATATTTAGGGGTGAAATGAGTGCTAATGGAACCTAACCTAACAGGCCTAACCTAACCTCGTAGGCATCCTCGACCCCGTGAATAGATAGTGGGGCTATCGTGAACAGAAAGTGTAAAAAGAAAAAGGTACTTACCCGAAGAGATGCCGGGTGCCGCACCACGATCGCGAACCGCGAACGCAAAGAAGCAATCGCCATGCAAATAAGGACGTAAAGTAGAGTCTAGCCTCAATTTTCGCTAAAAACCTTTTGTGAATAGTTTGTGCGGCATTTATCGGTTCATAAGTTTGGAAACACTGCACATCAGCTGACGATACTGCATATCGGCTGACGATAGACAACGTGAGTCAAAATTTGCCCGCCGAATTAGCAACGACCAATAAATGATTACAATGTTAAAAATAACGCTTTTTTTTCATGGAAAAAAGTGATCCCCAGCTTGAAAAATCTTCCGCTATGCGTATGAGGTAAGTAGCAATGATTTTTATTTGAAAACAAACAAGTTTAATGTGTCTCCGGCTTATACTACTGTTACCGAAATAATTTCAAATTTCAGAAAAACAATTTGTCCGTGTTAAAGATGCAGAAAATTGTAATGTGTGAGTACTAATGATGTATTGAAACTATGTCGTGCGATTACTCCTAGTCCTATTCGCTGCTTTCGATATTTTGTTTCCACCTTGAAAACCTTATAAACTTTTACAGATCATGGAAAGTTTGTAAATACTTAGGCGATGGAACCTACCAATATTTAGACACTTAAAACGTACGGATTGTTACAACATAATCACATAGGAGCATAATTATAATGCTAAAATCCCTCAAACCCACACCTAACACAAACATATGCATTAGAGTGATTAAAATACAGTTACCTACATAAAATTTCATCAATGTGTACTTACGTATATACCTAGATGAATAGAATTCGATTTAGCTTTAATCCAAACGTACAGTTCCCTTATTTCCTTAAGATTTATGTTGCATCTTACTATATTTAACTCTTTGGTGTAGAACCAAAGTTACGTTAGCCCCGTCTAGTTTGCTGCACTTGTTGACACTCATTGTAGTGCAGGTTTACCCCGGTGTCAGGTTTGTGCAAGGAAATGCTCTTCGACCAACTAGACATAGTGGTGTTCAAGTTTAGAAAATTCAACAAATGCCTGTCTGCTGCTTGAAACGTTCATTTGATTAGTTAGGACGCGCCACGTGATTATACACCACATGCTACACCACTCCAGAACATAATGCAAATGCTGCAGACACCAAATGTACTACTTGACACCAAATCTGTGTTGAAACCTTACGACACTTTCATCAACCGACCACAAGCGCCATCTGAGCATGATAATAACCACCCAATCTAACCTCAGTCACTTGTGGGAGATACTTAACAATGGTAGTGGGCTCCGGTTCTTACTTTTGTTGTTAACAGACAAGAATTTAGAATAATAGTGGATTCAAAGTACTTGATTGATTTCCCAAAATATTAATTATTTATATAACTTTGCTACCAAATGATAAATTTATAATGAAATTGTTTCATCTCCATGTCATTTCCAGAATGCAGTGCTCGTATATATGGTAGATAGAACATTGGCACTCTCAAATCAAAACGAGTGTTGCGTGCAATTGTTCTATCTGAAATTTCCATAATTAATCACAGCATAAATACCTACTTCTTCTTAGAGATTCTTCAATATACCAGCCTTTGCAATGATACAAACTTTCAGCGCAATTGTGTCAAAGATTCAATAAATATATCATGTCTAACTTTACAGGGCTCTCCTGAAGAAATGAAAAATTGGACATAGTACATTTATATTCTCAGTGGAAGAATTATATCACTCCTTCCAGGCCCCAAACGTAACTTCTTATCTATTCTTATGATTATAAACTTGGTTTTCAGATGTGAAGGCCTATAAAATAGCAGAAACTAGAATTTAAATAGGTTAGGAAGGTTATGCTTTGTTTATTTAAGCTATTATATCCATACGTGAATAGGTTAGGCAGGTCATATTTGGTGCTGTTAGCATGTATTTTCAAGTTCCTAAGGTAAGAATTATTTCACTTTTGTAAAGCATGTATGGTATTTAGCATTATACTAGAGCTAAGTGTGACTAACTGGGGGAACATTCCCACTCTTCCCTTTTCTTTCTTCACTTATTTTGTTATTTCTTGGATCTTTATTGGAAATCACCAGCAGAGGCAGGTGAAGGGGCGGACGGAAGGAAAAATGTGTGTGTTTGGGGGGGAGGGGGGCAGTCATTTCTTTATGAGTTTAGAATTTTGGATAAGATCACATGTAAAATGTGTACAATTGGGTCGAAGATGATTAACTGCAAAATTAATATCCTTATACTGGAGCGATACCGGGAAGAGTCTGCGTCCTGCCCTCCTCTGGCGTCATCACTATTGTATTCCCTACTTTCCAACACAATTTATAGAGATGAAGGCTTGGGCGACCGTATGGAGTATGTAATATGTCAACTTGTTTAATTAATATTATTTTCTTGATATATTTGGATTCCTTTCCATCTTAATGCTTTTCTGTCTTTCTTTCTCTAAATTTTCGCATTTCTTCTGAATTCTTAGATATTTCTTCTTGCTTACTTTCTCTCTTGTTGGTTATTTCCTTTACTGTTTCTTCTCTTCAATTTTCTGCCTCGTTTTCTTTTCTTTTCCAGTCTCTCTCTCTCCCTCTCTCTCCCTCTCTCTCTCTCTCTCTCTCTCTCTCTCTTTCTCTCTATCTAGGCTATTTAATTTCTCCTTCACAGTTATTTTTCTGTTCTCTAGTCCTTTCTCTCTTTCATTCGCTCGTGTATTTCTGATTCTTTTTGTTCTCCGTTTCATCCTCTTCCTCTCTCTCTCTCTCCTGGCCCGAACCACAATGTGCCTCCACCGAGTCTCGAACGCTGTATCCCTTAATTACCAGACGACGACAATACCACTACGACATCAGGAGCTCCATATATGTGGGGGGAGGGGCTCCCCGATGGCGTAGTGGTAACGTCGTCGCCTTGTAATAAAGGAGTCCCGAGTTTGATACCGGGTGGAGGCACATTACACAGTGGTTCGGTTCCCACTTTGAAACCGTAGGCTCAGTCCCGATTAGGCTTTCTGTGCATAAAGAGGATTTAAAACAACAATTCATTTCATATATGTGAATATGTATGTGCGGGCGCGTGTGTGTATGCGTGTACCTTAAAACATGTCCAAGTAGTTATACCACAATTCAAATCACATTTTTTTATGCGTCTCACATCGCACTCAACTCAAAAGCATTATTGATCAAGCGCCGTATTTCGTCTTTTGACGTCAGGCTAAATACTTTCGTAGTTAGGGTTAATGTAGTGTATTTGTGCTAAGAGATTTAAACCTAACACGCCTGACCTAACCACGAAAACATTCCCCACTTATGTTAGAGACAAAAAACGGCGCTTGATTAAGAAGCCCTTTGAGCTGAGTGCAATGAGTGATACCCGTTCTTTATTTGATCTTCCCTCTCCTCTCCACTGTTTAGAAAATTTTCTGAAGGGCCATTGTTTGAAAAAGTCATGGTCATGGCCCAACATGGTTACTATGTGGAAATGACAATTTTTTTTAGAACTTTCCGTTGCGCTCGATTCACAGTGGAGACAATTTTCAGTGGCCAATCCCGATTTTCCCATCTGCAGTGAGCTTAAAAAACTGGAAAACTCTTTTACTAATATTTACTTGGTAATTTTGAGCCAAATACATTTATTACATAGAGAGAGGGTGACAATTAATTGAGTTCGTGTTTTCAGTCCACTTTATGCACAGTAAGGTTAATTGGAACTGGACCTACAGTTTGAAGTGAGATCACAACCACTATGTGCCTCCATCGGGTATCGAACCCGGAAACCATTGATTGCAAGGCAATGGCGGTACCACTGCGCCATTGGGGAGGCTCGATAAATGTTTCTAGATTAGTGATAAATTCTCATCTTCATTGATTTTGTTTACACAATGTGAGATTCGCTAATTGAAACAAAACGAGAACGCAGTTTGCAACCTCTGCATCTAGGGATTGTAACGAGACTTAGCAGCAGTTATGTCTCCACACACCCTCAACCCCCCTCCTCACACACACACACTCCCACGACAGTCATTAAAATGTGGTAATTTTATATATAAATTTACCCTTACACCACCAAAATCGGCTTGGTATGTTTAAAGAACTCGCATAGTAAAGTGAATTAGATTTAGGTAAATTTTTCAAAAGTCTAAAACGAAACCGAGAGTCCAGGACACTAAAATTTTGTTTTTTGAAACACACAAGAAATTATATAAAAGTGAATTAGAATAGCGATTAATTTTATGATACTTTTGTGTGTCCCACTCTGCCATTTTGGAAATAAAACGTTTTAAGTTTAAGTTTAGCATCTTGTGTAGGCCCGATTTTTTTTTAAAAAAAGATCAAAATTATGAATAGAAAAAAAGAACAAATTAATACTGTAAGTCCATCTGGTTCATCAAAAGTAACTCCAAAAGAGGGGGCTCTGTCCCTCTTAAGCGCCCTTTGAATAAGCCCCTGGCACAGCGGTGATGCTCAATCCGATAGAGAAGCATAAAAGGTTATTACAAAAACAAAGTAGGGAAAACTTTACAGAATAGTTACCTCGGAGACAATGTTAGGGTCAGCCAGGCTTCTATTTTGCGACTTCTATGGATGGTAAAATAGGGTATTGTACCTTCTGCCACGCTTGGCATTATGAATAGAACTTCATATCTAATGTTACGCAGGCGGTTCTTTTGCATTCAGATGATACTTCAGTACCTTCTGAACATAACCTATTGTCTCACCCCCAGTGCCGGATATATAAGCCGCAAAACCCCGCATCGCGGGGGGAAGGGGCAATGATAAACAGGGGCCCCTTACGATTTATGTAATATAGGGTTCGCAAATATGTATGCATAAAACAATAAACGTAGGAATTTGCCTAGCACTGTAAAAGTAAAAAAAAAACTAAAAAAAACTTAAAAAGGAAGGACCACTTTCTTTGATTACTTGAGTTTATTTTAAGTCCACTATAACGCTAATATGTGGTGGGCCTACAGTTCAAAGTGAGATCCAAACCATCAGGAATGCAGTTTAAAGTTTGGAAATGTTGCAGAATGAAGCATAAAAACATTTTTTCGATGCTGATTTATGCAGAACTACGAGTGTTTTTCTTAAATTAAGCATGGGGGACATAGTACACCACCTATACAAGAGCATAGTATCAAAATCTCAATTTTCAACAAATTGAATTTTTTTTTTCCAGTGTACCCTTCATTTATTACCAATTTTAAGTTGGCTAACTTCGAATAGTTTTTCGGTTTGCAACTTCTGTTTAATACTCCACACCGCAAACTAGGGCCTCCCCGATGGCGCAGTGGTAGCGTCGTCGCCTTGTAATCAAGGAGTCCCGGGTTCGATACCCGGTGGAAGCACATAGTGGTTCGGATCCAACTTTAATCTGTAGGTCCAGCCCAGATTAGCCTTACTGTGCATAAAGTGGACTCATAACACCAACTCAATCAATCAATCAATCAGAGACTAATTTACATGTAAGCACGGTTTCGTACAGAAGCTTCAAAACAACTACACCTATTTTTTTCATTTCCCATGTATTTCGACTTTATTCTGCTGGCACGTAGGCATAACACAAGTAATGGATAAAGTATGTGGGAGTCTTATTAACAAGAACTTTGCTATATAACAAAATGGGATAGTTCAACTACATGCGAAATAATGCTCCCCCTTTTCATAGTTGCTTGGAACCTTTATCCACTTGAAAATACTATTTTTTTTTTATTGAAGAGAATAATATTGTTTATAATATACGAGGTGATTAGATTAGTTTATACTAAATTACTAAATAAGACCATTAGGAAGGGTAACTGCCCCTCTTGCCACCCTGTGCGCACGCCTATGTTGCACAGATATATGCAACTTTCCAATATGATTGAATCAAAAGTTGTAGCCGATTCGGTGGCCATGTGCGTTCAAGTGGACAATTATCGATCTTTCCACTGAAGTTCATGGGTTCGAGTCCTTGCCTGAACATGAATGTTCTTCCTAAATGGCCCTTATTAGTTTCGTATGATAATGATAATCCCTATCGTCTTCATTATATAAAAGTAGACGAAAATAAGTACTAGTATACGAATCAAAAGTTGTGAATCTCACCATAACATTAACTGAAAATAGCTATAGTTTGAGTTGTGCCACTTTTCTATGTGATGTTCTAGTATGTATAGAACTTTTAATATGTATTTTAACGATTGTTGCAAGTAGCGTTTCACTTTTCTTCTTGCTTATTGCTTCTTATTCCAAGTAAACGTGATCATATATCTGAAATAGTATAAAGCACTACATTTCTCAATTTACATTATATTTAGGCCTCAGAATTTAGGTTTCAACCTATTTTTTCCTTTACAGGAATGTAAGAAATAATAAGTTATGTCAACTGATGAAGTTTTATAGTGTCTAAAAAACCTATTTTGGTTGTTAGAATATATTTTAGGTTAATGCGCGTAAATCAGGTCTTTTTTTTAGGATTATTATATATTTTTAAAAGTTTTACAGGATTTTTATGTCACACAGAGGCATTTGCTTTGGTTCAATGACGAACGTGTTTGAAACTTACTAACTCTCTGTCGATTTCCCTTCCTCCAAGTCCATGGTGATTTTTCAAAGCTCTAAACAAAGCGAAATGTCTGGTGCCACTGTTACCTGTACAGTCCAAAGTGCAAACTTCTGATCTGTGCGATTTTGTTCACTTTCGCGTCACTTCGGTGCTTTGTGGCATCCACGCCTTGCATTGAAGCACTGACTATGTTTTTGTTGAAAGATATTTTCAGCATATAAGATGATCCTCACAGACAAAATTGCGGAGTTTGACTGTGGATAACATAAAAAAAATATTGTTACCTAACTATTCGGCGAAGAGTGGATTTTAATAGCAAATTTCCAATGGTAAGTTCTGCCATCGCCGTAGGGTTAGGCAACACATATAACGTTATGTAAGATACTGCGTATTTCATAGGTGTCCCATTTTTATTGCCGTTGACTATACCTAATCAGCATTCTTCAGGAATTTTGAACTATTTTAAGTTTTTCTGAACCTACTTTAGGATTTTTCGAGCCTAACTTAAAATTTTCAGAACCTATTTTAGGATATTTAGAGCCTATTATAGGATCCGAAAAGCACACTTTTTAGAACCGAAAAATTCGAGGTCTAATTATATTATATACAAACTCCTTATAGTATAATTTAAAAATTGGGAAAAATGATATGCGCTTTAAGATTTTTAGATTTAGAATGTTTACTGTGACTTCATACATCAGCATCCAAGAGGTTTCCGTTGTTCCATTGGCCTGTAGCATTGACTGCTGTTTTAGGCACCTGCAGAGATTCTATCTTGACCCTGAAAGAAATTTTAAGAAAGTTAGTCAGAAATGCAAGCAGAAAGAAGTACGTTCACTAGGGCAGGAATAAGACCTAAGACCTAAGACCTTTATGATATATACCCGAAAACGTACCAAAATATGATCTCAAAATATATATCTCAAAGTATGAACTAAATATACTGCTAAAATACAAAATAGCTATTCATTTTGTTAATCATTTCACAAAATTGTTATTTTCTTTTTCAGTGAAATGTTGCACAAAACCCTTTGTTGACCTTATATAAATATCATCAGAGTTAAAATATTTTTGGGGTGGTAAACAACTAACGATATATTTTTAATAAAAATTAGTTACATATGAAAAAGTTATATCTTAAATTGGACTTCACTTAATTAGTTATGCTGGATGACGACATGTATTTTCAATTTCATGCCGGTGCAAACATTATATTATTATCATCAATATTTGTTGATTTTTTAAAATACTTTTTACGCTTATCCTTTTTATATGTTTAGGACAAAATATGACTTGAAGCTAAAATATGGTTTCAAAATAGTTGGGCATCTACTGCACAGGACCAAAAGAATCACTTAAGCACGGGGAAACAGAACAAGCTAGAAATACGAGGTCATAAATATCCGAACATTCGTAATTTTCTTCTAGTGTACAATGGCTAATGTTATCTATATCTCTAACCTTGTATAGTCGGTAACTATTGTATTCCTAGCTTTTCTGGCTGGGGATGATGCAAGTGACAAAACGTTCTGCTCTGTTTACACAGAACCATACACTACTTGCCTCGTGCGCAGATTAAAACTTGAGAATATATATGCATTTTACTGTGTCAAAGAGATTTAGAATTCGGCGAGTCGATTTTTTCAGCGATTCAACTCTTGCACGCATGTTAAACTGAATATGAATGCAACGTTTCTGTACAATGCGACTGAAACGTACATTTGCGTGTGCGTGTCTGTAGTCTCTCGTATGCGGTATTGTTCCCCAGATTTTTTTATTATTTGAATTTTGTTTTCAGAAAAATTTTCTCAACGTGTTGTGATAAAGTTCAATTTTTTAAATGCAACTTTCCCACTACTCAATCATCGTAAATGATTGTTACTTGTAGACAAGCATTTAACTTATTTGCCCAACGTACACATCATAATAATTTGTTGACGGTATATTTGCTGGACCTAACTGCCTAGCTTAAGGACCATTGCAAAAAGAAATATGTTCTACGCAGTAAACGTTGTCAAGAGAGAAAATATCACCACATTTTGAGAAATCGGTGTAGGACCTATGATCCACAAGGGGCAATAGTTATAAAAAACTACGTGAGGCTTAACATTTTTAAAAGGAAAATTCAGAAAATTAACACATAAGCACTTCATATGGTAGCATTTCTCTCTCTCTCTCTCTCTCTCTCTCTCTATATATATATATATATATATATATTTGCGCGCGTCTGGGTTATTGTGTGTGCGTGTGTGTATGTGCTTGTTTGTGTGCGTGTGCAGGTACGTTTTGTAATTCTAATGAACTTACTTATGTTTCTACCTTCTAAATGTTTTATCTTTTTCAAGTTATGCTTACTTTATACTTTGCTTACTTGTACATGCTGCATCCTTGAACTGGACTTCAAAATAATTTGTTGCAGATCCTTGCCTTTCCCTTTTCTTCCTTTCACGCTGCCTCGAACTGGAGTTCCACTTTGTGATAGGTTCTCAACTTTAGATACTTTGGTGAGTTTTTCACTCACAAGTAGCCCACCTCCCTCCCTGGGCTCTGAGAGCTTCATGGACCCTTTAAGGCCCAACTTGGCTCTTTGGGCTCTCTTTAACCCTTTCAGGGCTCCTTAGGGTCCCTTTGAGGACCCCTTGGAACTCCCTTGAGCCCCCACTTTTCCCCTAGGGGGAACATAACACTGCAGAGGAGATCCTGGACAATGGGGGAGCCCAGGTCGGAGGGGGACGTGGGGTACCTCCATGCCTTCCGCCCTCCTTCCCACCGAATCCCCCCCTCCCCGTGGGAATGAGCCCCCCAGCGTTCCCGGACGCCGTAGTGATGGTGCAGCAGAAGAAGGTCTATGGGATCAACCCTCCGTAGTAAGTGCCGAAAGGGACGAGAG
Source organism: Lepisma saccharinum (assembly GCF_977018435.1). Classification (NCBI taxonomy): domain Eukaryota; kingdom Metazoa; phylum Arthropoda; class Insecta; order Zygentoma; family Lepismatidae; genus Lepisma; species Lepisma saccharinum. Next base: position 41,468,777 of record NC_139249.1, read on the forward strand.
AGGCCCACGCACACACATACGTGTAAACGTGGTCTTATAAGGCCCGAGTGAGTGTACATATGTTGTTGGAACCACTATAATTTGATAAATTAGCAAAATCAAAATCATTTTAAAATGTCGAGACCATGCATGTGATTACAAATACCACCGTGGTTTTTGAAAATTATCATTTATGCAGTTTTCCTGACGAAAAAATGGTTACTATTCTTGGTGGAACCTGGTACCAATATCACCTGTCTAATTTACGTGTTGTAATTTTAATACAATTGCATCCGTTGTGGGTACCAATCAATATTGCAAAACCCGTCCAACCAATCACAATTCTTGTAGGTCACATGATTTCTTCCTGTGTGTAAGCAGCTACGTGCCATACCGAATTGAGCAAAAAGTTGTGAAACGCGCTTTACAGCGTCAATTGAGAGCGCGTAGCTTGTCTGTCTCGACGCAGAGCATTCGGAAGGGGAGGGGGAAAAAAAAAAGAAGAGTTCCTCTCGCGGCGGAGTTAGGAAGGGATTAACTGCGGCGCAGTCTGTGGCGTACTTAAGGAGTTTATGCCCCACTGTAGAATTGAGAAAATAATCACATTTACCCTAATCGCTGACTCTTAATTTTTACTTTGCATACTTTTATGTGTTGTTTGAAGATTTCAGAAATCAAAGCAGGCTTGTGTGGCCTATCATGCCGCAACTGTGTGAAACGAAGCTCTTTATTAGAACGCTACCAAGCGAAACGCAATATGTAAGAAGCGACAAGAGATACGTATCGCTTGGAATTGAACCCTCAGTAATCAATTCGACCTTTCGCATTTATGCGACAGGGCAAGCTGCACATGTCGCTTTCGGCTCGGTGCATTAGGATTTTCGCGCATGAGCGGTGAATTTCTTGCTTTAGATCGAAGTCGCCAGTGTTCATGGGAGTCCGTAAGGGGGGGCAAGGGGGACCCGTGCCCCCTTTTGGAAAATGAAAGTCAACCAAAAATTATATATTTCACACATATAATTCCATTTCAGCCACAATAATATGTGTTAATTAATGCACGAACATGATAAATTCAAATGTAAGCAATGTTTTTTTGAAGGAACATTGGGTAAAATGTGGCTTATTTGCTCCCCCTGGAAAAAAAATACCTTCCTTGCCCTTCCCTGGAAAAAAACCCTGCTGACGTCCATGCCAGTGTTGTCTGTCGATTGTCGCCTGCCACTTGTCGCTTCGATCTGAAGTCTCCTTGAAGGGGTCAGGGGAAGAATTCTGACGGAGGCGACAAGCGACAGTGTGCTTCCACATCGACAAGAGACACGGGTCCCTTTTGTCTTGTAGACTAAAACATTCACCGCCCGTGCACGACAAGTGGAGGCATCACGATGCACAACATTGATAAAGTAGCCAGTTTGAGTGACACAACCAAGCGACATGCAATATTTGCAGCTTACCGTGCTGCATCATTCGAAACGTTGCAATGATTACCGAGGCTTGTCGCTTGTCGCGTTACGCTTCGGTCTGGAATCTGCTTAAACGGCATAAACGGCAGGCGACTAGCGACATGGAGATTTTATACCAAAGCGACAAGCGACATTAGACCATTCAATATAAGGCATAGCATTCACCGCGCATGCGCGAACAAAAGTACGAAGCGACATGATGCACGGTATTAACAAAACTGGCCACGCAAGCTACAAGCCACACCTGCATCTTGTCGTGTCGCTTCTGTTCGAAAGGTTCAATTCATTACTGCTGGTTCGCTTCCAAGGGACATGTGTTGGTTGGCGCTTTCGTGTGTAATCTCCCTTACAAGGCAAGAAAGCTGCAAACGACAGACGACAAGTGACAGGCGACAAGCGACACGGAGAATTCACACAGAAGCTGCAAGCGGCAAGCGACACTAGCACAGTTAGTCTAAATCCAAACATTCACCGCGCATGAGCTAACAAGAGCACTAGGTGACAGGATGCACGGTATTGAGAAAACGGCCTAATCAGAGCTACACGTGCAGCTTGACCTGTCTTGATACGAAAGGTTGCATTTATTTCTGAATGCTGGTTTGCAAGTTAAGCGTGTCACGTGCCGCTCCCCTCTGAAAGCTACACCAAGCCATTGTTTTATTGAATTCTCCTCAGGAAAGGAAGAGAATGCTTATACAAATACAGTCTCCGTAGATCATTTGCGAAGTCACTCATTATATTTGAAACTCTACTTTATGTGCACACTCAGCGTGCACTATAATCAACTGAAGCGGCCCTAACAAATTATTCGCTGGAACTAGGATCTCACTTTCCTCATCGTTGTGAAGGGTCACTCGCAATAGAATTGTTACGATTTTATCTCTCTGGTTGAGAACAGAATTTGGAGACTATAGTCGACAAAAAAGTTATTTCTCTTGGAGTTATTAGATTGGGGGAGGAGGGTGGTGCTTCAGATGGCTGTTCCATGTAGACTGTACATTTGAACAAAAGGAGCAAAGGAAAAGTAACTTATTTAATTTCTTTGTAAAATGAATTAAGTGTTAATTTACCAGAAGTCCAGTACAGCACAACTATCCAAGTTTATAATGGTGTGAGTCTTAATGGACATTTTAATTAAACCTTTCTTAACAAACTGATTCAATATTGAATAGGGTAGTGGTTCCCTAAGGGTGCGCCGCGGCGCCCTGGGGTGCCGCGAAATGTTCCGGAATTTTAACTGAAATGCCACTTACTTGTTAGTCTACACAGGGTTTTAGATATGATTGTTCCAAACATGTGCTTATTTAGTACTTTTTACATAAACAATGTTTCTGAATTTGAAATATGTGCTTATTTTTTAACATAAGGCAAGCAACCTAACAACACTAACTTAGCGTTGCAAGTTTTAGATAGGCCTATGCCTATATTCTGACTTGGGCACCGCGGAAAACTTTTGAAACTACAAAGTTTGGGATCCCCTGAAATAGGGCATAATTGTAATAATAAATGATTGACGTATAAACTTGATGTGAATCGTAGAGAAATGTTTGTTTCGCGAATGGAGCGAACAAGAAAATGTTTTATAAATCTCATTCCTTGCAACCACCCAATCACAGTAACTGTTGATCACCTGACCTCTACTTCCACGTCACCCATGAAGCCTGCTGGTGCTTCTTTGCGTCCTAGCACCTGGATCACAAGCATTTCGTTTTCGCGCCTTTTTTACCGGACGCCCGGTCCTTTCTTATTTCGGTAGTTCTTCTCGCAGTCAAGTAGGAGGGGTACGAGTTCCGCTTAAAGCCTCCCCGATGGCCCTGTCGACCTCCGTGACGGTGTGGTTATCACAGAGCGCTACGACGTCAGGGGTTCCGGGTGCGAGTCCCGGTTAAGGCACGGGTTTGTCCAAATGAGAAAAACTGAAAATTGAGAATAACCGAGAAATGAAAATCTTGATAATATAGTGAAAAACGGGGGATACTTCCGGTTAGGGGTATTCCTTTAAAAAAATGGCGTATTGGTTGCTTCGTCGCCTTGTAATCAAAGGGTCCCGGGTTCGATACCGGTGGAGGCACTTTGTGGTTTGGATTCCACTTTAAACTGTAGATCCATTCCCAATAAGCCTTACTGTGCATAAAGCGGACTTAACCAAGCACAATATGTACTATTTTGCGAATGTGGGAGTTGTTGAAAGGTTCCCAATATAGCTATTTTGTTCTTTGATTATTGGGCTGGTTTAAATAGAATTAGTGAAGGCAACGAGAGCAAGTGAAATATTCATTCGAGAATTAGACTGCAAGAATCACTAGCAGAGTTGTCTGTTTCCATCCGAATCGTGGCGCGCCAAAAGCAAGTTCCGAGTGACCCAGCTGGCCGCTGGCGCCAAAGTGTCTGGAATCGTCTCAAGCAGACCGACCTGCAGTGAGCACACAGGCAATGAATTCGGTTTCTGGTGAAGTGACACTTATATATATACAAGACCAGGAACGTGACCGGGGATGGAGGGTTGGGACAAGATATACTTTGTTAAATTTGGACCAAGTTATCTGTTTTTACCATGTATTTAGTAACTCTATAGTCCAACAGCCTTTTGAAGACCAGAGCTTATCAAATGGGTTCTTCGTTGATCGCATTCAGTCCCATCGACGCTGTTATCAGACTTTCTCAATAGGAGCCAGATCGTCCTTATTAAAAAAAAAAGTGAAGGGAAAGTGCTCCCCTGTGCAATGCACCACGCCATGAAGGCGTATAGGGAGCGTGGGGTTAGGGCCTCACACTTTCTTGATTACGGCCGAAGGTGGGGGTGACGTGATCAACACCACGTCCCTTGCCGCCTTTACCCCCAGAGTTTCCTCCAGGTACCCACTTTATACGACGATGGGTGGACGCCGGAGCTGCCTGAACAGGTGGAAAAATTTCCGGTTCTCCCCCGCCTGGAGAACCTTATTAAGTCTTTGAATTATATTAATTGTGTTGCGTCATCACCCAAATTTTGGAGCTCTCATCTAAGTTCGAACCCGGGACCGCAGATAATACGCAGGAGACCTTTTCATGGTAAGAGTATGATAATTACAATGGAATGAGAACCCAGGAGCTAGATATTTTGGCGCCCTAGTAGTAGGGTGACCATAATATTTTGGCCCAAAAACGGGACATCCCAAGGAGATCAGTGTACCTCCTCCCCTCCTGAAAAATCAGTTAGGCCTAATTATAAATTTATTGTTATAATTAAAGTATTATTATTGTTTTATTATTTGAAATATGATCTCTCGTTGTCAAAAGCTATTATTTATTATAATCTCGGTGTGACTTACACAGTATTTCTGGTTCCTTCTGATCAACCTTTGATGTTAGCCCTACGCAGAAGTTGGGGAGTGCCAGAAGTATGTATCAGAACAATCAATCTTCTTGAGAGCGGCTTTATTTTTCACCAACCGTTTGTAAATCTCCTCAAAAACCTTACCCAACACATCTGACGCGTGATTTCCCACTTCAGTTTGTGGTTTGTCCCAAGTTCATATTGAAACTGCATATACGTTTCTTGGGCATGCTTATGCACTCTCTACAAATAACGGAACACACGCAAAACAATACAACTTTTTTTTTTAGCATGAAATGTCTCAACTTTATACTTGGTTTTCAAGCTAACCCCTAGGCTTTTCTAAAACGGTACAAATAGTGTTTTTAAATAATATCGAAGGGACGACCGGGACACGCCTCTCAAACGGGACTGTCTCGTCACCCTATATAAATGACAACATAACTAAGGACCTAATGAGTGAACTGTTAGAAGGCTCTCCAATATCAGCGTTTCCACTTCCATGTAACACGCCTCAGAAACTACGTTCTTGAAGGACATTGATGCTAAGTCCATAGTTAGTACATATTCTGCTAGGTTGTTAGTTATTCTGCGATTTGTCCATTAAGTACCGACGCTCCTCCACAGCCAGTTCTTACTGTTGCCTTAAAACTATAGTAGCTATTATTTTCTTCCTCTGTAACTGAATCATCACGTTATTGTATTTACGGCTGGAACAGAAGGGGGAGGTCTAAATCATTCGCTCGCTCCTTCTGAATTCCAGAGATTTCAAACCATCAACATGCGCATGTAATTTGATATGATCGAACAGTGGCGTGAAGAAGAAGGGTGGCCAATATTCCGACTGTGCTGCAGCGTTTCTATGTGGAAAGACTCGCGCACTTTTGGCGTGGCCATTGGCCACGACTTGTACGCTCGCATGCTTGACCTTCGGCCACGTTGTGGGTCCAATCATGTTATAGCTGGGGTTCCTCAATGATCTTAATGATTTTGAAGATGCGTTCATGTTGTATTGGATGAAGGGAAACAAGTGTATAAGTTCGCTTGCGTGTGTATATGCTCTAATATTTTACAAATATTTAACACATATTATTGTCTAGTTTCATTATAATAAACTGGGTACATATGGTCCGTTTCAAAATATTTAGATATTTCATATAAACGAATTAAATAGCGACATGTCTCGTGCGCTCGCCGACGTGGCTCCCTTATTTGAAAAGTTCTGAACATAAAGTTATGTGTGTTCGGCCTCTTGTTTACTTTCTTAATAATAAGCTGGGTAAGTAAAAACAGTTTCAAGATAGTTAGTTGGATGTTTTCCGTAAACGGATTCAATAGGGACACTAAATTGGAAAAGCAATATTTACGTATTTTGTGATTTTCACAAATTAAAACGTAATTGAAAAATAATTGTTTTCCGTCATTCCCCTCGAATTCCTCTGTAATAAATTATGAGGCTCATATTTTGAAATTCGAACAGTCTAGCATAATTCACTTAGTAGTTTCTGGGGTGAAAATGAAGTTCCCTAGCAACGTCTGTTGCCATGGTCAACAACAAGCAAGTTAAGCTCTGATATCATAGTAAAAAGCCTGGAATATGAGCAACTTCAAAAGAATTCCATTTCAACAACAACACAACTAAACACCTGGCTAAACAACAACAAGCTTTCCCTGAATGTTAATAAAACAGTTCTAATAAATTTTAATCCAGCAAAACAAATAAAAAACTTAAGAAGTCGTCAAAGAATGCAATGCAATAAAATTCTTAGGAGTATTGACAGACACAAACCTGTCTTGGGACATGCAAATTACTAATTTAACTCAAAAGTTAAGCAGGCTCTGCTACATGATGAGAATTTTGAGAAATGTTTTAACTTTGAATGTTTTAAGAACAGTATATTTTTGGACAGATTCAAACTGTGCTTACATATGGTATCTCTTTCTGGGGCAGCTCACCCAAAATGCAGAAAATTTTTATTTGCAAAAACGCAAAACGCAAAACGCAAAAGTCAACATCTTCTAAAGTCCAAAATTTAGCACTAAAATATTTCTCTAGAGGATGGTTTACTTTAGTTAGTCGTTAAAGTCACACCTTGGAGTAAAAAGTATTCTTTGACAATTAGGCTATTATCAGTCCTTCTGATTTTTATCAGCCTGGCGTGTAGCATTTTTCATTGCATTGTATGGGTCATAAGTAGATAGCTCGGTGGTCGAGCGTGTTCTGTGGTATACTGGCGACCTAGGTGCCAATGGATCCGGGTTTGATTCCCTGTGTGAGGTGTAAGGCGTGACGTTTGTGAAGAGTACGAATTCCACGCAGTAAAACCCTGGACCGCATTCTGCAGAATAATGAGGATCTGGAGCCCAGATGCACGGACAGTATAATCCTCTGCGGTTGCGTGTTGGCGCCCTGCATGCTAAGTTGCCCTTCGCAACATCTGTTTTTAACTAGGGTGTACAGACTTGAGTCTTCAGACGACGGCAGTTCTAGTATTTGCCTCGACTGTACGTAATCACTGCCGTAGGCCGAGGGGGGATGGTTGAAGGGGCTACGGTCCACTCCGAAATTTTAAGAAAACCAACATTTTCAAATGAAGGCAGTGAAGAACTGGGAAACTGGGGACCAGAGTGAGTGTTAAATGTGCTGACGTGTCCATAATTTAAATAAATCAATCAAGTATTTTTAAGTTCCGGCCTGCATGAGTCTACCTTTGTAAGTGTAACTCTCAATTCATCTTCGTCGTCGCCAATAGTGGCTGAAAAGCGATGTAAATATTAATGAATGCAAACATAAATTCTAGCTCTACGCTGTAGCAATTCTGACCACCTCTCGTACATAAATCAATTTTGTATACTTTTTCTCCTTGTCGATGCTTCTCAACAATATCTGGTTAGTAAAGGTAGAATGAGAATGAGAGAAAGGGAGATGTTTCCAGCTTTGGCTGCAAATCGCTTCTCCTATCTGGCTAGAACTCGAGAAAAACCAAACTGTTAAAATTCCAATTTGGAGGCATTACGGGAAATATAACTTTCATTATTGTAGTGGTTGTTTCTACATATTTTATTTTTTGAGTACACATTCGAGGGTGGTCAGGTACCATTGGCGCCCCCCGTGCTCAAGACTATGCCCTCACATATCAATTTTCATTTGCTTCATCTGTAGAAGAAAGTATTGACGGTAACCAAAATTAGCGATGTTGTTTGAAAGTGTGTTAATATCGGGTGTGTTGTAGAAGAAAAGAAAGCATTATTTACACTGTTACTCTTCCTTGCACAAGTATTGTGTTTCGTTTGTTAACTGGGACCTCCCCGTTGGTGTAGTGGTAACGTCGTCGCCTTGTAATCAAGGGGTCCCAGGTTCGATAGCGGATGAAGGCATAGGAATATAGTGTTTCGGGTTCCACCTTCAACTGTAGGTCTAGTCCCAATTAGCCACACTGTGCATAAAGTGTACTTAAAACACAAAGTCAATCAATGAATCGTTTGTTTACTGAACGGTGCTATTCGAATATGAGCAAAGCGCTTTCGTTACTTACGAAAAATACTTCTACTTTAACAGAATTATAATCGAACCTTTTTATATCTTTCAGCTATGATTGCTTGGAAAAGTTAAAGGACGTTAGTATTGTAAAATCTCGGTGGACTCATTATCTTAGCACCAAAAATTCTGGGTTGGAATTCCTATGTCAGTTTCGTATCTCTAATGAGGCAAATAGGAAATAATTTGGAAATATGCTCTGCCCCAGGTTTCTCTGCAGCGGCCGAACGAAAGCAAGTCTCTGCGCAATCAGTCAATATGGAGGACTGACTAATGAACGCGTGCGAGGGAACGGGATTGTGGTAAAGGTGAACAACGACCACCCTTTCCAGCAGCGCTCCGCTTACTCACTCTTCCCCTTTCTTGCGCAGCCTTGCTCCATAGATACCCGGGGCAGAGTATAGAGAGAATTGGAAGAGACAGCAAACGTGCCATTTTGGTGGCAGAAGTCCTCACTGCATCTACGCACAGTATCGGCTGTTTTAAAAAACACAATGGCATCTATTTGCGTTGGTAATACATCAAAAGGTGAAGAAAAGCAAATGCTGTTATTCACTTTGTTGATGTCTGGTTAAGTATTTTCCTATCTCGTTGTATGTACAGTAAAGTCGTTGAGGACGGACGTGTTTTTGTTGAGCTCCGCTGGTTGAAGTGTCCGGGGACAATGGGTGTGTGCACCGTTCAGTGGCGCCTGGCTATAGGCACGTATTTCACCCGAGCGCGCCCGAAAGTGTCGAAAGCAAAACAGAACTGCGGTCTTCAGAAAGTGTATCTTGCGTATGGTGTTGTGGTGCTAACCCTACTCATTGTGGGAGGTGTCGAGCAAAATCCAGGGCCTGGAGATGATCAACAAGAGCTCAAAGGTTTGATTCAGGATCTTAAGTCTGAATTTCAAGAGAGCAACAAGAGTTTGAGCAACGAAGTTCGCCAACTTGGGGACACTTTAAATAAGATATTGCTGAGGGTGGACAACATGCAAAACCGTGTGAATGTTCTAGAAAAGCGTGTGAACGACCTGAGCGATTACACAAGTTGGTTGGAACACAGAATCGACGATCAGGAGAACAGAGGACGGAGAGAGAACCTCGTGTTTTTTGGTGTGGAGGAAGATGCCGGAGAGGACTGGAACGCTTCGGAACGTAAGGTGAAAGATATCGTCGAAAGCAAACTCAAAGTGACCCTCCATGATGATGATATCCAGAGAGCGCATCGTGTGAACGTTCAGCGATCACGTGGCCCCCGTCCCATAGTGTGTCGTTTTTTACGATACAAGAAGAAAGAGGAAATAATCAGAAATAGGTCAACCTTGAAAGGAACTAAAATATTTATTGACAATGATTACTCTTCATCGGTTCGGCGGGAAAGAGAAAGGTTGCTGCCGTACATGCACGACGCACGGAGACAAGGACACAGGGCACATCTGAGCTTTCGCCATTTAGTAGTGAACAACAAGAAGTACGCCTTACGCGATCTGGAGGACAATTCACCTGCTCCCCCCCAAGAACCAAATGGGCCATCCCCAAGTGCATCCGCTGAAGGTCATCGGCCTTCTTTCCACCCCCTTTCTCCGTGGAACACCCGCCAGAACCATGGAACTTCGCAGAATTCGGAGACCTTCCCCTCCACCCGCTGAGATGGTCAACGTAGCCATGCCCAGGAGGTACAACCCGGTAAGTTATTATCAGTGAGTGACAGTTCAGAACCTCGATTCAACTCCTGTGTCAAAAATAAACCGAACAGAAATATACACTCTCTAAACCCTGTTGACGGCCAGAATAATGACACACGTCGTGAAAAACACTTGTTGGATATTGTCTACCAGAACGTTCGTGGCTTACGTACTAAAATTAAAGATTTTTACGTGGCTATAAACGCCAATAACTATGATGTAGTCATTTGTACCGAAACGTGGGTGAATTCAACACATAACAGTTCTGAACTTTTTGATGACCGGTACAATGTATTCAGAGCCGATCGTAAATCGTTGCAAACTAACAAAAACCTGGGAGGGGGTGTAATGATTGGAATCAAAAGCGAACTTATTGCATTTCAAGTAGAATGTTTAATAGATGATCCAAATATTGATATTATAATAGTTAAAGTTCGAACAATTCCTGGTAGTTATATATATATGTGTGCAATTTATATACCTCCTAATTCTGATATTGCCCTGTATGATGCTCTTTTCCACTGCATAACTATGCATTGCCCGCCGGGGAGTCCGATTCTGATAATTGGTGATTTTAACATTCCGGAAATTCGCGATACAGATTGCAAAGCATTAAACAACAATAAAACCTGTCAATCATTATGTAACTTTCTCCAACTAACTGGTCTACAAAACAAAAATAATATTAGGAATAATTATGGAAAAATGCTTGACCTAGTACTAACAAATCTGAACCACATAAAATTGTCCAGAGAAGAACCTCTGTCCGTTCCTGAGGATAAGCATCACCCTACTTTATATTTGAAAGTAAGTCATGTACGTTGTAAAACAAGAAATCCGGAACCAAACGAGAAACGCTACAATTTTAGGAAAGCTGATTTTAACAGTATGTATAAAAAATTTACTTCGGTAGATTGGGAAGAATTAAAATTGTGCTCAGACGTTAATATTGCCGTTGAAAAATTTTATCAGATCGTCACCTCCGTGTTTGATGATTGCATTCCTCTTTCAACCCCCTCCTCCCGCCACTACCCTTGTTGGTTCACGCGACAGATTATAAGGGATCTGGCATCCAAAGCAAAACATCATCGTAAAATGAAGTATAACGTAGGGAATACTCAAATGCATGTAGCAAAATTCAAAAATATACGAACCAGACTAAAAAAGAATATTCAGGATGCGTACTCAAACTACTTGAAAAGCATTGAAGCTAGTGTTAAAACAGGGGACATGAAGCAATTCTGGTCCTTCATAAGAAATAAAAAACGACCATCATACGCACAACTTATCTGTAATGAAAATCAAGAACTCGACAGCAACAACTCAATTGCGGAAGCGTTTGCGAAACACTTTCACTCTGTTTACGTACAGGAACCATCTTATTACGAACCACCAACCCCTCTGTCTGAAACCGACGCCCTTCTATCTTCTCTAAATTTACAGGATATATCAATCGCTGAAGTAGAAGCAGCAATAAAGAACCTTAAACCTAAAAAAACGGCAGGGCCTGATCTCATCCCCCCCTACGTAATCAAGGGGTGTGGTGAAAGTCTAAAATATCCGCTACATATACTCTTCAACCTTGTAATACAAACATCGAGATTTCCAGATAAATGGAAATTATCCCAAATTTGTCCCATACCAAAAACATCAGATAAATCTCAAATTTCAAACTACAGACCAATTGCGATACTCTCTGCACCAGCTAAACTATTAGAACAGATTCTTTATAAACACTTTTTTGCTCACGTAAAACCAATTCTCTCCTCGCACCAGCACGGATTCGTACCAAAGAGATCTGTCGTGACGAACCTTGTAGAAATTTCAAACTTCATTTCCACTGAACTTGACAACAGAGGTCAGGTAGACGTTATATACACAGATTTCTGCAAAGCGTTCGACACTGTAAACCATGATATTCTCTTGAAGAAATTAGCATTTTGTAACTTCTCCTCTTCCCTCGTAGATTTAATGTGTTCCTATCTCAAAAACAGAAAACAATACGTGAATTATCAAGGTTGCTGCTCCGATGAATTTGTAGCTGGCTCAGGCGTACCTCAAGGTTCTAATCTTGGTCCCTTGTTGTATTTAATATTAATTAATGACCTACCAAAACAGCTTAGAAATTCCGAGAAACTCTTATTCGCTGACGATTTAAAATTCTATAGGAGCATCCACAATGAAGTAGATTCCATTAAATTACAAGAGGATATCGAAAATCTCAACGCATGGTGTAAAGCAAATAAAGTTAATCTAAACCATAAGAAATGCAGGGCCGTAACATTTACCCGATTGAAATCCCCTATACACTATAACTACGAAATAGCAAACACACAAATAGACCGGGCAAACTCAATAACAGATCTTGGTGTAGTGTTCGATGATAAATTATCGTTTCAGTTACATATCACAAAGACTGTTAATGACGCTCATAGAAAACTGGGGTTCATTATGAGAACTGCAAAAGAATTCAATGAAAATAAAACGTTGTTATCATTATTTAACCTATATGTTAGGCCCAAATTAGAATACGCATCTATAGTGTGGAGTCCACAAACCAGTAAACAAATAGATCTTATTGAAAAAGTTCAAAATAAGTTCACCCGCTACATAGTTTTTAGGATAGATGGTGCATATCCAAAGATGACACCTTATAACGAATTACTAATTAAATTACACATTACCTCCCTTGCAAACAGAAGAACCATACATCAGCTCCTTTTTCTTTTCAAACTTCTTAACGACAAATTAGATTCTTCCTCTCTGCTTTCAAAAATAGCTTTCTATGTCCCCCATCCAAAGTTGCGATCAAGAAAACAACTCTTTGCAATTTCCCGCACCCGTACAAAATCCGCAGAAATGGCTCCCCTGCGAAGAATGTGTAGCTTGTATAATGAATGGTTAGAGAGGGCCATACACTTGGACATATTTGCTAAATTTTCTGAGTATAAGCGCTATTTAATGGACAACATTCTTGCTTAATTTTTTATTATTTTTTTTATTATTATTATTACTATTATTATTTTTACCTTCTTTATGTGTATATAAGTAGTACAGGTGCACCGGTTCAGAAACCGAAAATGAGGCTCGGTGAGGCTCGCCTTAATGGATTTCTCTCGTAAGGCATGAGCCTCATTTTCTTGCAGTGTTGCCAGCTCACCCCAAGAATATTTCACCATGTGATATTTTACAGGCGAAGCTAACCTACAAATGGGAGTTGGCAACACTGGCAACATCAATTGCGGTTTAATATTGCCAACTCACCTCAAGAATATTTCACCATGTGATATTTTACAGGCGAAGCTAACTTACAGAGTAGTAGGATCAGCCCGGTTCACAAACCGAAAATGGCGCTCGGTGGCGCTCGCAGTGTTGCTAACTCCTCACTTGAAAAAATCACCAAGGTTTTTGTTTTTTGGTCTAACCTAACCTCAAGCAAGGAGCTGGCAACACTGCTTGAGACTTTTCTCGCAGTGTGGCCAACTCACCCCAAGAATATTTCACCATGTGATATTTTACAAGCGAAGCTAACCTACAAATGGGAGTTGGCAACACTGATTAGTGGAGGTAGCCGGGTTCACCAGCATCAATTGGCGATCAGTGTTGCCAACTCACCCCAAGAATATTTCACCATGTGATATTTTACAAGCGAAGCTAACCTACGAATGGGAGTTGGCAACACTGATTAGTGGAGGTAGCCGGGTTCACCAGCATCAATTGGCGATCAGTGTTGCCAACTCACCCCAAGAATATTTCACCATGTGATATTTTACAAGCGAAGCTAACCTACAAATGGGAGTTGGCAACATCAATTGTGGTTCAATGTTGCCAACTCACCTGAAGAATATTTCACCATGTGATATTTTACAGGCGAAGCTAACCAACAAATAGAAGTTGACAACACTGGTAACATCAATTGCGGTTCAATGTTGCCAACTTACCTGAAGAATATTTCATCATGTGATATTTTACAGGCGAAGCTAACCTACGAATGGGAGTTGGCAACACTGACTAATAGAAGTGGCCAGGGCTGCGTCCGAATCAGCAGCAGATGTCACCTACACTGTTCCATCCGGGACTCAGCCAATCTCTGTTGTCCGAATTTGCGGTAGACGTGGAGTCGGAGGGAAGAGCAGAGAGGCGCGACAGATGCACGCTTGAACTCGCTGTGACGCTGTGCTTGGCAGCCATATTCTAACTTTCATTTTGTACAGGCAACATTTACTGATTAGAGGATGTAAAACTCAGTTATATTTTAATATTTTATCGATAATACTGAATGCAGAAAACGTAAATGATGAAATAGCGTGTTATATTTTTAATGTGAGTAGTTAGGTGGAAATTATTGTCATGTTTGTTTGCGCCCCAGAGCGCGGTGGGTGAAGTTCGGGCTGACACCTGGCGGGAAAAGTGACAGCCGTACTACAAGGGGACATGCAGATTCGGACGACTTGGACGTGACTTCGAGTGCACGCGAGAGCAACGGGGGAGAACGGGATGGAGCGCTTGCCAATCCGGACACGGCTTTTGTAAACCTCTCTCGGGAACGATGTGCCACACACGCGCGCGCTGGCGCCTCTTATTATTTATGCAAGAAAAAGATGTTAAACCTGTTAAAACTGCTCTGTAACCCTCTCGTTCTTCACGTCGTGGACGAAAGACTTCTCTGCAATCAGGATAACGCTGCACACGGTGTCCTCGGGCAGCGCGTCGTGGAACTCGCAGACGACCTTGATGTTGGTTCGATCGTTGACCACCACCTGCTTCCTTTTTGTCGTATTGATGACGAACATCGGCCTGCGGATTTTGAATTCGCTGGGCGTGTAGTACACGTCCACGTTTCCCTCGGTCACGCGCTTGTAAGCCGTGTAAGCTTCGTAAAGTTTGAGGTAATCGTTTTTGGTCATGTCGAGGTTGTAATTCTCGCGCGGGAACACTTCGTTCCTTCCGTTCTTCAGGTAAACATTTTTGATCTTGCAGTCGTCGAACTTACTGGAATTTTTTTCCTGGTTGTTATCGCGACCGGTTTGAAAGAGCACCACGACGAAATCTGGCATGTCGAATTGTATGTTGTTGAACTGCGTTGTCACGTCGAATTCCATGTGACTTCCCGACGCCACCTTCTGCACGCACTGGTAACCGTGAAAGCGAATTGGCACCTGCGGACTCTTCAAGATCTCCGCTTTGTACTTGAGGGCGTAGTTTGTTTCGTATTCCACGATCGGCATTCTCAACTCCATGCTCCGGATGACGCACTTGGCCGCTTCGGGTAATGTGTTGGCTATCGGCGTGCCGTCGGCGTTCAAGTTGGTGTATCGCATCAGTGCGTCGTTGTCGTTGGCTGCTCTTCGAAATGTGACCCTCAGTCCTCCCTTCCACATGATGTCCTTGTAGTCCGAGAAGAATCCCGGCAGCAGACGCATGGGAAAGAGCACCGTGTGACTTCTAGTCGATATTTTGGTTCCCGCTTCGAATCCTCCTGCTTGATAGTATGCCGCGTCTGTTTTGGATAATTTCAATGTTCCCACTGCCGTCGACGTGATGCCTGGATAATCTATTCTGTCGATGACGGTGTTGTGTTTCCTCACCTCCACCTGCGAGAACAGATGAGGCACGAAGTTGTCCACGAGTATCAAATTTGCATTGGGCGGAAACGCGTCTCCGCTTTCCTTCTTCACCACGTCGAATTGAAGGTAGAGGTCCGCTCTGTGAGGATGAACGAACCCGTCGCCTACGTCCACGTCGTATTCGATCTCCCTGTTCGCTTCGTTGAGATTGGCGAACGTGCGACGGTTGGGAGGAAAAGATTGCAATTCGTAACTTTCGATTTGTTCCATTTTCACTATGCGTGTTATTTATTATACGTTGATCTCCACGATGGCCGTCGTAGTGGCACCTGCGAAATCCACCACCTCTCCTTTCTCGTTTGTCACCACCAACTCTATGTCGTCTATGCGGTTGCGACATACTGGAAAATAGATCGGCGAAGAGGGCGTGTAGATGATCGGTTCCATGAATTCGGAATTGGGTTTGAAAGTGGCTATGATTCCCGTCTGCTTGTGACTTCCTAGCAACTCCCCGTCCGAGGATTTTGTGATCATGCCTTCCGCCACGTTGCAGTGAACGTTTAGAGTCTCTATGGCTAGAAATTTAGGAATGTTGGTTGCCGTATGTTTGATGCCAGCTTCGAGTTTGGTGTCGTTCTCGAAACCTAAAAGTTCTCCCATGGTGCCCAGGTTTATGGTCTCCGTCGCCGATAGGATTTCCACTCTGTGCGTGACTGAATTTTGAGAAAGGTACGTGCCTTTGGGTAATTGAGCTTGCAAAGTGGAAAGATTGTATTGGCCTGGCGTAACGACAATGTGTTCGCTTCCGACGCTAATTTTGTTGTTGTGCTGCGTGACGTTAGGTATGAGGTACATGCTGTAGAATGCGCGCAGAGCTACGGATTTAGGATAGACGATGTCATCGTGCAGCGTGAGTTTCAAGATCGAAGATTCGCTTGTGAGATGGAACACGCCCATCGTATTTAAGATTCCACAATGCTTTTTGAAAATGTTCCACCGACGGGTTATTTATTTTAGACATGTATGCGAGAACAGAAAGGCATAGGTGGCCGCAGTTAACATCGGTGAAACCCTGGATGCGTTTGTCATTGTAGTAGAGGTTGGCAACACTGAGATACTTCACCAACCTGGCAGGTGGTGTGCCACCGAACGAATCGAAAACAAATGCATTGTTATCGTCAATTTTGAGGTAGCATATCCAATGTGTACCAGGATTTTTGTAACTGTCCAGGTTGACCACGCCATACTCCTTTTTCTTCACAGCAGAGGGTAGAGAATCGGACATGAAAACACCCCTGAAGTTCCTTATTCCCAACGGTTCGATCAGAGATTCAATATCGAAGTTGGACAGGGCTTCTTCTTTTTTTTATATTTCTTCAAAGCATCGAGGTTGCTTTTTTGTTTTTTGGTTATACCTTTCCCCTTTTTCTCCATAGCCAGGTTGTGACGTTTTTGTTCTTCCAATTCTGCCTTGTTCTTCTTCGAGTCGATGACGGTTTTTGCGATGGCGGCACTTCCGCCGGCCAAACTTCCAACGGCCCCTAATGCTGCCAGGATGGCTGGGATGCTGAATATGAAACCTCCGATCTTTTGCTGTTTTCGCGAACGCTGCAAGCGTTTCAATTGAGGTGTGCTGAGAAGTAATTTCATTCCGTGTCCTTTCGTCAAGCAAGAACGTTTCTTCTCGCGTTGTTTCTTGGTGAGTAACCCATCGAGGGCACCTAGATTTTTCAGATTGGAGTATGGTATCTGGTACACGACACCTTTGGGCTTCATGTTGATGCTCTATATGCTATCTTCACGGTATGTTATTTATATATATGTTCTGAGATTTTTTTTTGTTTTGTGTAATTTTTTCGGTATGTTATTTATATATAAATGTTCTGAAATTTTTTTTGTTCCGTGTAATTTTTTTTCAAGAATATACTCCGCGCAGAGCCGTTACACAAATTCTATTACATGTTTTGTTTTCTTACCAAGAAGTTCCTTTGTACCCTTGTACACGATTTGAGTTTTGTTCTCGATTAAAATAGCTAGCTTCTCGTCGGATAACATGTTAGCGTATCGATCTGGTAAAAATAGACTGTATTGTGCGTTGAGCAACAGACGCGCTTTGGGGCCATACTGGGTAGAAACAATTGAACCGGAAGTTATCGTGTAAGGTTTGTCCACTTCTAATTCCTGAATTTTTACATACTCTACTGACAAATTTAGCATTTGTTTTAATGCTTGGAGGTCACTTATTTTTTCAGTCGTCATATTGAAGAGAAATTTTCAGTGTGTGTGTTAGAGAAATTTAGTTTTTTTTTTCACGATGTGTGTTATTTATATATACCGAAGATTATTTTTTTCACGATGTGTGTTATTTATATATATATATTTTTCACGGTTTGTATCGAAGATTTTTTTTTGTCTGTGTTAGAGGAAGAAAGTTTGTGCTTCGGAAAATGCGATGATGTGCGTGATGATATCTTCCGTCTCTTGTTTCGACTTATGCCAATCATCTGTGAATCGTCTTCTCCCCAGCCTCGCCTCGTGCAGTTCATCTAACCTATTGTTTAATTTTTCCCCTGCGACCGAAAAAAGAGTGTCGAGATCGCCGCACCTCATGCCGCTAATTTCCCGAAGATGGCCCTTGATAAGCATTTCACAAGGGATGCGAAATTCTGGCGTTGTTCTTGCTACGTGTAAAAGTTTCCCTACATCCTCGCAAGCGTGTTTGAATATTTTACACAGCAGTTCGTGTGGCAAGTCGGTTATACCAGACATGATGTTTTTTTTTACTGTATGTTATTTATATACCCCACCCAAGTTTTTGTTTTGTGTTCATGGCTATGGTGGTGCCCAGTGCCGCAACTCTTTCTCCCAGCGAAGCGTCTCTGCTGACGAATCTTTCGAAAGCTGCGTGCTCTAACTTTCTGTCTGCTTCGTGACGTGCATCCAGATCGGTGCGAGTGGTGTTGTAAGCGATGTCGTGATCTTTGCATGCGGCGTCCAACGGATTCACACCCTTGTCTCCTCTCTTCAATCTTTTCTCGAGTTTGGTACCCGGTCCGCAGTACTGGTAGCCGGGTAAATGCATCTCGAAAGGTAACTTGTTGATGATGTCGTTCACGAGTCCCTTTCCTTCGGCAACGTTCCAGAATCTCGGAGGCAGCGTGTTGATAATTTTAATGAGGTAACCTATGCCTTTGTCGTCGTTCACGATGAAATTGGAAAGTTTTGTGCTGATCATGTCCACGATGCCAACCTTCTCGTTGTAGAAATTACGATTGCCTGCATTCTCCTCTCCTGCAATAACCAACAATCGGTCTATGAGCTTGCGCACGTCGTCCACCCAAACGAATTCTTTGGGCAGGGTGTTGTAGAGTTTGACGCCGCTGCCTGTTTTCACCTGGTTCCATATCGGCTTGATGAGATTCCTGTATTTTTCGCCGCTGCTCGATTTCACCCTATTCTGCGTAGCGTCGTTGTTCTGGTACAAGGCATCCGTCATGATCAGAATTTCCTTATAACTCTGGTAATCTTCGTCGGTGTAATCTTTCGGCTGCTTTTTGGCAACGAGTTCCCACAGTCCCACCGTACCCGGATACCTGGTCCAACTATCCTTGTCGCCTAAATTAACTTTAATGTCGTTGCCTTCGAAACTCACCTTCGATTTTCCAATCTTCCAAACCACACCGCCGCCTTCGTTACTCTCCATGCTCGGATACAATCCGAACACTTCATCTTTGTCGAATTTTCCCGTGCTCAGGTAGTCTCGTGCCAAAGGTCCCAACTCGATTTTATCCAAAGACGACGGCGTGCTACCTATGGCTCGATGTCGTGCCGGTACGTCCTTCAGTTCGAACGGCGTCGAAGGAATGCTCGAAATGGGCGTGGGTACGGTGTAACTTTTAGCTGCAAGTGGTACGAGTTCGTTGATCAAATTTTTATTTTGTTCCGTGACGCCTTTAATTTCTTTACCTAGATCGCTGATGGCGTCGATCACAGGTTGATCTTGTCGTTTCTTCTCTTCGTAGAATCCGCGATTCTCAGATTTCCAACCTTTGAAGCGTTTCGCGAGGTAGTTTCGCAACTTGAGATTTTCGTCTTCGATTTTTCGTTTCGTCATAATGTTATTTATACACGTCGTTTCTCACAACGTTGCAACGTTTAGAAAGTCGTTGATTTTGTTTCTGTATTTTCCGTCGTTGGGTTTCCTCGTCATGTCGATCGTCGCGAATCCGAAATCGTCACTGTTCCAACAGTGGGAGCAGCAGCGTTCCGAAAATTGATTGTAGTTCATGTCTCCGCCTACATAGTCATCGTACGCGTGCTTGAGGTTAGTGTGATCTTGGCGAAACAAACATATGAAATTAGCGTTGTCGCGTACTAACTGTTTTGGAATTTTGGAAAACGTTTGAGCTAGGTAAAAGCAATCCATTCCTTTGTGACGACCCAGCGTGAAAAAGTTGCGAATTTCATTTTGATTTTCCAGGATAACATCGTCGAACACAACAACTGAATTTTCACGACAATCGTCGAGTGGTTTTATTTCCGAAGCGAACGTTGCAATGTCCAGACCATCGTACAGTTTCATCAGTTGCTGGTATTTGGATTGCTCCAAACTTTTCGAGAACACGTACAGGTGCCTGTTCTTCCAATCTAACCAATTAGGTGCGAGGAGAAAATTGTCCACGAACAGTGTTGTTTTTCCACACCCTGAAGGACCTACGATTAGACAGCGAATGTTGTCGGGAAGCAACTCACCGTTCTTTTTTCTCGTTTGACTTTCCGAATCCGGTAGACGTTTCACCACGTTCCACGTACTTACAAGATCACTTCGTTCGCGTTGATCCAACTTTTTTCCGGAAGTCCCAGCCATTTGACAAACAGTTTGTCGCCTTTTCTACGCAATACTTTCTCGATGAGGTACGTGTCGGGATGTTTTGTTTTAGAGAGTTCCTCTTCGTAAAATCTTCCTTTCAAAATCTCGCCGCTACTATCTTTTATTATATACGTGTGTCGGTTTCCGGGTAAAACTCGAACCACCGTAAAAAGTTCCGTGCTCCAATTTTTTGTGAACCCCTTCTCGAAGGTGCGTTTGAATTTGCTGATCCTCACCTGGTCTCCAATTTTGAATTTTGATTTCTTGGTAGTCGTGGGAGTGTACTTTGGACAGTAAACTGTAGAAATTAAACGCTGCTCGTCAGATTTCGTAACATCAGCTGGCTTCATGCCTATCGTTCTGTGTACCGTATCATTATAGGTGTCGACGAGTTCCGGCAGTATGTCGACCCATTTGTAATTTCCTCGAAGCGTGAATCGTTTCCACATGTGTGTTTTCAAGGTTCGATTAAATCTTTCCACGATGCTGGCTTTGATGTGACTGAAAGTCGAATAATGTCGAATGTCGTGTTTCCGAATAAATTTTTGGAATACGGCATTGTAAAATTCCTTCCCGTTGTCTGTTTGCAAAAACCGTGGTCGTCTGTCGCTTTCGCGAAAAATTGTCTTGAATGCTTCCGTTACGCACGTTCCCGTTTTGGCTTTCAAAGGTAGAGCCCATGCGAATTTCGAAAACATGTCTATGACGGTAAGGAGATACTTGTTGCCCTTGTTCAATTTATGCACGTTTTTTAGATTGCCGCTACTCATCTCCACGAGGTCACTTTGCCAGAGGTCGTCGATGCCCTTGGTCACCACAGCTAAACGTTTGTAGTTGCGGCGTGCAGGTTTATGCAATTCTTCGACGATGGCTTGCCTAGACATTTTTTAGAGATTACGTTTGAAGAGAAGCACCAGCGTGATGGGATTCAAAGAGGGTGGCACTTCGCTCGTGTTTTGAATGATCAGCTTATCGCCGGCACTCACGTCGAAAACAGTGAGATCTTCGTCTTCGTGTATTTCATATATGTTGCGCGTTTCGTTCCAACGTGCCAGAGGAATGTTTCCTGCTTTCTGAACACCACGATTCGATATCAAGGTCATGGTGGGAACGCTAGCTTTTCTGCCGTGAGACCAGTACGAAAATTCGTTTATCTGAATCGTGCCATCGAGGAGAAACTTGTAGTACGGATGATAAGGATGCAACATGTACAGTTTGTTACCTTCGACGAACGTGGAGATTCTCTGTTGATTGGGTACGCTGTTGATTTCGATGGCTTGCAGAGAATGCAGTTTAGCGAATTTAGTATCGACGCTAACAAGGTTGCTGTGAAGCTGCCCCAGTGTATTTTGTACGGGCAACAAATATTCGACTATAGTATCCGTTACGGAAGAAAATGACGGCTTGATTTTCACTTCCACGTTCAACTGCTTGAAGTTTTCGTTGAGTTCTTGTAATTTGGCACCGAAAGAGGCCAGCGTCGATTCCTGCGTGGATTCCAGCACTCCAACTTGATCTCTGATGTTGACGACGATATTCTGAAGGTTCTCGACTTGATTCAATTTCGAACTTTTCTCGGTAAGATCGTTCACGATGCTTCGCATCTCGGTAAACTGCGTGTGAAGATCGGCGACGCTCTGCGAAGTGGGCAGCGTCGACACCAGCGAAGTAAGTTCCTCTCGAATCTGTTCCACGTTCGCCGTTTCCGTTTCTAGTCGTTTCAGCATACGTGATATGTTCCTTTTCAAAGCGTGTAATTCTTTGGAGGTGGGGAGATTGGCCACCCTACTCTCGAGATCGCTTAACGAACTTTTGATGTCGCTCGATTCGGATAGTGCCGTCACCGCCGTTTTCAATTTTTCCAAATCTTCGCTCGAAGGTACGCTCGTCTGTAACGATTCCAAGTCACCCTGTATGTTGTCCAGTACGTGATGAAAATGAGCAAGATTGGATTCGACGTTCAAATTTTCTAAATATTCGATCTTCTGCTGAATCGTGCTCAACGTGTCTTGTATGCTCGTTAACGCGTTCGCTTCAGCGTGAATATTTTTAATTTCTTCGTTGATCAACTCCAGAGACGCCTGAAGCGTAGCGATGGTGGTTTGAATGTGTTCGAAATCTTGATAAGCCTCCAATTGAATTTTTATGTTCGCGACGCTTTTGCCGATGACCTGCAGTTCGTCTGACGATGGTAGGTTCGTCATGGTATCTTCCAAAGTCTGTAACTTGGATTTAATTTCTTCCAACGTGCTGGCGAATTCTTCTTGTAATTTGGAAACGACGACGTGCAAGCGTTCTACATCAATATCCTTCACGACGGTTTGAAGTTCAGAGAAATTCTTTTCGATTGCCGAAGTTCGTTCTTCGATTTCGAGTTTCAATTTTTCCAAATCTTCATTTTTTGATTGAAATTGCTGCAATTTGGCCAAATCATTTTGAAGCTTATCCACGCTCAACTGTATATTTTGAACGTTGTCGTAAGAAGGTACGTCGACATAATTTTTTATGAGCGTTTTTAGTTCGGAATCGATTTTCAGAATGGGGTCGAGACATTGCGTTTGGAGCGTAGCGATCTCCGACTCTAAACTTTTGTTTAAGGTCTCCTGCAAAGCGATCAAATCGCTCCTCAACTTTTTAATTCGGACGTCCAACATGAGAATCTCTTCTGCGTGGTCTACACGCTTAGTGTTGCCGAAAATATCGTTAGGCATTTTGGTTAACGGTTATTTATAATAGGATAGACGATTCGTAATTCTACGAAGAGAGGAATAAGTTTGTCGTAATCTCCGAGGAGTTCGACGTACAGGTAATCTCCTGCGGAAACATCGTACGTAATGTTAGAAAGCATCTTGTCGTGCTTGATTCGAAAAATGTTCTTGCCGGTAGATATTTTGATTTCGCCTACGTTTTCCGGATTCACGGCGATTTGAAGTTTTCCATCGATCGGAATTTCGTAAAAATGTAAATTGTTGTTGAAGACGTAAAACATCTTGCCCACATCGTCATCCAATTTCGTCCAAATGCTGTTAAGGTGAACAATCAGTAGACCGTTGAGTTTAGTTAACATGGAAGGTAGAAATTCATGATCTGTCGTCGTGTGGTGTACAGTCTCCATGTTGGTTTGTTTTCGGAAACCAAAAAGATTCATAGTATGCTGGTTATTTAAAATACGGTCAAAGTTTTTTGTAATAACAGTCAGTGTTGTTTTTTTTGTTTTCTTTTTTTTTGTTTTGTTTTATGAATCTTCTGTTGAAGATGGGCATATGTTGCAGGTTTTGCTTTCTGCTAAGCGATAGTGCCCCCACGGCAGTGTGTGGATTCCACATTGGAGAACACACCTCTTGTCGTCATTGGGATCCAGGGCAATCTTCCTCACTTTGTTGGTGGTCAACACATGGTCGACGCTCTGGATGCGCTGTTCTGCTCTTAGAACCGACGACCTGGTCTTGAGGCAATCCACGAAGTCCTCGAATGAGAGATGCTGCCGAACCTCCTGTCTGCCGACACCCTTGGCCTTCTTGGTAACGCCACCCTCGGCTTTGATGGTATAGGCCTTGGCGCGAAGACCTGCAAACTCGAGAATCACATCTCCGTCCTTCTCATCTTTGAGTTTGCCAGGCACCTTCTTGTTGCGGGCCAGGATGTCGTACTGGTTCGGCTGGGGATAGCCCGAGGTGTCGAAGAGGTTCACAAAAGCTGGTACCGTGGCTATATCCCTGTACGCATCGGGTGAGTGGACGTGGTACATCAAACTATCTGTGTCCGTGTAGAGTAGGTTGATATTGTCGTTATAGTGCTGGCGTAGTATCCCATAATATATTTGAAACATGTGCAGTTTACTCAGGTCTAATACTGAGGCA
The DNA here is from genome assembly GCF_977018435.1 of Lepisma saccharinum. Taxonomy (NCBI): domain Eukaryota; kingdom Metazoa; phylum Arthropoda; class Insecta; order Zygentoma; family Lepismatidae; genus Lepisma; species Lepisma saccharinum. Next base: position 41,493,036 of record NC_139249.1, read on the forward strand.
CCAACATAAATTGGCTTGTTGAGCATCACCTTGTTCTTCCTCATATGCACCAGAGCAAGCTGCTCATTATAAATAGTCCTCGATTTGAATAACGGGTTTGCTACGAGCCTGCGACATTGTACTTTGTTTGATATTAGCCTCACATCTACATGATTTCGCACATTCTCCATAGTTTTCCCAAACACTGCATTGTTCATTAACTTGAAGAAATCGCGATCGAAATCAGAAGTGGCGACTGTACGATGTTCGGTGTTGAGCTCGATGTATGACCTCAACCATTGAGAATGCTCGAACATCAAAACTTGATGTACTGTGCGGACGGTAACCCCTTGCTTCATCAACCACCGGAGGTTTTGGTAGTGCAGGACATAACGCTCTTTGGGCTCGAAGTCCATGACGAGCTTCTTCTGGTTGGAATCGGGTGGACACTTGAACTCGGGTGCAGGGGGAAGATCGCAGAACAAATCCTGCAGCTTCTCGGAGAACTCGAGGTCCACCTCGGCGAAGAACCCATGTTTCGAATCGTCGAAGCTTTCGACGTCGAAGTTGGAGGGATCGGCCCACTCGAACCCTCTAAAAGGGAGTGGCTGCATCATGGAGTGCCCGTACAAGTTATTCACGTCCGTGTGCATGATGTAGCTCGACGGTTGGGAGGAGTCGTAGCCAGTAGCCATGTGACGGTTGTTGGCGCGCGCGTGCCGTTGCGACACCTGGACCATGCCACCCCGGATAGCACGTTCCACAAACAGCATCATGTCCACGTCCGAAAGAAGCTCCAGCTTGATTTTCGTCACCAGAAACATGGCTGACCACGCCAGTCCGGGGAGACTATAGAAGTAGGCGGGATCCAGGTGGTAGATGTTCATTGCAGTCGCCCGGAACGTCTGGAACACGTCGGCGAGGAGCGTCACATCAAGTCTGAGGTAGGCATCGTGGTAGTCTCCGAGAGTTCGACAACCTAGCTCGCGCCACATGGACTGGGCGTGATGATATTCCTCGTCGGTGATGTTCGAGCCTCGTAGCTGACTGTAGAACTTCGCCTGGGGAGGCAGCGACGTCTCCGCAAACTTGGTAGGGTCTGTGACGTATTCATAGGGGTAGACCCCCTTACGCCTGAAGAGACCGGCGTCCAAGTTTGGAAAATTTGCAGAGGTAATAAGCATTTGTTCGTTGCTCAGCTTCCCTGCAAGAGCATCGAGGCTGGCTGGGAGGAACCTCAGGGAGTCGAGGAAGCGAAGCTCGATGCTCCTGCTTTTTGAGTTGGGGATCGGCACCCACTTGCTGACGCTAATATAACGCTCCTCGTTTTGTGCCAGGACATTGATTCTTGCATTGTCGTACCCAAGATGCTTGATCAGGTGGTGAAAGTCGTATCCCGAGCCATTGTGAAAAAACACAGGGATGAAGCGCGGGTCCCAGGCCATACGGTTGCAGTCGTTGCACCAAGGACCAACATACCTACCGTTAAAGTGATCGTGGTGTCGGACTTTATAGTTGTTGGCGGTGTACTCCTCAACGCAGACAGGGCAAGTGATGGCCTCGTCGTGTCTACGTTGATCATCGGGGGACAGTGGGAGCATAGACTTGGGGGCCAACAGCACCTTCCCTATCTCGATGGCCTCGACAACCATCCTCTCGAGGAAGTGTTTGGCCGCATCGGGACCGCGATACACGTAGGGCTCGGAGGCAATGTGTTGGTCCCGTTGCACCACAACGTAAGCAAAACTGGATGCATCGTGGAGTTGGTAAGGGGTGGTGGAAGAAACTTTGGGATCGGGGTCGCAAGTGGACAGGGGTTTGAGGAAGGCCTCGAAATCCGCGATGATGATAGCAGGGTGCTCCACCATGGCACCGTGCATGTGGAAACGCTCCACGGTGCCAGGTTTGGGCAAGTCTGCCACCCCCGGTTCGTTGGCTTTGCAGTAGAGCTTGTGGTTAGCGAGCTTCTCGACAGCGATGTTGGGACCTCTGATGCGTTGATAATTCTGCTGTTTTTGATTACGAAATGTAGACAAGCACCTGCGACACACCTCGACGTGGTGACTATCACTGCTCTGTTGGCTCGAAACAAGCCGAGAGAGGGAACGGATGAGGGTGTAGTGATGGCGAGTTTCATCCTTGATGAGCAGAAGATGAATTTCCTGCGCACCGTCGTCGTCTACGTCGCTTACCCGGATGGGGTACACCACATTTTCGTCAGTGAGGCCATAAACATTGATGGCCAACCGAGGGTTGTGTGTACGGACCTCGAACTTGCGAATGTCCGAAAGCGCCACCGGGTAGTCAATCCCAGCCATGGCATCTTCCAGCTCTGGCTCGTAGGGTAGGTAGTGGTTAACTCGGCGTGGTTGGTTTTTCTTGTGAACAGGGTGCAACGCCGCAAGCACCGACCAGAGAAAACACTTGGCGTCACTGTTCTGAATATTCAGGACGGCCTTTTTATCCTCAATCGCTTCTGGTAAGCGGACGTAGCTGGAGGCGGAGAGAGGTACAAACTTGCAAAGTTTGACGCGCAGTTCGTGAGGCTCGCCACACAGCGAACCCCCCGAGCCCTTGGCTTGATGTTCCTCCTGCTTTGCCACCAGCTCCTCGACAAACTTGTTGTAGATGTCCTCGAGGTTGTCGACATCCGCCAGATGCAGCGTCCTCGCCTTGGTGTTGTGGCAGAAGCTGTAAATTTCATCAGATGGCCTTTTGTACCAGCAACGAAGCGATGCGTAGAATTTAGTGGAGGCGTGCGTAGCCAGTGCATTACTAAAAATAGAAACTATTTCTGCTCGCTTCTCCTCTAAAAAGCTACGCACGTCGCATGAGCCATCCGACAATTGAACGTAATCTCCTAATATTCCACCGAAAGCAGACCGGTCTGCTTTTATCGCAGGCTTGACGCGTTTAGCAGGTGGTGCATTGATGGAGGCTGCTTCTGCCTTCCTCTTGGTGGAGGTCGAAGGCTGGGCCCCAGATGTATTTTTGCTTAGACAAGTAAGCTTATGCTTCTTGACATACGCAATTGTAATGTATTTATTGCATCCGGAACACAGTTCGGTGGCAGCCAAATGCTTGCTTGGCACGCAGGTGCGACAATGTCTTGCAAAATTTTTGCTTGATATGGCTGTTTTGCACACAGGGCAACTTTTCATGGAGCGCATTTTTTTTTGGGTATGTTTATTTATATGTGATCGGTTGGTGGTAGAGTGTTGTCTTCCTCAAATATGTGCTTTAATCAACCCTATAAAAAAATTGAAAAAATATATAAGAAAAATATGATTGTAGATAGAAAAAAATAAATATTGTATGCATGTGTAATTCTATTTTGCTTATTTTTGCTAGACACAAATCTTCTTCAGATTTTATTGCCCACTAATATATTTTTCTACCAATCTAATAGAGGTGTGAAACTATGAAAATGTTCTGAGACAATCTTCTCTAGAATATTCTTCCCCAAAGCTAATGTTAACAACCTGTTGTAACCTAAGCATCGTGTGTATTGCATCCGGCGAAGCCACGCTAACGCCCAAGCAGCTCGCTATTATGTACCTGCACGCTCCGGATATGCTGACGATCTTCCATCCCAGCTCGCTGTTGTGTGCCTGCATGCTCCGGTTATCTCGCTCGCTCTGAAACAAAATATAAACAAAACAAATTGTATACACCCAAGCGACCCGCTATTATGTACTTGCACGCTCCAGATGTTGCGGGGTAGGTGTACTGACGAGGCTCACCGTTGTGTAACTTTCGTCGTCCCAAGGCCTACGTATTGTTGATAGCACACGCAGAGAGGAGAGGGAGCAAAATTGTAGTTTTTCTAGATGTGTTTGCGCCATAATACAGAAATAATAAGAGGCGCCAGCGCGCGCGTGTGTATATGGCACATCGTTCCCGAGAGAGGTTTACAAAAGTCACGATATACAAACATTAGTGTCCCCGGGACTTGGAAGATTACGATAAAGTGCATTCGTACTTCAAAAATGAGAAAATGCATTATTTACTCATCACGCTGTGTCAGCGCAACGAATAAATACGCGAAACATAATCTACCGATAGGCGCGCGCGCGCGTGTGTGGCACATCGTTCCCGAGAGAGGTTTACAAAAGCCGTGTCCGGATTGGCAAGCGCTCCATCCCGTTCTCCCCCGTTGCTCTCGCGTGCACTCGAAGTCACGTCCAAGTCGTCCGAATCTGCATGTCCCCTTGTAGTACGGCTGTCACTTTTCCCGCCAGGTGTCAGCCCGAACTTCACCCACCGCGCTCTGGGGCGCAAACAAACATGACAATAATTTCCACCTAACTACTCACATTAAAAATATAACACGCTATTTCATCATTTACGTTTTCTGCATTCAGTATTATCGATAAAATATTAAAATATAACTGAGTTTTACATCCTCTAATCAGTAAATGTTGCCTGTACAAAATGAAAGTTAGAATATGGCTGCCAAGCACAGCGTCACAGCGAGTTCAAGCGTGCATCTGTCGCGCCTCTCTGCTCTTCCCTCCGACTCCACGTCTACCGCAAATTCGGACAACAGAGATTGGCTGAGTCCCGGATGGAACAGTGTAGGTGACATCTGCTGCTGATTCGGACGCAGCCCTGGCCACTTCTATTAGTCAGTGTTGCCAACTCCCATTCGTAGGTTAGCTTCGCCTGTAAAATATCACATGATGAAATATTCTTCAGGTAAGTTGGCAACATTGAACCGCAATTGATGTTACCAGTGTTGTCAACTTCTATTTGTTGGTTAGCTTCGCCTGTAAAATATCACATGGTGAAATATTCTTCAGGTGAGTTGGCAACATTGAACCACAATTGATGTTGCCAACTCCCATTTGTAGGTTAGCTTCGCTTGTAAAATATCACATGGTGAAATATTCTTGGGGTGAGTTGGCAACACTGATCGCCAATTGATGCTGGTGAACCCGGCTACCTCCACTAATCAGTGTTGCCAACTCCCATTCGTAGGTTAGCTTCGCTTGTAAAATATCACATGGTGAAATATTCTTGGGGTGAGTTGGCAACACTGATCGCCAATTGATGCTGGTGAACCCGGCTACCTCCACTAATCAGTGTTGCCAACTCCCATTTGTAGGTTAGCTTCGCTTGTAAAATATCACATGGTGAAATATTCTTGGGGTGAGTTGGCCACACTGCGAGAAAAGTCTCAAGCAGTGTTGCCAGCTCCTTGCTTGAGGTTAGGTTAGACCAAAAAACAAAAACCTTGGTGATTTTTTCAAGTGAGGAGTTAGCAACACTGCGAGCGCCACCGAGCGCCATTTTCGGTTTGTGAACCGGGCTGATCCTACTACTCTGTAAGTTAGCTTCGCCTGTAAAATATCACATGGTGAAATATTCTTGAGGTGAGTTGGCAATATTAAACCGCAATTGATGTTGCCAGTGTTGCCAACTCCCATTTGTAGGTTAGCTTCGCCTGTAAAATATCACATGGTGAAATATTCTTGGGGTGAGCTGGCAACACTGCAAGAAAATGAGGCTCATGCCTTACGAGAGAAATCCATTAAGGCGAGCCTCACCGAGCCTCATTTTCGGTTTCTGAACCGGTGCACCTGTACTACTTATATATATATACCCATACATATATGAATGTAATTGTGTAAGGTTTGATTAATTTCTTATCCACGGTAATGTTTAAGGACGATATATATAACCTCTGTATGTATTTTTTTTATATCTGAAATATGTATAAATATTATTTTGATGTGTATAAATCCTATGTAAGACATTTACTGTGCACTGTAAAAGGGCAGATGCCTGTTGTGCGCAGGATAATAAATAAATAAATAAATAACTTTATCGAAAGAAATTTTTTTTTTTACTCTGCAAAAGATAAATCGTAATTTTGTCACGCCTTGCATGTATCCTGCAGATAAATATTGACAACAGTAAAAACGCAACAAAACCAGTGTAACAAAGGACTTTGGCCACGTGTGTAGAAATGAACGTTCCTTTCAACGAAACTCGCACGACTCCACCGCTATCTTTTACTGGCGCCTAAGAGTCTGGACTCTGGAGTTGTTTCGCCCAGACATGTGTGCTGGATCTGCTGTGAGAGCTCGAGTTTCGGGTTCACTTCCAAGTGAACGAGAGTAATGTATACACCCAAGTATCAGTGGCGTGTGCAGGGGGATAGTTATAGTTGGGAACGCAATACCCCCAATTGATTCAAGTTCGCTGCACAATTAACGTGAACTGCAAAGAAAGATGGGGAAATAGTATTTATTACTGCTGTCCGCTATGGCAAGTCACGTAGTGGTAACGGTATCACATGTGACGATGCGGCGGTCTGGCGTTCGATCCCCATTAGAGCCTCAGTGGTTCAATTTCCACTGGATAATATCCATTGCGCGAAATCACACCCACCGTCATGGCCACGATTTCGGCAAACGTTTCGGGGTGTTTTTTTAACACACTTGATAGGCATTGCGCCTACAGTATTTGTGGCAGTGACTGAAGGTACGCATATAACGATTACATTCTAAATGCAGTTCTTCTTCATTTTGTTTTAGTCTCGTAAAGATTAACACACTATCTAAAAAGATGTGTAAGGCCTCACACACTCTTCGATCACGGCCAACTTGGAGGTGTTGTGATCAGCACTACGTTCCTGTCGCCTTTACACCCCAGAGTTTTACCTCTAGTTACCCACCATTTATTTGAGGCTGGATGAGCTCCAGTCGCTTTACGCGGGGACAACGGCGGAAACATTTCGACCTTAGATCATCCAAGGGACTCCCGTGTGGCGCCCTACTGACTAGATTACATTATATTGTGCATAACCATTATTTATTTGGAATCAGCCCCTCCCCCGCGCCTTAATTAAAATGATATATTGTTAGCACTAGCTTACCCGGGGGGGGGGGGGGGATTCCAGGCCAACCAAATTCTCAACTGTGGACATTTGTATTTAAAAAATGAAAATAAATTAAAATACGTTGCAATGGTCCCTACCAATATTTCTGAATTACTTTTGCTCATACAATGATGAAATTAACGTACATAGGAGGAAAATTCACGCTGTGGGCCTATCAGTATGTTCCGCCATGAAACTTGTGCCTGTAACAGTGTACAATTGGTTGATAGTAGAGTAATCAACCCGGTTCTGCAACCGAAAATGGCGCTCGGTGGCGCTCGCAGTGTTACCAACTTCTCACCCGAAAAAATCACCAAAATTTTTGGGTCTAACCTAACCTAAGGCAAAGAGTTGGCAACACTGCAAAGCAAGCCTCAAACAGTGTTGCCAACTTGTTCTTGACCTATTTTTTATTTTACGATGTTTTATGCACTAAACTAACCTACAATGAGAGTAGAGCAGTGGCACCGGTTCTGCAACCGAAAATGGGGCTCGGTGGGGCTCGCAGTGTTGCCAATGCCTTACTCGAAAAAAATCACCAAGGTTGTTTTTGGGTATAACCTAACCTCAAGCAAGGAGCTGGCAACGCTTGAGGTTTTCTCGCAGTGTTGCCAACTCACCTCAAGAATATTTCACCATGTGATATTTGACAGGCGAAGCTAACCTACGAATGGGAGTTGGCAACACGGATTAGTGGAGGTAGCCGGGTTCACCAGCATTAATTGGCGATCAGTGTTGCCAACTCACCCCAAGAATATTTCACCATGTGATATTTTACAAGCGAAGCTAACCTACGAATGGGAGTTAGCAACACTGATTAGTGTAATCAGCTCAGTTGAGTGCCATCAATTGGCGATCAGTGTTGCCAACTCCCCCCAAGAATATTTCACCATATGATATTTTACAAGCAAAGATAACCTACGAATGGGAGTTGGCAACACTGACTAGTGGAGGTGCACGGGTTGAGTGCCATCAATTGATGTTGCCAGTGTTGCCAACTCACCTCAAGAATATTTCACCATGTGATATTTTACAGGCGAAGCTAACCTACAAATAGAAGTTGACAACACTGGTAACATCAATTGCGGTTCAATGTTGCCAACTCACCTGAAGAATATTTCACCATGTGATATTTTACAGGCGAAGCTAACCTACAAATAGAAGTTGACAACGCTGGTAACATCAATTGCGGTTCAATGTTGCCAACTTACCTGAAGAATATTTCATCATGTGATATTTTACAGGCGAAGCTAACCTACGAATGGGCAACACTGACTAATAGAAGTGGCCAGGGCTGCGTCCGAATCAGCAGCAGATGTCACCTAGAGCGCTGTTCCATCCGGGACTCAGCCAATCTCTGTTGTCCGAATTTGCGGTAGACGTGGAGTCGGAGGGAAGAGCAGAGAGGCGCGACAGATGCACGCTTGAACTCGCTGTGACGCTGCGCTTGGCAGCCATATTCTAACTTTCACTTTGTACAGACAATATTTACTGATTAGAGGATGTAAAACTCAGTTATATTTTAATATTTTATCGATAATGAATGCAGAAATCGTAAATGATGAAATAGCGTGTTATATTTTTAATGTGAGTAGTTAGGTGAAAATCATTGTCATGTTTGTTTGCGCCCCAGAGTGCGGTGGGTGAAGTTCGGGCTGACACCTGGCGGGAAAAGTGACAGCCGTACTACAAGGGGACATGCAGATTCGGACGACTTGGACGCGACTTCGAGTGCACGCGAGAGCAACGGGAGAGAACAGGATGGAGTGCTTGCCAATCCGGACACGGTTTTTTGTAAACCTCTCTCGGGAACGATGTGCCACACACGCGCGCGCTGGCGCCTCTTATTATTTGTGCAAGAAAAAGATGTTAAACCTGTTAAAACTGCTCTGTGACCCTCTCGTTCTTCACGTCGTAGGCGAAAGACTTCTCTGCAATCAGGATGACGCTGCACACGGTATCATCGGGCAGCGCGTCGTGGAACTCGCAGACGACCTTGATGTTGGTTCGATCGTTGACCACCACCTGCTTCCTCTTCGTGGTATTGATGACGAACATGGGTCTGCGGGTTTTGAATTCGCTGGGCGTGTAGTACATGTCCATGCTTCCCTCGGTCACGCGCTTGTAAGCCGTGTAAGCTTCGTAAAGTTTGAGGTAATCGTCTTTGGTCATGTCGAGGTTGTAATTCTCGCGCGGGAACACTTCGTTCCTACCATTCTTGAGATAAACGTTCTTGATCTTGCAGTCGTCGAACTTGCTGGAATCTTTTTCCTGGTTGTTATCGCGCCCGGTCTGAAAAAGCACTACGACGAAATCTGGCATGTCGAACTGTATGTTGTTGAACTGAGTCGTCACGTCGAATTCCATGTGACTTCCCGACGCCAACTTCTGCACGCACTGGTAACCGTGAAAGTGAATCGGCACCTGCGGACTCTTCAAGATCTCCGCTTTGTACTTGAGGGCGTAGTTTGTTTCGTATTCCACGATCGGCATTCTCAATTCCATGCTCCGTATGACGCACTTGGCTGCTTCGGGTAATGTGTTGGCTATCGGCGTGCCGTCGGCGTTCAAGTTGGTGTATCGCATCAGTGCGTCGTTGTCGTTGGCCGCTCTTCGAAACGTGACGCGCAATCCTCCCTTCCACATGATCTCCTTGTAGTCCGAGAAGAATCCCGGCAGCAGACGCATGGGAAAGAGCACCGTGTGACTTCTAGTCGATATTTTCGTTCCCGCTTCGAATCCTCCCGCCTGGTAGTATGCTGCATCCGTTTTGGATAATTTCAATGTTCCCACTGCCGTCGACGTGATGCCTGGATAATCTATTCTGTCTATGACGGTGTTGTGTTTCCTCACCTCCACCTGCGAGAACAGGTGAGGCACGAAGTTGTCCACGAGTATCAAATTTGCATTGGGTGGAAACGCGTCTCCGCTTTCCTTCTTCACCACGTCGAATTGAAGATAGAGGTCCGCTCTGTGAGGATGAACAAACCCGTCGCCTACGTCCACGTCGTATTCGATCTCCCTGTTCGCTTCGTTGAGATTGGCGAACGTGCGACGGTTGGGAGGGAAAGATTGCAATTCGTAACTTTCGATTTGCTCCATTTTTTACTATGCGTGTTATTTATTATACGTTGATCTCCACGATGGCAGTGGTTGTTGCACCTGCGAAATCCACCACGTCTCCTTTCTCGTTTGTCACCACCAACTCTATGTCGTCTATGCGGTTGCGGCATACTGGAAAATAGATCGGCGAAGAGGGTGTGTAGATGATCGGTTCCATGAATTCGGAACTGGGTTTGAATGTGGCTATGATTCCTGTCTGCTTGTGACTTCCTAACAATCCGTCCGAGGATTTCGTGATCATGCCTTCCGCCACGTTGCAGTGAACGTTTAGAGTTTCTATGGCTAGAAATTTAGGAATGTTGGTTGCCGTATGTTTGATGCCAGCTTCGAGTTTGGTGTCGTTCTCGAAACCTAAAAGTTCTCCCATGGTGCCCAGGTCCACGGTCTCCGTCGCCGACACGATTTCCACTCTGTGCGTGACCGAATTTTGAGAAAGGTACGTGCCTTTGGGTAACTGAGCTTGCAAAGTGGAAAGATTGTATTGGCCTGGCGTGACGACGATGTGTTCGTTTCCGACACTAATTTTATTATTGTGCTGCGTGACGTTAGGTATGAGGTACATGCTGTAGAATGCACGGAGAGCTACGGATTTAGGATAGACGATGTCGTCGTGCAGCGTGAGTTTCAGGATCGAAGATTCGCTCGTGAGATGAAACACGCCCATCGTGTTTAAGATTCCACAATGCTTTCTGGAAATGTTCCACCGACGGGTTATTTATTTTAGACATGTATGCGAGAACAGAAAGGCATAGGTGGCCGCAGTTAACATCGGTGAAACCCTGAATGCGTTTGTCATTGTAGTAGAGGTTGGCAACACTGAGATACTTCACCAACCTGGCAGGCGGTGTGCCACCGAACGAATCGAAAACAAATGCATTGTTATCGTCAATTTTGAGGTAGCATATCCAATGTGTACCAGGATTTTTGTAACTGTCCAGGTTGACCACGCCATACTCCTTTTTCTTCACAGCAGAGGGTAGAGAATCGGACATGAAAACACCCCTGAAGTTTTTTATTCCCAACAGTTCGATTAGAGATTCAATATCGAAGTTGGACAGGGCTTCTTCTTTTTTTTATATTTTTTCAAAGCATCGAGGTTGCTTTTTTGTTTTTTGGTTATACCTTTCCCCTTCTTCTCCATGGCCAGGTTGTGACGTTTCTGTTCTTCCAATTCAGCCTTGTTCTTCTTCGAGTCGATGACGGTTTTCGCGATGGCGGCACTTCCGCCGGCCAAACTTCCAACAGCGCCCAATGCTGCCAGGATGGCTGGGATGCTGAATATGAAACCTCCGATTTTTTGCTGTTTCCGCGAACGCTGCAAGCGTCTCAATTGAGGTGTGCTGAGAAGTAATTTCATTCCGTGTCCTTTCGTCAAGCAAGAACGTTTCTTCTCGCGTTGTTTCTTGGTGAGTAAACCATCGAGGGCACCTAGATTTTTCAGATTGGAGTAAGGTATCTGGTACACGACACCTTTGGGCTTCATGTTGATGCTCTATATGTTATTTTCACGGTATGTTATTTATATATATGTTTTGAGATTTTTTTTGTTTTGTGTAATTTTTTTTCGGTATGTTATTTATATATAAATGTTCTGAGATTTTTTTGTTCCGTGTAATTTTTTTTCAAGGATATACTCCGCGCAGAACCGTTACACAAATTCTATTACGTGCTTTGTTTTCTTACCAAGAAGTTCCTTTGTACCCTTGTACACGATTTGAGTTTTGTTCTCGATTAAAATATCTAGCTTCTCGTCAGATAACATGTTAGCGTATCGATCTGGTAAAAATAGACTGTATTGTGCGTTGAGCAACAGACGCGCCTTGGGACCATACTGGGTAGAAACAATTGAACCGGAAGTTATCGTGTAAGGTTTGTCCACTTCCAATTCCTGAATTTTTACATATTCGACTGATGAATTTAGCATTTGTTTTAATGCTTGGGCGTCTAGTGATTGTTTACTCATTTTTATATGACAAACACAATTGGAGTTTTTTTTTTATGTAGTGTTATTTATATGCCGAAGAAATTTTTTTCACGGTTCGAGAAATTTTTTTATTTCTACACACCCCATCCAAATTTTTGTTTCGTGTTCATGGCGATGGTGGTGCCCAGTGCTGCAACTCTTTCTCCCAGCGAAGCGTCTCTGCTAACGAATCTTTCGAAAGCTGCATGCTCTAACTTTCTGTCTGCTTCGTGACGTGCATCCAGATCGGTGCGAGTGGTGTTGTAAGCGATGTCGTGATCTTTGCATGCGGCGTCCAACGGATTCACACCCTTGTCTCCTCTCTTCAATCTTTTCTCGAGTTTGGTACCTGGTCCGCAGTACTGGTAGCCGGGTAAATGCATCTCGAAAGGTAACTTGTTGATGATGTCGTTCACAAGTCCCTTTCCTTCGGCCACGTTCCAGAATCTCGGAGGCAGCGTGTTGATAATTTTAATGAGGTAACCTATGCCCTTGTCGTCGTTCACGATGAAGTTGGAAAATTTTGTGCTGATCATGTCCACAATTCCTACCTTCTCGTTGTAGAAATTACGATTGCCTGCATTCTCCTCTCCTGCAATAACCAACAACCTGTCTATGAGCTTGCGCACGTCGTCCACCCACACAAACTCTTTGGGCAGGGTGTTGTAGAGTTTGACGCCGCTGCCTGTTTTCACCTGGTTCCATATCGGCTTGATGAGATTTCTGTACTTCTCGCCGCTGCTGGATTTGACCCTATTCTGCGAGGCGTCGTTGTTTTGGTACAAGGCATCCGTCATGATCAAAATTTCCTTGTAACTCTGGTAATCTTCGTCGGTGTAATCTTTCGGCTGCTTTTTAGCAACAAGTTCCCACAGTCCCACCGTACCCGGGTACCTGTTCCAACTATCCTTCTCGCCTAAATTAACTTTAATGTCGTTGCCTTCGAAGGTCACCTTCGATTTTCCAATCTTCCAAACCACACCGCCGCCTTCGTTGCTCTCCATGCTCGGATACAATCCGAACACTTCATCCTTGTCGAATTTCCCCGTGCTCAGGTAGTCTCGTGCCAAAGGTCCCAACTCGATCTTATCCAAAGACGACGACGTGCTACCTATGGCTCGACGTCGTGGCGGTACGTCTCTTAGTTCGAACGGCGTCGAAGGAATGCTCGAAATGGGCGTGGGTACGGTGTAACTTTTAGCTGCAAGTGGTACGAGTTCGTTGATCAAATTTTTATTTTGTTCCGTCACGCCTTTAATTTCTTTACCTAGATCGCTGATGGCGTCGATCACAGGTTGATCTTGACGTTTCTTCTCTTCGTAGAATCCGCGATTCTCGGATTTCCAACCTTTGAAGCGTTTCGCGAGGTAATCGCGAAGCTTGAGATTTTCGTCTTCGATTTTTCGTTTCGTCATAACGTTATTTATACACGTCGTTTCTCACAACGTTGCAACGTTTAGAAAGTCGTTGATTTTGTTTCTGTATTTTCCGTCGTTGGGTTTCCTCGTCATGTCGATCGTCGCGAATCCGAAATCGTCACTGTTCCAACAGTGGGAGCAGCAGCGTTCCGAAAATTGATTGTAGTTCATGTCTCCGCCTACGTAGTCATCGTACGCGTGCTTGAGGTTGGTGTGATCTTGACGAAACAAACATATGAAATTAGCGTTGTCGCGTACTAACTGTTTTGGAATTTTGGAAAACGTTTGAGCTAGGAAGAAGCAATCTATTCCTTTGTGACGACCTTGCGTGAAAAAATTGCGAATTTCATTTTGATTTTCCAGGATGACATCGTCGAACACAACAACTGAATTTTCACGACAATCGTCGAGTGGCTTTATTTCCGAAGCGAACGTTGCAATGTCCAGACCATCGTACAGTTTCATCAGTTGCTTGTATTTCGCTTGTTCGAGACTTTTCGAAAATACGTAGAGGTGCCTGTTCTTCCAATCTAACCAATTCGGTGCAAGAAGAAAATTGTCCACGAGCAGTGTTGTTTTCCCACACCCCGAAGGACCTACGATCAGACAGCGGATGCTGTCGGGAAGCAACTCGCCGTTCTTTTTTCTCGTTTGACTTTCCGAATCCGGTAGACGTTTCACCACGTTCCATGTACTTACAAGATCACTTCGTTCGCGTTGATCCAACTTTTTTCTGGAAGTCCCAGCCATTTGACAAACAGTTTGTTGCCTTTTCTACGCAATACTTTCTCGATGAGGTACGTGTCGGGATGTTTTGTTTTAGAGAGTTCCTCTTCGTAAAATCTTCCTTTCAAAATCTCACCGCTACTATCTTTTATTATATACGTGTGTCGGTTTCCGGGTAAAACTCGAACCACCGTAAAAAGTTCCGTGCTCCAATTTTTTGTGAACCCCTTCTCGAAGGTGCGTTTGAATTTGCTGATCCTCACCTGGTCTCCAATTTTGAATTTTGATTTCTTGGTAGTCGTGGGAGTGTACTTTGGACAGTAAACTGTAGAAATTAAACGCTGCTCGTCAGATTTCGTAACGTCAGCTGGCTTCATGCCTATCGTTCTGTGTACTGTATTATTATAGGTGTCGACGAGTTCCGGCAGTATGTCGACCCATTTGTAATTTCCTCGAAGCGTGAATCGTTTCCACATGTGTGTTTTCAAGGTTCGATTAAATCTTTCCACGATGCTGGCTTTGATGTGACTGAAGGTTGAATAATGTCGAATGTCGTGTTTCCGAATAAACTTTTGGAATACGGCATTGTAAAATTCCTTCCCCTTGTCCGTTTGCAAAAACCGAGGTCGTCTGTCGCTTTCGCGAAAAATTGTCTTGAATGCTTCCGTGACGCACGTTCCTGTTTTGGCTGTCAAAGGTAGAGCCCATGCGAATTTCGAAAACGTGTCTATGACGGTGAGGAGGTACTTGTTGCCCTTGTTCAATTTATGCACATTTTTTAGATTGCCGCTACTCATCTCCACGAGGTCACTTTGCCAGAGGTCATCGATTCCCTTGGTTACCACAGCTAAACGTTTGTAGTTGCGGCGTGCAGGTTTATGCAATTCTTCGACGATGGCTTGCCTAGACATTTTTTAGAGATTACGTTTGAAGAGAAGCACCAGCGTGATGGGATTCAAAGAGGGTGGCACTTCGCTCGTGTTTTGAATGATCAGCTTATCGCCGGCACTCACGTCGAAAACGGTGAGATCTTCGTCTTCGTGTATTTCATATATGTTGCGCGTTTCGTTCCAACGTGCCAGAGGAATGTTTCCTGCTTTCTGAACACCACGATTCGATATCAAGGTCATGGTGGGAACGCTAGCTTTTCTGCCGTGAGACCAGTACGAAAATTCGTTTATCTGAATTGTACCATCGAGGAGAAACTTGTAGTACGGATGATAAGGATGTAACATGTACAGTTTGTTACCTTCGACGAACGTGGAGATTCTCTGTTGATTGGGTACGCTGTTGATTTCGATGGCTTGCAGAGAATGCAGTTTAGCGAATTTAGTATCGACGCTAACGAGGTTGCTGTGAAGCTGTCCCAGTGTATTTTGTACGGGCAACAAATGTTCGACGATGGTATCCGTTACTGTAGAAAATGACGGTTTGATTTTCACTTCCACGTTCAACTGCTTGTAGTTTTCGTTGAGTTCTTGTAACTTGGCACCGAAAGAGGCCAGCGTCGATTCCTGCGTGGATTCCAACACTCCAACTTGATCTCTGATGTTGACGACGATACTCTGAAGGTTCTCGACTTGATTCAATTTCGAACTTTTCTCGGTAAGATCGTTCACGATGCTTCGCATCTCGGTAAACTGCGTGTGAAGGTCGGCGACGCTCTGCGAAGTGGGCAGCGTCGACACCAGCGAAGCAAGTTCGTCTCGAATCTGTTCCACGTTCGCCGTTTCCGTTTCCAGTCGTTTCAGCATACGTGATATGCTTCTTTTCAAAGCGTGCAATTCTTTGGAGGTGGGGAGATTGGCAACCCTACTCTCGAGATCGCTCAACGAACTTTTGATGTCGCTCGAATCGGATAGTGCCGTCACCGCCGTTTTCAATTTTTCCAAATCTTCGCTCGAAGGTACGCTCGTCCGTAACGATTCCAAGTCACCCTGTATGTTGTCCAGTACGTGATGAAAATGAGCAAGGTTCGATTCGACGTTCAAATTTTCTAAATATTCGATCTTCTGCTGAACCGTGCTCAACGTGTCTTGTATGCTCGTCAACGCACTTGCTTCAGCGTGAATATTTTTAATTTCTTCGTTGATCAACTCCAGAGACGCCTGAAGCGTAGCGATGGTGGTTTGAATGTGTTCGAAATCTTGATAGGCCTCCAATTGAATTTTTATGTTCGCGACGCTTTTGCCGATGACCTGCAGCTCGTCTGACGATGGTAGGTTCGTCATGGTATCTTCCAAAGTCTGTAACTTGGATTTAATTTCTTCCAACGTGCTGGCGAATTCTTCTTGTAATTTGGAAACAACAACATGCAAGCGTTCTACATCAATATCCTTCACGACGGTTTGAAGTTCAGAGAAATTCTTTTCGATTGCGGAAGTTCGTTCTTCGATTTCGAGTTTCAATTTTTCCAAATCTTCATTTTTCGATTGAAATTGTTGTAATTTGGCCAAATCATTTTGAAGCTTATCCACGCTCAACTGTATATTTTGAACGTTGTCGTAAGAAGGTACGTCGACATAATTTTTTATGAGCGTTTTCAGTTCGGAATCGATTTTCAGAATGGGGTCCAGACATTGCGTTTGGAGCGTAGCAATCTCCGACTCTAAACTTTTGTTTAAGGTCTCCTGCAAAGCGATCAAATCGCTCCTCAACTTTTTAATTCTGACGTCCAACATGAGAATCTCTTCTGCATGGTCTACACGTTTGGTGTGGCCGAAAATATCGTTAGGCATTTTGGTTAACGGTTATTTATAATAGGATAGACGATTCGTAATTCTACGAAGAGAGGAATGAGTTTGTCGTAATCTCCTAGGAGTTCCACGTATAAACAATCTCCTGCAGAAACATCGTACGTAATGTTAGAAAGCATCTTGTCGTGCTTGATTCGAAAAATGTTCTTGCCGGTAGATATTTTGATTTCACCTACGTTTTCCGGATTCACGGTGATTTGAAGTTTTCCATCGATCGGAATTTTGTAAAAATGTAAATTGTTGTTGAAGACGTAAAACATCTTGCCCACATCGTCATCCAATTTCGTCCAAATGCTGTTAAGGTGAACAATCAGTAGACCATTGAGTTTAGTTAACATGGAAGGTAGAAATTCATGATCTGTCGTCGTGTGGTGTACAGTCTCCATGTTGGTTTGTTTTCGGAAACCAAAGAGATTCATAGGTATGCTGGTTATTTAAAATACGGTCAAAGTTTTTTTGTAATAACAGTCAGTGTTTTTTTTTGTAATAACTAACAAAATGATTTTTTTGTTTTTTTTTGTTTTGTTTTATGAATCTTCTGTTGAAGATGGGCATATGTTGCAGGTTTTGCTTTCTGCTAAGCGATAGTGCCCCCACGGCAGTGTGTGGATTCCACATTGGAGAACGCACCTCTTGTCGTCGTTGGGATCCAGGGCAATCTTCCTCACTTTGTTGGTGGTCAACACATGGTCGACGCTCTGGATGCGCTGTTCTGCTCTTAGAACCGACGACCTGGTCTTGAGGCAATCCACGAAGTCCTCGAATGTGAGATGCTCCCGAACCACCTGTCTGCCGACACCCTTGGCCTTCTTGGTAACGCTACCCTCGGCTTTGATGGTATAGGCCTTGGCGCGAAGACCTGCAAACTCGAGAATCACGTCTCCATTCTTCTCATCTTTGAGTTTGCCAGGCACCTTCTTGTTGCTGGCCAGGATATCGTACTGGTTCGGCTGGGGATAGCCCGAGGTGTCAAAGAGCTCTTCAAGAGCTCGAACTTTGGCTATATCCCCGTATGCGTCGGCTGTGTGAACAAGGTACACCAAGCTGTCCGTGTCCGTGTAGAGAAGCGAGATGTTGTGGCCGTAGTGTGGGCGTAATATGCCGTAGTACGTCTCGAACATGTGGAGCTTGCTCAGATCCAGAACTGTGGCTCCAACGTAGATGGGTTTGGTGAGTTTCACCACACCTTGCCTCATGTGAATCAGAGCCAGCTGCTCGTTATAGATTGTTCGAGACTTGAACAATGGACTCGCGACAAGCTGACGACATCGCTCTTTCCTCGTCACCAATTTTATGTCCACGCGATTCCGTACATTCTCCATGGTCTTGCCAAACACCGCATTATTCATAAGCTTGAAGAAATCCTTATCAAGCTCGGACGTGGCTGCGGTGCGGTATTCAGTGTTGACTTCAATATATGGACGCAACCATGGAGAATGCTCGAACTTGAGGATGCGGTGAACTGCGTGGACCGTGACCCCTCGCTGCATCAACCACCGGAGATTCTGGTAGTGCAGAACGTAATTCTTCTTGGGTTCGAAATCCATGACGAGCTTCGTCTGGTTGGAATCGGGTGGACACTTGAACTCGGGTGCAGGGGGAAGATCGCAGAACGAATCCTGCAGCTTCTCGGAGAACTCAAGGTCCACCTCGGCGAAAAACCCATGTTCCGAATCGTCGAAACCTTTAACGTCGAAGTTGGAAGGGTCAGCCCACTCGAACCCTCTAAAGGGGAGTGGCTGCATCATGGAGTGCCCGTACAAGTTATTCACGTCCGTGTGCATGATGTAGCTCGACGGTTGGGTGGAGTTGTAGCCAGTAGCCATGTGATGGTTGTTGGCGCGCGCGTGCCGTTGCGACACCTGGACCATTCCACCCCGCACGGCACGTTCTACAAACAGCATCATGTCCACGTCCGAAAGAAGCTCCAGCTTGATTTTTGTCACCAGAAACATGGCTGACCACGCCAGTCCGGGGAGACTATAGAAGTAGGCGGGATCCAGGTGGTAGATGTTCATTGCGGTCGCCCGGAACGTCTGGAACACGTCGGCGAGGAGCGTCACATCAAGTTTGAGGTAGGCGTCGTGGTAGTCTCCGAGAGTTCGACAACCCAGCTCGTGCCACATGGACTGGGCGTGATGATATTCTTCGTCAGTGATGTTCGAGCCTCGTAGCTGACTGTAGAACTTCGCCTGGGGAGGTAGCGACGTTTCCGCAAACTTGGTAGAGTCGGTGACGTATTCGTAGGGGTAGACCCCCTTACGCCTGAAGAGACCGGCGTCCAAGTTTGGAAAATTCGCAGAAGTAATAAGCATTTGCTCGTTGCTCAGCTTCCCTGCAAGAGCATCGAGGCTGGCCGGGAGGAACCTCAGGGAGTCGAGGAAGCGAAGCTCGATGCTCCTGCTTTTTGAGTTGGGGATCGGCACCCACTTGCTGACGCTAATATAACGCTCCTCGTTTTGTGCCAGGATATTGATTCTTGCATTGTCGTATCCAAGATGCTTGATCAGGTGGTGAAAGTCGTACCCCGAGCCATTGTGAAAAAACACAGGGATGAAATGCGGGTCCTGGGCCAAGCGGTTGCAGTCGTTGCACCAAGGACCAACGTACCTACCGTTAAAGTGATCGTGGTGTCGGACTTTACAGTTTTTGGCGGTGTACTCCTCAGCGCAGACAGGGCAAGCGATGGCCTCGTCGTGTCTACGTTGATCGTCGGAGGACAGTGGGAGCATAGACTTGGGGGTCAACAGTACCTTCCCTATCTCGTTGGCCTCGTCAACCATTTTCTCGAGGAAGTGTTTGGCTGCGTCGGGACCACGATACACATATGGCTCGGGGTCAACATGTCGGTCTCGCCACACCACAACGTATGCAAAACTGGATGCCTCGTGGAGTTGGTAAGGGGTGGTGGAGGAAATTTCGGGATCGGGATCGCAAGTGGACAGGGGTTTGAGGAAGGCCTCGAAATCCGCGATGATGATAGCGGGGTGCTCCACCATGGCACCGTGCATGTGGAAACGCTCCACGGTGCCAGGTTTGGGCAAGTCTGCCACCCCCGGTTCGTTGGCATTGCAGTAGAGCTTGTGGTTAGCGAGCTTCTCGGCAGCGATGTTGGGACCTCTGATGCGTTGATAATCCTGCCGTTTTTTATTATGAAATATAGACAAGCACCTGCGACACACCTCGACGTGGTGACTATCACTGCTCCGTTGGCTTGAAACAAGCCGAGAGAGGGAGCGAATAAGGGTGTAGTGGTGATGGGTCTCGTCCTTGATGAGTAGGAGATGGATTTCTCGAGCATCATTGTCGTCTACGTCGCTCACCCGGATGGGGTACACTACATTTTCGTCGGTGAGGCCATAAACGTTGATGGCCAACCGAGGGTTGTGTGTACGGGCCTCGAACTTGCGAATGTCCGAGACCTCCACCGGGTAGTCAATCCCAGCAATGGCATCTTCCAGCTCTGGCTCGTAGGGTAGGTAGTGGTTAACTCGGTGTGGTTGTTTTTTCCGGTCGACAGGGTGCAACGCCGCAAGCACCGACCAGAGAAAGCACTTGGCGTCACTGTTCTGAATGTTCAGGACGGCCTTCTTTTCCACAATCGCTTCTGGTAAGCGGACGTAGCTGGAGGCGGAGAGAGGCACAAACTTGGAAAGTTTGACGCGCAGTTCGTGACGCTCACCACACAGCGAACCCCCCGAGCCCTTAGCTTCATGTTCTTCTTGCTTTGCCAGCAGCTCCTCGACAAACTTGTTGTAGATGACCTCGAGGTTGTCGACATCTGCCAGATGCAGCGTCTTTGCCTTGGTGTTGTGGCAGAAGCTGTAAATTTCACTAGGCGGCTTCTTGTACCAGCAACGTAGCGATGCATAGAATTTAGTGGAGGAGTGCGTAGCCAGTGCATTACTAAGAATAGAAACTATCTCTGCTCGCTTCTCCTCTAAAAAGCTACAAACATCGCAAGAGCCATCTGACAATTGGACGTAATCTCCTAATATTCCCCTGAAAGCAGACTGGTCTGCTTTTATCGCAGGCTTGACGCGTTTAGCGGGTGGTGCATTGATGGAGGCTGCTTCTGCCTCCCTCTTGGTGGAAGTCGAAGGCTGGGCCCCAGATGTATTTTTGCTTAGGCAAGTAAGCTTATGCTTTTTGACATACGCAATTGTAATATGTTTATTACATCCGGAACACAGTTCGGTGGCAGCCAAATGCTTGCCTGGCACGCAGGTGCGACAATGTCTTGCAAAATGTTTGCTTGATATGGTTGTTTTGCACACAGGGCAATTTTTCATGGAGCGCATTTTTTTTGGGTATGTTTATTTATATGTGATCTGTTGGTGGTAGAGTGTTGCCTTCCTCAAATTATGTGTTTTAATCAACTCTAAAAAAAATTTAAAAAAATATATAAGAAAAATATAATTGTAGATAGAAAAAGCACAATAAATATTGTATGCATGTGTAATTCTATTTAGTTTATTTTTGTTAGACACAAATTTTCTTCAGATTTTATTGCCCACTAGTATATTTTTCTACCAATCTAGTAGATTGCACAAAAAAAATTTGTTGTTTTTTACACAAGAAAATTAACAATAAAATTTTTTTTTATCGTTTCAGATGCTGTCGAAACATCAAAAACACATACACACACACTAGAAAAAAAGCATGCAACTTTATTTGTAACACACACACATACATTCTCCATCTTCATCAAAAAAATATCATAATAAACATAATTATTTTTATCTATATCTCACAATAAAACTCTATATCCAAAAATATTACAACATCAAATAACACTAGAGTCGTTAGTACACGTTGCATGCATTACGGAGGTCCTCTGTAGGGTTTCATGGAAGTTTGGGGAAAAAAAAACACGTGAAACTCTACAGAGGTGTGGTTATCCATAACCGCAGCCGTTAGAACCTTTTTGGGTTGGGCACCACGCACCCTGGCGAGTTAGGGGCCAGGAATCTTAAAAAAATAAAAAAAATTATTTGTTTGTTTGCTTGCGTCACAATACGAAAAATAATAAGAGGCGCCAGCGCGCGCGTATGCATGTACAGCACTTCGTTCCCGCAGGAGAGGTTTACAAAGGCCGTGTCCGGATTGGCAAGCGCTCCACCCTGTTCTCTCCCCGTTGCTCTCGCGTGCCGTCGAAGTCACGTCCAAGTCGTCCGAATCTGCATGTCCCCTTGTAGTACGGCTGTCACTTTTCCCGCCAGGTGTCAGCCCGAACTTCACCCACTGCGTGGGGCGCAAACAAACATGTCAATGATTTCCACCTAACTACTCATATTAAAAATATAACACGCTATTTCATCATTTACGTTTTCTGCATTATCGATAAAATATTAAAATATAACTGAGTTTTACATCCTCTAATCAGTAAATGTTGCCTGTACAAAATGAAAGTTAGAATATGGCTGCCAAGCGCAGCGTCACAGCGAGTTCAAGCGTGCATCTGTCGCGCCTCTCTGCTCTTCCCTCCGACTCCACGTCTACCGCAAATTCGGACAACAAAAATTAGCTGAGTCCCCGGATGTAACGGTGCAGGTGACATCTGCTGCTGATTCGGACGCAACCCCGGTCACCTCCACTAGTCAGTGTTGCCCATTCGTAGGTTAGCTTCGCTTGTAAAATATCATATGGTGGAATATTCTTAAGGTGAGTTGGCAACACTGGCAATTAATGTTGCAAAACCCGGCCACCTCCACTAGTCTGTGTTGCCCATTCGTAGGTTAGCTTCGTCTGTAAAATATCATGGTGAAATATTCTTAGGGTGAGTTGGCAACACTGGCAATTGATGTTCTTGAACCCGTGCACCTCCACTAATCAGTGTTGCCAACTCCCATTTGTAGGTTAGCTTCGCCTGTAAAATATCACATGATGAAATATTCTTCAGGTAAGTTGGCAACATTGAACCGCAATTGATGTTACCAGTGTTGTCAACTTCTATTTGTAGGTTAGCTTCGCCTGTAAAATATCACAAGGTGAAATATTCTTCAGGTAAGTTGGCAACATTGAACCGCAATTGATGTTACCAGTGTTGTCAACTTCTATTTGTAGGTTAGCTTCGCCTGTAAAATATCACATGGTGAAATATTCTTGAGGTGAGTTGGCAACACTGAACCGCAATTGATGTTGCCAGTGTTGCTAACTCTCATTCGTAGGTTAGCTTCGCCTGTAAAATAACATGTGGTGAAATATTATTGGGGTGAGTTGGCAACACTAAATCACAAATAATAGCGCAGAACCCGTGCACCTCCACTAATCAGTGTTGGCAACTCCCATTTGTAGGTTAGCTTCGCCTGTGAAATATCACATGGTGAAATTTTCTTGGGGTGAGTTGGCAACACTGAATCACAAATAATAGCGCAGAACCCGTGCACCTCCACTAATCAGTGTTGGCAACTCCCATTTGTAGGTTAGCTTCGCCTGTGAAATATCACATGGTGAAATTTTCTTGGGGTGAGTTGGCAACACTGCGCCCGAAAATGGGGCTCGCAGTGTTGCCAGCTCCTTGCTTGAGGTTAGGTTATACCCAAACACAAAAACCTTGGTGATTTTTTCGAGTAAGGCGTTGGCAACACTGCGAGCCCCACCGAGCCCCATTTTCGGTTGCAGAACCGGGCCCACTGCTCTACTGTTGATAATTATGGTAATTAATGTAGCTATTATAATTACTTGAGAACAGCACATACGAAAACAAGAAATACCATTGATTCAACATTAACATGTAATTTTGAGGTCTAGTGAATGATAAAATGTGTGTGACACTCGTGTAATAATTGGTTCACATGATGGTCATTTTGCAATTATTATATTTGTTATATAAGTTATATGAACAACAAAAGAAGAAATGATTCATTAAAAAATTGTTCCATGAATTTTAATTTTAATGTTAAAAAGGAAAAAAATTTCTGGGCCTCTGAGGCCCCCTCAGGTATGTTAATTTCTTGTACGCCAGGGGAAGCTAGGGATAAGAAAAACCAAACTTATTCCAGTCTTAACTGTAGTTCTTTTGTAAAACAATGGTTTTATGCTTGCAATCATGTATTATATGGTATTGCTGCAAGGGTTCTTCGCTTTGGTCAGATTCCCATTCATTCAACAATTTGGCTGCCACCTTTCCTCTTCTGTCTTTTACTCCTGAGCTAGAATAAAATTCAAATGTAGTCGAAAAAAGGTATAGGCTAGGTGATGTAATTTGAAACTCTTTCATCTTCGATTCCTACAGATCATAAAATTGTAAAGTCACGACTTCAATAACACAAATAATTTTCGTCGGAATAACAGTTTTAAGTAAGTTATAAAAATGGCTACAAATTGGCCGTGCTTCAACTCTAGATATTAGAGAACCAAGTTATATCATTTGAGCAGGTAAAAATACAAAATACGTATGTTGATAGGATATACGTATTGTAGAACAAAGTGAAAACTATAGAAACCATTGAAATTGAAATAAATCTACATTTCTCAAGTAAGCATAAAGGAAAGGAAAAGTAACGCACAATTCTTGCAGTAATGATAAAATATTACTAATAGCGAGAGCTTAACCGTGAAACGATTGCCCCGCCATCGATATGGAGACAGATGGGGACGAGGAATACAATTCGACAAAGACTGCTAGGCCTCTATTTTGACGTGAACCAAGCTTCGTAAGTTCTTTTTAACAAACATTGTTTGAATGTGCGCGAGCTACACCTCCGCAGTTCTATTCACTGGGAATGACCTACTAAAAGCGCGAATTTTCATGAAAGGCTAGGATGTGAGTCAATGTGTGAAGAACCCCGTCTCCTCGGATTAAAAGCGCGGAGTTAGAGTAGAACCCAGAGCCCCCTGGTAGCAGCAGATTTTTTGGCGGATGGAGTGGGGGAGGGTTGCACGTAATATTTCGTTTATGCTGTAGGAAAGTTCAAGTCCGTGCTTCTCAAGTAAGACATGGATGCCGAAATATTGAGGACAGCGACAGAGTGCTGAAAACAACTTTTACCACCCTCTTTTTTAATTTTTTTTTTACTAGCGTTTTGGATAAGATTGATTGATTATTTTTTTGTTTCAAGTCCACTTTATGCACAGGAAGGCTAATCGTGTTTTGGATAAAAGTATTTACATTTTGAAGACATAGTTTCCCTTCCCTTGTAGGAATAATGCGGTGAATTCAGCAGTCCTACATAAAAGTAAAACATTTTACCAGTAGTCTTTAGGTGAGCCTACCTACAAAGATTTAATTTTCCATAATTGTAATTGCTAGTCAGTTAACAAAGCATACACCCTTAATCCACCATCGTGGAATTAACATTTACTTTCGCATGCATTTCTCAAAGTTCGACTACAGAAACACAATTAATTGACTTGGTGTTTTAAGTCCACTTTATTCACAGTCAGATTAATCGGGACTGGACCTACAGTTTAAATTGGGATCCGAACCACTAGTGTCTCCACCGGGTATCGAACACGAGACCCCTTGATTATACAGAAACACAATGACCGAAAATATGGGAATAAATAATATCACCCATGAAACAGCAAAATCAAGTTAAGGTTTTGCAACTGATGTGGTGAACGCTCCGTGCAGACTTGAAGACGCCAATGCAACAGTCTCTTTTCATCTTCCCAGTTATATCGTTTACGTCTCGGAAATCACTCCCGCAAGCCGGCTCTGTGGCTGAATTGTTAGCGTTGCGTGCCACAAAACACACGGTGTCCTAGGTTCGCATCCCGGTTAAAAAACCTGGACATGAAGTTGTGTTTGTTCCAACAGTCTGTTTCATCATTCATCCTAGCCTTCACATTATATGCGACATTTGCATGAAGACACAACATTTTCTGCTGTTATCTACTTATTGATTTGATTAGTTTACATCTCGCTTCTGTCTATTTTGGTCACTCGCGAAGATTAGGGTGAAATTGAAGCCAGGGCGAAATTGAAGCCAGGCAATGACGAACACGCATGGGCGGTTAGCAACACACAGACTGAGTGTGAGTCTAGACGCCAAAGCCACGTTCGTCTGCAAAACGCATACTCTGTACTAATAGCACTTGTGTAGTTTAAAATATCGATACATCTGATTAAAAATATTCATTAAACTTCGTTGTCCTTTAAAACTGCCACTTTCAATATATATTTCGCCATATAACACAAATACCGCAAACGCACTAAAGGAAAACAATAGCCACAATGGACGCGAACCAAGAAACAAGGATGTTGATTTCAGCCTTCAATATCTCTCCACTTGACTTTTAATTGTTGGCATTCAAAATGTTTACATTCTTATTTCGAGGAACAATTGTTTATATTCGAGCAATAAAATTGTACATATTGTTTGTATCACGTGACCTTTGAAAATATGGTCATGATGTAAGAACTTATTTAAGCGCTAGATACTCCTTCGTTCATGAAATTAGCAAGAAAAAGGATTTGACATGTTCTATTCTGCTATTATAACAACGTTAAGAAATTTTAATAGTCCATGGTCTTCTTCACTTCTGCTCCTTCAGCTTCTCATTTTTGTGCGGCCCTAGGTATCCTAGTACCAACCCCCCGCCCCCTTCCTTGAGTCCTTCGTGTCGTACCTAAAAGAGACGTTGTCATTTAGGCGCTTGAAGGAAAGTCATCCCTTACACCCCGCTCCTGTTTGTGGGTAATATTCCCACCCTTTCAGTGGCGTGCCTATAAATGTAGTAAAGGGATGTGAGCATAAGGAGATTATGAGTTATTTCTTACCACTCCTGGATCATGCAATTTTTTCCTAAATTTGACGTTTTCTTAAAAGGAAAGTTGCTCTAAAACCCCTTGTACGAGTAGATAGGCAGCTGTTCCATAACTTTCCAGCTGGCATATCATAACCAAGTGACAGAATTCGGCTCTGTTTAGCGTGAAACACAATACAAGCTGACGTAGTGGTTAGGATAACAGACTGATTCTTCAATATTTTCCCGCTCATCTTATCAATTAATCATCTATATAACAGTCACGATGAATAAACTCCGTGGCGAAACTGCCCTTGAATAACAAACGCCTGTTGATTGGTTGACACGTGATCAGAACATCGAATCGCATTGCCGCTGTTATCTGGTTTTCTCGATCGGATCCCACTAATTCACGTAGCTTCCCACCTGGCTTCAAGAGCCAGAAATGTTCGAGCTCCCACCGGTAAATAAATCTGTTATCACGCTAACTTGATTTCTTAGTTTACTTTATGCTAAGATGGGCTCATCAAGACTGGACCTACAGTTTAAAGTTGTATCCGAACCACTGTGTGTCTCCCCCGGGTATCGAACCCGGATCTCCTTGATTACAGGCCGAAGAAATGCCGTATATGTTAGGCAATAACCGTTCGACTGCTTCAAAGCACTTTGAAAATCGTGGGTTGAGTACGGAAATAATATTGGTAAAGCAAACACAGTTACAGTAATCTTTGCGGTAATGAATTACCAGTAAATCTTTTGAACAAACCAAAGAAAAGTTTCGCAAAGATACTCCGTAACACCGTCTTTCAGCCCTGAAAGATGGGTCAAACGTTCCTTTTGTAGCATTTTGACTATCTATTCCGTCCGCACCACCGGACACAGGTCTTCTTGTACTGCATGTACAATGTAGTTTGGCGAAAGGGAAAAAAAAAGCACGCAGTTCTTATCGCTTTCTTGCAGGAAGGGAAAGTGACAGAGCAGAAACGTTTTTCATCCTCTTAGCTTCTTAGTTCTTACACAAGGCATGATTTTTCCTGCATTTACTTGGGTCTCACCGATGGCGCAGTTGTAGCGTCGTCGCCTTGTAATGAGAGGTCCCGGGTTCGATACCCGGTGGAGGCACACAGTGGTTTGGATCCCACTTTAAACTGTAGGTCCAGTCCCGATTAGCAGAAAGTGCTATTCAAACACCAAATCAATCAATCCTGCATTTACTTGAAAGGTGAAAACGTATCAGCATCAAAGGACGGAATTAGCCGAAGAATGATTGAAAGTCGAACTTCAGCTAAGAAAAATAGAGAGAATGAATTTGATGTTTAAGCTTGACCAAGATGAGAAAAATCCACTGGCCCTGTTATTTAATTTTCAACAGTAAGGGAGCGGTCGGAGAGTAGTGACTCAATGAGCTCTTTACCATGTGATCCTGCCCCTGCGTTGCCAAAATGTTCAGCATTCTTCAACAGATGGTCGTCACCTTTATTCAGTGCTAAGCATTATCATTATGAACGTCACACATCGAAAGTCGAGATGTAATATTTATCGTTGTTGAAGCTTTTGATAACGAAGGAGTGAAGGAAACTGGCAACACGGCGGTACTCGGGTAAATGCGGAAGAGAGAGGAGAAAACAAATGACTGCCAGTGACGGATCTACATATTTTGGGCCCATGGCAAGCATCACTTAAGGCCCCTTCAATGTAAAATACAGAAGTATGTGAAAGAAAATGTCAAAATCTTTGCTGCTATTCCGTTTCTTCAATGTATGTATATATTGTTCGTGTGTGCGGGCCCATGGAAAAATTTGATTTTGTTATTTAGCGTCGCCTACAGAGTGTGTCTAATCGCGACGATGAGGATGAGTGATGATAGGATGAAATTACGGAGTGGATGCAGCAACACTCGCAAAGAACAGCCATGCCCAGCAGAGATGCGAACCCGTTACCACTGGCGTCGTAAACTCTGTGCTAACCACTTCGTACGGAGGTCGGTATATCTCTGGATTTTTTACGGATAGTTTTAAGTCCATTTTTATGCACAGGTAGGCTAAATGGGACTGGACCTAACGTTTTAAAATGAGATCCGAACCACTATGTGCCTCCACCGGGTATCGAACAAGGTATACCTCTGAAGAGGAAGGTGGAATTGGAAAGGTAGAGTTTTGCAAAATCATGGACAGATGAAACTTTTGATAAGTCACTTATGAGAGATGTCTAAAGATAAAACTCAGCTGGGAATGATGGACCAATAACTGTTTCTTAATACATTTCATTCTACATTTGCTCGTTATTACTTTTAATATGTCAAGCTTTGGGCTGGGTATGCAGTAGTGTTTAGGTAAGCAAATCATGTTTTGATGGTTCCCAATGTAAATAGTAATTTCGTTCTATCCATGGGATTTTCGTCCCTTGCTCCGCCTGTCTGTCACAATTACAAGTATTATATATTCATTGGACAAACCATTCGTAATGTTAATACTATGAAGGTTCTCTCCAAGAACCAAGTACGAAGGTTAACTTTTGCATTCCGAACTCAGTCTCCCTTTGTCTCGGGGGATTAACAATTTCAAATAAGGTATTCTTACTTTTCTTTGATTGTCGTTGTAAATACAAGATTTAGAAAAATAATACAATAATAATATTACATTTAGAAAAACTGGGAATGAAACGTTCGACCACAGGTGAGTTTCCTAAGTAAACTGTCACAGAAAAACCAACGCTGTTATTCATTACGTTAATTCATAGTTCATAACTTTGATATCCCGTTGTTGTTAGTTATTGGGAAAGAGAAAAGTATTTCACTCCGCAAAAGGGCAATCATAATTAATCTCTAATAATAATCGTCATGTTATATGTGGCATTAGGTATAATTTTGTTACACCTTGTTACCCGACCCTGTGGCGTAGTGGTTAGCACATCGCGCTGCGACGCCAAGGGTCCCGGGTTGGAATCCCGGTCGGGTTTGGTTGTTTGTAAATGTCCATTCATCAATTTCATCATTTCATCACTCATCCCCATCTTCGCAAATTAGCCAAGAGGCACAAAACGCGAAGTAAAATAAACTAAATCAATCAATCATGTTACACCTTGCTTGTAGCCCGCAGCGAAAATTAGATACCAGTCAAAATAATTCTTACGCACTACTCTCGCAGCCAAACAAGTGGGAGAAGCGGAACGACTGTAGATTACGGCAGCAGATAACACCCACTTGCGCAAGCAGTAGAAAAACACTGCCGTTGAAATATCGAATTGGGACGTTAGTACAGTCACTGACACTGCTGGTTTGTAATTGTCGAATTGAAAGTCAATGAAATCGTTACAACCCAGAACTGTTCGTGACTGTACAACTGTCATGATGCAAGAAAGACAAGTACAAAGCATGCTTTTCTGGGATTCGAAACCTGAAACGTTACCCTTGCGCGCTGCACGTAAATAAAGACGGACTGGAAGTAAAATTTAGATCTGACATTTATGTTAATCAGGTTCACCAGAATATGACGAACAGAAACACTCGTGTTTTAATTCTTAGTTGAAGTTTGTTGTGAAGGAGAGAGTATAAGCAACATATCTTTGGTCTTTGGAAACACTCATGTAGTCTGCAGGTCATGCTAATTTCGTGTTAAAGAAAGGAACATACTAGTATTACATTTTCGGGTTAGTGTACTATTTTTTTTTTATTTGTCCCTAAGTAATTTGGAGTTCTCGATTATAATTTGGCTGGTGTGTCTTTAGAGGCTCTCCCCGATGGTGTAGTGGCAACTTCGTTGTCTTGTAATAAAGATGTCCTGTGTTCGATGGAGACACATAGTGTTATGATTCAACTTTAAACTGTAGGTCCACCATGACTAGCCTATTTCTACACAAAGTTGATTTATAATAAAAGCTCAAGTCAATTTAAATCACCTGGTTCGTCTAACCTATTATGCACAAAACATCAACAAAACATAGGACAGATCTATTATTCAGAAATCCTGGTAACGACGAATTGTCCATCGCCAGAGGTGGCAAGGGGGCACTTCCTCCCTTTTTTTGCAACTTTTATGCTAAACCTTATATACAAAGGGAAACTAAACTGTCCTTGCCACCTTCCCCCCAGTTTTGGCATCTTCCCCCCCCCCCCCCCCGTTTTGGCACCTTGCACAGCAGTTTTGGCACCTTGCACCCCAGTTTTGGCGCCCAATTGCCGCCACTATCCATCACCATTTTCATTCAGTCTGTATTACACAGTGTGATAATAAATATTTGAAATAATGACATCAATAAGCAGAGGCCATTGCCCGCTTCGAACTAACGTAGTTTACTCCTAAAAACAACATAGGATGTACAATAGAATGAAAATGTAATGAAAATAGCGTTGGGCAATTTTCCTACCATTATCTTTGCCGTTGACTGTGCCTTGGAAGTGTCAATCCCAGAATAAAATGCGTAGGACAGCCAGTTATGGATTTTAGATACCAGGTTTCGGTGTATCGAAATACAGGTCACATCGAAGATGCAGAACATATTTGTTTGATGCCAATACTTGGGGGTCTGCTATATTGATATTTCCAGCAGCCGTAATAAGTATCACGTTTCTTACAAGTTGTATTTATATTGCAATCAGACAACGTCCTGCATTTCTGCACTTCTGTGGGTCCAGTTCCGATTAGCTTATCTATGCATAAAGTGGCCTTAAAATACAAACTCAAAACTAAAAATATATGGGGGGTGAACGTGCGTTCGTTTTTTTTTTACTAAATTGGGAATCAACGCAAAAGGGATAAGCTTTATGAAAATAATGCAACTTTAGACAAATTAAGTATTACTTCTATTTATACTAAGTAATTTTATGGTACTTTTGTTTGTATTGGGTTAACCGTGACGATCTTATATACTTCTAAACTGTGAATAATGTGAGTAATGTTTTACTAATATATTAGTTTAAGCGTATCCTTCTCTCACTGACATTCGCCAGAATGCACAGTCAAACAGCTAAACCATAGGAAGGGGGAAAGGGGCGTGACTTTTCGTGATAGGCAAACGACGGGTCAATTTTCCATTTCGGCTAATTATAACACACATAATACGTAACGTCGTTAACTTGTAATGAAAGGATTCGATACTCGGTCGAGGCGTAGTCATTTCCCACTTTAAAGTGTGGCCCAATCCAAATTAGCCTTTTTGTGGTACTTAAAAAGTGGAATTAAAACAAATTCAACAAGAACCACCACATAATATTGTTTGTTACCGAGACACTTTTAACTGATTGTTGAAAATTTTTCCGTTTTTCTTACTTGATTTGGTTATGCATAGCTCAGGGCACGGTCTCTCATAATGCACCACCTCCAACATTTCGGTAGAAGTTCTTCAACTGAATGAAAAAAGATCCCTAATCGAGTACTTACCTGCACCACTGCAAATCGGTGGCTCGTCTGGTTTGTCATCCATGGCGGTCATTTTCAATATAGACCCTACTTTCACTCGAGATAGCAGAAGCACCACACGAAAGAACAGAATGACACAGGACGATGGCCACAGTAAAGAAAACACGTGTCCGCAGCACCCACGCTACGCTACCAAATAGCACCCTCTTCCTCACCCTATTTGCAATGTTACATACGCTCTATATTTCGGAGTTACTGATCACATGCAGGATATGCCCAAGTTTTGGTTGGTGATTTTACTTATAATAATATACCATACGGCCATTGATCATTGCCTAACTTTATAAGGTAATGTGTTGATTACTGAAAAGTTTCACACATGAATAATCGTACCGAGTTAGCTGGTTCCACGGATGCATGTAAAATTCTGGAATTTAGAACACTTTTGGGCAGCGTAGACGAGTTCTTTCCAACACCCTTGCCAAGGACAAACGCGGGCCTGGAATCGCTTTTTATTTAGCGTGAAGGGGGACGGACAGTGACCATGTAAGAACTGCATAAAGCATGACGTCCACTGAGACGCGGAGAAACTCAGCAAATGAACACGACAGACCCGTTTCCGGCGTCTCAGTGGGCGATAATCTGTAAGATAACCTGCCAAAAATTTCGTGCTTCGGTTTCGCGCGTTTCACTGTAGTGGGTGTTACACCATTTGATTTAAGTAGAAGCAGACAGCAGATCTGTTGCCGGAAATTTCCATGTTTCGCCGCGTCTCAGTGGGCGTCAAGCTTCAGTCTCTTCCTTGTAACGCGATCAGCTAACCCGCGTGGCTGAGCGAGCCGGTTTATGTTTGCAGGCAATACCACTGCAAATAGGAGAACTGAAAGGTCTGCACATGTAAATATGTTGTAGAAATTAATTCCATTCTAAGGTGTTAAATGCATTGAAAGACATGAACTTAAGATACAAAAATGTTAAAAAAAAAAAAAAAAAAACGCAAGTTGTGCTTGCTCCGTTTCCTTTACCGCACGCTTCTGAAAAAAAAGGGGGGGTGTTTTCCCAGTGCGTCTCGGTCATCAGCTGTGGCTCTTTCTACGCAACTCAATCGCCCTTCTGCTAGCTCGCTGCCTGTTGGGGCAAAGAATATATACAAACCATAATAATATTAATAGTGATAATAATAAAATCGTCTTTACTAGAGCGGGCGCTTTTCATCCGTTTCTAGCCTGACCCTGTGGCCGAGTGGTTAGCATATCGCGCTGCGACGCCAAGGGTCCCGGGTTCGAATCCCGGTCGGGCTTGGTTGTTTGTGAATGTCCATTCATCAATTTCATCATTTCATCACTCATCCCCATCTTCGCAAATTAGCCAAGAGGCACAAAACGCGAAGTAAAATAAACTAAATCAACTCAAATCAAATCATCCGTTTCTATCATAAATATAACAATGAGTCGAAGTGGTTGGTAGATGAGAGCAAATAAATTCAGACGCGCACAAATATTCTCGTAGGGCCTAACGTTAGTGCCTCTACTCTTCAACCTTACAAGATATAAATGAATGTCACCAATAAAGAGAGTACTTTATGTTGGTTACCGAAGATACCGAAAATGTCGGTTCTCAGTATATCGATATTTAGAGGTCATATTTTCGAGTACAGATAACGGATATCGATGGTTTCAGCAACCGGCCTCCGTGTCGGAGTGGCTAGCACAGCGCGCTACGAAGCCAGGGGTCCCTGGTTCGAATCCTGGCCAGGGCATGGGTGTTTGTGCGAGTCTCTTCATCAATTTCCTTAGGCCATATCATCACTCATCGATGGCGCAGTGGTAGCGTCTTCGCCTTGTAATCAAGGGGTCCTGGGTTCAATACCCGGTGGAGGCACATAGTGGTTCGGATCCCACTTTAAACTGTAGGTCCAGTCCCGATTACCCTTACTGTGCATAAAGTGGACTTAAAACACAAAATCAATCAATCACTCATCCTCAACTTTACAATTAAGAGGCAGAAAAGCGAAGAAAAATAAACCAAATTAATCAATAGTTTCAGCAGCACTAAATATACCCCGATTATGCAACCATTTCAGGATATTTTTGTTTAATTTTGCCTGCTTTACGGTGCATTATATACACCAGCAAGTTAACCTCAAGGAAATGAAGTAATTAGCTCACGAAGCGGATTACATAAAAAGTAACTCCATCGTAGGTTCCAGCCGAGGCTACTCCCTTAATATCGTGCCACAGTAACCATCAGCCATGGAATCACTTCTTGGTGAACAAGGGTAATTACATTAACATATTATTATTAATAATATTAAATAGAATAGGATTATACACAGTGGCGGCGATTATGGGGGCGTGTGGGTAGTTGTCTCCTCCCAAAAAGCCCCCGCAACTGCGTCCTCTAACGAAATTTCCTGACACTCCACTCATCTCCACTTCAAAATCAATGGAATAAAGAAATGAGTATGTTAAGAATTAATGACCACAATTAGAGGCAAACCAGAAGAGTGATCATGTGAGAAGTCGACCCAATCCTTGAAATAATTTGATTTTGATCAATCAAGTATGAGTTTTTAAACATTTAACAACGTTTTAGATGAAAATCTTTTTATTACATGAATGTGTGCGTTTCGTTGGTTCTCTTCCTACCGCGCCCATTTGCCATTCCTTTCTCTCCAACGTAAAGTTTGGGGGAGATTCTAACCCGAGGCCACGTGATCAACAGCTTGACATGCTTTGCCCAGATGTCAGCTCGTTTTGCCCCGTCGCACGGTAAAACTAAAAAGGAGCTCCTCTCCTATCAGGAGAAAGAAAACCTCGCAAAGTGACACCCCGCAGACTTCCTGACGTGAGGTGATGATCATTACTAGGGCGAAAAGGGGCTAAAACATCACCCTAGTTGTTGCAATCAATGGCAGAATTGCGATCCAGTCCCATGTCTTCATCTTTGCTTATGGGCGCGAGAAATCCCCCCTTCCTTTCCCTCCTGCAGCCTGAGAATTCTCATTTCAAGTGCTGGAGAGTAAACTTATACCTTGCAAGTGTCAGTCTTAGAATATTACGAGTACAGAGTGAGTTTTAGATACCCTGGTTCAATATCTCGAACTACCGGTTACATCGAAATTGCAGAAAGTACCGGAAAATAACGAAGGTACCGTTTCGATATATCGATATTTCGTTGTTGCCAATACCTGAGATTCCTGTATTTTCAAGTAACGGTAAATCAATAACTCCACCGTCTTTAGAAAGTATCACGTTTCTTATCATTCATATTTATTTTCTAATCACACACTTTTACATATGTATACATGTGGAGTCTGTGTGCCTGTGCATTGCTTCTTTCGGAAGAAAGTATTCAGGTACTGTTTCTAAATTCGTAAGCAACACAAAAGGAAAATCCAAAGTTAATAAACAACTATTTATACTCGGTTATTTACAGCGCGTTCAATTTAAAATTGTACCGCAGTCCGCCTATTTACGAATACCTAACGCAATGCATTTATATGTTTGTAATGGTAACACGACGGCTGCATAGTCACGTAGCTTGGTGTGGAACGAAGAGGCAAGGAAATGGAAAAGGAAATTAATACTTACTCTCATGATGCTTTTCCGGGCTTATCTTCCTGTTTTGTTAATCGCGACGATTTTACATTTAGGTACTCCAAATTAATAATTTTGTATATTCACACGTCAACCTGCCATTATCCTTCACAGTTATGTTTTTACTTTATCAGTGACTCACTGGCAATTGCCATAATACATAGTCGAACATCTAAGCAAAAAAAGGTCGAAAGAAAATATTATCGCACTGCATCTCGGTTCTATTTAGGGGTGAAACCGTTGCACATTACTCTATCGCGTCTGAACTGAATCTCCTACCTGCCCCAAAGGAACGATTGATTGATTATATTGCTTTACTTTACTTCTCTTTTTGTGCCACTTTTGGCTAATTTGCGAAGATGAGGATGAGTCATGATATGATGAAATTGATGAATAGACACTCACAAACATCGATGCCCAGGCCAAGATTCGAACCCGGGACCCCTAGCGTCGTAGCGCGATGTGCTAACCACTCTGCCTTCTGGGGCCGGCCCAAAGGAACGAGTAGAAGTGGTTAGTTATCTAATTAACTTACATATGTTTGTTGGACGAGTAAACTGGTCGCTGCAGATAATGGACATTGCTTTGCGTTGATTAAAAAGAGTCTCAAAATATTTTATCATATATACTTGCTTCAAATTAGCAATCTCGTTACATAATTTTGTACAACCTTCATGCTTTTCGCGTCTTTAAATATGTTGGCTAAAGAAGAGTAGTTGGATAGCCTCAGGCTGAATTTTGTTAAAGAAAAGACGAATTGATCTAAAGTTAAAATATTTTCTGATCATTTTATAAATGTATTTAACAGTTCTGCTGTACACTCAGCGGCGAAAGAAACAGTAGGCGAATTGTCCACCCCATTTTCATTCAGTCTGTATTACACATTGTGATGATACTGAATCTAAATAATGACGTCAATATGAAGAGGGCAATGCCTGCTTCGAACCAACACAGGATGTAGAATAAAAAGTAATGAAGATAGCAATGGACAATTTGCCTACCATTTCTTTGCCGTTGACTGTACAAAGTAAAACGAAAACACTCCTTGGTGGGTTCCTTTATTTTCCACAGTGGTCTTTCAGAACACCACAAGCGATAGCTAATGCTGTGCAACTTGCTTCTTGACCTCCCTTGCTGGCAGCGTCAGCTGAGTAAAGAATGGCGCCAGGAAGTCTCATCCCCCGGTCGGAAAAGCTACAGACGCAAAATCGCGTTTGCATTCGCTGCTAGTCACTACGTACTTCGTTTTTCCCATCGTTGGTAATATCTGTCTATCAAACTTTGCCCATCATCCACTTAAGAAGGATATAATTGAAGTCAATACATGCGAACTACAAAGCAAAACGAATGAGTGGGGTGGGGGGGGGGGTCAATGTTGTTTCATCGTTTACTTATTGTACGTGTCAAAGCAAAACTTTGGTCAAACCACGCTTATCTGTGGTTTAACTTTGTTTTGAGTCCACGTTTTGCATGATAGGCTAATCGGGAAGGACCTACAGTTTAAAGTGGGATTCGAGCCTCTGATCAATCTGCCCCAAACAGGCATGAAAGTTCGATCTCGAAACCTCTTCATTACAAAGCGACAGCGTTGAGCATGAACAATCAGGGAGGCCCTTATCTTTGAAACGGAAGGCAGAATATGGGTGTATCATCATCATACCGACTCTTCTTCGTTGCCTTGTAATCAAGGGGTCCCGGGTTCGATGCCCGGTGGAGACACATAGTGGTTCGGATCCCACCTTAAACTGTAGGTCCAGTTCTGATTAGCCTTACTGTGCATAAAGTGAACTTAAAACACCAACTCAATCAATCAATACTGACTCTTCTTCTTTTTGCTTCGTGTACATGGTGTGAAATCACTGGTTGAGGTTTACAAAGATCTTAATCTACACGTACGTGCGCGCTAATATGTATACGTATTTTAAATACAACATTACTAATTACTAAATCACTAAATATATAAAAATAACATTATTAAATACATTTAAAGGATTTTTTTTACTTTTATAAATATCAGATTTGCGTCAAGTAGCAAACTGATTTCTTTACTAAGTGGTTAAAGATGTCAATTAACTTCAAAATTGTTGATGTACAATGAAACCGATGAAGGGACACTCACAAATACCCATGCCCAGGCCGGGATTCGAACCCGGAACCTCAGGCGTCGTAGCACGCTATGCTAACCACTCCTCCACGGATGTCGGCGTAACACTTGAAACATTGTGTTTAGTTTTTCTATTAATATAAATCAATTAGGTTTCATTCTTATATGTATTGTCCTTTCTTGTTTCACATTAATTGTGAATACGTTGCTATTGCTGTAGATCTGTTAATGATCTTTTGAAAGATAGATTGTTGGGGAAATACCCCCATTGCACCTTGCCCTTGGACCTCTCCACTCCCAATAGTTCTCATGCACTATCATCCCCTGAGAAGAGATCGTTTCCAGGGATATTGAGCAATCGAGTGTTACGGTTAAAAACCTTCCTTCGTTTCACTTCAGGTGACAAGAAAATCGCAAAAAATCAAGTATAAAGAACAGATTGAACTGTTTGTGACATTTTGATCATTTTTGTAAGATTGTACGTGTAAGATGTACATGGTAAGATTTCACTTACCGTGGTTTGCACCAGAGCCCTTCATTTAATGAATTTATTTTGCCTATAATTTTAGTTTTACGTTCAGTAACTCAGGGCTGGAGCTAAAGTTAACTTCTCAGTACGGACCTTCGGGTGCACGAGTTTGGGGTGGCAAAATGCATTATCTTATTTAAATCTTCTTTTCGTTAACATTCGTGAATTCTAGTGATAGTGAGTTGCATGTTATTGAGTAGGAAAGCAAGCAGAGAACAGCAATTTCAGGAAATCAGGCTGTGATTCAGCCCGTTGGAAAATTATTTCTCACTTATTGCAGACGATTATTTGAACAGAACATTTGATAACTTGCAGGAAACATCCCGTTTCTTCCGTTCTGTACGCCCTCTCATATCCACAACAAAATTATATGCAAGGTAATTTCGTACTTTGTAAGTCAGAAGTATATAACCTATACTGAATAAATGAATGAATACTGCATTTAATTTCTTTGAATATTGCTCATGTATTTGGGGAGTCTACAGACCCCACCCCCCACCCCCGGTACGCTCTCAGATAAAAAAATGTAGAGTAAAAAGTAAAGTTGTTGCGTGGAAATATGGCCATTCTATTCAATTGCTATTGCCTTCTGTTTGTAGACCGATTGATTATAAAAAAAAGTGTTTTCTAAACTTTTTTTCGAATAGCTTGCATTTTCTGCAGCTTGCGTTTGCAACGTATGACGTTGCAACCAGGAGACAGGACAACCTTACTGTCAAGCAGGCGATCTTGTTTCTCTGCTATCGGTATCTAAGGTTGCCAGACACTCATCTTTTATGCTTAACTTCGCTGCTTTTAAATAACGTTATTTTTTCAACATTAAAACATAAAGTTGGTTTACACATTTTAAATTGAGAATATTTCTGTTATACGTTTCGTGAAGCAATGCAGAGAGAACACGGGAGTGAGCGTTCTTAGTTCTCTCTCTTCCCACACGACCTGCATGTGTATCTGAGGCAGTGGCAACCATGCCCGCTAAGTCCCTCGCCCTCGCAGACAAGGGATGGGGTGAAAACCACTCGGTGTTTTCAGATGTTATCTGTAGAAGCACTTCCCAGGTTTCTCTCGCTCTTCTTGTGTAATTTGCGAAAAGTACAGAATTCCTATGTTGTGCGTACAATCGAAGGCAAATGTAATAATAGACGAATTGCTCATCATTGTTAATTAAATCTGTTTTTCTCAATGTGATTTTGAAGGATCGGAATCCTCATACAGCTTCTTAAAAAAAAGCCACTTTATTCACATAAAGCATACACCCCTTGTTTGGGAATGAATGTTTTATTTTTGTGTAGTGTATCGTGCAGTGGGTAACACTGTTGCCTTGTAATCAAGGGGTTCCAGGTTCTATTCCCTGCGGAGGCACATTGTGGAGTGCCTCTTTAAACTGTAAGTCCGATCTTAGCAAGAGGTTGACTTAAAACAAATTTTTAATTATTTTTTGTCATTTTTTGTCTTCATCATTTGTTCCCATCGTCGCAATCAATCAAAAGTGTCAGAGAGGAGACGTAAAATGAAGAAAGTTATAATACGACAAAGACGCTTTTCTGATGTCTTGGCTGATATTGAACAATTTATCAGAAGAATAATTCAATCTAGAGTTTGGTATCCAATGCAAATTACGCTAACCAAACCACTTAACGAAAAGTTCTTTCAGTAGGGGGAAAAGGAAAAAGAGAATGTATGAATTGATGTAATCTTAGACGTTTTTGTTTCAGAATGTATACAACCAGTATACAGTACTTACAAAAATGTGTATATTTTCACTATTTTATCGCTTGTCGCCACTGTGTTGCATGTTGCGCGGAAATCTCAAATCATTATTATATTTTCTGGAAATTGCACTCGTAAGTCCTATTG
Source organism: Lepisma saccharinum (assembly GCF_977018435.1). Taxonomy (NCBI): domain Eukaryota; kingdom Metazoa; phylum Arthropoda; class Insecta; order Zygentoma; family Lepismatidae; genus Lepisma; species Lepisma saccharinum. The sequence goes on from NC_139249.1 coordinate 41,533,026, forward strand.
ACCGAGATACATAATTTGTAAACACATGTAATAAGTTATCGTGAGAATTTGTTTTTAATCACTTTCTGCATTTCTAAGTACGTATTCTTTAATCTTGAATTCTGAGAATTCTTGAGATGCTCAAAGTTAATAACTTCTGCATTTGTTTTCTCATATCCCTACAAAACAGCTACTTAAGTTGACCGGACAAGGTTTTCAGTCAACTCAGTCGTGAAACAAACTGGACGCAGGGGTGTCCGGGGTTGTGACACGATGCTTGATGGGAATTACTGGAGGGGAAAACAATATTTGAGCTTTGATAATATAATACCAAAACGTTTAAACGTATGTTTATACTATTTCTACCACTTCTACCTAACTTCACACAAAAATGTGTATATATGCATGTGTGGTTGATTTGAATTGTTAATAAAGTGCACTTTATGTACAGATAGGCTAATCGGAACGGGGCCTACAGTTTATAGTGGGATCCGAACCACTGTACTATGTGCCAGGACCTCTTGGCAAATCGACAACGGCCCGACCCTGTGGCCGAGTGGTTAGCACATCGCGCTGCGACACCAAGGGTCCCGGGTTCGAATCCCGGTCGGGCTTGGTTGTTTGTGAATGTCCATTCATCAATTTCATCATTTCATCACTCATCCCCAAATTAGCCAAGAGGCACTAAACGCGAAGTAAAATAAACTAAATCAATCAATCAAATCGACAACGTTGCAACTACACCATCGGAGAGGCCCCAGGTATTACGTGTGTGGCGTGTTGGAGCAGAGGATTACTTGCGAAAGTCAAACTAACAAATAACCAAGAGCACGGTTCGATGCGCTAAAAAAAAGTGCAAAGTTTGTTTTGTTTATTTTTATGTTTCATAACATAATGTGTTCTTAAATTTCCTTGGACAATCTTTTAATTTCAACTTCGGCAATGGAGATTTGAAAGATGCGCGGATCCAGAAACTGCCCGTTTTATTTTCTTCAGCCTTGGTTTCAAGTTTGTGCCTGAAAAATGGTTAACGGATTTGCGACCGCCCAAAGGGATGGTCTGATTTCTCCGGCCCATTTCTTTCAAGAACTTTTAAGAAATAGTCGGGCTGTTTGCTTTGCTTTATATCCTGTGTAAACTCACTTTTCTAGGGGGCCACATATCTTCGCTTACCTACGAACATTTGAATCCTCTATTAAATCTGTTTGTAATTTTAAATCTCCTCTCCTTGCCTTCTTTCGTTTATTTTCGAATTAAACTTGCAATTTAACTACCAGGTTATTAGTTCTTACTAGTGTCGCACAATATATCGTCAATAAATTTCAGAACATCTATCGTGTCAGCGATATATCGTCACGACATTTGGCGATATTTATCGTGAAGACGATATATCGCCGCGGCAGGCCCCCGTGGAGGACTGGTTAGCACATCGCGCTACGACACTAGGGGTACCAGTTTCGAATGCAGCCTAGGCAGGGATGTTTCTGTGTTCATTTATCAATATAAGGACTAAAAGTGGTAAACGTTGTAAGTGTCAAAAGCGAAAGTGTTGTGAAATCGCATCGTTCCGCACATCAGCCGTAAGAACGTGCACGCTAGTGACCTCTTTACACGCCCTTTGAACTACTTAGAGAGCTACCAGCCACATTTCACGTTTATCACATTATAAAGCATGGCACGTTTCACAGTTTAACGTGGAAAAAGGTGTTTGAAGTATTGTGGCACTTACAGCGTTTACCAATTTTAGTCTTCAATTTTATCTCAATTTTCGAAAATAAAGGAAATCGATATATCACCGTTATCATTATACGTAAAAATATCGTATCGTCTGTGATGATGTTTTCGAGATATCAAATTTCCGATATCGTCCATTCCTACCTCTCTCTAACTCTAAAGTGGATTTCATGAAGTAAAATTTTATTTTTATAACAAGGGTACTGCTTCTGCATTTGTGCATGTTTTCACATTCAAATATCTTCGGTTGTTGCCACCTCGCCTTTCCTTCATGTTGGCTACATGCAGAGGATGCAAGATTGCTGGCGCCTTTAGCTGCGGCGGAGGGGAGAGGGATGCGTCACCCCACAAGGTAAGGAGAATGAAATACGTATATGTATGTTATTGAGTTTCTTTGTATTATATCCCGCCCGAAACAAAGTTAAAGTACCTACACGTGTGATTGCAAGTACGTTTAGTTCCACGCCTACGCGCATTTGCGTATTATTAATGTAAGAAATGGTCGAACAGTTAACAGTGTTTACCAGTTTTCGATGTTTAACAAATGTAAAAGAATAATCATGCTTAAACGCTTTTCGAAATCATTTTAAATACAGATGTCTGAAAGATATGTGCAATCAAACCATGACCAGTATTAATGGAAGGACTATTATGCCTACTCATTTTATACAGGCACACTTTGTGCTTGGGGGAAGTGGGTGGTCTGACGAGGCACTTTCTGACTCTCCCAAATAAATCAACATTACATTCTGACCTCCCAGCAGCCTCTTACGGTTAACAACATTTTACTGTAGTATGCAATTTTAGACTAAATATTTGGTCAAAATTGCCTGTTTTACCCTCAATTTTGCAAAAAAATATTTCTTGCTTGCTTCGATTGTAATATAAACATTTCTACACGTCACATTTTGAAAGAATTTGCGACCTATTCAATTAAAATGTTTCCTATATAGCTATTTCTATTTTGGTTATTTTACGTCACCGATCTATTTCGTGGATGAATCCAGACAATGATGTGGAATGATAAAACGTTGAAGGTAGAATTACGATGTCCATGACACCATATTATCGAGTCTATTCTTTAGATTTAGCTATAGTTTGTATAACAAGTATTAATGCAATCTTTCAAACCAGAATTTTGGTAATAGTTTGAGACCCTCAACGCAATTGGATCTCCGACGCTGTTTTTTCTTGCTTGTGGGCTAGGGGACGTCAAGGAAGGGGAGGGAGTGGGTGACGCCGTTTTTGGCTGATTCCAGGGTTGTCGCTTGAAAGTACGGAAAGGGGGGAGACTATGCCATTCCTGTTTTCTCTGTGTTGTTACTATTTGAGGGCAATTGACCTGAAAGGGAATGATTGTCTACAGTCGGATTAAACATTATGGAAACTCGAGTTTGAGCTCCAATCAAAACATTAACCAGTAGAGCTACGTATTTAAATTTCGTCACAATTGGACCACAAGTTTTTTTAATTACAGAATCTCAAAGAGAGTGTAGTTTGGAAAACACCAAAAAAGCGGCATTTTATTTGGTTCTCACGAGGATAAGAAATTGAAGGCATAATTGAAAAAAATAGTTATTATAGCTTAATTCACAATTCAATAACTTAACTGGCTAATTTTTAATTCGAGAGCAAACTCGAGTAGCCATAATTTTGAATTGGACGGTAGTTCGGCGGAATCTTTCTTTATTGTTTCATTTATGACGCAGTGTTTGTGCAAGAGATCGTGATGATTAGATATAATGAGATATCGCTGTTCGGGAACAGCACACGTTAACGGCTTGTAAAGCAATCGCCTGTTCTCTGTCCCCTTAGCACATTTTAAGTCTTAGCGCCTTTCAACTCATTCAGCAAAGTGTCATGATGTTTTAACTTGATATATAAATAGCAGATATTAACATACTAATTAGTTTAATAATTTAAATGAATAATAGAAATATGGGTACACATAACACGTACGCAAAATTAAAAAGTATTTAATAAATTGTGTTTCAAATCGGAGAAACTTGAATTCAATTTATCATCATAATTATTTTCTTTCTTTCACTTTCCGATCTCGGAATGTAGTCTTGAGGCTTGGGCCCCCTTCTTTCGCAGTGCGGTGTGTGCGAAGTCACCTATACCACTAACACTGCGTATATTTTTCGGGCGAAGAGAGACAGCATAGAATTGTTGCAGTAATCAGGTCATCTTATCATATTATGCCCTATAACTCCACAGTCCACACTCCCGTGATATTCAGTCATGGCGCAATGCACAGGGAACAGCTGTACTTTACTGCATAGACAGGTCCCTAGCTTCCCCCTTCCCTGCATTGAGGGAGCTGCTGCTATGCCACTGGTCACCTCTGAAACCTACTTTGTTCTTTTTTATGTCTTATATTTTGTTCAGTTATAAGCCCACGAAATGATTCCCTGTTCAAAAGGGACGTGGGGGGGGGGGGGAGTTATGGACTGTTAGGTTAATTTGTGCAGTTATGGACAGTACGAAGCTTTGTCGTTGGCCAGGCCACTGTTTTTTAGAAGTAATTTGTATTTGATATTTATTATTTATTTTACGTCTCTTTTCTTCCATTTTTGGCAATTCACGACGATGAATCTTGATTATGTTAAATGGATGAAGAGAGACTCGCAAAACAGCCTCGTCCAGGCTGACGGGACTCGAACCCGGAGTGTACGATCACCCAACGCACTCAACAACAGAGTCGAACTTTTATAAATGGGGAATTCATCTTTTCGCACCATATTTCTCAGAAAATTACGTTACGACTATGCGTCAATCAGTGAGTGAAAATATGAATATATGTTAATAATAAGTTGAGATAGGATTATTTGTGTGTAAAATATTTGTGTTGACGTAAGAAAGTGAAGAGAAAAAGCTGTATAGTTTGATCGGGTGAACAGGCTCTTTCGTTGCAGCTGTAAGGGATTAAGGGATTAGCGAGCAACCGATAAGTAGGTCAGTGGTACAAACATGGTTCGAACGTCGATCTCTCCTTCTCAGGACGAAGCAGCTGAAATAGGCTGGAATAAAATACTTGAGTGATGCGGCAATGAACTTTCTTATGAGGGAGCAATAGAATGTAGTTGTTTTTTTTATGTGGTACCATATAGGCAAAATTAGAATAAAAAATTTGACATGTTGTATCATAATGTGGAGGAAAGTAAACGAACCATGAAAGAAATGAGCGTCCGGCTGGAAGATAAATTGGATAAGTTAGAAATTAAAGTATATTAATTGAAAGAGTAATGTAGTTTAATGTAGAAAGATAGGTCCAATGTTCCATTTGTAACATTTTGACTATCTACGCCGTCCGCAGTCAACCACCGGTCACAGGTCTTCTTGTACTGCATTTGACATGTTTAACCAATGTAGTTCGGCGAAAAGAAAAAAAGAAGCAAGCACTTCTTATCGCTATCTTGCAGGAGGGCGAGGGACAGAGCAGAAACGTTTTTAATCCTCTTAGCTTCTTACAGAAGGCCTGATTTTCCTGCATTTACTTGGGCCTCTTCGATGGCGCAGTGGTAGCGTGGTCGCCTTGTAATCAAGGGGCCCCGAGTTCGATACCGGATGGAGACACACAGTATTTCGGGTTTAAACTTTAGGTCCAGTCCCGATTTGCTTTACTGTGCATAAAGTGGACTTAAAACACCAAATCAATCAATCCTGCATTTACTTGAAAGGCAAAAACGTATCAGCAGCAAAGGAAGTGAATTATCCGATGTATGATTAGACGTCGAACTCCACCTAAAAGAAGTAGATATAATGATTTTGATTTTGATGTTAGAGCTTGAGCAAGATGAGAAATTCACTGGCGCTGTTGCAAAATTGTCAACTGTAAGGGAGTTGCCAGAGCCTGCTTGACGCAATGAGCTCTTTACCATGTAATCCTGCCTCTGCGTTGCCAAAATGTTCAGCATTTTTCAACGGATGGTCGTCACCTTTATTCAGTACTAAACAGTATAATCATGAAGCTTACGCATCGAAAGTAGAGATGTGATATTTATCGTTGTTGAAGCCTTTGTCGACGAAACATTGATGGAAACTGGCGACGTCTCGATACTCGGGTGAAGGCTGTACGGAAGGGAGGAAAAAAACAATTGACTGTCAGTAACAGACATATTTTGGATCCATCGCAAAACATTACTTAATGTGCCTTCAATGTAAAACACACGTAATTGTGAACTGAAATGCAAAACTTTTACTGCTACTAAGTTTCTTCACTGTATGTATGTTGTTTGTGTGTGATTTGATTTTGTTATTTTGCATCGCTTTGCTATCACTTTTGGCTAATCGCAACGATGAAGATGAGTGATGATACGATGAAATTACGAAATTGATGCAGGAACACTCACAAAGAAAACATATGTCGTTACCATTGGCGTCGTAAACTCTCCTAACCACTCCGTACGGAGGTCGGCATATCTGTGGATCTTTTTTACGTAAGTTTTTAAGTCCACTTTTATGCACAGATAGGTTAAACGGGACTGGACCTACAATTTTAAAATAAAATCCGAACCACTATGTCCCTTTACCGGATATCGAACATGGTATGTATATACCTATAGAGAGGAAAGTAGAATTGTAAAGGTAGAGTTTTGCAAAATAATGTGCAGATGAAACTTTCCATAAGTCACTTACGACAGATGTTTAAATATACAATTCAGCTGGAAATGGTGGACCAATAACTGGTTCATAATATTTCTACATTTGCGCACTTTTAATTTCAATTTGTCAAGTATGCAGTTCTGGTTTTGTTGTATCCACGGGATTTTCGTCCTTTGCTCCGCCTGTCTGTCACAATTACAAGTATTATACATTCATTGGACAAACCATTCGTTATATTAATACTATGCACGTTCTCTCCAATAACTAAGTACGAAAGTTAACTTTTGCATTTCAAACCCCCTCAACCTTTGGCTCAGGGCGGTTAACAATTTGAAATAAGACATTCTTACTTTTGTTTGTTTGCTTGTCCTTGTAAATACAAGATTTAAAAAAATATTTGTAAAATAATAATAAATTTAAAAAAAACTGGGAACGAAATGTTCGATCACAGGCCAGTTTCATAAGTAAAGCGTCAAAGAAAGGCAAACGCTGTCTGGTAGCTATTGTCTTTGTTTTGATTCATAGTTCTTTACTTTGCTATCTCATTGTTGTTAACTTTAGCGAAAGGGAAAACTATTTCACTTTGCAAAAGATCAATTCATAAATAATCTCTAATAATAATCGTCATGTTATATCGCATGACTAATTATTTTGTTAGACCTTGCTTGTAGCCTGGAGCGAAAATTAGATACCGGTCAAAATAATTCTTGCGCACTACTCTGGCAGCCCGATGAGTGGAAGAAGGGGAACGACTTGAGGATTACTGCAGCAGATAACACTCACTTGTGCAAGCAGTAGAAGAACTCTGCCGTTGAAACCATTTGTACAGTCACTGGCTCTTCTGGGTTGTAATTATCCAACTGAAAGTCAATGAAATCGTTACAACCCAGAACTGTTAGTGACTTGTCATGTTGCAACAAAAGACAAGTACAAATGCATGCTTTTCTAGGATTCGAACCCTGAAACGTTACCCTTGCGTTCTACACGTAAACAAAGACGGACTAGAAGTAAAATCTAGATCTAGCATTTTGGTTTTTCAGACTGTCCAGTATTTGACGAAGAGAAACATTCCTGTTTTAATTTTTTATTGAAGTTTGTTATGAGGAGAGCGTATAAGCAGCAGATCTTTGGCTGCGACTAATGCTAATTCCGTGTTAAAGAAAGGAACATGCTAGTATTAAATTCTGTGAAGTTAGGTATTTTTTTCGTGTTAGTGTAGTATTTTTTTTGTCCCTAAGTAACTTGGAGTTATGAATTATAATTTGGCTGTTATATCTGTAGGGCCTCCCCGATGGTGTAGGAGGAACGTCCTTGCCTTGTAATCAAGGGTCCTGTGTTTGATGGAGACACATTGTGTTATGATTTAACTTTAAATTGTAGGTCCACAATGACTAGCCTATTTATATATAAAGTGGGTTTGAAATAAAGCTCAAGTCAATTTAACTCACCTGATTCATCTAACCTATTAAGCACAAAACATTAACAACATTTAGGACAGCTGTATTATTCGTAAATCCTCGTAACTTCTTTTTCTCTTAAATTTTACAATTATTTTACACTTCTTCTTACAATCCAGTAATATAGTATTTTTCCCAGTGCTGACATTTTTCTGTACATATATTAATAGTGGACTAAGAACGCTGCCACTATATAATCAAGCTTTGTAAGCTAGTGGTCTCAGATTGGATGTCAGGTGGAGCCACATAGTCCGGATCCCATCCAGTCCCGATTAGTTTATCTGTTTAAAAAGTGGACTTGCAACAAATCTTTAGCTCTTTACCTGAGCAGTAAGTTGTTGATCTGAAATAATTCTACACACGTTTATGTAATTTATTTATTTGTATTAACATCATTAGAATTAAATGCAAAATTAACATTAAAAGTTTTCCTTCTAAATGCTTTGAATTCAAAGCTTTATTCTTCCATAGCATTTGAGCTTCAGAGGGAAGCAGGCGTGAGAAGAACGCTTGGCACCTCGAAGTCTGGACAAGACTCCCCGAAGATTAGGGATGAACAAGCGAAAATAACTAACAATTATACCAACACAAAATTAGATTTATTCAATTACTTTAATTTTGTTACTTCCAGTTTCCAAATGCAGCAGTAGGCAAGTTGTCCATCATTGTGAATATTATGCACATTGTTGTATGCAACAAAAAACGAGGATTGAAAGAAAAGCTCTAAGAAAACCGAACACAATATCAGAATGTCAAATAACAGGCACACAGTAGTGATAAGAGAGATGGGAGAAGATAATGTAACGCAACGTGCATACGTCGCGAAAATTGGCTGCTAAGGCCTAAGAGCCTTAAACTTGCCCTCCTAACCTAACAACGTAGGCAGTATTAGAATTATAATTGTAAAAAATATATACCTGCTAGTTACTTAGGAGTGTTAAGTTTGATGCAGTAAGCAAATTTTATCATCACTTGATCCCGAGCGGCGTTCACCGACAAGAAAACATAGACCGGCTCTATTTAGTGCCCACATCAGTGAATTTCGAGTTCAAATTTTGTCATTGTTGACGTGCATTTTGTCTATTTCGTATTTTTTTTAAAAAAAAAACCGACACTGTATAAAATCTCAGGAGCTTAGAGACCACCATCGCGGGGGCGGCTGCTATGCCACTGTCATAAAGGAAAGAAATCGCTATCTTCAACTCAAGGTTTTTTCCTTCCCCAAAGTTTCCTGGTGGGGACCATTACCAAAGGTACATTCATTGTTCTCTCTGTTGTCTTGTATATAGGAAAATGTATTATACGCATAGACGAGTATCAATGCTAATATCCCTGCGTAAATATTTGTATGTTGTTTCTTTATATTTTTACTTTGAATGCACACATTTAAACAGAAAGTTCGGCAAAAGACAACGAGTTTTGGGCGCGGCCTTGCCAGATGGAGCTGGAATACTGTGACCAAGGATTATAGAGTATTATAGAAAGAGCATTCCGATACACAGCGGTCTCTCATTGGCCAGGAGCAGCTACAAGCTCTGACGTGAACAAGGCATGCGAGTCTTAATCGTACATATCTTGGTTCTATCAACCATTTACAGTAGGGTATTAAGCAAAAAGCAAGGAATAAGACCTAGGCAATAATATGAAGAAGTTTACGGCACGTAATAACAATAAATTGCGTTATACAAATCAAGCAAAAATGACTATCATCAAGTATCAAATATCAAAACGTAATCACGCTACATTGAAATCTAAAGTTGCTTGTGGGAAAATAAATGCAATTTTACGTATGAAATATTTCGCTACGCCACCAACACTTATTATCCTTCATACCTTCAAATTTCCACAGATGTTCGTTATTTATAATGGCGTGTTCATAATAATTTATATATGTCTAGTATATGTAGGATGCAGCTGTTGATATTTGACGTCGCTTTCTACGTCTTTATGGTAACCGCAACATTAAAAATGAATGATGAAATGATAAATTTGATGGGACCGTAGGCAAGATGAGTGTGGACACTCTGTTCAAATCAACATTTCCCACGTAATTCACTGTCCACAAACTATGGGAAAACTGCAGAAATATTCTACCTGAAGTGATTTGTGTTTAGAAAACCGTAACTCAGATATTTTTGAAAAATTGAAATATGTCTTCTAGACATTGTAAAAGGATAGAATCTAATGTCGTGGGAAAACGTAATCCATCAATAAAAGATTAACTTCCTCCTCCCTTTGTGAAACTCGTGCCAGCTCGATGGCCAATGTTGTCAAGTGCGTTAAGTGTTTGATTTTGGATCCCGTCATTAAAGTTCCCGAGTTCGAGTCACTCGTGGGCATGGATATTCTTTGTGACTGCCCTTTCATCAATTTCATGTGATCATCACTCATCGCCGCGATTAACCAAAAGTGGTTAATCGCTTGTCGCCTGTTACGTGTCGTTTGTCGCTTCAGTGTGAAATTTCCCTTACAAAGCGAGAAGCTGGACAGGCGACAAGCGATATGGAGAATTCACACAGAAGCTGTAAGCGACAAGCGACACCATGGACGGTATTGAGAAAACGGGCCAGTTTGAGCGACACACAAGCTTCAAGCGGCACGTGCGGTTTGTTCTGTCGCTTCTGTTGGAAAGGTTCACTTGATTACTGGGGGTTCGTTTCCAAGCGACTCGTGTCGCTTGTCGTCTGTCGTTTGTCACAAGGTGTGAAATCTCTCTAAAACTAAACATTCACTGCGAACAACGGACTAAGACAACAGGATTATAAAAGCCCAATTCGAGCAATACGCGAACGACAAGCGACACAGGCAGCTTCTCTTATCGCGTGTTTCTTTCCTCTCGAAGCTACATTAAGCTATTATTGTATTGTCTTCACCTAAGGAAAGGAAGAAAATGCTTACGCAAAGGCAGTATCCGCAGAACTTTTGCAAAGCCACTCACTACATATTTTCTGTGCACACTCAGTGTGCACTATAATCTACTGAAGCGACCCTAAAAAAATTTTGCTCAAAATAAGTTTTCACCTTTTTCAACGTTCTGAAATGTCAGTCACAATACAGCTGTTAAGATCCTTGCGCCCTGGGCGTGATCAGATTTAGGATACCCTTCAGTCAACTACAATAGATTGATTGATTGATTTGCTTTATTTTACTTCGCTTTTTGTACCACTTTTGGCTACTTTGCGAAGATGGAGATGAGTGACGATATGATGAAATTGATGAATGGACATTCACAAACAACCAAGCCCGAGTGGGATTCCAACCCTGGACCCTTGGCATCGCAGCGCGATGTGATAACCACTTCCCCACTTAACTAAAATTTTACCTCTGTTGGAATTATTTGATTGGGGGAGGAGGAGGTCGCATCACGTGGCTTTTGCGAATATACTATATTTCAACAAAGAGAGCGAAGGAAAAAGTCACTTATTTCATTCCTTTTTAAAATGACGATAGTGTTAATTTTAGAAGGCCGCGGTGGCTCAGTCGGTAACGCGTCTGACTACCATGCTCAAGATCCCGGGTTCGATCCCCGGCCGGTTCAAATCCGGGAACTTTTCTAACGTTGGAAGCGGCCCTGGCGCACACCCAGCGTCGAATGACAGGGGACAGGGGCATGATGCTGATCACATCACCCGCACTCACGACCGGATCAAGAAAGTGTGGGGCGTTACCCCCACACCCCCTATACGCCTTCATGGCGTGGTGCTAAGCACAGGTGAGCACTTTACCTTTTGATAGTGTTAATTTCTCAGAGATCCAGTACAGTAAATTTACAAGAATAAAATCGTGTCTCTTAATGGAAATTTCAATAGAATCTTTCATCTCAAACAAATTCAATATTAATTGAATAGTGCATAATTGAATAAATATCTAATGAAAGTAGAGAGTATAAACTTGATGTGAAGTTTACAGAAATGTTTGTTTCGCGAGTGGAGCGAAGATGAAAACGTTTTCTAACTCTCATCCTTTGTAACCACCCAATCACGATAACTGTTGGTCACCTGACCTCTACTTCCACGTCATCCAAGAAATCTGCTGGTGCTTCTTTGCGTCCAAGTTCATAGACAATTAGCCTTTCGTTTTTGCGCCTTTTTTTTTACCGGACTCCGCTCCTTTCTTATTTCGGGATTTGTCCCTGCAGTGAAGCACGAGAAATACGAGTTCCACCTGCGCCAAAAGCAAGCATACAGTCACGTTTAAATATCGTGTGTGGATGTCGATACCCTGTCTCAAACGCGGGATACAATAAAGAACCCTTTTTACCACCTTGTTGCCTCGAAACACTTCATCCTTGCGATAGGCAACCGCAGGGAGCAGGCAAGGTTGAATGAATGAATGATTTGATTTATTTTACTTCGCTTCTTGTGCCACTTCTGGCTAATTTGCGAAGATGGGGATGAGTGATGATATGATGAAATTGATGAATGAACACTCACAAATATCCATGCCTAGGCCAGGATTCGAACCCGGGAACCCTGGCGTTGTAGCGCGATGTGCTAACCACTCCGCCACGGGGCCGGCGCAGGCAAGGTTGAGACCAACCTCTTCTCAGCCTTTCATATACAAGATTATGAAACTTCGAGTGACGTTATGAGGTAGTGACATTGCACCAATGTTGTTTCTGTGTCCTCTGCGTCTCTGTGTTGATTCAGTGACATTTTTCTTTGGAATCTCTGCCCGTCAGCATCTCATTGTAAAATACGAGTGTATTTGTTCTGACAGACAGTTGTTACTCGTGTACAGTAAAATATATCACATATTCCTTTATTCTTCCTAGCTTACTAGAAACATACTTTGTACATTTTTCAAACTTTACAAAATATTTCCTCTTTAATGTGCTGTTGCAACTTACATTTGAAACTTCTTTCGTGTAATATTCATTTTGTTGCAGCCCACCTCCCCCGTGGCGGAGTGGTTAGAACATCGCGCTACGACGGCAGGGGACCCGGGCTTGAATCCCGGCCTGGGTATGGATATTTGTGAATGTCCGTTCAATCCTCCGTACTTTCACGTGTCGCCAAAATAGAAAAACGCAAGTACAATCTATACTTGGACTCCCTTTTCGGTTGCCGTGTTCTTGTGGATCCCTCGCTGTTCTTTTGTTTTCAATCCAGCGCGTCGTTAGGTAGTAATATACAGGTGGGTCCATTATACTTGTTTCGGCGATTTGAAGTGTGACGTCAGCAGGAGTAGGTTATTACGTACTTTTGAATATCAAATTCAATTAACGGTTTCACCTTATTAATGTTGTGTTATATATTTAATATTATTTTCTAATTAATTATTTTTATTTTCTACCTATTAAAAAGAAATTGTATCGATAATGATGCATGATTTTTATATGAAGTTCACTCACAAATGAACCAACATGTCCTGATCAAGACTCGAACCTTTAAACTACAATTTTGCCCGACCCTGTGGCCGAGTGGTTAGCACATCGCGCTGCGACGCCAAGGGTCCCGGGTTCGAATCCCGGTCGGGCTTGGTTGTTTGTGAATGTCCATCATCAATTTCATCATTTCATCACTCATCCCCATCTTCGCAAATTAGCCAAGAGGCACAAAACGCGAAGTAAAATAAACTAAATCAATCAATCAATTTAAATTACAATTTCGAAATCGCGAGTCGACCACTCAACCAACCGAATCGACTGCCAGAGGCAGTGGCGGCGATTGGGTTCCAAAATTTGGGGACAAGGTGTAAAAAGTGGGGGTGGGGGCAAGGACAATTTACTTTCCCTTGGTACATAAGATTTAGCATAGTGCGGGGACAAAAGTTGGAAAAAGTGGGTGGGGGCAACTACACCCCTCGACCCCCTAATCGATGCCACTGGTCAGAGGCTTTTTCGAGTCCCTTACCTCTACCTCATAGCGCTGATGGAACCAGTCGGCTGTTGCCTCAAACATGGCCTAAAGGAATACGTAGAAAGGTAAACTGAAGTGACGTCCATCCCAGTCACTAATGATTCAATCCATGATATCTGAAATCGTATCCAAGTTAAACGATTTATGCTGAGCCCTGAATGTCTATGGTACAGTGATTCGGACCCCATTTTCAACTCTATATCCAGTCCCAATTAACCCCGATTAGTGGCTCTAATCGGTTTGGCGTCTGACTGCCACACGGGATACAAGAGTTCTATTCCCGGTGTGGTGATCTAAATTAGGATTTTTTCCGGCCTTGTCACCGAATTAAGCGGCTCTGGGGGCTATCCAGCTTCAAATCAGTGTGTACCTGGAGGCAAACCTACAGGTTAAAGGCGGCGCTGGTGCTGATCACAACACCTCCAAAATGGCCGAGATCGAGAATGTGTGGAACCCTAACCTAGTTCCCCTGAATGTGGCACGGTGCAGTATGCACGGGGAAGTTACCTTTACGTTACCAAATCCTTTCAACTAGACAGAGATACGAACAGAGGGTCTGTTAAAAAGGTTGTTATGTATTATTACAATATAACTTAATTCCAGTCGGGAAGGACGCGGACGCCTTGTAAAAAATGAGTACCAGGTACGATTCCTGGCGAGACACATTGAACCGTGATTTGAATCCGACATTTGAGAATAAAGTGAATTTGAAACCAATTTGGCTAATCAGAAAGACTAATCCCAGAATCACGTAAAGATTTCTCAAAATTGTAAGGGCAATTACGCTGTAAATGTATGGGAATTACAAATCTATTTATTAATTCTATAATATAACACATGGGGGAAAAATATAAGGACAGATAGAATAGGGAGAAAGAAGGGTGGAGCAGAGAACACTGGAAGCTACGCATCGTGATTCCGTGGCGCCGTCTTGTCCGAATCGAATAACAGTTGCAAGAGGCTTAACGATTTGAGAGATGGTTTGATAAGGTAACATCTGCTGCAGTCTGACTAAGCTTTTCTGTTGTTTGGTGTAGTCACTTCAGGCCACTGGCGTACGCACAAGGGGGCGGGGGCTAAATGGGCTACAGCCCCCTATATTTTTATAAAATAAACAAATGAAAGCAGAAAAGTCGGGAACCCCCCATTAAAGTAATCCCCGATAACCATTGTTGTCTTTCAATAACTTTTAAAACGAAGGTTTAAAATCGTATTTGGAGCTCATATCTGATAAAAAAAGGGGACATTATAGAAATTGACTTACAGCGATGTAGCTTATTCTATGATCCAAGAAAGATATAATCTCTGAACCAGCGTTCACATTCAGCTGTAGATATTGGAACAATTTTGATATAATTCACATAAACTTTGAGTGACGTGGCAATGTGTTGTGGAGTTTCTTTGTAGGTGCGAAGATTTTTAACTATTGACGCACACATCCTTTCGCTTACAAAGTTTGCCTGACATCTCACACACCTTCACAATTATCTAAATACCATGTATGTGCATTTTATGGGACTGTATGCGAAAATATACCTGAGTCTTCAAACCGGCTAATCATATTATTCACCAAAGAAGAAAATGCTTTGGAACATGGTTATCCTTAACTCTGAAACTATCGTCCTTCAAGGTGAATCAATTGTTTTCGATGCTTAAAGTGTAGCCATGTCTAAATATTTAAGAAACTGAACTGACGAGACGGAACTGAACGCTTCCAGATAATCACGAACCGGAAGCCGTTCCGGTCGGCTACGGTCCATTTCGAGCCCTGACCTCACCTTATGCTTCGTCTGTGTTTGTAAAATAACAATCTACGTGTAAATAGTTTGTGACAAACTTCCTTTGTTTTCGTTTTTGTAATCGGTGTAAAATGGGCGCACAGTACTGTAGGTACTAGGTAAATAAACAAATAATGTGGTGTCCTGAACTGCTTTATTTGGGTTAAAGGTATTTTACCAGTATTGTATGAAAGACGGAATTGTCCATTTCCATCATGAAACTGTGCGCGAGGGCAGGAAACAATAAACTGAGAAAAGAAGAGCGCATCCAACAGCAAGGCGCCTTGAATTCCAGAGGTTAGGTTACGATGAACAGAAATGTATAGCTTACACTACGTACAACACGGGTTAAAATATTGAAATAATATATATTAGTATTTTAAACGATAGTTTTGTAAGACAGTAAATAAATTCTCAAGTCCGACTTCGCCACCCACCAAACACCCCCTCGGGTCCCAGCTGTGAGTCGCGCCCCATAGGTTGAGAAACGATGCGATCCAATGCCTTATTCCCCTTAGCATTTGAGTCGGACAGAAACAAGTTTGGGAAGAATGCTTCTGCAAGCTGTGTCAGTGTATGGCTGTTGGAAGTCTGGAGAAGGGTCGGCGAAGAGTAGGAATCAAGGAAGGAGAAAGATAACGTTTGCTTCCACAAATTAAACTTGCAGTCAGTGGCGTGCCCAAGGGGGTGGGGGATTAGTGGCGGTTATAACCCCCCGTTTGGCCCAGCATTCCTAAAAGAAAAATGTCAAAGGTAGGAAAATATGACAAAATGAGGGCAGACTGCCAAGACAAAGTATACGTAACCCCTCATTTTGTAAACTCCTGGGCACGCCACTGCTTGTAGTAGCATACTTTTATTTGCATTCTCTTATTTTAAGTTTGCAGGCAAGTTGTCCTTCACTATGTTTATAACTATGCCATATGCAATACAAAATTTAAGGATTGAAAGAAAATCGCTAAGGAGACCTAGGACAACGGCAGAATATAAAATTGCACGGCGTACTTCGGCGATAACATAAAGGGGATAAGTTCTATACAACCTCTCACCTCACTGAAAGCAATAAACGATCTTTCAAACCCATATATTTTATCTTCATATGTTTTTATGGGTATCACTGTAGTTGAGCCTGTGACATTTTATAAGCTAAGCCTAATGGCGGAAAGCGACTAAAAAGTTGGGAGTTGTGTTAATTACGGAGGAAAAAAAAGTTTCTCGTACATTTTTAAAGCGCACACATCGATCTCTTTTACTAGCAGATATCTGCATTTCTTATCGCTTTTATTTTCTATTTAAACTCATGTAGTTGTGGAAGAAGGGTTTCCTTTAAATAACAGTGCGTGATGACTAATTCGACTAAAATATCGGGATAAAACTAGAGTTCAACTTCATCTTCGCGATTTGCCAAAAGTGGAAGAAAAGTGAAGTAAAATCAAATCAATTAATCAATTAGTAGTGTGTCATTACCGGTCGAGCATCCTTTTCTCCGTCGTTATTTAGATAACGATACGATACGCAGTCTCATTCATGCATCATGATGCCGGGGAATACATATTCAGCTTCTGGAAATGTCACTTATACATTTGGTTAATGAATTTTTCAAATATACGCTCTCCTTTCTCTCTCCTCCCCTACACATGCGCACGTGCAGACTAATTCATATGGGAGTGCCTAAAGGAGTGTTTCAGTTGACTATCTGGACAATGTTAGCCTATTTGTCACAAGTTAATTTTCCCCTTTCACAGAAACCATAAGGTGTGTGAAGATGAAATTTTAACTTATGGTTTATGAGTATGCGTTTTCACGTGAGCACACGTTTTCTTATTTTTGTGAAGATATTTACGTTATTTACACATAAATAAATCTAATTAGAATTCAGTAACGCAACTGATATGCAAGAAAAACTGTATGCCATGTCTAGTAAATGGAATAATAATAAAGAGAATATTGATCTATTTTACGTACTTTGTGATGAATACTATAAATGTTGTGAGGTTGAAAAGTTTGTACTTCGCTAAAACACGGGACGTTAGAGATTTTATTGCCACAGCCAATTCCTGACGCGCACTTCTTCTCTGTGGAGGCAATGGAAACTGTTTGAGGAAATCTAATAAAACAGGGGAAAGTCAAAATTCTACAAATAACTAAGTTGGTACTTTCTTCAGCATTCCTTGGCACTTTCTATTTCTTTTCAACCGATAGCTGCACTGAGTTCACTATTCGAAGAGAAATGTACAAGAACCAGATAATTATTTATTATTACCCACACAGATTGATTTGATGGCACCCAACAAATGTCAATCATTTCGCTAATTTCCATCATTGTTGTTTCTACTGCTTGACCACTCTAGAACAGATCCTATTATTTTTTTCTGAAAATAAAATAAAGTGCATCCATAAAATATTTAGGGTACAATGACTATCTTTCTTAAAAAACATCTTGAAGAGCAAGCTCGAAATTATGACTCAAACAGTGTCATTCCATTCAAAGTACACGTTCAGAGGGGGACATTTTCTTCCCATGGTTGGGAATGAAAATATAAATGTAGAGCAGAGCATGGGAAAAATAGAGGGGGGAAATTCCCCGGTTCACCCCTTCATTCGAATACTGCTTCATCCATCCGATCCTATTATCATTCACCATCATCTTCGTGATTAGCCAAAAGTAGAAGAAATGCGACGTCAAAAAAATCAAATCAATCGGACTCTACTTCAAACCCTGTTTTCTCTAACGTAGACTGTTGCACCACTACAAACATCGCACTGATTACGTAGATCATTTTGCAAACTATTGTGGGTATTGTTAGCATTGTATTATTATTGTTTTGTCAAAATAGTTTGCTTGACACTCGTTAAGCAATCAAGGATTTCCTCTTATCACTGGTGAATCCCGAACGAAGGGTCATCTTTCTAGGCGGATTCCAGCTTTGGCTGCAAGTCGTTTCACTCTTCTGTCTTTAACTTTAGAAAGATCCGACCATTAAAATTCAAATCTCGAGACAGCAGAGGAGACATTATTTTCATTGTTATAATGGTACTTTCTACATTCTTAATTTTTTGAGGACGCATTTTGAGGTGTTCATGCACCACTGGCAACCACCGTGCGCACTCCTATGCCCTCACATATCAATTTTAATTTGCTTCATATGTACAAGACGTTGTTTGAAAGTGTGTTAATATCGGGTGTTTCATAGACGAAAAAGTATATATATATATATATATATATATATATATATATATATACTGGTTACTGGGACTCCCTGTTGGCGTAGTAGTAAATGTCGTCGCCTTGTAATCAAGGAGTCCCGTGTTCGATAACCAGTTGAGACATAAAATGGTTCGTATCCCAGTTTAAACTGTACGTCTAGTCCCGATTAACCATACTGTATGTAAAATGGACTTAAAACACGAACTCGATCAATCTATCAATTTGTTTACTGAAAGGTGCTATTCGGAAATGAGCAAAGCGTTTTCGTTACTTAAAAAAAAAATATCCAACTTTAACCAACAAAATTATAATCGAAACGTTGCTTTATATATCTCGGCTATGACTGCCTGGAAAAGTTAAAGGACGCCACGATTGTTAAATGTCCGTCAACTCATTATATTAGCACAATAAATTCTGGGTTCGAATTCCTATGTCAGTTTCATCTGTCTATGTGGCAAATAAATAATCAATTAGAACCAGAGATATACGTATATAAAGAGACAGTAAACATATCATTTTGGGGGGAGGGGTACTGACAGCATCGGCAGTATTAAAAACAAGGTCGGTAATTGCTTTGATAATATATCAAAAGGTAAATAAAGCAAACGTTGTTATTCACTTTGTTGATTTCTGGTTAAATATTTTTTTTACTATTTCATTATCGGAAGAAAAAATTCTTACACTCTACAGAAGAGAAATCATGTATTAATTTCCGAATAATAGTAACCATTTTATATCATATGCATATCATTAACATTATTCTGTTAAGGCTTGCATGTATCCTGCAGCGAAATAGGACACCTGCCAAAATACTTCATCGCAACCAAAGCAGTGACTCAAAGGCCAAGACAGTAGAAATGCATGTTCCAACGAAAGTCAGTGGCTTAACCGTTATCTGTTTCACGGCGCCTGGAGTTGTCTCGCTGAGAGCTCGAGTTTCGGTTTCGCTTGTAAGTGAGTGAACACTTATATACACAAGCAACAGTGGCGTGTGCATGGGGGCAATTAGTTGGGAATACAGTAATCCCAATATGATTCAAGTTCGCTGTATTATTAACTTCAACTGCAAATAAAGATGGCGAAAAAGTGTGAATGTTTTCTGCTATCGCAATTGTCCCCAATGGCGTAGTGGTAACGGTATCACATTTAATGGTGCGGTTAGGCGTTTGATCACCATTAGAACCTCAGCGGCTGTTTCCATTGGATGATATTCAGCCAACAACTTCCCCGAAAATTGTTTGCGCGAAATCACACCCATTGCAATGATTATGGCAAACCTTTCGGAGCGTGTTCCAAACACTTTATAGACATTGCACCTTCAGTGATTGTGGCAGTGATTGAAGGTGCAAATATAACGATTATATTCTAAATGTAGTCCTGCATTTTGTTTAGTCTCTCAACAATGACAAGACTATCTATTAGACTAGATAAAACGATGTGTAGGGCCTCCCACATTCCTCAATCGCGGCTAATTTGGAGGTGCTGTGATGTGAACAAGAAAAAACATTGATTCAATATTAACATATTATTTTGAGGTTTAGAGAATGATAAAATATGACGTGTGTAACACTCGTGAAATAATTCGTTCCCTATTTATTAATGATGATAATTTTGCAATTATTTGCAACAAAAGAGGAAATTATTCATTAAAAAATTGCTTCTTGAATTTTAATGTTAAAAAGTATCAATATCTATTCATGTTACTGATTGGGAATGATCTACCAAAAGCGCGGATTTTCATAAATGACTAGCATGTGAGTCAATATGGGAAAACAACCGTCTCCTCGAATTAATAGCACGGAGTTAGTGTAGAAACTAGAGCCCCTGGTAGCAGCAGATTTTTCATTTATCCTTTATTAAAGTTCAAGTTGCTGCTTCTCATATAGTACATGCATGCGAAATATTGAGGACAGAGTGCTGAAAACAATTCTCCCTCTTTCTTTGTTGCTACTAGCATTTCTAGTTTTAGATGAGACTATTTACGTTTTGAACGAGTTTCCCCTCTTCCCTTGAAGCAACAATGCGGCGAATTCAGCAGTCTTTCAACAACCACCCCTTCGCCCTCTGTGATGTCCCCAACTTAAAATATATATTAGCTTCAAGTACATTAACTTGACATTTGTGTGAAAATGTAAAACAATTTACCAATTGATTTTAGGCGAGTTTAACCACAAATATTTAATTTTCGATAGTTATAACTGCGAAAGTCAGTTAACAAAGCAACACCTTAAATCCACAATCATGCAATTATAATTTATTTTATTTTAACGGTTATCCCATTTTTCATATGTCCCTGGTCATTAACACTGTGTTACACATACATATCTGTAAGTTGGACGGCAGAAATACAACAACTTGAAGTATGGGGGCATACATACTATTCACCTTGAAACCACATCAAGTTGAGGTATTGATACCGATATGGTTGAATGCTCGGCGGAGACCTGAAGGCGCCAATGCAAGTCTTATTCATCTTGCCACTTTTATCGTGTGCGTCTCGAGAATCACTCCTGCAAGCACAAAGTATTTCAGGTCGGCTCTGTGGCTGAATGGTTAGCGTAGCGTGCAACAAAACTCGGTGTCCTAGGTTCGCATCCTGGAAAACCTGGACATGAAATTATTTTTGTTCCAACAATCTGTTTCATCATTCATCCTAACCTTCATGTTATATGGGATATCTGCGAGAGGAATCCTCAATTTGAGGAAGACACAGCCATTTGCTGGTGTTATATAGAGATTAATTCGACTAATATTACTTCTCGCTTTTGTCTCTTTTGGTCAATCGCTAAGATTAGGATGGAATTGATGCGAGGGCAATAACAAGAATGTATGGGCAGTACGCAACAGACTGAATCTGAGTCTAGACGCGAAAGCACCGATTGTCTGCAAAATGTAGCCCATCCAGAGCGGGATATATAGAATTTGGACTATCCTTTATTTTGGGCACTGTAGACATTTTTATTAATAATTTGTTCTCATGGTACTTAATTTTCACTAACTGCATCATGCTCTGTACTAATAACACTTGTAAAGTTCAAAACATTGATACATCTGATTAAAAATTACTCATTAAACTTCGTTTTCCTTTGAAACAGCCACTTTCAATATATATTTCGCCAGACAACACTAATACCGCACACGCACTAAAGAAAAACGAATCAACACTACCTTATGGTAGCCACACTGCACGCGAACCGGTAAATCGGTAAACAATGATGTTGATTTTGGTCGCCAATATCCCCCCAATTGACTTTTATTTGTTGGCATTCAAAATGTTTACATTAGTTTCTTTCGAGGAACAATTACTTATATTCGAACAATAGAGTTGTACATACTCTTTCTATGATCTAGGTGACGTTTGAAAATAGGCCATGGTGAAAGAACTTATTTAATTGCTAGATAGTCCTTCGTTAATGAAATAAGCAAGTAAAAGGATTTGGCATGTTTCAATTTGCCATGGTTTTCACTTCTGCCCCTTCAGCATCTCATTTTTGTCTGGCCCTAGGTTATAGCCTAGGATAGCCTAATGGCAACCCCCCTTCCTCCCTGAGTCCAGGACGTGGAAGAGAGGTTGACATTTAGGCTCTTGCAGGAAAGCCATGCATTACACCCCGCTTCTGTTATCGTTATTTAAGGAACCCTCTCCATTTTATTTGCGGGCAGTATTCCCCACGCTTTCAGTGCCGTACTCACAAATGCAGTAAAGGGATGTGAACATAAGGTGGTTATAAAGGAGTCCCGGGTTCGAATCCCGGTGCAAGCACATGTGGTTCGGATTCCACTTTAAACTGTAGGTCCAGTCCCGATTAGCCTTACTGTGCATAAAGTGGACTTCAAACAACAAATCAAATCAAATCAAATCATAAGGGGTTATCAGATATTTCTTACCACTCCTAGATCATGCCATATTTTCCTAAATTTTATTTTTATTTTATTTTAAGGAAAGTTGAGCAAAAATAAGACTACCTAGTTCTAAAACTCCTTCTAAATACGCCACTGTTCTTAACTTTACAGCTGACATATCATAACACCCATCTATCACCCAGTAACAGAATTCACCTCCGATTAGCGTGAAACACAATAATAGCATGTTTTGTTAATATTTTCTCGCCAATCTTATATAAAATTAATCATCTCCATAACAGCTACGATGAAAAAACTCCGTGGCGAAACTGCCATGAATAACAAAGGCCTCTTAAGTGGTTTCCTTATAAGTTGACACGTGGTCAGCACATCGAATCCCTTTGCCTCTGTTATCTTTATCCTCTATTTCACGTAGCTCCCAAATTGCCTTCAAGAAACCGAAATGTTCGGTAATGGAATTGAGTTCTAAGTCTACTTTATGCAAAGATGGGCTAATCGGTGCTGACCTATAATTAAAAGTGGTATGCGAACCACAACGTGTCCAACAGTAAGGGAGCGGTCGGAGCGTGGGTGACGCAAGCAGCTCTTTACAATGTCATGCTACCCCTGCGTTGTCAAAATGTTAAGCATTCTTGAACAGATGGTCGTCGCCTTTATTCAGTGCTAAGCATTTGTATCATCATGAACCTTAGACATCGAAATAAGAGATGAATATTTTTCTTTTTTGAAGCTTTTGACAACGTAGCTATGAAGGAAACTGGCAACAAGGTGGTACTCGGCTAAAAGCGATGTGGAGAGGAGAAAACAAATGACTGTCAGTGACGAATCTACATATTTTTGGCCCATTATTTAAGTTGCCTTGAATGTAAAACAAACACACTTGTGAAAGGAAATGATCAAACATTTCCTCCTGTTCAGTTTCTTCTATTTATGTATGTTGTTTGCGTGTGTCTGCAAAGATTTGATTTTGTTATTTAGCATCGCTTTTATACCACTTTGGCTAATCGCGACGATGAGGATGAGTGATGATAGGATGAAATTAGGAAATTGATGCAGAAACACTTACAAAGTACACCCACGTCCAGGGGGAGATGCGAACCGTAACCATTGGCTTCATAAACACTGTGCTAAGCAGTCCGTGCGGAGATCGGAGTTTTTTAAATGTATACTTTTAAGTTCACTTTTTTGCACAGATCGGTTAAATGGGACAGGACCTATAGTTTTAAAATTATATCTAACATGGTATACCTCTGTAGAGGGAGGTAGAATTGGAGAGGTACTGTTTGGCAAAATCATGTGCAGATGAAACTTTCGATAAGTCACTTGTGACAGATGTTTAAGGATACAATTCAGCTGGGAATGATGGACCAATATCTATTGCATAATATTTCTACATTTGCTCGCTTTTACTTTTAATTTGTCGAGATTTGGGTTGGGTATGCAGCGGTTGTTAGGTAACTAAATCACGTTTGATGGTTCCCAATGTAAATAGTACTTTCGTTCTATCCACGGGATTTTCGTCCCTGTCGCAATTATTAATCATTCATTGAACAAACCATTCGTTAACTTAATATTACGCACGTTCTCTCCAAGAACCAAGTACTAAAGTTAACTGTTGCATTTCGAAGTCCCTCCCGCCTTTCGTTTCACGCTACGGGGTTAAGAATTTCAAATAAGACGTCCTTATGTTTCTTTGTTTGATTTTCCTTGTAGATACAAGATTTAAAGAAGAATAATATAATATATAATAACGAAATATTGGATCACAGGTCTGTTTCCTAACTAAATCGTCAAAGAAAAGTAAACGCTGTTATTAATTTCGTTGATTCATAGTTCATTCTTTGCTATCTTCTTTATGTTAATTTTAGCGAAAGAGAAAACTATTTCACTAATTAATCTTTAATAATAATAATAATAATAATAATAATAATAATAATAATAATAATAATCGCCATGTTATAACACATGAGGTATAATTTTTGTTACACATTGCTTGCAGCCAGCAGCGAAAATTACATACCAGTCAAAATAATTGAAAGCACTACTACTCTCGCAGCCTGGCAGGTGGAACACGGGAGTGTAGATTACTGAAGCAGATAACATCCACTCCTGCAAGCAGCAGAAGAGCTCTGAAGTTGAATTATATCGAGCTGAGGCATTTGTACATCTTATCATGATGCAAGAAAGGACAAGTGCAAAAACATGCTTTTCTGGGTTTCAAACACTAAAACTTTAACCTTTCGCGCTACACGTAAACAAAGACGGACTGCAAATAGAGAAACGCTCGTTCATTTTTTTTTTTAATTTTTAGTTGATCTTTGTTATGAGGGAAAGGGTATATGCAGCAGATCTTTGGAAACACTCATATAGTTTGCAGGTAATGATAATTCCGTGTTAAAGTATTATATTCTGTGAAGTAAGGTATTTTTTGGGGGATCAGTGTAGTATTTTTTTTGTCACCAAGTAACTTGAAGTTCTAAATTATAATTTGACTGGTACAGTCCGGCCAAGGGAAACGAAACTAGCTGGAAAGTACGATTCCAAACGCGAGAAGGGAAGCAGGTAGAACACCACCCTGTGGCTCTTGCTTGCTATAGTAAAACCACAAGCAAAAAAACCTGCTCAGACCAGCAAAGCCTGTGCACCGTACTCCTGCGAGGAGAGGAGGGGGAGAGTGGACCAGGCTTCCTTATGGCACGAGCTGAACGCTGGGACATTTCGTCCATGTTTTTTTTCCTTGTGGTCGCTCTGTATGGTCCGCTTGCTGTGTTTATTACTGCTTTCTGTGTTGTGTTTGTGATGTCTCTTACAATTCGTAACAAACCGTTTCGAAGTGGAACAAAGAAAACAAAGACGTATTGGTCCCTGTTGCACATTCTACAAAACACCCTTGATATAATACACAATGCCACAAACCAATCAGTTACTACATGTTCTTTACTGTATTTATAATAGTTTGCATAATAATACTGTTGATACTATTCTGATTACTGCTGTGTACATTTGTGCTAATTATACGATTTAATAAGGATACCAATTTAATTGAATGACCGAAAATGAAGTTCCATGTTTACAAACAAGTTTATCTACTAATGTGACATAATGAATACTTTCCTGATATGTTCCGTTTGCTTATATAGTATATGGATGGTTATTTCTTTCATTCTGTACCCTTACATAATTCGTAAACATCTATACGTATTTTGGCGGCGATGTTACTACGTTTGAAACTTCATTGTTTTTTCAACAGCTGACGATTTTCACGAAACCGGCTTCCTGAACAAAGTGCCCCTATTTTGCCAATGCGCACTTTCGTCCATGGTCTCAGCTATGGTAGCCAGACAGTATGTCTGTAGGGCCACCCCGATGGTGGCAATCTCTGTGCCTTGTAAGCAAGGGGTCCTGTGTTTGATGGAGACACGTAGTGTTATAATTCAACATTAAACTCTAGGTCCACCATGACTAACCTATTTGTACATAAAGTGGATTTATAATAAAACCTCAAATCAATTTAACTGATTCTTCTAAGCTTTTAGGCCCAAAACATTAACAAAATATAGGATATATATTATTCGTAACTCCTTTTCGCTCTTAAATTTTACAGTGATTTTATACTTCTTTTTTTTAAATCCTGCAATATTGTATATTTCCCACTATTGAAATTTTTCTATACATATATTAATGCTGGACTAAGAACGCCTCAATTTCCAATCAAGCTTTGTAATCAAGGGGTCCCGGATTCGATGTCTAGTAGACACACATATTGGTTCGGATCCCATTCAGTCCCGATTAGTCTATCTGTTCACAAATCAGACTTGCAACAATCCATTATCTCTTTACCTTAATATCCAGGAACGGTAACTTGTCGATCTGAATTCTAATTTGCTAATTCTTCACATGTTTACCAACACGAGTCTGCGAGGAGTAGCGATCGACAAGCGAAAATAACAATTATACCAATACAAAATTAGATTATAGCAGTATACATTGACTTGCATTTTGTTACTTCCAGTTTGCAAATGCAGCAGTAGTCACGTTGTCATTGTGCACATATTTTGATTGAAAGAAAAGCTATAAGAAAACCGAGGACAATGTCAGAATGTCAAAGAACACGGCACACAGTAGTGGCAAGAGAGAGGGGTGAAGGTACACGTCGCGAAAATTGGTTGCTATTGCTAAGACCCTTCATTCATTTCTGACATTCACTTGCAACCTCGCAATTAGCCAGAAGTGGTAGAAATGCGACGTCAAATAAACTAAGTAAACTAACAATAAGTATAAAACAATTGCAAAAAACATGCATGACGCTTCGAAATATGGATTTTTGAATTTAGTAATCCTCTCTCAACAGTGGCGTAGCAACATATAGCGAAGCCCTGGATGAGATTAGAATGCGAGGCCCCCATCCAATGGTGGAAATTAAATGGAAGTGGGGGTGAGCAGTCGCTCCCCTCTTTTTTCAGAACTGTGCTGAACCTTATCTGCCAAGGGAAACTAAACTGACCTTGTAATTTTTGTTTTCTAATCATTGATGCGTGTTTACAAGACATTCCAATTTAGTCGGAACAGTCTATTCTTTCAAATCCCTGTCCCAATTTCTTTCAAACTCAAGTCGTAATTTGACTAAATGTTTCGAGGTTTTATTTTGGAGGCGTTAACCCCCATTTAAACATGTTCTTCATTTTAATAATGATTGCTAATTATTAATAAATAATTAATTAATAATTATTTCTTCCCGATACTTTGGACCTTAACATTGCAACTCTACAATTCTACAATTAGGAAAGATAATAGTAGGCAAATTGTTCACCACCATTTTAATTCTCTCATTACTCTTTAGTGTTGCCCATGGGACGAGACGGGACAGGCTTTTAAAAATTCGAGACGAGACGAGCTTGACCATGTGTCATAAGACAAACGAATATTTTCGAGACGAGACAGCATTTCCACGAGACTCCACGAGACGAGATAGGCCAAAGTCTCGTCTCGTGGGCAACACTACTCTACATCCTGTGTTCTTCTAAGGGGTCATTGATTCTTTTGATGCGAAGCTTATGTTGACTGCGTTTCTATTTCAACCCATTATCATGACACTGTGGAAAACAGACTGAATGAAAATACAGTGGAGATGGACATATTGCTTTTACCGTTGGGTGTACACTTAGCACTATTCGAGCTACGAGCTAGCACTAGCTCGTACAATAATACTACCGAAACATTGGTGGTCACATCCAGTACTCCCAACAGCATTTCACCGACCAGGGTCGACCACCTGGTTAGCACAACGCGCTACGACGCTGTGGGTTCCGGGTTCGAATTCAGGGTTGGGCATGGACGTTCTTTGTGAGTGTTCCGTGATCAATTTTCATCATATCATCACTCATCCTCATCATCGCGATCAGCCAAAAGTGTCAGAAAATCGACATAAATTACCTAACTCAACAAATCCAATAGAATTTCGGATCTTCTCTTTTGTTCCACATTTTCGGATCTGTCTCCAACCTCCTCAAAAAAATTCTGGGTACAGGCCTGTTCTAGGAAGGAAGGAAACAACGCAAGCGTTGAAATGTCTCGCGCTTGCTTCGTGCCAGTTAGAGGTGTTTGTTGTTAACTTATTAAAATCGGGAGTGCAGGGTCAAGAGATTGAAGAGAATACAAGACAAAGGACGTTCTATTCAATGAAATAATAAATGTGTAAAAATGTCTAAGCAAGTTTTCGTAAATTTTTCCTAACTGTTTCACATGAGAAATACGACGATCATTTTTTACTTCTTTCGTGCCCCTTAGACTTAAGACCTGCCTGCCTGTATGTTATGCCTCTGATTGGACGTATTCTTTCAAATTATAACGTTTAACTAGAATTTAAAACCAGATAAATACAGAATGTTTTAATATTACTGCTCACAAAAAAATAGCATTTTCCATGACCCCCCCCCCCACTTCTATTTATAACATTTTTCATATCAAGCTCCTTTAAGCGCGAAGTCCCGTGCGGTCGCGCACTTCTTCCACCCCTTGCTACACCCCTGCCTCTCAATGCCTTGGATTGTCTCGAAAGTGAATATTCTTTACGTTGCTAAACTAACATTTTCCCCCTAGGATAGTGAAATGATCCACATTAATGAAGCGACTGAAGAATGCGACGTATGTTTACGTTAATTTTAAGCGTTTTTCTACGTCGTAGGTTAATCGTTAATGAGCATTAATGGTGGAATCCGAATGAACACGATGATATATTCATTCCTCACCCAGGATTCAAAAGTAGGGCTTCTGGCTTCGTAGCCACTTCTTCATGGAGGCTGGAAGGTAAGTAATGAATACATTTGATTAGATGATTTTTAGCGTCGCTTTTTTCATTTTTGGCTAATCCAAACGACGAGGATGAGTAATAATATGATGAAATTGATGAAGGGCACCGTCAAGGGAACACCATGCCATGTTCCTCCACCGCGTGTCGAACCCGCGACCCCTAGATACATCAGAGCGTGGTGTGTATCATTCATGTATCCTTCACTACGGCAGAGATCGAGAATGTGTGGAGCCATATCATTTGCTCGAATGGTGTCACGGCAGACTGCCATACACAGGGGAGAACTTTACCTTTTGTAGCAGTCGCCACAGATATTTTGATGGCATAAAATCTTCGCTGTCCCTTCAAGTACAGTTGCTTCTGTAACTTTGTAAATATTGTTATATAAAGACCACACTGAGGGAAGGAATACGCTATCTTTCACTAAACCTGAATACTGTGTGACCATTTACTTCATTGCATTATTAATTATAAAATTCAATCAAATACACGGCTATAAATTATCAGGTTTAGAAACGGGAAGAGTATTTATGTCGTTTACATTTTATTTTGCCATCTAGAAAGTAATGTTTACTACAGTGGATTTAATATTTTCGTTAAGGTCATAGAAGGCAAATATGTTGTTTTCAGGCATTATATAAAAAATTAAATCGATGTCTTCAACTCGAGCTTTTTCCCTCAAAGTTTTCTGGTGGGGAACATTATCAAATGTACATGTCATTGTTCTCTCGGTTGTTTTATGCATAAGATGGCGCAGTGGTAGCGTCGTTGCCTTGTAATCAAGGGATCCTGGGTTCGATAACCGGTGGAAGCTCATAGTGGTTCGGATCCCACTTTAAACTGTAGGTCCAGTCCCGATTAGCCTTATTGTGCATAAAGTGGACTTAAAACACCAAATCAATTAATCAATTATGTATAAGCGAATATCTCTGCGTAAGCATTTGTATGTTATCTTTTTACATTTGAACTATGAAGAAACACACGCAAACCGAAGTGACGAGGAGGACACAGTTCCTACTTTGTGAAAATAACGCAATGGAGAGATCAAGCGTAAGATACCGTGACAACAGACACAGGGGGAAAATGCGCGGTGAACTTACTACAAGCAGGGAAGCGAATGTTTTGCCCCTGCGACGTTTTGGGGTAAAGACTTTCCCCTCTCGTTTAGTCGCACGTTAAACAGAGCGAGCGAGTACAGAAGACGTCAAATACGTGTAGCATGCAACGTCGCAAAAAGACATCGCAGCTCTCTGTCCACGGTTTCGGCGCGGCTGCAGAGGCGAGAGTGAAAACTTCGCTTCACTTATCAGTGTTGCCAAACACGACTGTTAAAAAAGAACTGCATTGAAATTAAATGTAGTTAAGGATTGCAATCAAGCCGTTAACTTTGAGAAGTATAAACGTTTGTCTTCGTGTTCTACGAATAGGGATCCTATGTTCGAATACCGTACGAGTCTTGGGATGCTTTCAGACCGAAGCGAGAAGCGACACGTGTCACTTGGAAACAAACACTCAATAATATATGCTATGCTGCACGGGTAGTGTTACTTCAGTGAGAAACCCCTCGTTGCTCGTCGCTTCGTCCCAATGGAACTTTCGTACCGAAGCGATAAATGGCTTTGGAAACAAAAATTTTTAAATAAATAAAACTTTCTAACAAATGTGATATGACAAACTACACGTGCCACTTGCATGTTTCACGCACTGGGGGCGTTATGGTGTTACTTCGGTCTGGTGGTCATGCCTACGCATTGAATGCTTTCTTGCAGAGAGATTTTAAACCGAAACGACAGACAACAAGTAGCAAACGACGGCTGCAAATGACACTGAAGTTCATACCGAAGTGACAAGCGAAAAGAAAGACAAGCCACTTCAGTCTTCAAGTAAGCATTCACTGTTAAAGCCCGAACACCAGACCTAGGTGACCCAATTCAGGATATTGACAAACGGAAGTAACAGGCGAGACTTGCTTCTTCGTTTCGAAACGTGTCGCTTCTCGGCTTCCGCTTCTGAAAGTCATGGATGTCATGCAGCGTGTCGCCTTGGTCTGTTAGAGCATTTGAGAAAAACGCTTGCTTGTAGACAGAGGTATCGTGTCACTTGTCACTTCGATATGAACACCCCCTCCCTTTTGCCGGATCGCTTGTCGCCTTGGTCAGAAATCTCCATTCTTATCCTCATCATGGCCGAAAGGAGACAAGTAACGAGTTTCTACTGATAGCATCGTTTCCTGGTAATGGAAGAAAATGAGCTTTACAAATGGATTTCTGTTTACCAGTATTATAGTAAAAGCCAACTAATAATTTGTTATAGGCACATTTAGAAGGGTCACATTTGGAGGAATAAATTCTATTGTAGCATTTTGTTTGATTGCAGGATTAAAGCCGACCCCCGTGGTGGAGTGGTTAACACATCGCGCTACGACACCAGGGTTCCCGAGTTCGAATCCCGGTCTGGGCATGGATGTTGTGGGAGTCGATTCATCAATTTCATGATATCATCAGTCATCCCCATCTTCGCAAATTAGCCATCAGTGGTACAAAAGGCGAAGTAAAACAAAACAAATCAATTACAATTACACTTGGAGGGTTAGAAGATAATAGAAAAACAGATCTGGTTCCAAAGTTTTAAGTTGGCAACATTGACAGCTCGGAAGCAACAAGACGGCCAGGCGAGAGGGGAACCCCGTCGGCATTTGCACGTACCTTTCCTCGCCTCTCAACCCCCTGGGATGTTCGGTACCAATACATGCGAAATAGATCCAAGATTTTACACACCCACACTTCACGGTACCAAGGGATGCGATTAAACACCACAGTTTTACACAGCATTGAAGGTACCAGGTTTCACCAGCAGGTGGCAGAGTGTAACACAGCGACATAAACACTAATCCAACAAATATGAACTTTTTGGTACCTTCGAAATACTTCGCGTACAGGTCGCAAGGGCTCTCAGGAGTCTCGAAATGCCTTTTCTTTATTGGGACCGGCAAAAAGTCCCAACATTTTTTTTGGTCCCATTAAGAAAGGTGTTTAAAGATACCCCGGTCCTAAGAAGAATATATCTGCGTACCCACACACATGCACACACACACTCACACACATACAAACACAGACACACACAAAAAAATTAATCCAAAAGCTATGAGCTAAACTAAAGAAGGAATCGGGGGTTAACTACAATGGTTCTAGTCTAATAGCTACTGTGACTCCGGCCGCCATACAGCAGCCGGAGATCACTCTTAATATCTATTGTGGTCTCTAGCCGCTCGAACGGCCGGAGACCACCCTTAACCACTATGGTGACACCAGCCGCCATACAGCAGCCGGATGTCACCCTTAATACCTATTGGGTCTCCAGCCGCTCGAACAGCCGGGGACCACCACTTAGTAACTAAGGTAATACCAGCCGCCATACAGCAGCCGGATATCACCCTAACTAACTATTGGGTCTCTAGCCGCTCGAACGGCCGGAGACCACTTTTATTCACTAAACAGGCATAAACACCCATATTCTACCTCAGAAATAGCGGTAACACAGAAACTCTCTGGTGTGTGAAGATTGTGTTAGTGTAAGATAATGTTTAGGCCCAACCTCTTCGCCATTCCCACTTGCCTCTTGTTGTCGGTGCTTATCTTGAACCAAGATGGGTTCTGAAGAGTATCAAAGCTGAGGCCATGGACGCCTGCAGGGGGGAATCCCTAAGCAGAATTTGGATTGACATTAGCGTGATGTCGACTAAATTAATGGCAGAGCACGGTAGTCAATCATATCAGCTTATTTAACACATTTAAAGTTCTATTACCAGTGAGAAGCTAGGATTTCATAGTTCAGATTATATACGCAATTTTTAAATTATTATTATTAGTCTTTGTACATAAAGTTATTTTTTGCACAGAATGTAAAACTATTTTGTACTTTGTTGTAACATAAAATTGACAAATGTTGGAAGATATTTAAAGAGAATACAATTAAGTTAAATAACCCAAATATTATACCTTACTTATTCTTAGGATTACCAGAAGTCATATTTATTATTCTCGGACATGTCTTACATTTTACCCTTATGTACGGCATCAGAGGTATTTGAAAACAATATATTATAGATTCATGTCCTACATTGTGAGCGTCACATAATTCGAGTTAAGGAAAATACGTTTCACTCCAAGAGAAATCACAAGAAACATCATGCAAGTTACAAGTCTATGGATGCAGCACTCCCAAACTCAATACTGAAATTTATTCTGTTCCAGATATTTTTCTGCTATAACGAAGACTGAAGCTTTAATCAAGAGATTTGGAGCCATCTATGCTTTGGAGTTTATACTAATAGAATCAATCGTGGATCGTTAAAAGTGTTTCTCATTCCTATTCAATGTTTTCATTGTAAATCAGGGGACATACAGAACAAAGTTATTGGACTAAATATCACTTCAAATGAAACTTCTTGAATAACTTCAATTTATTTGAAGGACATTATGATATATTATTGCTGAATATTTGTTTACCATGCCATGTCATAATGCAAATGTTGAAATATTATTTTCATTGATATCAGCACAGCGAACTGATGAGAGGAAAAAATTTCTCGTAGAGTTTGTAAATTGTTTGATACTGCTTCAGTATAATTTTAAAGAATTTGGCCTCAAATAAACGTTGACTGTTCATAGTTCTAAGACTAAACCTGATATTTTGAAAAAAAATGGCTCCTCTGAAGAAGTGAATGGTATTGATTACCAGTTCGGAAATTTTATGTATATTAAATTGCTACAAAATCATACATCTTAAAGTTTAAAAGTTGTCAATTTTACATTATTTGCTAACATGTTCTTTCAGTGTGTATTGTTTAATGCGAATAGTTTGTGCACTACATTGTGACAAATTCCTTCGATTTTGGACAACGCTCATCGCTTATGGTGATCTGGTAACATTATTTATTCTGGCAAGTATATGCAAATGCTCTGTGCTGTAGCAGTGTGTATTTTCATAATATTTTACTGATATTTTTTCCTTCCACTTCTGTTTCACTTGTCACGGTTAACCAAAAATCCCTGAAGGCGCCCATGCCATAGCTCCACGATGACATCGAAATATGGAAAATTGAAACAAAAGAAATTGATAAACTTGTAATGAATGATAGTGAACTAAGTGCTTAGTGCTGATAACATGGATGACACATCACACCCTACGTGACTGATTACTATCCTAACATAATCTATGACTTATGTAAATTAA
Organism: Lepisma saccharinum; assembly: GCF_977018435.1. Classification (NCBI taxonomy): domain Eukaryota; kingdom Metazoa; phylum Arthropoda; class Insecta; order Zygentoma; family Lepismatidae; genus Lepisma; species Lepisma saccharinum. The sequence goes on from NC_139249.1 coordinate 41,567,060, forward strand.
TCTAAGGTTAATCTAAATATTCTTATACTTCATTGACATTAAAACTATATTTTTACTTCCATATGGAATATCTTTCTATATATTTCCGATGTCGTATTGCGCAACTATAAATAAATATTAATCCACCCTATCATAGCTTTTCCATGTAGCTGTCCTCCTATAAATCTTAAAGTCTATAAATTTCCGATGTTGTATTGCGCAACCATTAATAATTATATTTATCCACCCTATCATAGTTTCTCCATGTAGCTGTCCTCCTATAAATCTTAAAATCTAAAAATTTCCAATGTCGTATTGCTCAACTATTAATAATTATATTTATCCACCCTATCATAGTTTTCCATGTAGTTCTCGTCCTATATATATCTTAAAATCTAAAAATTTCCAATGTCGTATTGCTCAACTATTAATAATTATATTTATCCACCATATCATAGTTTTTCCATGTAGATGTCCTCATATAAATCTTAAAATATAAACATTTCCAATGTCTTATTGCTCAACTATTAATAATTATATTTATCCACCCTATCATAGTTTTTCCATGTAGCTGTCATCCTATAAATCTTAAAATCTATAAATTTCCAATGTCGTATTGCTCAACTATCAATTATTATATTTATCCACCCTATCATAGTTTTTCCATGTAGCTGTCCTCATATAAATCTTAAAATCTATAAATTTCCAATGTCGTATTGCTCAACTATCAATTATTATATTTATCCACCCTATCATAGTTTTTCCATGTAGCTGTCCTCATATAAATTTTACAATCTAAAAATTTCCAATGTCGTATTGTGTAACTATTAATAATTATATTTATCCACCATATCATAGTTTTTTCATGTAGCTGTCCTCCTATAAATCTTAAAATCTAAAAATTTCCAATGTCGTATTGTTCAACTATTAATAATTATATTTATCCACCTATCATAGTTTTCCATGTAGTTCTCCTATAAATCTTAAAATCTAAAAATTTCCAATGTCGTATTGCTCAACTATTAATAATTATATTTATCCACCATATCATAGTTTTTCCATGTAGTTCTCCTATAAATCTTAAAATCTAAAATCTTCCAATGTCGTATTGCTCAACTATCAATTATTATATTTATCCACCCTATCATAGTCTTTCCATATAGCTGTCCTCCAATAGATCTTATATCTTATAGCTTGTTTGCCTCTTTTGCCTACTCTAGTTTGAATTTATCATTTATGGATTAGATCACGCCACAATTAAACATGGCATCAGTAGAACAATAAACGTAGTATATGGAGCAATGCACAGAGAGTGTCACTTAGATGAAGACCCTAAGTACATGGAAAGAGGCAAGGAGGGAAAGCAGAGGCTGTCCGATCTCCTTTTCAGGGGTTTGTAAAAAGAAGGTAACTCCACCCTCCGCGCCAGAGTGGTTAGGGTAGGTCCTAGGTTCCAATTCTGGATAAAGCACTGACATTTCATCAATTCATGCTCCATTCTCGTCTTCGTGATTATTCTGGAGGGGTATAAAAGGTAAGGCATGGACGTTTCTTCTACCGTAAACTGGGGTGACTTTGCGACTCTGGGGTGACTTTGGATTCTGGTAACCCACGCTAATAGTGTTCGTTCTGTTGACTAACGAGTCAGTCATTTGCGTGCCTGACTTGTGCAGCAATATGTCCTTCTAGCTGCTTTGCTGCAAACAGCAGACACCTGGTTTCCGTTGTCTGCACTGTGACCGTGCGAACATGGTCTGCAAATCTTTGTTCGTGTACGCCCTCTGAAGAAAGAAGGGGGAAGACAGGGTAAGTTTTGTAGATACCGGAACAGTAAGGAATCATACGTTGCTGATGTGAAGTTTGTGTGACGTAGTGTGTGGATAGTACAGATGATGTTGAGAAATTTCGCTGCCTTATGGGCACGTTCTGTCCAACACGAAGGGCGCTCCGATTAATCTACTTCAGCTTTGAAGTCAGTTTCTGTTCTTGCAGACTCTGAAGTATGTCAGGCTCGTACATAGCGCATAGGATACCGTTCATTCAGAAATTATTGTGAATAAGCGTTAAATGATGCCCTAATGGAACTGAGACCTAAACGAATAAATCTTCGCGCTGCGGAGGAAAAGTAAAATGAGGGCAAAGTTTGCCCTAGTGTATCAAGGAAGTGCAAGAGGTCGGCTTTATTCTAAGCGCAATGGAAAGAACTGGCAACACTGGAAGTGGCCACAGGAGGCTACCTTCTTTACCCAAGGGATGAAATATTGTCTAATATAGACAAGCCTAGGAAAATTGGACGTACAAATATATTCATGGTTTCTGAAATCTCAAATTAATGATTGGATTTGCTGACCTCCGTTGCGGAGTGATTAGCACTGTGTGCTGCGACGGCAGGGATCCCGAGTTCGAATCCCAGCCTGTGCATTGGTGTTTGTGAGTGTCTCTTCAAATTCATAATATCATCACTCATCCTCATCGTCGCGATTAGCCAAAAGTGGCAGCAAGGTGACATAAAATATCATAATTGAATAAATCAATTAATTGTAGGGCTGAATAAAAGTTTTATATGAGCATAATCATGGGCCTTTCATTCTCTTGTGCTGCTTGTGCTACTTGTGCCACAGTACTTGAAGCACTTGCAGCGGCCCAGTGGGTGTTGATTTCTTATTCCTTGTCAAAATATTCCAATATGTTTCAGTTTGTGAATTACAACAGTATATCATGAGTATCTCACCAAAGGATAATATCGTTCGTATCTGTGGTCTTTCTGTACTTTAGCTATACATTGAAAACTGCACTCGAATCCATGGGATGATATTCTTATTTGTTTCATTATTTCAATTCTCAATAAATGTCTTGCAAAATAATTACCAGTATTCAAAACTTCAAGTTTGAAATTCCTATTTCCGTAGTATCTTACGGAGACGCTGCAGTTTGTTACTTACTTTTGGTAAGAAAAATAAATTAAAAGTGTCACAAAGTCACCAGAGTTTAGGGCAGTTCATGAATTCTCTTTTATCCTCATCGTCGTGACTAATCTCATAGGGTAAAAAGCGACGGAAATTAGCCAAAGGCAAATACTAGATGGAAAGTAGGGAAATGACAGGTAAGCACCAGAATGGAAGAGGACAGGAATATAAATAAGAACCCAAGTAAGATGGAGAATGAGCAAAAGACCTTACAATGTAAGATGTCCATACAGACGACCTGGATAAAACAGCCCAATATAAAAGTTCGAGAATTCCTAGAGACCTACTGGTAGACAACAAATAAAATTACCCCACTGTATATGCAGTGTAGTAATGAACACACACACACATATGCATGAACACTGAAATCTGACAAAATAGGAACCGAGGTACAATGAAATAACCGGAGCAAATAACGAAACAAGGAACGGAATTGAAGAAAGTATCCAGTGACTCATGGTGGTGCACATTCATTAGCCAGTAACTGCTAGATGCCTACGTTCTAGGTTCGAATCCTGGTTAAGGCACAGGTGCTGAGTTTGTTTCATCGTTTAATCATCATTTATTCATCATTCATCCTCATCGTAGCGATTAACGTAGACAGATTTAAAAACAACTTAAAAATAAGCAAGTACGTCATTGCGCCAGCGTAGGAATTAATTACAGAACCCTTAACTATATCTCTGTGTAAATTTAGAGGTGTATATTCTACTTTATCTGGGAAGCCCGAGGCCCAGGGACTATAATCCAGATTAGAGGATCAGAAATCCTGCATATAATTCTTCAGATGATTGTACTTCTGGAGTTGGCAACCTGATATTTTAGGAGTTGGCAACCTAGTGCGTTTTCTTTCATAAAATTCACATGGCGAGGTAACACAGGGGACCCTTGCGTTTAATGCGGACAGTCTTCGTTGTGCAATGTTGCCAACCCATTGTTCCCCGCATAGAATTTTCCCAGGAACGGGGAATTTTGGAGCCACAAATTACAGGAAAGGGAGGAAGGGGGGCACATGACAGGGAAAATACCCTCTGGACCATGAACATCACTCTGCAAAGGAACACTTGTAGATAAGTAGAAAAAGAGGGCGTTGACCTCTTCAAACAAGCAGAGTTCTGTAGCTAGGGCGAGATGATGATGGCGGAATGGCAAAAGATTATAACTGCAGATGTTCCGAAATCTCGTCGGGCCTCGGGCGGCGTTCAGAGTGTATTATTTTTTTAAAAATGTATTTACAGCAGATTCGTGTTTGTAGTGTTGAATATGTTGTTTGTATTTATGTGAATGATATTATGTGCTGTGTTGCGAGAAATGAACTAAAATGGGTCACATAACAAAATATTGGCAAATACACCATTTACTTGCGAATTTACAGAAGCATTACTATTAGCATTACTGTCTACAACTGCAAGGGATGAAATAAATTTCTCAGTGCCGCATAAGGATAAGTCCGGTTGGTTGTTATACCTATTGGGTAAAGGATTGATCTGAAACGCCGCCGCCGCCGCCGCCGCCGGATGCCGCCCCGTGGAGGGAGGAAAGGCCCGTACCTGTTTATAGACTGCATGTTTCTCTGTGACATTAACAATGTACTTTCTGAACATTAGAAATGCAAGGTTGCATGTGTTGCTGTCCCGAAATAAACATAACTGCATAGTATAATGTGATACATGTACTGTGAGTCATTAGAGCAATATCCACCAAATAGTGTTATAACTACGGTTGAACGTTAACGATACTAATATTAGTGGGTAGTATTCTACTCCAATTAAAACCACTAATTTACCAGTGTTTTGCTTTAAAATAGTTTTAAAACTTGTATCAGATTATAAATGTTATGTACAGTTTTTTCCATACGTTACTGGTAAAAAATCATTGGAAATTTCGAATCTTGCCTACTTTCTAGGATAATCAGATTGCGAAAATGTTGCGGGGTATTCGTGCGGACCCCGCGACCGATCAAAGCACCGGGAAAGTATCGACCAGTATCGGTGAATAAAGTCCAACCGATACTTTCCGATACTGATACCGATATCCTAGATAAAAGCCCTAAACTGACCTTAAGGCTCACAGTATGAAAAGCTTAGTGTAACACACTGTGAACTCAGGGGTCTGTTCCATTATTTATTCCCATTGTTGCGATGCACATAGAGACGTACATAAACGACGTAAATAGTCCAAATAGAATGTAATCTGATAATGTTCCATACTTTTCTATAGCTGTTCTGATTGTGGCACCATGAGTCACTGGAAGAATACTGGAAAAAATCTGGAAAAAAATGGAAAGGAGATCGAACTGCTTCCAGGCGACAGAAGACCGAGCGGTGTGGAGTGTAGAGGAGAGAGTCGTGCGAGTTTCCATGCAACCACTACATCCCCTGCAACCCTTCCCCTACACGACTAAGGAGGGAAAAGGGACGGCCTCCCCCGCCTCTCACGAACACCGACAGAGGCGAGTAGTCACCCACGCCTCCTGTACGCCATCACACCACCCCGATACCGAGACCAGGAGCCCCAAGGAGCCCATTCAGACGGGGCTCGTTAAAGGGTGGAAGTATGGAGTTTTCACCAACGACTGCTTTTTCAGCAACCCGCTGGTGCCTACGTCCCTCCCGGCCTGGGTTACATCCCCCACGGACCATTCACCCCTCCGCAGCGCTGGTTCTCCCCCCTCTGAAACCCTCCCTTGCCCCACCCCTTTCCCCCTAAATTTGAAGGAACCTTTAAAAATGGACCCCCAGTTTTTCCTCTAGCCCATGATAGGCCTTCTTTTTCGAGGGTTAAGGTAAAGATCTGCTTTTTTTTTTGGACAAATTATTAATTTACTGGAACCTGTAAAATAAAGTATTTGTTTTAGTGTTACTTACCGGTGATCTAGAAAATAATGACAAATAGTAACACTTAACTAACAATTTACTCAGAACATATCAAGAAAATAAAATTTAAAGTTAGGGAACTCGCTCCCTACTTGAAAGCAAAGAAAATAAAAAGTGTAACGGAAATTTCGTTTGCACCGGTTTTGAGCTTCAGAAGTTTTCAAGTAGAGGGCACCTTCCAAATTGGAATTTTAATTTCGAAACAATATCGACACAATTTTTTACGAAAAAGGATGTGGTGCAGACTTGAAATACTCCAACGTCACAGAACTCTGGTGGCAAAGGGTTTGTGGAATTGTACCCCAGCTTCAATAAGTTTACTTGAAAAACTTATTGGTAGAAACGAAATATTTAAAGTGGTACATTACAATACAAACAAAGGGCAATCTAAGGATCAGTGGCGCACACTGTCAATCAGAGGTCCCGTCTAGTTTGCTGAACTTTTTGACACCAGGTGTAGCGCAGGTGTATCCTGAGTCAGACTGGTGCAAGGAAATGACGTTCAACCAAGCAGACGCTGGACTCAAGAACAGCGGTGTTGAAGTTCAGAAAGTTAAACAAATGCCTTCTGCATGCTGCTTCAAGCGTTCATTTGATTGGTGAGCACGCATCACGTGATCATACACCACACTGTAGACCGCTCCAGAACGTCGTGGAAACGGCGTAGACACCAAATGCACCATTTAACACCAAGTCAACGAAGTAGACGGCTCGGTGTTGCACTTTGTAACCAAGTAGAGGAGTGAGTGCGAAGAGAGTTAAAAGGGGCTAGAGAGTAATGGCGAAAGCAGTGGCGTGGATTTTCGAAAGGCGGCTGGGGGAGGGTTCGTATACTTTTTTTTAGTAGTCCGCCCATATTGTTTCTATCTTTTCCTCTGTATCACGTTCTTCTTTTTCTCCTTAGAAATACTGGCCCATATGAAGGGAGGTTATGACGCCTCCACTGGGCGGAAGCTATACCGTGCTTGTTGAAACTTGTCACCTTTCCCGCGCTAGCGATCGCTCAACAGTTTCTGTGCCAATCACAAACGAGGTTCTTGCCGTCTACTAGCCGGCAAGGAGCGAATGGGAAGCAGCGCTTACGCACGCGGTGTTGCCACTTCCTACTTTATTCCTCACTTAATGTCATTCAAGAAGTTCATTTGGTAGTGGTTAGTGTACTGTACGAACATTTAAAAAGTTCAACGTTCGGCGAGCGCAGAAATGGTGACAGTTTATTCCAAACGCAGTGCAGGAGGCATCCACCCACCCACCCCTTAATTTTACATATGCATAAGAACTTTTATAAAATATTTGCTACTATTTGCGGGAATAGATACCTCCGTTGTAAATGCGTTGAGTTCTTGACTCACAAGTCAACCACCTACCCCCATCATTCCCCTGCCTTTTTCATATTGGGGTAGTATGTGGGTTTGGGGTAAATTTCATACACTTCATGAATTTCTAGGTATACCTGTGTAATTTGCTTAATTGTTGCTTATTCCACCCTTAAGTTGAAACCAATTATTCCTTTTGTCGTTTACAGGATTCATTGTGACTATTTTTCTTTTTGCTTTTTTAACTGCATTTGAACCATTTCTCATAATTTTTAAGCAAAAAGAAGTTCCCCAATTATATTCTTGCATTCCGCTTATAACATCTACACTCCTACCGACCTCCGTGATGGAGTGGTTAGCATAGCGCGCTACGACGCCAGGCGTCCTGGGTTCTAATCCCGGGCTAGACATGGTTCTCTTCATCAATTTCTTCATATCATCATTCATTAGTCAAAAGTGGCAGAAAAGCGAAGTAAAATAAATCAGATCAATCTATCTATCAACAAAACTCCTGCTCCTTTGCAATCATGCTGGCTGAATATATGCTCACATATCAGGTAAAATATTGGACAAAATCAGTCAGTGGCAAAAGCAGACTTCGTAACGGGGGTATGATCAAGACCATCTTGAGGTTCAGGCCACAGCGCTCAGTCAAGACGTCATCATCTGGAGGCGATCGTCTTAACGCTGTAAATCCCTTGTCGTAATTTTACCGTAGAGAATTAATGTATATTTATCTCTTTTATGAAGTTAAATTTTTATATTTACCCTCCCGACGAATATAGTTAGAAGAAAAAAGTATAATATTGAATATTTACACAAAAAGTTTCATTCAGGAATTCATTTTGGCTACTACAAAAAAAACTTACAATAGCACAAAGAAAGAATTGAAAACCGTTAGAAACTTCCTGGCGGAAAAATTTAAACATTGTATATCTTTGAAAAATATTATCGGGAATATTTGTCAGCTCCAGTAAAACTCGTAACCGCTTTTGTATGAACTTTTGTTGATTAAATCAAAAAACCCATGTTAGGTTACCTAATCAATTATATTGTCTTTAACTTTATCCAAAATTAATCAACCAGATAATGCAGATATTCTGTGTAGCTATACAATCTCAATACAAAAACTTAATTTCTATATCCTTGCATCAAAAGCGAAAGAAATTGGTACAAGGGCAATGTTACATTTCTGTGAATAAGGACTAAACCTAAATCATTTGTCACGTTGTAATTTCGACCCTATTGACTTTATTGAACGAAAGATAATAAACAAATTGAATCTTTTCATTGTCGTTAGTAAGATCTGTGAAAATAACTTAAGAGTTTCAACATTTTCATTGAAAAGAAAAAGCAGATTAATATTTCGATCTTAGCGTACACTTGGGAAATAAAGATTTGGAATATTTCCTTACACTGTTTTTACACTGTTAATAAAATCGTGAAGAATGTTAATAAATTATGAAACAATAAACACTATCACTGATTTAATAATCAAAGTTAAGAACATCGAAGCTTCACAAAGACAAACAATAAAAAGCAGTTCATATGAAACAGTTTTCTGTGTGAAAACATTTGAATTTGAAACATAAGTAATATATTCTTGGATACACATCGCACCCTTGTATTTGAATGCACAACATGTCTTCCATTAGCCTCCGATTAGCATAAAGAAGCATAAAGCGGGGTAAAATAAGAATGTAAATGTACACATGTATCAACTTTGTCCCGTTGTACAACTTTCTTTCATTAAGCATATTTTGAAACTGAAAATTTGTGTAAATAATCTGAATATTTTATCGAATGCTTGCATAAAATTTACACTAAGAAACTGCTTTGGTAGACAAGAACGTAATATTTTAAATGTTGACTAAATCTTGAAACAAATTAATTTGCAATCATAAGCAATAATCTTAACGTTAACCAACGTTTGTAATTCAGGGTAAATTATTTGATATTTCTAAAAAAAAATGTTGACAAGAGATAAAACATGACCACATTTAGGAGTATATTAGATGCCTATTCCGGACACATGAACTATTTACTCTTATTTATTTATGAGGATAAAACCTTTGTAACGTAACTTGTATCTTTTCGTAGGGACCGAATCACATGGAATTGCACTAAACATTTTTCATTTTCAGCAACATCTTGAAGAAATTTGAACGTTACTCTTACCTTTTTCATCATAATTGCCTCTGCAATTGAGCACACAGCACTTATATACCATACCTCTTGCATATTTAAGCATATTTACACGTCATGTCAACTCGATTACAGTTCTCAAACTTGCATTACAATTCCATATTCACTAAAAAGGTCCAACATTGATTCCGAAGAAGCAAATCAAACATGGCGGCTATCTCGCCTCCAGTTGATGACGCTTAGTCACGTGCCCGGAGCAAGCCATGAGGCTTTCAGATAGAGAAGGTAATGGTATGATACGCGTAGTTTGGAGCAGGACTTCATGTGTTTATTTAATTTATTTTTGGAAAGTTTAACGAAAAGATGCATTATAACTTCTATCTCCGTGGGCACGCCACTGCACACATAGCCTAATAATAAAGTCGATTAAATAATGTACAAATAGAGTGAAAGGATTTACAAGACGTAGAATTATGTTTTCCGTACTAATAAAACCGTTCAAAAAAAGAATTAGACCATTTTAAATTTTAATAAAATTAAACTCTGTGAACAAACTAACATTAAATTCAACTTAAAAAGAAAACAATTGTAAAAGAGAAATATCTTTTACGCTGAATTTCACCACATGACATTAGTTATGTTGATGTTCTCCAAGCTATTGAAAGCTTAACACTCGGCAATTGAACGTTCGTCAGGTTTACTGCAAAAATAGCAAATATTAACTTTGAAATTTAACAGACGCTTTTAGGACTGGCTGAAATCTGCTGTGAAAATGTTCGAGATGTAATCCTCGATTTAAAGTAAACAGAATGGCTTTTGTTTGAAGAATAACATTCGGAGACATTTTTAACGAGATTTATGACAACAGCAAGTACAGAATATGGAGCCAATGGTAGGTACTTACCAATTAGTTGTGATTGTTCCGCTCCTACTTTGCAGCAGTTTGATTTTGTCGTCCCTGGATATCCGGGTTGCCTCTGAAAGGTACAAGGTAAACACAAATAAACCCAATGCTGAGATATTATTAATTAATAATTAAAAGCAATGACACTGGAATCTTTAACAGTGTGATAGAAGTAACAACCTCAGACTATCAAGAAAGAAGCAAGCAGTGTGGACTTTTCTGGGTCAATCTACACGTTGCATAATAATAAAAATATGGAAATTAAAAGCCCTCTCCTAAAGAGTCTTTTCGTGTGCTTTTTAATTCACTTGTAAGATTTCACTCACTTTGAACGACAGAACATTAGAACAATCTTCAAGTTTGATTTTTTTTTCGTTCCAAAATTAATAATCATGCAGCAATGAACCTCTACAACTACATGCCAGCTAAGTATTTCGATATTTGAAAGACCGTCTTGGTAAAGTCTTTAGATTTTTCTGAACCTATAATGATTTGAGCTTTCAGTTCTTCATTTGCTTTGTGGATAGCGTCCCCTTCCATCCCGAACTACTGAACAGAGGCATACAGAGACTTTTTCCGTTGGTGTCACATTTGGAATAATAAGCTAAATTAATTATATACAGGATGTAAAATTCTCACCTGCTGCTTTTACAGTCCTTCTCTTGGCAGATGCTGTTGCCTGGATCATCGTGATCATCGTCCTCTGTCCCATGGGCTTTTCAGAAGACGTGAAGGCCGTGGCGTTCAGGTTGAACTTGGCTGTCATCAGGCAATGTGGGTTTGGTGGCGTCTTTCCACTTCACAAAGGATGTTGAGACACTTTTCTGAGAAATCCAAATGTGTTCTTTTGTAATTCAATTCTTACTACAACTTTACATATAATAAATAACTCTGAACAACTTGTGCAATAATATGTATGATTATAATGTTCTGCGACATTTACGGATTTGAAGTCTGTAATCCATAGAGATAGACTTCTTACTAGATCGCCTTTCTAACCGCTGCGGCTAGAAGGTCTTCTAATATGAATTCTATCTCTGTGGGAAACGAGCTTAAATATTGTTCACGCTCTTTCTAAACTTTGAAATGTCAACTTGGCGTTAGATTCGCTATTTTTCTCAACATTTGTTCGCTTAAATGTGTAATAATATTAACTCAATATAATTTTACCTACGGAATCGTGCATGATTAGATGCCTCTCTATGATTTCATTCAATTCCAAAAGAGTGTATGTTTCAGGTGAATGTTTCATATAATTATATCAATAATAAACAGCCGTTTATAAGGAATTTAACTTTGTGATCTTTGAATGTTACCTTAAAAAGGACGTTTTGAACATCAAACTTTCCAAATTATTTTTTATGATCGGTAGAAAATAAGATTCGTGATTTTCAAACAGCAATACTCAAGATAGACTGCAAAGATAAAACAATAAATGATATTGTGATTTAGAATAAGTACAGATACTAGATCGGCTATTATTGCTTATATGATAATGTGTGGCATTTCTGTTACTGTACGAATCCATATTTTCAGAATAGACTAATTCGAGATCAGAACATGATTCTTTCGTATCCCGGTAAAGATTTTTCAGGATTTCACACACGCCTTGTGCTTTTGATTCATTTTGTGTTCCTGTAAAGAAATTTATGATGAATACTGTGAGTTCTTAAGATTTCAATGACCGAAAAATGTATATTTATATTATTAAAAAATATATCCTCCTTACCTTTTTGTTTTTCATTGAATTTTTGTCTCTTATTAGTTTTTTATGTCACATTTGCATTGGCTTTTTTTTCTAAGATAAGTTCTATGGGAACATATAAGTATTATTGGGCTAAAATATTGTTGCAAGACAACAATACAATTTGCTCCTGATATTTATTATTAGAGCTCGAATTTTTGTGACCTCATATTTCATTCTTGCCTGCTTTTCGATGATTTAGTTCATTTGGATAAATTTGTAGCTTTTGTGAACGCGTTGATGGTGGTTTCATTGGTCATGTAAATACATGTATTTACTATATTTTTATGGGTCATATTTTGGCTAAAACACGGTTTCACAAGCATATTTTATGTCGCATTTAGATTGCTTTAAACGCATACCGGTAACTCAAATTTTGTTTGCCCTCCCCCATTCATTAATAATACAGGGTGGGGCAAAATAATGTTACCACTTATATGGTGTTTCGGTGGAGCAAAATAATGTTACCACTTATATGGTGTTTCCTGTTTCCACTCATATGGTGTTTTCCTGTTTCTTTTCAGATAAATATGGCCACACGATTAGGTATGGAGGAACGAAGGAAGATCGCAGCACGGATGGAAGTGTATCAATCACCCACAGTAGTGAGAAACACGTTTAGAATGTGGTATAACAAAAGAAAACCAAGTAGATTAACCATTAGGCGAGAGTATGAACAATTTGAACAAATTGGTTCGGTGGTAAATAATTACAAAGGAAACAGTGGACGAGCCAGAAGTGTGAGAAGTGAGCACAACGTCGTAAAGGTGCAAGAAGCCATGTTGAATAGACCAAAAAAGTCACTTTCTCTGTTAAAATGTGAAACAGGAATTTCTCAACGATCTCTTCGACGAATCATGCACCATGATTTGGGATTAAAACCATATCACATCCAAATTGTGCAAGCACTTACTGACGCCGATAAAATCGTTCGTGTAAAAATGGCAGAACTGTTACTGGAAATGACAAGAATCTATCCATCTGTGCTGTTTTCCTTCTCCGACGAGGCAACATTTCATGTGAGTGGTTTCGTTAATAAACACAACTGTGTGATTTGGGCTACTGAACATCCACATGTGGTGACTCATACGGGACTCTCCGAATATAAACGTATGGTGTGGTGTTTCAAAGTTGGGAATAGTGGGCCGTTATTTTTTTAACACTGCAACGACGGTCACTGGCTATGTTAACTCATTACGTGGTAAACAACCTTCCATTAGCTATTCTTGTACGTGGCTACTTTCACACTATCACCCGGATGTTCTTGGTTACCTCGACAGGACATTCGGTCAACGATGGATTGGTCGGCGTGGTCCACTACCATGGGCGGCAAGATCACCAGACCTCAGCCCGTGCGATTTCTGGTTATGGGGGATGGTAAATGAGCGTGTTTATGCAACAAAACCACGGGACATACAAGACCTTAAACAAAGAATTTCGACAGTGATACGCTCTATGCCGCAAGACATGTGTTCAAGGGTGATGGACTCAATGGTTGACAGAATGCTCAAATGTATTCACATTTCAGGTTCACAGGTTGAAGTGGTATATTAAATGTGTATGTTTCCCTTTCAAAAGGGAAAGTCTGTTCTTTCTTTTTGATCCCAAAACAAGGCTGCTCCATGTAACGAGTTTGTGTTGCTGGATAACTGTTCGAAAAAGACACGTCAGAGCCCTTGGTAAACCAGTAAGGTTAAATTTAAAATCTAATCTCTTATTGTTTCAGAACATGTAGTTTATTTTCAGTTTTTAATTGAAAAATTTAACTGTTAAGTAGAACTGAGTACCTGATTAGTGGTTAAAGTGATAGTTTAATTTTTTATTAACCAACTTGTAGAGGGATGTTTAAATGGAGTGAATAGTTTTGTAGCTAACAAGAAGCGATAATTATGTTTACTCTATAAAGTCCACATTATGTTATATAGGACATTTGATGGAAAATAAAATAAAACACGTATTTTGTAGTTTTAGAATATGTTTGAATAGTTCTAGTTAATTGGTACCATTTATTATTTATGTTAAGGCTCCGCTGATCAAAGTCCTTCTTTTCGACCAAGTACAGTGATATTCTACATTCAACAATAATGAAATATATTTAGAGTTTCTGCAAGAGAATTCATGAGGAACTTCACCGTTGTCAGATATTTGTGATACTTTCCTGACACTGTATGCCTATATTTTATATTCTAGACTACAGCGAATGTTTTAGCAGGGTATCTAAACATGTATATTTTTTTACAGAACTTAGAATAAGAAATACTCTTTTCCCCTAATGGCAATTTTTTAGAGGAGATATTGTTTTTTTTCTGATATTACAAGGTGTCAGAGTGGTCAACTAAGCCTCAGGTCTCAGGTTGAAACACTGGACACGCATGGATGTCTTCATCTATTCCTATTATCATCATTGATCCTCATCGTGGCATTTAATCCAAGAAGTAGAAGAGCGACGTATAATAACCAACACCAAAAAAAATATGTGTTGTGTTATACCAATTGCAATGAATGCTATGTTACAATGATTTTTTGTGGTAACTTAGTAACATACCTAGTCGTATCATAAATACTGACACAAAGTTTGAGGCAGTGTGTACAACCGGTTTTCAAGGTCGCGGCCAACCTTCCTGTGCAAGAGGCTGTAGTGGGCCATTGTGAGTTGAGCTGTCATAGAGGAAGTGTGTTCGTAAAAGTGTAGCTATGGAGTGGGGCGATTACGAAAATCGTGTGGCAGTAATAGCGCTTCATAAAGTGGGTCAAACAGCCCCCATGATATTCAGAACACTTAAAACGTTGAATATCAGCAAATCTTTCGTGTATCGGACCATCAAGCGATTCACAGACTGGGACAGTTGATGATCGCCCAAGGCAAGGCCGCCCACGCAGCGTACGAACCAAAAAGTTAGTGCAAGCAGTGGCAGCCCGTATTCGGAGAAATCCTGTACGAAAGCAGGCAGTGCTTGCTCGTGAGCTGAACATTCCCAAAATGTCAGTGTCTCGTGTGTTAAGAAGTGACTTGGGGTTGAAGGCTTACCGGCGAAGTACAGGTCACTTCCTCAATGCACGTCTGAAAGAGCAGAGGGTGATAAAAGCAAAACGCCTCCTGCAGCGTTACGCCAACAATGGCCACAGGAAAATTCTTTTCACAGATGAAAAGATATTCAACATTGAGGAAACTTTCAATTTCCAAAATGACCGGGTGTATGCGTCAACATCCCACGAAGCTCGGGAGAAAGCCCCGAAGATCCAGAGAGGTCATCATCCGGCCTCAGTCATGGTTTGGTGGGGCGTGGCGTATGATGGCACCCCCAAGCTGCAAAAGGGGTGAAAACGTCAGCCAGAGTGTACGGAAATACTGTGTTGAACTCTGTTGTGAAGCCTTTGAGTGACACTTTGTTCAGGAACCAACATTGGACCTTCTAACAGGATTCCGCACCAGCCCATAAGGCACACTCTACCCAGGAGTGGCTCAAGAGCAATGTCCCGGACTTCATTGCTCCAGCTGATTGCCCTGCTAGCAGCCCTGACCTCAACCCGTTAGACTACAAATTGTGGTCAGTGCTTGAGGGCATGGTCTGTACGAGGAGGCATGCCAATATTGACAGTCTGAAACGGTCCCTGGTGAAGGCAGTGGCGACTTTCCCTACGGAGACAGTGCGTAATGCCGTAGATGAGTGGCCGCAGATACTTCAGGCCTGTGTGAAGGCCAAAGGCGGCCATTTTGAAAAATGATTGGTGTTATGTGTTCGTTAGACCTGTAAGTAACCTATACAATCAGGACATTAAAGTATCTTTAACACTTTCGTCATAATTCACTTTCAATGTTGTGTCAGTATTTATGATATGACTAGGTAGAGTGCACTGACAATGAATCCTTTTGAGGAACAGCACAGGAAAACGAGAAAGCTCTTGCAATGTTAAAATCAAACTAACTTGATTGCATACAATGTTTTTCTCCAAATATTGTACAATCACGCAAATCATTTCATGCGATTTTCAGAGACTTGTGCAATTTCATAAAACTGGAATTGAAATTGATCCTAATACGTGGAAATTGCATGCAGAATTGTTATGTTTAGAAAGAGAATCAACTGCACAGTAATTCAGGTGTTGTCAGGATATCTTGCCCGAACGTTTTAGTTCTAATTTTGCAACAAAACTGGCAAAGAGTTAAAGCATATTTCAGTCAGCGATGGGTCTGGGACGAGATTCATGTGGCTATATTTATTTGCTCAGCTTTCTTTTTATATTTTTTTAAAGTGTTATGTATGGTATTGTGGTCCACAAATAATACTAACTTCTAAAGAAGACGACATATCCTCCTCCAGATAATCCATCCATTTGAAAATTTCTGATTATTTATTTGGGCTTCCTTTATCTTCTATATACTTCGGTTATAGCTTTTCTATCCTTGGGTTAATCGCGACGATGAAGAACTGGTGAATGGATGATGGGAGAAACACAATGATACATGCTGTAAAGAGGGTTCGAACCTGGGGCCTCTGCGTTCGCCTCGAAGTTCGACTACTTCATTTACATACCGAAATTGAAGCTAACACGCCTATCCTTCCACTGAACAACCAGCGCAGGCCACAAACTATGGAGGCTCACGAGAGCGTGGAAGTACGGGCTCCACACATTCACGATCATAGAAATATAAAAGATAAATGCAATGAAGATGACACTCACCTGGACGGCGACCGCTGCGCACACGGACCGGTGGCAGATCCAAGAATTGTACTTGGGTGGGGCGATTTTCCCGCGAAAGTCCATTCTAACCAATATTTACATAGCTTTTACATAAACAATATGTAAGAACTACCCCGTGGTCTACAGGGATTAACGCGCACAACTGAAAACAAGGGTACTGGGTTCGAATCTGGGATAAGTAAAGGATGCTAATTAATTTTCTCAATCATTAGTATATATTTCCATTACCGTGATAAACCTAATTAGTAATTACATAAAGATGCGAATAGAAATAGGAAAATGAAGAAACAAGGACCTCTCCTATAGAATCATGTAGACCCTGTTGATGTAAAAATGTAAAAATATGCATAAAACATTAAGATCGTTATATACTTATTCTTATAATATTGATTTAGAATGTATATTCTCAGCACACATCCTCAATACAAGCTTCGGAACAACTAATTATTATTATTAATAATAATAATAACTGAAATTTGGTATTACAATATTTATAACATGTTCATAATAACCATCTATAATGATTACACAAATTAAATAAAGGAGAGCTTACTGTATAATACTGATATACAAATGAAATATAAATTAAATATAATGTATGGAAAAACCTAGTGTAAACTTTTGATTCTGGAGGGGCGATCGCCCCCATCGCCCTCCCCGTGGATCCGCGCCTGACGGACACACTTACACCAAGGGTGTATCCAGGGGGTCCGGAGCACACTCCCGGCCCAAATTCCCTTCTTCTTTTTGAAAATACTATTTATATGATAGATTGAGCATTTTTCTCTCATAAGACACTTGCTGTGGCAGGTACAGAAAATTCTCTGTATGTGCACGCTTTGTGGATTCTGAAAATAACACCCACTATTTTTTTTTTTTTTTTAGTTTTACACTGGGTAATGATATATCAGTTGAAAATCTGACTTCTGAGAGAAGTGAAGTTTGTATTTTTTTTTAGAAATAATGCATGCAGACATGAAATACTAAAAACAGATATATTGCATTATCTACCAGACAGTAAAAACAAACTATTGTCAGTGTGTGAAACTCGATTTCTAGACAAAACATGATTCACTTCATGTTTTTGTTAAATTTCTTCAACCTTGTCAGTTAAATATCCGAGTGAACCATCCCAAGCAAGTGATCTTCTAACCGCAGTTGAAAAGTGGACTTTCTTAATTGTACTCTTTATCTGAGAAAAGATTTTCAGTTTTACTGTACAGTTGTCAAAATATTTAGAGCCCTCATCATAATTTAGGATCTGCTCTCTTAACCCAAGAGACGTCACAGAACTGCTTCAGAGACTTTGGGAGATTTCAAATGAAGAGTTCAGCCAAATATTTCAAACTGCTTCTGAAAAGTGTCAACAGACACTGGACCCTGGCTGGACTCCACCCAAATTTTATTTCTGGATACGCCTCTGACTTACATTCCCTCCCCCTCTCTCTATCTCTCTCTCTCTCTCACAACACACGTACACCACACATACATTATAATAAAACACTCCAAATAGAAATCATTAATCATACATAACATACAGCGTGTACCCCTGAAATGCTGCCAGGAAAATGATAGTTATGAAGATATTATGTAAGATAGGAAAGGGAAATTTACTAACTTTCATCTAATAAATCATCACATCTCCATAGGTACCACACACACTGCCGAATGCCTTTCGAGGATTCTCCTTACACACACTAGGTCTACGGCCGCCACCACTCCAGAGGCTAAACGTACTTTCTGCATGTTCTCTGCGATCTGAACATGCAGTTGCTGGAGTTTCGTTTAACTCGGCGACCTGTCGGCGCTACGATTGACAGAAAAGTGGATGAAGTGTCCGCCGTGTATTCATTTGCAGGGAATTGAAAAGTTACGAAACAGAACTCCATAAGTGTTTCTAATTTCAGACGGAACTTACTGTTTCATATTCCGAACCACCAACTTTTCTATGGCAACTAAAAATAGGTACATGTTTAGAGGAACACCCTGTGTAAGAATATGTCGGATGGAAAACTCATATTAAAAACACGTTAGGTTCGATTTCGTCTGCAAAATAATAAGTTGGATTCCAAAGCACTTTAATGAAACTTAAATCTGTTGTAGAAGAAACACGAATGTACATCTTCATATTGGAGGCATTCCAGCGTTAAGTGTTAGACTTTCAGGCATAGCCTGACTGCACGACAAGAAAATGTGTTACATATGTGACGCTTTAAATATTCAACAACGTTTGTCTTCATTTGTCTGTGAAGCATGTCAGCTACATATGCTAATAACGTTTGTTCGTGAAGTATGTAAATTATATGCATTCACAAACAATTAAGCTTTCGTGCATTGAAAAAAACAATAATTTCCAGTTGTTCTGTTACTTACATTGTGCAGGACCACTTTGTATGGATTTTTTTTCACTGGTGTTAATTTAAAGATTAAAGCCGTGGTGTTCTAGTCGGTTGAGTGTCTGAATGCACGCGGGAGATCTGGGTTCGACTCTCGTGGTGGGTGTTCTAAGGTCATAATTTCCCATCCTTGTCGCCGCATAAAGCGGCTCTGGGGTTACCCAACAACCCTGGAGGGGTAAAGGCGGTCGTAGCGTGATGCTGATAACATCACCTCCAAAATGGCCGAGATCGAGAATCCCACATCCCCTACATGTGTCTTCATGGCACGTACTTTAAAGATTGCATATTAGGAATGTAGTGGTAACTAGGCTTGCTGCCAACAATCCCGGAATCAAACGAACTCTTCCGGTCTTCCGGACAAACTTTGTTATCTCCCGGAATGATGAGATTTTGTATTACATTACGTCCATTTGCTTGCGAGGCCGAGAGATCGGGAGAAGTGTGGCAGGCGGCGCTAGCGGAGATGCCGACATTTTCGAACAGTAACGTCCCGCTTATTTTTATGGACATATCTTTAGCATGCAGATATTTATATTAATATTGCAAAACGAGCACTAACCTGTGTTACAAGAGTTGTTCAAAGTGATGTCCACCTACATTCACACATCCCTGGCATCTTTTGATGAAATTTTGATTCACACGCAAAAGTTCTTCTTCCGCATTTCAATCGCCTCACCTACACACAACACGCACGCACACTGCAATTACATAAAGAAGTAGCACGTCAAGTAACATTACGAAATTAACACGCTCTTGGTTTAAGTGCTTAAGTTTGGTTTAAACCTCACTCCATTCGCAGCTCTGTCCAGGGCACCTGTAGTCGCAAAAGAAAGAGTAACTCAAGCTCGGAGCTTTCAGATTGCAAACAATGCTCACGAAAACCATTGACTTTTAACGGTTGCACATTCGAAACCTCCAAACGATTCCGAGCGAAGCAAAACGCTTTCGAGGGTAAACTTAAGCGGGAAGTTACTGGTCGAAAATTTCGGCATCTCCGCTACCGCCGCCCGCCACAATTCTACCGATCTCTCTCGGCCTCGCAAGGAAATGGACGCACGGTATATTTTTAATTTCATTTGATATCCATTTGCCGAGCGAGGAAATTTGTTACTGCAAAACTAAACCATTAAACTTCACGATATTATTTTGAAGATTCGTGAAAAATGAATCATTAAGTAAGTCAAGAGAGGAAGAAATAGGAAGTTCCAACACATTGTTGCGCAAAAGAAGGGCTGAAGAAAACGACAACAAAGACTTTATCTCTATTATTTTCTTCCACCTTATTTTGCTTCATTATATAGATTTAATTCGCAGTATGTTACAGTGGGATTAAGTGTGTTTCATTCAACGTTCGGGTTGTTGTAATGGCCAGTTCGGACTCGCAAGAAAATAAAATAAAGTATTACTGAATGTTCAATGACTCGTTGAAAAGTTCTCTCGATTCGTTACAAAAAAAAGAATTGATTTTGAAGAAGAATGTATAGACCGTCGCCAAGTATTTTCGGTAGAGTTCGAAGTACAGTTTAATTTTGAAGAATTTTGTTAAAGTATTAGCGGCTTAGGAAAAGTCTGTTTATCTGTATATTGACTTCGTTTTGTTTACTTACAAATTGTGGTTGTTAGGTTGTTTTGTTCAAGTTCATTCAACTTTCTAATCACAGTAACTTGATTGATTGATTGATTTAGTTGGTGATTTAAGTCCACTTTATGCACAGTGAGGCTAATTGGGATTGGACCTACAGTTCACAGTGGGATACGAACCATAATGTGCCTCCACCAGATATCGAACAAGGGACCTCTTGATTACAAAGCCACTGCGCAATCGGAAAGGCCTTTTAATCACAGTAGCAAGACCACAAATATATAACAGCTGATATTCAGGATATTAGTCTTCCAGACCTTTTAATGTAAGGGGTTTGAAGGTTGTAGAGAAATCTCTCGGAATTTTATTCCTTAAGGTTGGCAAGCCTAGTGGTAACGTCATAGGCTCGTAATCAAGGGGTCTCGGGTTCAATGGTCGGTGGCTGCACATAGTGGTTGGTAACCCACCTTAAACTGTAGGTCCAGTCCAGAATATCCCCTCTGTGCATAAGGTGGACTTAAAATCACACTCAACAAACAATAATACCACGAGGCCCGTTTCCAAGGTAACAATGTTGATCGATGGTGACATATCGAAAGTAATATCTCTTTCAAAATTTTGACCATAGAGGACATATTTATACAACTTAAGAAAGAAACCTTGGAATAGGAAAAAGTTCCATTACAATCCACCATGTCTCAAAAGACCCAAAAATTACCAACATTTCTAATTGTCCTACGTCTTCGGGATCAACCCCTGTCCCGTTTGGGTACAACCATTGTTTTCCATGGGGCTAAATAGCACTAACAAATTGTAAGGAATATATTGCAATGAATACAATTGCATGCATTTAGTATTATGATATGACGCAAATGTTCTTTTTTTTTTAATCCCATCAAGAAACACAACCACAAATTTCATTGTCGAACAGAATAGTCCAGGGGCATTTGTAATCCCGTGGGTTTTTGAATAAAGGGAATATATGACTACCGGTAATATGTTGCTACTGTGGTACACAGTGACGTACTACCAGGTGATTTGCCCGCAATTGTGGCAGAAGACCTGTGTGCCGTCATAAATCCAGGATGGCTGCCGCATCATGCACTAACTAAGAAAATCCATCATAACTTCTTTAATAGTGGTTTTGGAAAAAAAATATACATACATGTTTTGTTCAGAATTAAAAAAGGAACAAAATTGATTCTTACAGTTTTTTTCATATCTTGTACTGTTATGGAGATATATCTAGTGAAAATATATTTCGTGCCATTTTCTGCAAGGGTTCTATGCATATTTTACACTTTACTTGACATTCTGGCATATAAAAGGGGAAAATTACTGCCTGGACATCATACATCCAAGATGGCTGCCTCTGCAGACATTAACAAACAAAAGCGAACATCTCCCCTTAACTTCTTTAGGAGTAATTTTGACCATTTGTAAGTTTGATGGGTTTCTACACGAAGGGAAGACATGTGTATGGATGATGTTTTCATTTGGAGGCATGCAATCATGTATTACTACAGGTGTTTTGCTGTATAATGTGTCAGAGACCAGACATGTCTTCCGAAATCCAAGATGTCCGCCTTGGAGGTTCTGCACATGAAATACTGTTCATAACCTGATTTATAGTTCGTTTATCAGATTATTCCAGAGGCATTTTCTGTTAATAAATAACAAGTGAAAAATATTACTCCCTCTGTCCCATAATTATTGTCTTGTACATTTTTGTTTGTTGTGTCATAATAATTGTCCGATGTTCAAACTGTGACATTGGTGTATACAGAGGAAGAACATGAAACACGGGAATGAGTCATACAACTTTATTACTCAAGGATCAGTTCAAATTGTGCTTTCCATCTGCCTCTTCGTCCGTCATTCCTGTACTACCATTTTGGCATACCGGACTATAATTATGGGACAGAGGGAGTAATTATTATTATTATCATTATCATTACTATTATTATAAATATTACTGTAAAGGAGTAATAACATCGCCTGTGAATTCCGCATTGTCTTTTGAAATTTAAGCAGGTCACCTGTTATCAAGATTGAGAGTGGTTGTAATCATTTGGGAAATATCATGTCATCAATATAGTCACTTTATTCAAATTCCTCGTCACTCTGATCTGAGTCTGTCATTTTACAAATACAGGAACAAATATGTACTTTACAAATAAGCTGTATAAAGAAATAAACTGCCGCAGAACCGTGTGATCCCAGTAAAGAAGATTGAGTACAAATGACTACATGCCATTTCAATGTTTTTATTGACTTTTTATACAGTTGGGAGCCAACAGTTTGAACGCAATGTTCGCATGCAGTACTGATTGTGGCAGGTCAGTTAATTTTGATCGTTCCTTACTGCAAGAAAGTAGCCAATGAAAGTTCAGGACCTCATTTATGACATCATTGAGCGCACGATCTTTTCAGATATGCACTTCCCAAGCGGTTTGTGTAAACGGAACGTTGCAGAAACAAGGAAAAACAAAGCAATAAAAATTCAAATAGGAGACACCATCTCCAGTTTTGGAATTTGTTTCTTGTTCCGCGTTGTTAAACAAATATTTTTTATTACCCACATGCAACCGTTAATAGGAAGTAATACACTTCTTCGTAATACGCCAACAGTACGTTGCTCTTAGTAAACAAAAAATGCATCGTTGTTTTATTTGATTGGATTGACGTCTCCAAAACATCGACAAAGATTGACAAGCAATTCAGCTTAATAAACATAGTGTGTTGGAAAATTGTTACGAAATATTGTATGAAATAACAATTATATGACTGCTCAAAAATACTAGTTTATGATTAATGTTTATCAGTGGTAGCTACTGCGATTGTGAAATTAAGGTTCCTACGTATAGGACATGCCCTATAACAATTGCAAATAGTTTAACTCGCGTTCCATTACATAATATGAGCTAGAGATAATCAACATCAGTTGACGTAATTTTCGAATTTTATTGGGTAAAATTAAGGGAATAAATATACTGATGGTAACTTTCTTGGTAATACTTATGTATCACACCATACAGTAGGTTTCAGTATTTCCACATATCTGCTATGGAAGATAAATTTTAAGCCCTTTTAACACTGTTATAGTTGCTGTTGAAATAATGAAATAACGAGAATAGAATAGCATTAACATTTCTGTGTTCGCATAATTCCTTTGTCTCATAAGTTAAGCCTTTATATTTGGTTAGTTTTTCTGATAGCAGAATCTCTGGAAACAGGAAAATAGGGTTCCTACATTTTTATAACTGAAGACCTCGGTGCAAAAATCGATCGAGTCTAATTTTTGTGCAAAGTGGCATTTTAAAACACCGAATAGGTGAAAGAACCAGTCATGTCAGACCAAGAAACTTCTGTACTTACATTAAAAAAGAAAGTATTGTTTCATGAATTTGTGGCAAAAATCAGAAAAGTCCTTCCAGGCTTGACGGAATCTTGATCTGAAATCCATCCTTTTGTGCAGTGTCTTTATGTCCTCGTCAACACGCATCCAAATATTGAACAAAATCCAGTATCCAGAACATAGCATAGTTTTTATTTTTCTATTTTTTTTTAACATGTTCTTTTCGTCCAATGAAAATACACGCCGACCTCCGTGACGGAATGGTTATCACAGCGCACTACGACGCCAGGTTTTCCAGAATTCGAATTACGGCCTAAGCGTGGCTGTTCTTCGTAAGTGTTCTTTAATCAGGTTCATCATGTCACCATACATTTTCGTGTCGGTATTAACGAAAAGTGGCGGAAATGCGACGCTAAGTAACAAAAATGAAATCAAATTTTCAAAAAACAAAAGAGGAAGAAGGAACATGGATGTATGGACTCGATCTAAAAAACTAAAAAAGAAAAAAATACTAATATTTTATTATTTACTTTAAACCCTTGTTCAAGACAGCAGTCATTCACACTGCAAGAGTAAAATTTGCCATATCTTCATACCATGTTTTCTTGTATGAGGGGAGCTTGATGCGGGTAGACTATATGTGTGCATAATGCAAACAATTCAAATAGACTACGAAAAGCAACATATGTGAGTGGGGTTGATGAGGGTTATTTTTTTGGAAAGTCCCTGACTTTTCCAGGTATTTTACATAACTGTGTAATGATATAACATGCTAAAAAATAAGAGTTACACTTCAACTTTGTAAGTTGATGAAATTAATCACGTTTGTTGAATATTTTTCAAAATAAATGAAAAATAAAAGAACCTTTTTATGAGCAATATTACCCAAAAAGGGAGTTAGTTGGGAAGATAGAACGAAACTTGTTTCTGGTTACAAATTCTGCCAAGGAAAAATAATTTAATTCCCCTGACTTTTCCAGGTTTTGAAAGCTTTTTTTAAAAATAATTTGTTTCCAATGATCTCAGTCCTAGTCTTGCTTTCCTGACTCCTCCAATTGTCCAGGACTTTGGAGTCAGTGCGAACTCTGTAAATAAATTATCTGAAGGGAACCGCTAAGTGACTTCACCCTGGCAGTGTGTCTGCTGCCATAATATTGTTTCTACGGTGTATTTTCGCTTTTAGAATCTTATTCGACAGTAAAAATAAATGCCAGTGCAACCAAGAAGCTATTAAATAGGGATGTATACCTGTGGGATAGAAAATGCCATTATCAACGGCTCGTATCATCGACTATTTTGGCCTTCATATCTTCTGCACACCGTGAAAGTCCTCTGTTGTACGGTCACACCACTGTGTATTTATGTTCAAGACAATTACACGTAGAATAGAAGAAAAGTTGCAGTAAAACAAATTCCGATTGACAGAATTTCGTAAATAATAATGTACTTAATTTCTTGAGTGTTTTGGACAAATACCAGTATATGTTAAAAGTACATCAGACAATTTTTTGCCCCAAAGATCTAGCAACGATTCTGCTGTGAAGTGGATTCTCCTATTTACATAATATTAAATAACCTTAAGCCATTGAGTGTCAGAATGGACATCAGTTGCAGAAAAGCCCTGATGTAGGAGAAAGAAAACAAAGTTTTCTATCCTTCTGCTCAGTGGTAGCGGAAAGGGATCACAGACCTTTCGGTGCGGGTGAAGAGCCAAATGCCCCTTACATGCTTGGTTTTGTATTGCAGTCATTGAGGAACCTTTCTTCCATAATGTAAAGTGTATAGAAAATTCCCCTCTATTCTAATTATGGGATACATTTGTGACCGAGCCGAGGCGAAAAGGTCGGGACATGGATTAAAAGGAATGGACTGTTCCAACTAAATCGGAACGTCTGACAGCCTTGCATCAATGGTTATAGAACTAAAATAACCCAATATTGCAGACTGCAGACTTCTAGAGCCTGTCTCTGTCCAGAAACAACCTATTCATTTGTGCAAGGACAAAATCGAAATTCATGCAAAATTTGAAAAACCATCAACGTATTTTTTGTAGGTTTTTATACGTTCAAATTAAAATTTATCATGGCTCTAGGGGGGGGGGCATGTGCCCCTGCCCCCCCTTGGGTACGGGCCTTTTGGAGATACATAGTGGTCCGGATCCCACTTTAAACTGTAGGTCCAGTCCCGATTAGCCTTACTGTGCATAAAGTGGACTTATAACACCAAATAAATCAATCAACCTTGTATGAGGGAAGATGTGATCCAGAGCAGTGTTACTTAAACATGTCTTAAAACATTCGACAGCTTTTGAATTGCAAACATTGTGCATCTTTATACCATTATATGTTACCAATGAAGGTTACCAAATTAACATGTGCAGAAGCCTTCAGAAAAGTATGTGCCAAGATGTTATCAGCGGCATTATCTCAACATTCATTCAACCTTTGAGAAGGGAATTTTTGTTTCAGTAACTCGGGCTAACAAGAATCGATCACAAGATGCAGAATCTTAGAGAGAAATCACACCGAAGAGACAAGCGACACGTGCCACTTGCAAGCGAACACTCTTACCAATTGAACCTTTCGAACGGAAGCGACACGACAAACTGCACGTGTCTTATGTTGCTTGCGTGTTGCTCGGACTGTGCAGTATCGTCAATACCGTGCATCGTGTCGTCTCAGTTTGTTGTTCGCGTATGCGCAGTGAATGCGTCACCCCAATGAGAGCCCAACCGGAGGTCTTATAACATGTTTGAACTTCTAATTTGTTGATATAATAAAGTATCGGCATGTAGAATGTTTTAAGATTTAAACACAACGTTATTTTCGCTTTATCAAGTTTTTTCATGCAGTTATCGGCTGTAATTTGCTTTCAACATCGTGTAAAGAGGACGAGTTTTGACCATTTAGGGCGTGACTGCTTTTATTTTAAAAATCCAGCACATGGAGGCCCTTTAGTTCAAAATAGATCACTTAACGTAGTAAAAGTACTCTAGTTAGGCCTTGAGCCAGCCAAGTTGTCGGTACCACTCGGGGAGACGGGTTCTAATATGATTTTTTGGTAAGGTTGGAATGCCTACAGATGGAAAATATGTGATAGCATGTCATAACTCTTTGCCTTCTGTGTGTTATCACTCCACTCCCCAGATACCTTGATGTAAATGGAAAGTTTTGATAATTTTTAATATTTTGACTTTTAATATTAGAAATGACAATTACAGTAATTCTCATCTAAATTAATAATGATGATATTAATTAAGATTATAATAATTACACTAATTAAAATATGTGAATATTTTAATAATTTAATTGACAAGTTGGATGGTATTTAACACCATTACTGGAGTCAATTGGCTATTTGCCCATCATTAATGCCGATATCTCTGAATTAACAGCTGAAGTGCGCAGCTGTGAGAATGACAGTAGCAGTACAAGGACAGTGTAAGAGTTCGAGGAACGTGGGTAAGTGGTGCAATGCCTCTAAAGTGCGATTTACCTGAATCAATGGCATGGAGAGCCATAGGAAGGATGGAAGCTGGACAGATAGCGAGAGGTATCTGTAGCCCTTGGAGTGTCTCAAAATGCCATTTCTCGCCTGTAGATGCGGTTCCAGACAACGGGAAATGTCTGACGAAGGCAAGGTCAAGTGCGTCCGCGATAAACAACAGCAAGAGACAGTGACGAAGCCTCAAAAGAGGCCAGGAGGCCGGGCAAACCTAATATATTTGGATATTACGGATTATTTTATTACTTATAATATCATCAAACGACGCCTTAATACAAGAAAACTGAAATTCTAGGCATTACGATAATTTACACAAATTTCCATCCCTGCAAGGGACTATATCATCACATGTCGAGCCACTTCTCCGAGGGCCTCAGCTGGTCCCATAAGATTCTATTTCATTCATGCGGGAAAGCATAATTTCAGGGGCGCGTTCGCCCGAAATGGACACAGTGAGTCCGGCCTCACGCAGTGATGCCAACCCTAGCATAATTGTGCTAAACGTACTACAATTTGAACTTTGTTGGCACCTAGCACCCATTAAACCATTGTAATTAATTTAATGGGGGAAATTACCTATATTGTTTAACTAATCAACAACGCATGTTCACATCACTACTGCCCCCAAAATAGATGCATAAAATGAACTTAAGACCTAAGTCATCCGAGCACAATTTGTTGCATTTAGCAAAATTTAAGAATTTAATCAGCACACTTTTTCTGATTGTGAGGTTGGCAACGCTGGACACAAGTTACACATCTGTTTCTTGTCCAGCGCGGGGTGTCCAACGAGGGGAAAGGGAAGGTGAGGGTAGAAAGGCACAGACAACTTGTTCCGAGGGCGGAAAAAATGTTTCTATCACAGTGTTCTGCATTTTCGTTAGTGAATTAATCCTGATGCGTTGTGGTTTAATTAATATATTTTATCTTGTTTTTTCTTTTCGTTCATTTATTTTTTTATTGTTCTTTGATTGATTTTTTTACTTCGCTTTTTGTGCCACTTTTGGCTAATTTGCGAAGATGGGGAAAAATGTTGATATGATGAAATTGATGAATGAACACTCAGAAATATCCATGCCCAGGCCGAGATTCGAACCCAGGCCCTCTGACTGGCGTCGTAGCGCGATGTGCTCCGCCACGGGAGCCGGCTTTCATTGTTGTGAGGTGAAGTGAGCAAGGGGAATAATGACTTGTATTACTCTGGAATGCTACAAAAACAAGCATAAAAGCCTATTACCTGGCATAGGAAGAGAGAAGGGGCATCGGAGCATTGAGGACTGCCACTCGAATGACATCTAAAACATCAATTTACAATAAAATCAAGAAATACGATTTATGAGTTAGCACACATCAAGAGTTACTATTCAGGTACGTTGATAGATGCAAGAATATGTTGTTGCATTTTCAAAAATAACTTTAAAAGTCATATTTTTTTATATTTGAAAAAAGTCGCGTCCATAACAACACGAACTCTCACTCCTGTGCCTCTGTGCCTACCCTTCCAGCGACACCACGTTTCGCCACTGGCAAGAGACAACAGGTACCTCTTGTTAACAACCGATTGGAACAGACGACAGAATGCAACGAAGCTGTAACATACCATTCTCACAGCAATACGGCGCAGATGTCATCTCAAACTGTCTGCAATCGCCTTCTTAAAGATGGCCTCTATTCATATAGACTCATGGTATGTATTCCATCACCGTACAGCTTTCAATCCGTACAAACTTGGCTGAGGAACATCGCAATTGGGGTCACAGCGAATGGGGTTGAGTGGTGTTCTCAGATGAGTCGCTATTCAGTCCCCGGCCTTACAATGGACGTGTCTAATCTGGAGGAAATGTGGAACACGCTCTAACCCTGTTGTTGTTCAACAAACATTCTAAAATGGAGGTGGTGGAATGATTTTGTGGGTTGTAATCAAAATTGTGGGACGTACGGACCTCCACGTCATCCAAAATGGCAGTTTGAGGGCCCTTAGATATGGAGATGAGAACCTCAGACCTCTTGCCATGCCGTGAGCAGATGCAATAGGTGATGGTTTCCTTTTCATCGGCGATATTGTTCGTCCTCTCAGAGTTCTGTTAGTGCACAACGTGGCAGAGAATGAGGGAATACTGAGTATGGAGTGGCCACCGTGATTACTGGACTTAAATCCCATGGAGAATGTCTGGGATGCACTTGGCAGAAGCGTTCTAGGTAGGATGGCACCTCCCTCAACTCTTCCAGAGCTGAAATTGCCCAAAGTGAAGAGTGGCGAGGAATCCTCCAAGCTCTCATCGATCACCTCATCGAGTCCATGCCACACAGATGTGCAGCTGTGTTGGTCGTTCGAGATCAGTCAGATCACACACCATACTAGGGGTGAGTTACTGCTGTGACCCTGTCCGTTTCTGATCTGTTCTATTGGTACACACATTGCTTTATAGTGACGCACATCATGTGAGCATTGGTTCGAGCGACTGTGGGGGTTTTTCTGTTATCTCTACTAATCCATACTGTACTGTATCTGTTCTCTGAATGTTCTTTTAGTTGCATAAACATCGGCTGTGCATGGTTTTCGTCTAGTTCTTTCTGTACCTCTCTTGATCCAAGAAGAAGGCGGTGGATAGTTATGGCAGGTCAATTATCAGACAAGACACTATTTGGTCGAATTATTGTGACAGCACAGAATCGGAATCTTCCAATGGACTTTCTCTTAGAACTCTTAGAACCATTATCAAGGTCATTAGAGACATACTTGCAGAAAAATGTTATTCCTCCTGAGGAAATATTCAGCCATGGCGATTGATAGTATGGCTCATATTCAGAGAGTAGAAGAAGAGGAGTCAAACTTTGGTGAGATATATCTGCCTTGTCCATTGCTTTCCAGAAGGAAATTCTAGTCCAAGAATTGATGTCTGTTTGATACGTACAATGAGACGTCTATATAGAACACCGAAAGGATAATCACATGGGAAGAACTCGGGCATCAGTCACAGAGCATCTCATCTTCCAAGATTGGCAGAAAGTGAAGGAAATTGCTAAGTCACGTAATGAATAAAACAACTCTAATTGCTTTTCTTGTTAACGAATGTAGGAAACCAGAGCACTTTGTAAATCTTTTGAATAAAACACTTCGAAAACTGTGCAGATAAATGATGGAACATCACATCTGAAGCGAGCCCCAAAGTGCTCAATCTCAACAGTAAACATGAAGAAGAGATGGTAATTTGTTGGTGAATACTGCCGCTGCTAATGAGGTCTATGAAGCGGTAATAAGAGATTCCATGAAAGAAGCATGGTAAAATTATTTCTGAAACGTATTAAAATATCCATGTGGGTTCTTGACATTAAGAAAATAGCTTCAATTCTTATTAAAAATGTTTGTCGAGATATGATAAGTCTCCATATGCATTTGCAGGAAAAGGAAAAGTAAGTGCATCCTTCCTTCCTTCCAACAGACAAACAGAAAATATTTTCACACCCTCGGAGATCAATGGGATCTTAATGAAATAGTAATGAGCAAACTGTAGTTCTCGTGCTTACTGTATCTTCCAAAATCTGTGAATGACATGACATGTCATTCCACATGACATGTCCGAACCACTATACACATAGTGGTTCGGATCCCACTTTAAACTGTAGGTCCAGTCCCAATTAGTCTTACTGTGCATAAAGTGGACTTGAAACACCAAACCAATCAACCAACCAATTCAATAGAAACTACAAACTGCGACTTCTGTCAAAAGAAAAAAAAATCAGTTGCACTGACAAGTTCAGACTACCCACATTTGAAAATCAATAAGTGATGACACCTATTCAGATGATGATGATGATGAATGTAAATAATAAAATCTTGTTTATGTTAAATTATACCATTCTTGCATATTTAAGATTTATCCACTATTATTATTGAAAGTTGTAAGTAAAACTCATGTATTTAATCTATGTCAGTATATAAGCAATATAATAAAGTTGTATTTTTATTATAAGGATTATACTAATATTATTACACCTAATATTATTATTATTATTATAAAATAATATTGAATTTAATAAGTCTGATGAAATCAAATTTATTTGTTCACATATTGTGATCAATTTATATGTTTTTTATAAAAGATATGAAAAACCATTATTTTTTAGCTATGGTTACTATTATATAAAAAGCAAAGAGTTATGAGATGCTAACACACATTTGCCAGTTCCAGGCATCCACACCTTGAAAAAGAAATCATATGAGAACCCATCTCCCCCCCCCCCCCCCCCCCCCGAGTGGTACCGATCGCCTAAATTTGAGGTCCTGGCTCATGGACTAAGTGCATTGGTTCTCAACCACCGGATCCTCGTATCAACTATACTGAGCTGCGAAATGTTCTGATGAAATTGGTTGACAAATAACACAATCCCACCATCATATTTGAGTTGCGAGTTTTCGTTTGTAAATTCCATTTTATGCAGAAATAGACTAATCAGTACTGGACCTACAGTTTAAAGTGTGACCTGTGCCACTATTGAACCCGGGATCACTTAATTGCAAGGATACAATGTTACCACTTCGTCATCCATATGTTTATACTTGTCAACAATCCTACACGTAATCAAACTATTATTACGATTATGCTAGAATTTAATTATCAATATCTAATTTCATGGGTACATGTTAATTCATGCATAAAATCTTAAATACTGTAAAGGTATATACGAAGAAAATTCTTGGGCAAAGTACATTGATTAAAAGAAAAAATACCGGGACATGGTTTCACGAAAGTTGAGAACCATTTCTCTAGCGTTTAGGTCTTCGCTTTATCCAGGCTGGAAACTATAGCGTGTACAGTTTGAGGTCAGTGCATATGGTTTCTCTGTTTCCTCATGCACAACATGCATCTACCTAGTTTCAATAACTTGCACAAATTTTACAACGCGATTTACATGTAACAATGTCTTTTGTTACGTTTTATTCAGGTGATTAATAAACTGATTAATACAATTATATCGGTATCATCACGCAAACTGAGCAATGAAACAAGTGTCGCTTGCCGCGTGTCGCGTGTCTCTTCTGTGTGAATTCTCCTTCTCTTTGTCTCGTTTTTTTCATTTTTTTTGTCCCCTTTGACCTTTACCAAAGGTGTGAATATATTATTGTTACTAAACCTTATCTTCAAATATAATACGATACAAGAAAATATACGTTCATAGATTCCATATTTGCACTGATTACCCGCCCACTGAAACACATATTAGAGGAAAATGTATTTCACGGCTTTTCTTAGGAATAATAACCAAATACCACATATAAGCAAGTGAATAAGAACGACCCTCAACATTCATGGTTTTCTGTGGGCAAAAAACATTTCTAGTCCGCCATATTCATAACGTTCTGTGTCCTTGCAGTAATAGTTGGACACAAACATCAGTTTGATGTTCATGCACATTTGATATTTCTTGGAACTCTTTTGTCTCCTCCAAAATTTTTAAATTTGGAGTTTACTGGATATTGCACCGAGGTCTTCAATTTGCCTACTTCTTTTCAAAATAAATTTAAAACACGAGTTTTTTTTGTTTAAATTTTAATTGTTTTTCACACATGTTCAACATCATAATTGTTAAAACATACATACAAACAAATACAAATATATTTTTTGCCTTGGGCATTCCACAGGATTGCTTTTTCTACATTCCCAACGCAGTCACAACCTGAATTTTATACAAAGTGGTCGTCACTGATTCCAAACATGCATACAATACACACTCTTATAATTATTTTGACACGTCACATTTTATTATTGTCTGAGTGGATCTTTGTTCAGTATTTGTTTTGTCCTTCACGTAGACGTCATGTATGCCTATCGTTTCATTTTAAAAAATAAATTATTAATTACAGTTCAGAAAAGTGTTCAGTACTGTTAAAGTTTACTATTCTCAGATGAGAAATACATTTACATTCATATGATTAACATTTTTGAGCTATATACATTTCCATTAACTTATCTGTAACAAAAATATATACAGTACTGCAAAAGTACATTAATATGTAGTTTTAAGCACCAGAGAGCATTTTTATTTGCGACACTTTCTATTTAAATTTCTATTTCAACATTTGTATCTAATCTGACAATATTAAACTACTCAATAAACCGAAGATTTTAGTACAACGAAGGCAGTTACACACAGGAGAGTCAATCAGGAGTAGTGAACGGGTATTGGTTGAACAGAGTTGACGTCACGTGGAACTAATAAGGTGTACGAGAAAAAGAAGCTGAACCAAGAAGTCGAATGAAATGAAACTTGCTGCAGAAGGTTGAAATAGCAAGTGGGTCAATATATCAATGTACTAGAATAATTGTATGAGTTATTTTGCTTTAAACCTGTTTCTTACATGGATGGAATGTTCAAATGAATGTACACAATAAAGTAATCATGGCATTGACAACAAGTTATAAGTATGCTTCTGAGATAAGTAATAACATTTTGTTTTATCTTATTATTTTCATCATTTTTCCTGCTTGAGAATCGTTGAGAACTTGCAATTGAAAAGGCTCTCCATAACTCTCTCTATTTGCTAATTGTAAGGTATCTACGCCACCACGTAAAATGTCTGATTGACTCACCTGCATTTATCTCTCTTGCAGTGCCTTGTGTATATTCTATGAGAAAAATATAGAGAAGGACATTTCCTATCACAGACAAATAGTTTTACTTGCAGATATATTTTTACTTCAATTTATGTGTTTGCATAGAAACACTTTCAAGCCCCCATTGCTCGGGATCAGTAGTCAAAAGGGGCACTGGACCTTGCTGGGTTCTGCCTGTTCCTGTTCCATGAATGACTAACCTGCCTGTTCTGGGAGGAGTCTTGTTTGGCGGTAGGAGCAGCCTTACCGCTAGATGTCCTCGCGTTCACTCTTTGGCTGTTGAAGACGGGGTTGGAGTGTCCCTCACCGAGGACCTCCCGTATTATGTCTTCCTCGTCGTGCCTGCCAGCGTCCTGAACGTAAGGAGTTCGGGTGATTAGAGTTCTGGACGCAGCTACAGAGTAGAGACCTGCACCACGATTCCCGAAGCCCGATTGGAAGTTGGCGCTCCTTTGGGAATGTTGCCC
Organism: Lepisma saccharinum; assembly: GCF_977018435.1. Lineage (NCBI taxonomy): Eukaryota > Metazoa > Arthropoda > Insecta > Zygentoma > Lepismatidae > Lepisma > Lepisma saccharinum. Next base: position 41,601,621 of record NC_139249.1, read on the forward strand.
GTGGTCTTCAATGGAAGTGTACGTGAGCGGTATCTCGTACACAGGAGTCCCTTGGGGACTGTTCCTGAACAGTGGCCGCCTCTGTTGCTGTTCTATGCGGGTGTCCTGCACCTGGTCCTGCTGATGGAAGTAGTGGAATCCTGGAAATCCTGGACTGTTGCGAGTCGGCAAGGTTGGGTGTAAGGCATCGTTGACCGTGACGTCGTAGTCTTCATCCTCCTGCTCCGTGACTGGTCTGTAGGTCTGAGGCACGTAGGTTTTGTGTTCGTCCGGAGCTGGGTGGTAATTTGTGGTCGGAGGCGGTGGTGATGATCTGAGAGGTTGCGGCTGGAAAACCGTGTGGTCTCTGTTGAATTTAGCTGCTAGGCGACCTCCCAAGGGAAGAAGACCTCGTGGTAAAGTGGTTCGGGTTCTGTTCAAGTGCGATTGGGTTGTTGGTTTCTGGGTGGTTGCCTCGGTTTGCTGTGGCTGCACCTTGGTCGTCATTTCTGCAGATCCCACGTATGGCTTTCCGGACTCGTCGTAGTATTCGTCGTATAAGTCGTCTTCCCCATATTCCTCTTCCTCTTCTTTCTGGGCAGTCGGTTCCGGAGACTGGAGGAACGGCTTGGTGTTCAACAGAGGTTGGGCCTCTTGCGTTTGAGCCGGGGGAGATTCCTTGTGAAGGTCCTCGTGCTGCTTCTCCGTCTCTTGGTGAGGAACGTCTTTGTAGTCGTCCTTGTAATCGTCCTTATAGTCTGTGGCTTCTTCGTGCGAAGGCTCCGGGGTCTTGTAGACCCTGTGCGAGTCTCTGTTGCTCGATTCCGTCCTAGTGCTCTGTTCCTGCTGGTGCTGGCCGGAGTTGACGCGCTTCCGTGTTAGGTAAGGTCGAGTGTAGGACGGTCTGGGAGCGGGAGCAGGAGCTTCGGTCGGTTCCTCGACTCTGTACCGCGTCTCGTGCTTCTGAGGAACCTGGATCTTCTCTTCTGGTTCTTCAGGCTGCGGCGGCTTCTCTCTCGCGGTGTACTGCGACGCGTACTCTGGGTACCTCTTTCTGCTAGAGGGCCTGAATGGTGGTCTATGAGTTGTTGTGGTGGTTGTTGTCGTGGTGGTGGTGGTGCTGGTGCTGGTTGTTGTGGTTGTTGGTGTTGTGTGCCTTGGTGTTACCGGAGGCAGGCGATCTCCTTTCTTCTCAGGTTCTGGCTGTTCGTCGTCGTAGTACGATTGCGCCTCTGAAGCCTCGCTGTACGGGCGCCTTCTGCTGTACGGTCGCCTCCTGAACGGTCTTCCTCCAGGTCGGCGACGGGGGTAATCCGAATCGTCGTACTCGTCCCTTGCAGGCAGACGCTCCCTCTGCGGGTACCTGGGTTTCTGCCTGCGCGGTGGTGGCGGTGGCGGCGGGGGTGGCTCGTCATAATCCTCATAGTCATAATACTCCTCAGGGTCTTCCTTCTTCGGCGCTGGTGTCGTCGTCGTCGTGGTCGTCGTCGACTTAGGTTTCTTAGGTTCATCCAACGGACGCCCTTGCAGCTGGTAGAACTTCTCCCGCTCGTTCAGTGGAACAGGAGGCCTTATCTTTGGAGGCGTCCGAGGCCTTTCGTACAGAGAAGGCCTAGGTTTCAGGTCTTCACCTTCCTCGTGCTCTTCCGGCAAGGGCCTTGCGGGGCGAGGCCTCTTCCTCCGTCGACGACCTTCATAGGGACGCGGTGGTGGCGGGGGTTCGGTTGTGCTCGTCTTCTTGTGCTGGTCTCCTCCTCTCAGAGGGGGCGCCCCGTCGTAATAGTCGTAATCGTCGTAATATTCGTCGTCGTAGTAATAGTCATAGACTGGACGTCTGCGATAGGGTCTCATGGGTCGCCTCCTGCGACCGCCGACCCCTCCCTGTCGAGCTGGCGGTGGCGCTGGTGTCGTGGTGGTTGTGGTTGTAGTTGTAGTGGTTGTCTTCTGTTTATACAGGTCTTCGTTTCTGAAAATAGAAAGCAAATAATGCTCAGTAGCCACGTTCAACAACACTTTCTTCATGTTTTAAGATTGGCAACCAGAAGTGAAGTGAAACAGTGGCATAAACAAGTAATTTTCTGCAAATTGTCCATGACTATTTTCATTAAATTTTCTCTTACGTCCTACGAGCCGATATGCGTGCCGGATTGGTTAGCACCGCACGTACGATGCCAGCGGTTCCGGGTTCGAATCACGGCCTGGGTGTTCTTTGTGAGCATCCATTCATCAATTTAATCACATCATCACTCATCCTTTTAGCCAAAAGTAGTAGAACGTGAAGTAACACATACAAAATCCATCCATCCATCAATCAATCTGGCATTTTTAATGCTTTTAAGGAACAATTTTTACGTATGATTGCGCAGATGTGAGCATCTTGTTTGGAGTTTTGCTTCAATTCTTGTAGCTCTCATTCAGTGAAACTAAGAGAATAAACATGGTGATAGACAATTTGCCTGGTAATACTTATGCATCCCACTCTACTTTAATAAGATGAAAGTAATCTCCTTGGATATGTAGAACGTACTGATAATTTTTGATTGCAGTTAATATGAGCCTCATTACTGCACAACCTCATGCATAAAATTATCTATCTATTCTGTGTGTATCTACATATATATACAGGGTGTCTCAAAAGTAATATCGCAAACTGACACAGGTGAGAGTACACGATAATAGAAGCAAAAAAGTCTGAGTAAACATGGGTCTGCAAACGAGCCGTTTTCGAGATAATCGCGAATGTGTGATTACAAGCCGCCACTGACTTCATTGTTTGTAAACGTCGTGCTAGTTGGTAAAATGCGAATAATGAGTGCGAATGTGTGCGTACAAGCCGTACCACCTCTCGGAAATGTTCTGTTTTGTTAACAAAGAGCAAACCTTGGACGGCGCAAGGAGTAAAGCACTCTGTGTTTCCAAAATGCAATCAATGACGGCCTCTAACCACACATTCGCACACATTATTAGCATTTTACCAACTAGGACGACGTTTACAAACAATGAAGTCAGTGGCGGCTTGTAATCACACATCGCGATTATCCCGAAAACGGTTCGTTTGCAGACCCATGTTTACTGAGACTTTTTTGCTTCTATTATCGTGTACTTTCACCTGTGTCAATTTGCGCTATTACTTATGAGGCATCCTGTATATGTGTGTGTGTGTGTGTGTGTGTCTGCGTGCGTCAAGTTCCATGTACTCACTGCACTGTGTCATGAAGGCACATACGGGATAAGGCTCCGAACGTTCACTATCTTGGTCATTTTTGGTAGAGTGTAATCAGCATCACGCTCCGACTCCACGATTCGGATAAGAAGATAATAGTAATCACATCCGAATATGTTGTTTCTAATTATGCTGCATGACAATCCCATGTTATCTACAGGTTTCTCTTATCCGAACAGCCGCCAGTCTCCGAAATGTTGGATAATAGGGACAATAGGATAATGTGGCCATGTACGTACGTCACTAAAGATTATGGTTGAACACGTACTGAACACAATAATTGCTGTCATACCACTCGCATGTCAAAAAATGCATTGTCTTCCGTTTCATCGCCACTTGCTCATATTGCAAAATTAATGTCGAACACATTGTGTTAATAAGCAAATTGAGATGGCGATTTTTATTTACTAAACAACGTTTATGCAGAATTGGAATAACGAAAAATAAATATGTGAATGTGGCTGGGAAAGTGCAAACGTGAAACGTATAACATTGAAATGCCCAAAGTATAACAAGGAAAGTAATATCTTACACAAAACTTTACTTAAATTGAAATGTACATTATTTTCAATGAATTTGACAAGTTTCGTAGTTATTCCAGATGTTTGATTAGGATATAGTTTATTAGCCTTGATAAGAAAGTGTAATATACGATTATAAAGGGTACCTTTTATATTTTTTGATTGATCTACTATACCTTCTGTTAAATAAAGGGGGGCAAAGATGGAAGGATATGTTGAATGTAGAACAATAATGTATGTATATACATTCTAGAAAGTAAAATATATGGACAAAATACAGTTTAAAAGCTGTTAGGTCCAAAATAAAAGAATGAATGAATGAACAACACCTTGTGAACTGAAGTACAAGTTTAGTTGGTATCGTACCGCAGCATTGGTTCGTATTTCGGGGAAGATAATTAATTATGTACTTGTACAATGAGTTTACCCTAGGTACATAATGAAAATCCTGTCCTGAAGTTTCGTGTACCCTCTCTACCTGACATCTGGTGTATTCCCCAAGACTCGTTGTAACAATTATAGTATACTTTGTCCCGGGAATCTTTGGAGCGAGCGAACGAAATCAAGTCTCTGCGCAAGTCGAGAGGGTTCGACCAATGAGCAAGTTTGAGGGAACGGGATTCCGTGGAGGGGAACAGTGACTGCAGTTACCAGCCTTTGCAGCAGCGTGTACTGCTTCACTCCGCCATCTTCTTCTCTACAGTCATGCGCGGTCTTGCTCCACATATTCCCTGGATACAATATAATTGTCGAAAAGAGTACACTTGGACCATAGATAAATGTATTAAGAAGAATTAAAGATTTCCGTGGGACATCCATCCCTCCGGAGGGACCGGTGACGTCAGGCTTAGCCCTTGACAGTCTTGAAATTTAGCAGCGCCATCTCATATTCTTTCTTTCAGAAGAAGTTAAAACCAGGTGCCTGCAGTCTCGTATTACTGCTTGCTTTCGTTTTGAAGAAAGTGGGCGGAGCTTAAGTTTGTCTGCGTAAGATGGCCGCATCTACTTCAACCAATGACTTCACAGACAGAAGAACATCGCATCGGCTGCTGCAAGCGCACGCGGCTGGAAGGAGCATGGAAGTAGGCTCCAACGACAAACGCAAACTTGACGGTTACTTTACACTTAAATTCTACAAAACAAACTACAACTAGCTTTATTTGCTTATGGAATATTATTCCTTCGGGTTTCCTGTCGCTTCTGTTAGTACAGCCGTGAGTTCAGCAGGCACAATTGCTTCCTAAATCTTATTCAAAAGTACACAAAATTACATGCATTCTTACGGCGTCTTCGAATGTTTTGGTCTGACTTCTCCAGTTCTGTCACGTGACCCGGCTTCAGAAAAGCCGCGCAGGGCTTACTCCTCTCTTTCTTACCTCCATGGTTAAAACAACAGTGTGAGTAGCTCCTCTAACGGATTATTTTGAACTTTTTGCGGAGGGCAATTCCCAGCGGGATGTCAGCGCAGAGGTTTTCCTCCCTTGATTCCACATATGCCTATAATACACTTATCTGTGCTTTGACTTATCGAGGTGTATGGGGTTCGCATACCTATCAGGGGTTCCATGTATGTTGCAGGCTTCCTGCTATCGGAGCGGACATTCCGTACTTTTTGCATATACAATATTATCCTAACGTTTCATGAGTTTATGAGTGCGTGAACTCACACTCTTTCTTTGTCATGACTAGATCTTACCTCTTGAAGTACTTGGGGGAGTTCACGCAGTCCACCTCGGAAACAAAATGGCAGATGAAGGTCTTCTGGTCGAAGGCCGTGTAGTTGGCGCATAGGAAATCGAACCTCGTTCCAAAGAGGCAATGGTGATACACCTGAAATACAATACAAGATATTATGGAGGGTGCATATTGAACATCTTGTTCTGAATGTTAAGGGTTTGATATGTTAATAAGAATGAGTAATTTACTACTAAAATTAGTCCTTTTGGTGAGATTTATTTTTGTAAGGTGATATGTTACGGACATATATAGAAATGCATGTTGTGAAAACAAATTTAATTTTGGCGTTTCTTTAGGCATATGTATGCATATCTGACCATTTTCTACTTTACAGATCATATTCTGCAACAGCTTTTAATTCAAAGACATTGTGCAATTATATTTTGCTATTTTCTGTTGTGTATAATCGGAAGAGAATGAAGAAAATTCTGTTAAACAAACTTAATTGAATGTTGATTTTCTTTTGTTTTTGTTATTAGTTTCTACGGTAATTGTAGTAAAATGGTTAATAAACTCAAGTGTTAAGTCGCATTTGTCGATTTATTTTACTTAATTATTGCAACAAAACTGCCTCACACTAGCGACAGCTGCAATTATCACCTTTTTCAGGTCATATTTAGCATGCTTCATCTTTTTCGAAGTATGAAGACCTTTCTTTACACTCTTAGTCATTCTCAAAGTAGATTAACTTATTTGCTCCTTTTGTGTTAGTTGAAGGGGAAGTGAGATTTTTTTAAGGTACAAGGCTGTGTTGACTGACAATAGGCTATCACTAACCTTTGCAAATTTGCTCAACGTAGTCACTGAAGTCAAACTCTGGAGTCAAATAATGAACTAACAAGATATACGTGAAAATATCCTCCAACAGGCTCGTACCCAGGGGAGGGGCCATGGGCCCCTCCTCAAACCATGACATATTTAAATATGAACCACCTTTTCCTCCGACACATGACGGCGAGCTCCACCAGATTGTTTTAGCACAATGCCGGTTGTTAGAAACTTACTAAACCGCAGCCTAATTGATTTAGCATCAGGTGCCACTCTTCCGTACACTCGTCTGAAATTTCTTTCCGTTACAATCACATATTTTGTCTCAGCATACCACACCACTGCCTGCGCGCGTTGTTGAACAGTCGTCATTTTTATTTATGCGACCGTGGCGCTACATAGTGAGCAAACGGACAACTTCAAGTTATAAAAACAAAACTTGAAGATCTGACCTTTCATTTGGTGTTACAGTTATTTCACAATTCACCGTACTTCGTTCACAGTAATTAATTGAAATTAGGGAGATTTGAACGGAAGACACTGTATAATTCAGAATTGCAAGTACCTATATTTACACTCTACAGCATTGTAATTTTACACTCACTGTTGTTATATTTCGCACCAGCAAACTTAGATGACATTTCCTCGTTCTATGACAAATAACTGTTCTTATAACATACGTAACAAATATTTTAATTAAATTAAAATTTGTTCTGGAAACTTTCCAGCAATGTCCCTGCATGAAGCGGCTATGGGGTTTACCCAGCCTCAATGAATTAGTATCTACCTAAGGGCAATCCTGGGCGATTAAGGCGGCTGGAGCGTGGTGCTGATCACATCCCCTCCACAAATGTATTGAGATTTTGAATGTGTGAAAACACTTCATCTCCGTCTGTTTAGTGCAAGAGTTTTTTGTTTTAAGTCGACAATGCATAGATAGACTTCGGTTTAAAGTGGGAAACGAGCACCCCCTACTTGGTTGAGAAGGATGAAACGAGAGACTTTGCAATGTAGTTTAACATATTTTTGAGTACTTCTTGGTAATAAGCTGGTTAGATATGGTCAGTCAAATGTCAACGATTGCACTTGTACTGATAATATTGAAAAAACGAAACATACTTGCTTTAAAAAAATTGACATTTGAAAATTTAAAGAACATATTTGTTATTTCAAATGAGCATTGACGTCGGGATTGTGGGGGAGGAACCGAACCTGTCCGTCGAGCTCCCTGGAAACTGGTATCGTTCATTTCAAGTAACAAACAAAAGTACAACGCATCTTATTTCATAAATAATAGAAATAAAGGCCAGTTAGTTCATATTCGAACAGTAATAAATGCGTTAGATCGAAAATTTTTAGTATAGGATACTTACGAGGTGTGGCAATAAAGTTTCCGGACTCATGCTGTAACTCTTTTATTTAAAAAATCAGACAATCGAAATGTTGTACCCTTCAATGTAGTCCCCTCCCCTATCCTTACCCCGCTCCACGAGGATCTCCAACTGCTAGAAGCAGTGTTGCAGGTAATTTTCTGATATGCTGTTCAAGAGTCGCGTCGCTTTGGCTTTCACCTCGTCCACAGACTCATACCGGGTTCCTTTTAGTGCAGACTTGACTTTTGGGAAGAGAAAAAGTTGCACGGGGATAGGTCCGGCAAGTACGGTGGATATTCCAACACTGGAATGTTGTGTTTTACCAAAAACGTCTTCACAGATAGCGCGTTGTGAATTGGCACCTTGTCCTGATGAAGAATCCATGAGCCATTCTTCCACATGTATGGTCTCCTCACACTTTCACGAAGGGTCCCCAAAAGATTCTTATGATACCACTGATTGACAGTCTGACCTTCAGGCACCCAATCAACGACCAATTTTAGCGACCTTCTCGATACTGACTTGAGTTTTCGAAGAGCAAGGGCGGCCTGATCGTGTATCATCCGAGACGCCTTCTTTACTCTCTTTAAACTTCTAAAACTACTCGAAAACTCGTGTGCGAAATAAACACTGATGTCCACAATTTTTTTTAAACGAATTGTAAGTTTGAGTGGCGGATTTCCCAAGTTTTGTGACATTAACACGTTGTTTCACTTTCGAACTTAACATGATTCCGACGGAGCTCAGATGCACGGTTCGCTTCTAACAAAGGCTACAGCCAGACTGCTCCACGCAAGTGCGTAAAAGTTTGTGAGCAGGCAGAGGATAGTCCACAGGTCAGTATCCTACCCAGCTCTTTGTTATCGACGTGATCTGAAATGAATTAGAAAATAAATCCGTAAACTTTATTGCCACACCATGTACGTGCACAGACCTTCCGTAGGTAATACCCAGTCCAAGGCAGCCGTAAGGACTAATGAACGAGAGAGAAGATGTAAGACTTCATGTTCGAATATGTGCTGCGTTAGTTCACCTGCAACTCGACAAGGTTGATGATGGTTGGCTGTGTACTCAAGAAGATGCTCCTGACAATGAAAAACTTATACGCTTTTCTGATTATGTTGTTGATCAGTGACTTGATAATAACACTATCCATCTATGAATGTGGAACTGCTACGACGAACAGCATAGGACCAACAACATTGTGAACGTTGGATGAAAATAGAAGATATTGCTATCAATAGAGCACATCCCAACATCCAAGGGTTGGATAAAAAGTAATGGCAACACTGCTGTCCCGTGAAAGGGGCGAGTCACAGCGCCACAAGCGTTTCGTGGCTGATAAAGGAATGTCAGACGAGGAAGTAGTGAGTGGGAGCGATTGTATGTTATTCAGTCAAAAACAGCAGTGCTCTGAAGCAGAGGACGAGAGTGCAAGCGCCCTAACAATATGTTTAGGCAAGAAGAACAACGTCTCGCAGGTAGACGTTCAACGCAGCCTACTTCTGCACCTTCTTGCAACACCACCTTCGTCTCGCATTAAGAAGGAAGCGACGGCACGGTGTCCCATCATCTTGCTTGACAATGCAAGGTGTCACACTGCGAACAATGTGACGGCGCTCCTGCATAACTGGTAGTGGGAGGTACTGGAACATCCGCCGTATTCACCGGTATGAGACCGTGTGATTACGACCGTTTTGTCAAAATGAAGGAACCACTGGGCGGGAAGCACTACGACACGCGCGAAGCCATCATACGTGCTATAGGGCGGTCACTGCGGGACATCGACAGAGATGGACGCGCTGACGGTGTATGACGCCTTCCATACGTGTGACAGAAGGTCGTAGAGATGAGGGGCGATTACTTTGAAGGAATGTAACACGTGCTCCTCTGCCAATACAGTCAAGTACCAATTATACCAGTGTTGCCATTACTTTTTATCCAACCCTTGTATATAGGGTAAAGACCCCGAATATGAGGATAGGCACCTAAAATGAGACCCCCATGTATCTCGTAAACAAAGAGTTGCACCCTAGTGGAAAGAAGCTGAAACAGAAGGAGGAATCGCGCCATAGCACTGGAAGTCACGTGAGCTCCTTGTGTGTAGAGTTGGTTTCGCAGCGAATGTGAAAAAGAATGCGTGCTCGTGGAAATTTTGCTGCAGTTTGGAAATTAGCTGCTGAAAATGGATAAGGTAATTTCTTACTGATCCCCTTTTTACTGTGTTTCGTAGTGGTGAGTGTGTGTGTTGTACCATGTAATTAGTTGCTAGTTTTCGTCCACTTGTAAGAGAGATAGCGTTGTTCATTTATTTACCCTGCGAAGGTCCTATTATGAGACCTGGAAGAGGTTCAATATATGAGACCGGTCTCATAATAGGACTACCATAATAATGAAGGGTCTCATATTAGGAGTCACAAAATATATCTAATATTTTACGTTGATTTTCATCATTGCTTTTCCTAATTTGGGAGTTACGTTGCAATTATGTTACCAAGAACCTGTGCTTCTGGTTTTAGACGGTCACTACTCCCACGTAAGAAATATAGCAGTGATTGAAAAAGCGAAAGAACACAATGTTTCTATTATCTGTTTACCGCCACACTCGACGCATAAAATGCAGCCTCTAGACGTAGGTTTCGTGTTTCCCTTCAAAACATTTTTTCGCGCAAGAAGTTGAAACATGGTTGCGTCAGAATCAAGGAAAACCACTAAAAATAACTAAAATTGCCAGAATATTGTCAGGTGCATACAACAGAGCTGCTACTATGGAAACATCTGTTAATGCATTTCCAAAGACTGGTTTATTCCCTTGTAATAGATACATTTTTCGTGATGAAGATTTTGCAATACACTCTGTCAGCTCTAAAAAGAAAAGAGGAATGTGACAGGTCAGTCAGTTGAACTACCCAAAAGTTACGTGGATCCCCAACCAAGCTGCAGCAGGTTAGGCCAACTTGAACAGGAACAGGAGCCTGAAAGCAGTCCTATTCAGGCTATGCAGTCTTCAACAGTACCACCCCCTGATGACGATGCCATTGTAATACCAGAAGACATTGGGCCACTGCCCATATTAGACAGCCCATCTCTTACTAACTCCGGGAAATCTCGCGTAGTGAATCAACCAGTAGTTATAACAACACCACCATACAAAAAAAGACAGATCATTCGAAGAAATGTAAGAAGGAAGTGAAAAAGAACCTGTTTGATAGGGGTGTTACAGGCACTCACAGTAGGAAGCCTACTGTGGTAAAAAAAAAAAAAGCAGCAATCAGATTACTCGCGTTCTACTTCACGTTAGAAGAGGAAGGTTTTATCAAAGAAATGTGAAGAATCCACAGATGAGTCGGAAGAATCTTTCTCATTAGCAGAATCGTCTGACAGTTTAGAATTAGATGAAGATGATACAGAATGTGGTTCATCGTATTCCAAAGATCAATGTGGTGAAGAGTGGGTAAAGTGCACACGTTGTTACAAGTGGGCTCATGCTCATTGTGGTGCAGATGACACATTTGTGTGTTCGATGTGCAAAGATCAAAAGTAAACGCATGATGAACTTCGTTTCTACCAGGTAGCTACTTCATGTGTAACACAATGTAGGTCTTTTCACAGTTTCATTTGAAGTGGACCAATTTTGATGACAACAGGACAGCTACTAGGATACCATAGAAGGAACATCTTGTTTTGTATTTTTAGCATGGTAAAAAAATAGTCAGTTTCTTTTTCAGAATAGCGTAATCTTTTTAAACATGGTGTAAAAATAATATTGTTTCACTTATAGTTGGATAAGAAAATAACTTAGTTCATTTATTTTAAAAATAATTTAGTTCAAAGATTCAAATTATTTATATAACCCAAACAAGGTCGGGGTCTCTTATTCGGTACCCCCTATAAAAATAGCTTAGTAGCACTTGTGTTCATTTTTTTTGTTTATAATTTATGATTGTTACCTTTTTTTATATTCCAATACCTTGTATCGTGAAATAGACTCCCTACAAAATATATTTTTTAAAAAACATAAATCGTTTATGCTTTAATCAACAAGTAAATCGAATTCTACCAAAAGGGTCTCATATTCGGGGTCTTTACCCTACTCTCGTTAATGTACTGAAGAAAGATGATGAATTCCACGGACTTTCTTACAACAGAACAACACTAAATGTGTAAGGAAAGAAGTGTGTTGACAATATAAAATACACTATGGAAAAACTCCGGGAGCAAGGAAACTGAAAAAAGTGTCCGAGGCATTTGGCTTATATTCATAAATAGCAAAACTGGAATACTGATAATTTGATTTCGAAATGAATATATGACGGATTCCGAATGGAATGAAGCCACAAACTTTGCGAGGTGGTTCCTTAGAGCGTCATAGTCGACTAATAGTCTCTTGCAAAATGATAGCTGCGCGCAATTGTCTGCGAGAGAAAACCTAACCAGGAAGAGGAGAGGGAAAATATTCACTCCCACCCCTCCATTCCAATCCCTGTGCGCAAAGGTCCATATTTTAACTTGCACGGAAATGTTCGGCGCGGAACTGTCCCGAACTAGAAAATGTTGAGTGCAAAAATGCAGAAAACAGGCTATAGTTTCATGTACTACCATTAAATCGGAAGAATAAATGGTTGCAAAATTATCAAAATTCCAGAAATAGAATTTCAACGTACATTTTATGACTATAATTCACCCCTCAACATTTAAAGTTTTGTCGTGAACAACATGGTAAAAGCTAATAACAAAATAGATTTATTGAATTGTTGTTTGAAGTCCACTTTATGCACAGAAAGCCTAATCGGGACTGGGATAACAAAATAGAGTGACTAGGCATTTCAATATACTAATGAGATGCAAAAAAATTACAAACTGTCCTACTGAATAATCACTCAAAATACTGCCCAAAGATATAAAGTCTAATAAAAATTCGGTTTAACATAGATTATTTTTTAAATCATAATGGTTATTTTTGTATAATGAGCATAATCATAATAATTATTACTGTAATTATTTCAACAATTCAAATTTTATCACGCTCCAAAAAAGAATTCTGTCGACGCCTATGCTACAGATGGGGTATAAATTTACCCCTGGTAATTTTCATTTCTTGTGAGTGATAGCTGAACCTCATGCGGGTGCGTGATAGCCTCTACATCATCCTGTCAAAAGCCACATTCAGCCCTGCAAAATTAATAACTATGGTCTAAGTTATCTGATGCTGAAAAGTTTCAGGGCAAATGGTACACTATGTATACTTCATAGTATGTTCAATTCATTCTGACTTTTGGGGTGTAAGGTGTGACCTTCCACGTAGGCGCCCAAAAGTGAACCTCACTTCCACGTAGTACACCCTGGACTGCACTTTGCAGACGAACGAGGCTCTGGTGACTGGCCCTTGTGGCCAGTATAATATTGTGTGTGTTGTCCTGTTTTCTTTTGTGCTTGTGTGTGCTGAGTGTCCCTTTACAGCCTGAGCTCTTAACGAAAGTCGGAATATTTTAATATTTTAGTAACAAGACACTGCAATTATGATATTTTAGTTATGGTGTAAAATAGCCTAAGTGCTGACACACCCAAAGTTTTAAATTCAAATTTTTAAAAAAATTAAGTTATGGCGCAATTGTGTTCTTACTTATATTTTAGATGAGGTAAGGGGCTGGACCCCGTGTAACGTGGCGGTTGCAAATTAGCCTTTAAGTGCTGACGCACCCAAAAATGTAACTTCAAATTCAAATTCAGACTTTTAATTGACTTCAAATTCAAATACATTCAGACTTTTCTTTTATTCTAGGAAAGACATTGACCAGTGTTTACAGCCACCGAGATGCATGTGTTTTTCATCTGGTAAGACCGCTGTACGCATTAAATATTTTGTCTTGAAATAACTTCAAGAATTAATTTCAACTCGTTTTCAACTTGACACACTGTCCATAATCTCCTTTTCTATTTCTCATGGTATCGGAAGCTATACTTTTGAATGCTAGCATGTACCGACAAAGGAAACTGTTTCGTTTTGCCATTAATTTCTTAGCTTTCGGCTTTTTCTATCTACACTCTGTCCCAAGAACCTACGGAGCAAGCGAACGTAAACAAGTCCTTTGCGCAAAGCAGAACTCGAGAGGGCTCGACCAATAAACGCGTGAGAGAGGAAGTGAATGAATGAAGGGGAAAACGCTGTTGCAGCTACCAACCCACTCGCTTTCTCCCATTCTATACCGTTATGTTCGGCCTTGCTCCACAGAGTCCTGAGACGGAGTTTCCTTCAGTTTTAATTCAATCATGCACAGTTTTCTCTTCCAGTACGTGAAGTCTTAATGTAATTTCTTCACTCGTTAGTTTTCGCAATGTTTCTAATGTTGATCTTGTTTTCGTTCTTTCTTTTAGAAAATTTCCTTTCTGTAATTTTCACTATTCCAGTCAAGGAACCACAAAAGAAAGAACAATTGTTTTTAACTTATCGTGTTTATATTTATTATTTTCTCTCTTATTTAATTCCTCTCTAATATTATAATTATCATTATTATTTTACCAAAAAATCACTATTTTTATTACATGTAACTTTTTTCAGATTCCACCTGTGCCTGCATGGCCTATTTTTCAAGCAGAGTTTCTCGCGGCCCTTATTTGTGTACCTAATGAATGTATTCACAATCAAGCCGTGGTCGCTTGTCTGAATCAACGGGTCTGCCATGTATTGGCTTACGTTGTGTACACTAATGTAAAATGTCATGCCTTGTATATTCAGTCTGATAGAAATAAAGCAGATGCTCCCAGCCGAGCACTGATCGGTTAACCGCAGCCAATCTGCGGCGCCGCTGCAGTCACATGCTTTCCCAGCATTCCCAGCTGCAGCAGCCTATCTAACACTTGCAACGCTCAGTTAGTGTGGTTACGTTGCTTGCCTTAAGGGGATGAGGGACAATTTCGCACCAGTTGTGCATTCACTTCAATATCGTCCGAATGGGCAATGCTACTGAGGAAAAAAGCTGGTGTTCAATAGAGTATGAATTTCTCCACATGTTGCAAGTGAAAGTGTTTTTTAAAGTTTATTATTAAGCTAAGTACGATGTTTAAAAAATATGATTAATAAGAATTTTCAAAAACCCATGTATTCCTTATGGGGAATCAACTTCAACTTAAAGTTATGGCTAGTCAAATGGAAGTTTCGACATTTCCGCCTGTCAATTACTACTTCAGTCTGTCCTTTTTCCGTTGATATATTTTTCTATGTCATCGGAAGTTTGATATTCCCAAGAGAATAAATAAAATAATACTTCCATAAGAGCAATGTATTTCTCCTTGCCTCCTACGGCCACACTGACAGTGCTGCCAAACCTGATGCACATGAAAGAGCTAAATTTCATCCTAAACGGAGTAAAAACTTTCAAGAAGCTAGATTTACGAACTGGATAATAAAAAGTGCCTCCTGGGGTAATTTTAGGTGTCAAATTGGTGGGGGTGTGGGTGAGGCTGTTATTACCGTTAACGTTAAAGTGATGGCAATATATTCTTAGTTTTCACCGTCTAGATCCGGCGGTATCACCCATCTCAACAATCCACCGCTGGTCGTACGAAATCGAAAATAAAGTATTCCCGGATAAGAATATTACATCCTCTTCACTCAGCCAAGGCGCTATAAAGAAAAAGTAGCTGGGGATGTACGAGGGGGTGGGGCGACGCAGCCAATGTAACAAAATCACGTCACGTGCAAATTGTATACATATGACAGAAGTTGTCTATGTAAGCCGGAGCCAGTGAAGGCATCATAGTGGGGCAGGGGGTGGGTGCCATAGTTCACAGCCAAACAAGTGCACGAAAGAACCAGATCTGTCTCCAAAAGAGCGAAGTAGCAACAGTGATCGGCAGCTGCCGAAGATAGAAGGACCTAGGGGAAATTGTCCCTCTCCCCCTTAAGTTAAAAAATAAACACATATTTCAAATTCAGAAACATTTTAGATGTAAAAAGTACTAAATAAGCACATATTTGGAACATTCATATAATTAATTGAATATATTGGTGCATTTCGCGGCTCCCCAGTAAGACAGTCACGCACATTTTAAGGAACCACTGCATAGACTATACACATAGGCGTGCGCAGACCCTCTAATTAGAGGGGGGACTAAAGCATTGATGAAAGTTGAGTCTAAAAAAAAAACTCATTTTATTTCACTGTTTTAGTTTCATTTTTCATTACATTGATGGGTGTATGTATGTATGTATGTGTTTAATGCAGCAATAATAGGATGGTTGGTTGGTTGGTTGGTTGGTTGATTTGGTGTTTTAAGTCCACTTTATGCACAGTAAGGCTAATCGGGACTGGACCTACAGTTCAAAGTGGGATCCGAACCACTTGTGCCTCCACCGGGTATCGAACCCGGGACCCCTTGAGCAATAATAGGCGCACCATAACGAATAAATAAATTGTCTCTGAAATGTGCCACGCTCCTTTTCCTCCAAACATATGTTCATGCATTTAAGACAAAACTTTTTAGCAGCAAGAGTCTGAAGTACTTAGTAGTTATAACTTCTCTCTCTCTCTGGTAATTTACAATGCATTAGAGCCATGGCATTCTCTTTTGCAATTTTTTTCATTTAGATCTTTCGGAACCCAGGGGCAACTCCCGCAGCCCCCTAGCTCGCTCTGAACTTGACAAGGCTGTGATAAAAGCAGATACTGTTAGCGAGGCGGGCAAGAAAATTTTACGAAATGTATTTTCATTTGTATGAAATTTGATATCGAGGGGGGAAATTGCCCCTCTTTGCCCCCCTGCAGGTGCTCTTGGCAGTCTGGAAGAAATAATGCAAGGAAGACGTGAAAACTAATTTCATCTTGAGTATCCTTTTGTCCTGCTACTCTTAGATTCTACTAGTCTTGCTTTCTTTCACCTCAATGTTTGCCCCCCTTGTCTCCCTAGAAATGATTTCCGACCAAGGTTGGGGAGGGGCAGTGCCCGTTGCGCCCTGTGGATGCGCAATGCACCCCGTTCCCCCGTAGTTTGCTTTGAGCTTTCATCGGCTTGAAAATACTTAATTTTCTTTAAGAGTATAATATCGTTTAATAACGGCGATAAGATTCCTCTACTCTAAATTTCTAGGTGAAAGTATAACGTCTGGAAAGGGGGGCAAGGATGGCCACACCTCTCCCTTAGAAATCGAATGTCAACCTAAAATGTTATTTTCACACGTATAATTTGATTTCAGTTATAGTAATTTACATTAATGCGATAATTTCAAATTCAAGTGGTGTGTTTTAGGGGCAACACTATTATCGGGGTAATATGCCCATGGAAAAATACCTTGCTTCTCCCTCCGTGGAAAAAATCAGTGGACGTCCATGATTAGGAGGTAATTTCCCCGTGCGTACGCCTATGACTAAACATAAAATGTATTATCATTCTTCATGTATTTTTTTAAAAAAAATATCTTTGTCACTTTCCTATGGACAAGGGTTGGTTGTAATAAAGACAATTATCGTATTTGCGTTTCTTTCCTTGAGAACATACGTTTATCTCCTTTTTCTACATAGATAAAACAAATAGAAATTAGATATTCTTTATTTGTGGGCGAAATTCATCGTGTGGCTGTTCTTAACCCTCAAAACTTGTACAATTAAATTGAATAAAGTATGTAACATTGTTATTCATACACATAGAATTTCCGAGGAAAAAATGTCATATCTACTAGTAAATATAATCATTTTCATATGCAGCTACCTGGAAATTAATGTTAATGAAGGTTTCACCAACAAATGAAAAAATGTATGTTCAAAGTGTATAAACAGAGCATATAATTTGTGTGAAAATAGAAAAACACGCTGTTTCATGCAACATTGTTACTCTTACAGGCAAGAGTTTCAATCTTCTTCGTATACAGCGCCACCGCTATTCGGGCGATTTCGTGTAGTTTGCAACTTCGTAACAAGTTTGAACATGCGGGCGCGTTCCCCGTCAACGGAATGCTGGCGTAAGTATTGTTGTACTCGTAGGCCTATCGTCTATCTATCAGCGTGTTCGAAATGGGCAAGGTGAAGGAACTTAGTTCCGATCTGAAGGATGTTATTATAAATTTGGCCCTTAGAGGTTATTCGTTAAGAAAAATTAGGACAAACAGTCAATAAATCACACTCCATATTTCAATACATAGTAAACAAATTTAGAGAGGACCGTTAGTAGAAAATGTTGCTGGCAAGATGATGTCCGATCAAACTGTCCGACGTGCCTTTTGGAAGCATGGATATCATGGCAGAATACCACGAAAGAGGCCGTATGTAAATAAGGTGAATCGCAGGAATAGACTTTCATTCGCGAAAGAGCACATCCACAAGGACAAGGAATTTTGGGATAGTGTCATATGGTCAAACGAGTCCAAGATTAATATATATTTGGGTCAGATGGGATAAATAAGGTCTGAAGAAAATCAAATAAAGACAATGATCACATTAACACAGTTCCAACAGTTTAACACGGTTGTGGGTCACTTATGATTTGGGGCTGTATGTCGTCCAAAGGTGTTGGTACCATCCAGTTTATTGATGGTATCATGGATGCATATATCTATTTGGACATATTGAAGAACAATGTAAAGCAGAGTGCCAAAAAAATGGACATGCCGCCTATCTACAGTTTGCAACAGGACAATGACAGTCTAATATGGAATGTGACCAAACTACTACAAACACCAGCTCAAAGTCCAGACTTAAATTCCCTTGAGCATTTATGGGCAATTTTCCGAGTGGAATAAAATAAGTTCTGAAACATGTCGGAAACTGGTTAAATCTATGAAGAACAGATGTCAATTAGTAATTATAGCCAAAAGATACCCATCAAAGTATTAGAACTGTCAGTCATTTGCTCTGAATATACCTTTTTCTTTTATATTATTAAGTGTACGAATAGAAAAGTTGTACAAAAAATGGCATGTTTCTCTTTCAGTTTCATTTAATTTATTATTGTCATTGGTTATACAGAATTTAGGTACGATTTTATGTTCCTAATGACATTAGATATTGAATTGTAAAGAAACAATTTCAAAAGAGTGCATTTTCTTTGAAAATCTATACTGTGTCACTAAAGTCCACTAATCCATAAATTGCGCACGTTTTTGGTTTTTATTTCAACTCAGGCATGCGGTATCTAGTCATGTGCGCTGACTGTTAACTCTCCAATAGTTGCACAAATAATGAAATTCTTGCATCTCGGTTCACCAGAATTGGATACGTCTCCGAATAGTGTTAGCCTTTGAGCTGACAACGTAGGAGGAAAATAGGAGAAATATGAAAGTAGTGAACTTGATTTTCATGAACATGAACGACATCTGTTGGCGGAGAACCGAACTGCGAGGCTTGAGAGTGGCTTCCAGTCAGCAAGTAGTACTGGTGCGGTTCGGTAGATGACGTGCAATGCTCATAGTTAGATGAACTCTTCATGTTACATCACGTTACACGAGGCGAATTGGCTTTTCTCAGCTGCTCATCCACGAATTCTCTATAATTCACACGTAAGCTTGAGATAGGCAAATCTAAAGGAACTTGTTTTACGTAGGGTGACCAGACATACTCTTTTTAAGAGTATTATACTCTTTTAGAGGTTCATATACTCTATACTCTTTTCAATTTGCAAAAATCCCCAAATATACTCTTTTCCTTGCTATTTAATTTCGTTCATTATGTTACGCGTAAAAATGACTTAAAATCCACAGAACGGAAAACGTCAAGATGTCAACAAACTGAAGTATTTACTCCTTGACTCAAGAATTTCCGGCATGAGTTTACAATACCGGACCACTCTCCAATGTCTATAACATTTCGCCTACTTACTAATTTCGGTGTCCTGATGACGTATCTGTAGTTCATATTTGGCGGTCACGTGTTAAAATTGTACATTTACGTGTAGAACTTGTAAAATAACCTTGCGATGTACCACGGTCATTGTCCATACAGAGCAATTCGGAACCATCTTTCTTTCGCAATTCGTTAATGGTCTTCCTCTACGCACAACAATCTTGCTACCTTCAATATTGACGTCAGACGAGGAATGCCTACGAGGTTAGGTTATTTTCCATTAGCATAAATACAAAGAAAAAATAATATTTTGGCTAAGACAACTATACCTTGTCTTGCCTAACATGAAAAAGCGCTCTTCCGTGACGTCAGAACACTATGTTGCTAAATGCTAAAGTGTTGTGCGATAAGTGATACCCATTCGGGGAAAATGGCGTGTTCCGTGGAGCTACTGTTCTTATGGCAGGGTTACGTTACGTTAAGAATACATAGTTTATTTAGTTTTTTCTCGATTTCTATACTCGACCGCCAATTATTACATGCAGATTCGTGATTAGGAGTTCACAATTAGTGAGTAGGCGAAATTTCATAGAAATTGGAGAGTCGTCCGGTATTGTAAACTCGTTCCAAATAGATATTATGTAGTCACAAAATATAGCTTTATTGTGCAAAATTAGTGTAAAATAAAAAGGAAGTTTTAATTTTGCATAATTTCCAGGATAATTAGACTGTCATGAAGTCGCGCGGCATTTCTGCGCACCTCGTGAAAGAGCAAAAATGCATGCGCACCTTCAACCTATCGACTATACTCTTTTTGGTCAACAAATATCTGGTCACCCTATTTTACGATATGCTCGAAGTACAGAGGAACCTAACAGGAGTGTAAGTAGTACACCCTGGACTGTATTTTGCAGGCTAGCGATGCTCTGGCGTCTGGACATCATCTATCTCATCTTAACACAATTTATCCTAATCTTTGCGATTATCCAAAACTGGCAGAAAAGCAATGTAAAATGAAGCAGTCAACACCAACATGAACCTAACATTTTTCCGGTGTTGAAGCTGAATTTAAGTTATAGCTTAGAAGGAACGTTGTACACAAACACACACAAGTGGAAATTGATTTTTAAACTAAGCAACTCCACTGTCCTATAGTTGTACATTACGTTCTCACAAAAAAAGGCCTCGATGTCGTAGTAGTAATATGTAGGCTATATAAGTTTCGTATTCTGAAGATTTGACCTGGTTTGCCGTAACAATTCTTATTTATATATATTTATTACACATCCCATCTAGATTAATATAATAGAGGGCCTTCCCGATGGGGTTGTGGTAGCGTCGTCGCATTGTAATCAGGGGGTCCCTGGTTCGATACTCGGTGGAGGCACTAAACTGTAGGTCCAGTCCCGATTAGCCTTACTGTGCATAAGGTGGACTCAAAACACCAAATCAATCAATCAATGAATTGTATAATAGAAATAAAACACCAACGAATGCATGCAAATAAAACAAAAATTAAAGTCAGACAACTTCAAATTTTCCGGTAATTTCTATATTTTTCATAAAAATTCCCTTTCGACCTAAAATTGTACCTGATTCCTCTTTTCCAAGGAAATTTGCCTTAACGTAGCAAGACTGCTTTTGCCAAGCGAGGCAGAGAAAGCATGAAGGGACAAGCCAAAGCTAACACTCTTAAGACTTGTTTCAATGTTAATAAAACATTAAAATGCTCACTAAGGCAAAATTTAATGTATAGAAAATATACACTAAAAACGTAACGTTTCCGCCCTCCAACAGGGTATTCTGCGTTACGTTTTTAGTGTATATTTTTTATACATTAAATTTTTCCTTGGTCAGCATTTTAATGTTTTATTAATCCAAAGCTGTTTCCAGCGGTGGAACTGACCACACAACAGTAGGAAGGCGTGATAGAGGCCTTTGCTCACCTCTGCTTGCAAAGTTGCCGTGTTACTGTGGACGACGGGACACAAACAGTGGACCATTGAGATCAAGGGTTAGATAAATCAAGTTTTTGTTTGTACTGGGTGGCCAGAATTAAAATTACCCAACTCACATCCCTCTGTAGCCTGTTTGAGGAATCGTAGAACTCTGAAATTTGCTGAATCCACTTTGCAGACCATAGGGAAGAGGATGACAATAAAAAAATAGTTAAATTTTCCGCCACCAGGTTGAATGAGGCGCTGTAATAATGAATATTGAAAAACAGAAGTGATTTAGCTGAGTTATTAATTAGAAAGACATTGATTTGAAATGGCACAGTTTCAAAACACGCAAATAACCACAAACTATCAAACTCCAAGTATCAAAATGTGTTTTAAACCAGTCTGAACAAAACATGTTTAAAACACTTTGTTTTAAACATTTGTGAAAGAAACAAAGCCATGTATTATAAACGTTTAAAACAAGTTGTTTAAAACACTTTTGTTTTAAACATGCCAACCCAGATCGGAACCATCATGCCCACATCACGCTGCTAGACTAAGAGGTTTAGTCCTTGGCCTTTCCAGTACGTAATTGTAATCAAACCAAGGGGGGGGGGGGGTCTCCCCTTACCGAATCAACAAATAGGAAATGAACTATTTTTCAGAAGTCACGTAGTTTTGTTTACGGGTTTACATTAACTTCGTTCTAATTTTCATCCTATGTATAATTTTGGGATGGCCTTACCATGGAAACCATCATGAAACTAACTGTTTTGTAGTGGTTGCCATGGAGATTTGCTATTTCGATTCTCGAAGCAACGGAAAACTAAAAAAATATATAATTTTGCCCCTTAAAAACATCGTCCAACGATTTAACAGTTAACACTGTAGAAAGACAAATGATTTTCCACTCAATATAACTACTCCACAGAACAGTATTTGTCGCACCTACAGTCACTGTTACACTGGCGCGACAAATACCGATGTTGCTGCACGAGAAACTTTCTTTTTAGCGTGACCGATAGAGTGGCGTGGTTTTGACGGAGATAGAGTGCGCATCTACAGTCACACGAAAGCCGTAACATCGGTACTTGTCGCGCGAGAAACAATGCAAAGCAACTTCCTCAAAAATCGTTTCCAAATATATGAAACCGTCACGTAAAGGCATAGGCTATATGGCCTACAAATAAAAACAGTACTATAGGATTAGAAATTATGGATACCCGAGTTTGGGTAGACCTACATGAAAATTTAGCATATTCAATTCAATTAACCAATTAAGCTATGGTTACCTTTTTTTTTTTTTCGAATATGCCTTCGATTTTTTATCGTAGGGAGAACAAAAATAGTGTCTTTTTTTTTGGTGTTTTCCAAACGACCGCCCTCTTTCAAGTTCTATAAACAAAAAAGAACTTGTGGTCCGTTCGTGATGAAATTTAAATTCAATACAGGTAGCAAGGTTTTAAACACAACTTTTAGTTTTCATATTTTTTAAATCGGCCAAAGAAAATTCTTATGAATTTTGTGAAACATTTTTCCTAGTATTGGGTAGTCCTACAAATACAATATTGGTCGTCCTGTAAAATACGTCCTGTAAAAATATGACGTATAAGAATTTTCGGAATCCCTTGTATTCCTTATGGGTAATAAACTTCAACACCAAGTTACGGCTAATCAAATGGGAGTTTCGACTTTTCTGCTGAGCAATCACTTCTTCAAACTGCCCTCTTCCCGTTGATATCATTTTCTATTCCATCGGAAGTTTGATATTCCCAAGATAACAAATAACAAAATTCTTCCCATATACCCAATGCATTTCTCCTTGCCTCCTGGCAGTGTTGCCAAACCTGGTGCGCATAAAAGAGCTAAATTTCACCTTAAATGGAGTTAAAACTGACTTTCAAGGAGCTAGATTTACGAAGTTTTCACCATCTAGATTCTACGGCATCAACCATCTCATGGTCGTACGAAATTGAAAATAAAGGATTCCCTGATAACGATAGTATGCCAATTTCACTCCAACACGGCGCTATAAAGAAAAAAGTAGCTTGTGATATAAGAGGGGATGGGGCGACGCAGCCAATATAACAATATCACGTCACGTGCAAAATGTATAATCATGGCAAAAGTTAGTCCATGGGGCCGGAACCAGTGATGGTATCATAGTGAGGCACGGGGGCGGGCGCCCCAGTTTACAGTCAAACGAGTGCACGAAAGAGCCAGTTCTGGCACCAAGAGAGCTAAGTTGGCAACACTGCTTCGGAAGTAGTTCTCCGGAACACCGCTAGAGGGCCAGAAACCCAGGATGGTACATCCCGTGAGCCAGCTGAAGTTCGAGGTGTGATTGTCTTTTTCACCTTGAAAGGAAAAATTGCAAAATAAATCCACGATGAACTTGTGGCGATGTACGGAGGGAATGCTTCATCATATGACACAGTGTTAAGATGGCGTAGAATGTTTTAGTGTGATGCAACAAGTCTGCAAGATGAAGAATGCAGCGGGTGTCTTCTCTCTCTCCGACAAGCCCGGATTTGTGAGGAAAGTGGAGTCCCTTGTACTGGCAGACCGTCGTATTATTATTGCAGCCATCGCAAAGGAGGTGAACATTAGTTAGGGATCAGTATTTAACATGATGCATAGCATAAGGCTGACGAAGGGAGTGCAGCTTCACCACGATAACGCCCCCGGCCATTCTGGGCAGGAGACGGTGACTCATGCAGCCACTTTGGGTTTCGAGATTCTCCATCATCCTCCGTATTACCCAGACCTTGCACACAGCGACTTCTTACTCCGTCCAGAACTGAAGAAGACCCTGAGTGGGAGGCATTTCGATGACGATGATGACGTCATTTCTGCGGCGAATGACTTCCTGGACAGCAAGACAGAGGACTTCTACATCAGCAAGTTGGTACATCAATGGGAGGAGTGTGTCACTCTGGGTGGAGTTTATGGGAAGAAATAGGGATTCATTCACAAAAAATCATGTGCGTTACTGTATTTGTCTTGGCAGTAATTACTACTTTATGAACGTCCCTCGTATATTTGGCAGGAAAATGTGCTAAAACAAACACCCACCTGGCATTTGTGGGGGACGCTGGCATAGAAGCCGTCGTGAAGGCCGTCACACTTGAAGGTGATGTCCTCGGGGATGCTGTTGAAGAAGGGGTACTCTGTGAGGTTGTACCCGTTCAGCTCCCGCGGCAGGTTCGGGTCCAGGAGGTAGTCTATCTGTGGGATCCCCGTGAGAGCCGACTTGGTGGTGGCGTTGCCCTTCGCCTCTTCCTCATCTTCCTCCTCTACCGCTGCTTCTGTTGTGGTGGTTGTAGTTGTAGAGTTCTTCCTGGAAATCTTCACCCCTGCTTCGGCTAACACCACCAGACACAGCGTAACTGAAATTATACAAATCATTCGATTAGCATTTATCGCCACACACGTAACTCGAAATGTATTAATTCAAGGTTGATGCATTTTTGTGCATCAATTCAAAGTTGATGCATTTTTGTGCATCAATTCAAGGTTGATGTATTTTTGTGCATAAATTCAAGGTTGATGCATTTTTGTGCATCAATTAAGAGTCAAACGTGTAGTTCCTTTGAATTTATCATGTCTGATCTTATCCATTGATACATTTTAATGCATCACACACAGAAAAATAAATGTATCAGTTGAAACAAAAATGCATAAAGTCTGTAGTTCTGATCGAAAAATATGCATTATGGTACATCAGAAATGCATCAATGAACGCATTAAAGTACAGCTCAGACGCACTTCGGAGTTACCTATGGAAACGGTACATAAAAGTGCATCGAAACCTGATTGTTGATAAAGGACAAAAAACACAAATCGATGCATTTCTGCATGGAATAGCTGATAAATTAGCCATTTTATGCATTTCTGCGTGTATGTTGATGCAACAAAAGTACATCATTACAAGTCCGGGCAAGGAAGAGGAAACTATCCGGAGAGGACGATTCCGAACGCGAGAGGGGAAGCAGGGAGAAGCACTCGCCAAAATATCCTGTGGCTATTTCCCTTGTGTTTATTACCGCTTGCTGTGTTGTGTTTGTGATTTGTGATGGTTCTTACAATGATTCCGCAGCATTTCATCCGAGTTGTGTTCGTCCGAAAGCGAAATTCGTAGAAAAATGCAACAGTTCGTCCGCGACGGTTTAATGAGTTGCGTTTCGTCCGAGCCTGGCACACACACCTTGACTAACCGAATGAACTCAATCGTGGGTAAACCACACCCCCGAGTGAAAGATTCGATTATGTATTTGAAGAAAGAAGCAGAACATTCAGATACTAAGATTGTAACAATGGAGCTTAATTCAGAAGGGGTGAAAGGAAGAAGAAATATGTCTCGATGTACAACATAATTTTAAGAGTAACTGAAGCAATGGAGCAGTCAGGAGACATAGCAAAAGTTTTAAGAAATGTATCTTTCCCTATCCAAATGGATTAAAATACATTGAGATTATAATTTATTATTAAGATGTTATCTATATTTATATCTACTAACTGACAAAGCAACAGCTGCTAAAATTGAAGTATATAATTATATCAAGCATTTTGTGTAAAATATTATAAATAAGTCCCGGGACTTTATAACATATTTTTCAATTGGCTTCGGATCTAATATTGGGGTGAGATCTTTACATATCTGATGAAAATCAGCCGAAATAGACAAACTTAACAAAGCATATTTTGACATAATTCACTAATTTCGCGTTTTTACAACATATTTCTTCAATTTTGTTGTAATAAGACATATTTCTGTATAATTTCGTAATTCTCTCGCAGTTATTTCATATTTTTTTTCTTCGTAGCTTTAGCACAACGGATAGTTCATATTGTCGATGGCAGGATATGGAAAGGCAGGAAGAAAGGTGCCGTCTTTTCTTAGAACAGAACAATAATACCCCACTTTTTTACCCCGCCGACAATTGATAGCATGCAATCATTATTGAGGAAAAAATTCTCTCTCATTGTTGCACGGGAAGTAAAGAAGTTTCGTTCTCATTTCTTTGCCTTTTTCGCTTTTCACAAAAATCAGTCAAAAGTAAAAATAACATTCGGTACATTACAGCCCCTACTCTACTCTATCGGGTATGGGAGAAATTCGAGAGTACTGTTGTGCATATTTTTGGCTTTACTGGGAATATTTCTGCATTTTTCTGACATATATGTAGTTTTTCATGACATATTTCCCAATTTATATGACATAATTACATACATATTTTACAGTTTTATAGGACATAAACTCCCGGGCCTAATTATAAATGACAAAGCCTAAGCTGCAATTTAATTTTGGGTCTAGCACAAATTTTAATTAAATTTTTGGCCGTGTGCAGTAATTCCATGGAGCTGTTGGGCATTTTAAACATTCTAAAAATAACTTAAAATATCCATGGATTATCCGTGCGGATCCATGGCGTCCGTGGGTCACTCATAACAACCTGTCGTGCATGCCGAATGCGAGGCTGTAAGGCAGGTCCATCTCTATTTTCATAGATGTGACAATTAAAGAGGGCACACAGTCCTGGCTGGTGCTAACAATAGACCTTATCGCACTGTAAACCTAAGCAATGAACAATAGGTTTTAAAGCTTCATTAAACACTATTAGGATGGTAGCCCTCGGACGAAACGCTACGCCACGCTTACAATTCGCAAGAAACAGTTTCCAAGTGGAATGAAGGAAATTGGAACGTTTTGGCCCCTGTTGCACATTCTACAAAACACCCTTGTTATACTAGAAAATGTCAGAAACCATTCAGTTACTACATTTATATTTATAACACTATGTACAATAATACTATTATTAGTGAATACTATCCTGAATAATGCTGTGTAAATTTGTGCTAATTACAATATTTACTAAGCAGATCAATTTAATTGCATGATCTAATATAAAGCTACGGTTTACAAACAAGTTTATGTACTAATGTGACGTAATGAATACTTTCCTGATATGTTCTGTTTGCTGATATAATGTATGGATGGCTTCAGTGGCGGCGATTGGGTTCTAAAACCGGGGAGGCAAGGTGCAAAAACTGGGGGGGAGATAGTATATTTCCCTTTGTAGATAAGGTTTAGCATAGTGCGGGGGCAAAAGTGACGAAAAGTGGGTGTGCAACTGCCCCCTCGCCGCCACTGGATGGCTTTAATTTCTTCCTGAGCCCATACATAATTCGTAAACATTTCTCTATGTACGTATATTTTGGCTGCGATATTACTACGTTGAAACTTCATTGTTGTTTCCAAAGCAGACGATTTTCAAGGAACCCGCTCCCTGCCCAAAGTGCCGTCACCCCTTAGCCACTGAACACGTCCGGTTGGAGCATGCGCACTTCCGTCCATGGTCTCGGCTAAGGCAGCCAGACAGTAACATTCTATGCACACCAATACGTGTATGTTACTGTAGTCAACATACTTGTGTCATTTGAAACGTTAAAACTGGTGAAATTCATGAGAAACACTAAAAATTGCTTAAATGTCCAAATTCGCATCATTTCGCGAATTTTGACTATGCATAGACAATATGTATATTTAGAATCTGGAAGGGGGGCGTATCCAGAAAAAAAAATTGAGGGGTCCAGCCATGGGTGCCCATCTTCAAAGGCGAATGACGCGTCCCCCTCTATAATAGTACGAGTGTGCTAGTAGTAATAGTAGTATTTTTGTGTGTGTTTTGTTATTCTTGGAATCGCGATTTCAGAATTGAATGTCTGTTGACACTTTTCAGAAGAAGTTGGAAATATTTGGCTGAACAGTTTAGCACAGGCTAAATTGTGATGAGGGATCTAAATACTTTCACAACTGTAGAGTAAAACTGAAAAACTGTTCACAGAAAAAGAGTACAATTAAGAAAGTCTCCTTTTTCAACTGCGGCTAGAAGATCATTTGATTGGGATGGTTCACTCTGACAGCTCCGCTTAACTAACAAGATTGAAGAAATTTAACAAAAACATGAAGTGAGTCGTGTTTTTCTGGAAATTGAGTTCCACACACTGACAATAGTTTGTTTTCACTGTCTGGTACATAATGCAATTTGTTTTTAGTATTTCACCTCGACGTGTAGCATTTCAGTAGTACAGGTGGCCCGGTTCTAAATCCTCATTTGGGGCTCGAATCATCATGTGGGGCTCAGTGTTGCCAACTCACCTCACGAAAATTTCACCAACTGATATTTTGAAGCCTTTCACGGTGTATGTTAACCTCACAAGCAGTGTTGCCAACTCGGCGTAGCCTTTTATGGTGTATGTTAACCTCACCAGCAGTGTTTCCAACTCGGCGTAGCCTTTCACGGTGTATAATTTTTTTAGCTTTTCTTTGTGTGTGAGTGTACATGTGTTTGGGCAAGGCGTAGCCTTTTACGGTGTATGTTAACCCCACTAGCCTCAGCGTACATGAGAGTTCTGAATTTTTTTTTGAGGCTCGAATCATCATTTGAGACTCGTCGTAGCCTTTTATGATGTATATTTTGAGGGCACAGAGTTGGCAACACTGTGGCCTCTTACTGTAGCTTTTTATGAGGGGCCTATGTGCGCCCAGTGTTGCAAACTCTGTGGGCCCTTGTCGTAGTTTTTTATGATGTATATTTTGAGGACAGAGTTGGCAACACTGTGGGCTCTTACTGTAGCCTTTTATGAGGGGGGTCTATTGCCCTCTGGCAACACTGCCGTAGATTTTCTGACAGTGTTGTCAACCTACTAGGTTTTTTCACTGTAAACTTTTATCAAAGGGCCTGAGGGGCCCATGTACCTTTTATGTTTGGGCAACACTGTTGGGGTCTAGTGTTGGCAACACTGTGGGTTTTTACTGTAGCCTTTTATGAGGGGGACCTATTGCCCCCTTTTTATATTTGGCAACTCTATTGGATGTTTTTTTTTTAGGCTTGGGTTTTGCCAACATATTCGAAGAAAATTCCACTATATGATTTTTCACTGGCTATGCTAACCTACAAATAGGAATTGGCAACACTGACGAGGCTTGAAGCTTTGTTTTACCAATGCTGAAATTGGCTTGCTCGAAATCGAATCGCTAAATATAAAATAAAATAACAATGCCTATGAACCTGTTTGGCTTCAGGAAGCAGGCTATGGAGGCATTCGCCCAAAGTGCACCGTCGCCACCTGCGAGCTTGGACCTGTTGCCCTCCCTATTATCTAAACTCAACGGTTTGTTGATTATACACTTGAATAGCATTCTGACCCAGTACGACGAGGATGTGGGCAAGACTTTCTACATATTCAACAACAACTTGAATTATTACCAGTTCCCCATCTCCGGCAAACTGCAGTTTGACATGAATCCCGAGAATAAAGGAGAGGCCAAAATTTCTTCTGGCAGGAACATCTATCGCATCAAACACGATAGGATGAACAGTGCCACCACGTACGATGTATCTGCTGGCGATCGCCTGTATATAGAGCTCTTGGACGACTACGACAAACTCATCCCTCTTTTCATAGAAATGAAAATTAGCTATCCTATAATAAATAACAATAATGCCTAACGATATTTTTGGCCACACGAAACGCGACGACCATGGCGACGAGCTTCTCATGCTCGACGTCAGGGTTAAAAAGCTGCGAAGCGATCTGCAGGCCCTCCAGTCCACGCTCAACTCCAGCCTCCAGTCCGAGATAGCCAGCTTGCAGTCTCAGTGCCTGGACCCTGTACTCAAGATTGATGCAGAGCTAAAATCGCTGCTGCAAAAATACACTGACCTCGCGTCGATAGACAATCTCGACAAGCTGGCACTGAGTGTGGGCAATCTGCAGAACGAACTTCTGAAGCTGCAACAAACGCAAACCTCAGACGTTGAACAGCTGAAACAACGCTTGCAGGATCAAACAAGCAACATCCAGACCGAACTGCAAACTATCATCCAGAGCATTAAAACACAAGACGACTACGATCGCGTGAACGCTAGTATTGCTAAATTGCGCGAACAGTTTCAATCTTTCAAAATCCCTACGTTGGAAAGCATCAAGGCTGAGCTACAAACGGACGCTTTGCATGCGGCCATCAACGAAGTAAAAACTAAACTCCAAACACTGGAGGATTTTATCGACAATTTACCGTCGTCTAGCGAACTGAACGCCATTGCCCGTAGCGTGGCCAACATCAAACTCCAACTTGAGACCTACGAGGATTTCGGGAAGCTGCAAGGCACCATAACCCATATTGAGGATGCTCTTGCTGTCATTAGAAATGATCTGGCGAACGTTCACGATGAGCTGGAAACCAAACTGCCGGGCATCAGGGATACACTGGCCAACGTTCAACAGCAAATCGCCAAACTGGAAAATCTGAATGCAGAATCCGAGTTGTCTCATTTCCATCACTTGATCGACGACATACAGACTAAGTTGGAAACCCTGCAACAATCTACTCCCACCCAGGATGACATAACACAACTGCAAAAAGGCATACGTGCTGCTGCCGATGCCTCTGAGTTGGACGCGGTGAAAAAAGCTTTGGAATCGCTCCAAAACACGGTAGCCACCCTGCCTACCTCTCAGGAATTGAAAAGCGTGAAGAGAACTCTCAACCGAATACTCAAATCCGACGACATCAAAAACATCCAATCCGAAATTGAATCGATACGGGGGTCTGTCGCGACTTTACCTACCAACCAGAACATCACCGAGCTGCATGAATTGTTTGCGGAAATTAGAACCCAAGTCCACGACCTTGTAATACAGAGCTCCAAGTTGACGCTTGTAGAAAGCCTGCAGCAGATTATTGCCAGCGTGAAAGAGCAAATTGGGAGTATCGAGGCAAGTCAGGAATCGACTATAGCTAATTTCAGCACCCAACTACATGACTTAAATGAAAAATTCAAGAGCCTTATTGTCGATGTAAAGATCAAACCAAACTACGACACTGTTGTTCATGCTATCGAGGAACACCTGGAATCGGTGAATGGTAGATTGGAGGATGTGGAGACGGAGGTTCGAACCAACGTAAACACTCTAAATGCCAGCATCGACAATCTCAAGTCTACGATTGTCATCGAACTGTACAGCATACCAAACAGAGAGTTCTCCTCCCCTTTCAATCCAGGTTACAAACTCTACATGTTGACTCCTGCAAAAGCTTATCATCAATTTTTCCTCGCTGGCACACTTCAGTTCGTCAAGGTTTCCTACTGGTCTTTGCCTCACGCAACCCACTACCCAATCATGACCGTGACGAACATTGGCGATGAGCCTAAAATAAGAGGAGTTGAGCTGGTCGATTTCACACACCCCGAAAGTCGCGAGACTGCCTATGCCGAAGATGCCACTCAAATTATCGACATAGAAATAGGTGACAAGCTGTATATAGAAAACCCAGCATTGTCTGCAGCCAGAAATCCCATTCAGGCTATATTCTTATTTTCGCACCATGTCTAGGCAGGGTATCGTGAACGAGCTGCATAAACCTGCACGACGAAACTACAAACGACTGGCGGTAGTGACCAAAGGCGTGGATGACCTTTGGCAGGCTGACCTTGTGGAAATGAGTAGCGGCAACCTAAAAAATTTACATAAAATCAACAAAGGATACAAGTATCTTCTTACTGTTATAGATACATTTTCAAAATTTGCGTGGGCTTTGCCCCTCAAGGCTAAAACAGGTGTGTGCGTAATGGAAGCATTCAAAACTATTTTCAATGAAAGTGGCAGGCGACCTCGATTTCTTCAAACGGATAACGGAAAGGAATTTTACAACTCGATATTTCAACAGTTTGTTCAGAAGCAAAATATTCAACATTACTCGACTTTCAGTCACATCAAAGCCAGCGTAGTGGAACGTTTTAACCGTACTCTCAAAACACGCATGTGGAAACGATTCACGCTTCAAGGTAACCACAAGTGGGTCAATGTGCTTCCGGAACTCGTAAACGACTATAATCACAGTTTGCATAGCACGATACGCATGAAGCCTGCCGATGTCAGCAAGTCTGATGAGGCACAATTGATCTCTACTGTTTATTGCCCCAAGTACCGGCCCACTAACAAAAAACCGAAATTCAAAATTGGAGACCAAGTAAGAATTAGTAAATTTAAGCGCATGTTTGAAAAAGGCTTTACCAAAAACTGGAGTACGGAACTTTTCACTGTTGCTCGATTGTTACCCGGTAACCGTCACACGTATATAATAAAAGATAATCGCGACGAAATTTTGAAAGGGCGATTCTACGAGGAGGAACTCTCTAAAACAAAATACCCCAATACGTATCTTATCGAAAAAGTATTACGTAGAAAAGGTGACAAACTGTTGGTGAAATGGTTGGGACTCGAGGAAAAAAGTTGGATCGACGCAAACGAGGTGATTGTGTAACGGGTGCTTGGGATGTGGTGAGGCGACTACCAGATTTTCCCCCGGAGCGTCAGGCTAGGAAAAACGGCGAACTGTTGCCGGACAACATTCGCTGCCTTATTGTCGGACCTTCAGGGTGTGGGAAAACAACTTTACTTATTGATAATTTTCTTCTTGCTCCCGACTGGTTAGATTGGAAGAACAGGCACTTGTATGTTTTTTCCAAAAGTTTGGAGCAAGCAAAATATCAACAGCTGACAAAACTGTACGAAGGGCTGAGCATAGCTACTTTTGCCTCCGAAGTAATGCCACTAGACTGCTGCCATGAAAATTCGGTGGTGGTCTTCGACGATGTCATCCTGGAAAACCATAACGAAATTCGCAATTTTTTTACACAGGGGCGGCACAGAGGCATGGACTGCTTCTACCTTGCTCAGACTTTTTCTAAAATTCCCAAGCAGCTTCTCCGAGACAACGCTAATTTTATTTGCTTGTTTCGTCAAGACCACACCAATTTAAAACATGCTTACGATGATTATGTAGGCGGGGACATGAACTACAATCAGTTTTCCAAATTTTGCTCTTCATGCTGGAATCAAGATGATTTCGGATTCGCCACGATAGACATGACGAGGAAACCCAATAACGGAAAATACAGAAACAAAATAAACAACTTTCTAAACGTTGCGACGTTACAAGAAACGTCTTGACGTATTATAAATAACAAATGATGAAACGCAAAATCGCAGACGACAACTTGAAGCTGCGCGACTACCTGGCCAAACGCTTCAGGGGTTGGAAATCAGAGAATCGCGGAATTTACGAAGAGAAAAAGCGACAGGACCAACCTATTATTGATGCTATAAGTGGACTAGGTAAAGACATCAAAGATGTTACCGAGCAAAATAAAGATTTAATCAACGAGCTCGTGCCACTTGCTGCTCGAAATTATGCTGTGCCTACACCGATATCCAGTATTCACACTACCCCGTTCGAACTTGGAGCTGCACCTCTGAGACGTCAGGTTCTAGGCAGTACCTCTTCGGACAAGGTAGTTGAATTAGGTCCGTTGGCGAGAGATTACCTGAGCACTGGGAAATTTGAAAAGGACGAGGTGTTTGGATTGTACCCCTCTGTGGAACTTAACGAGGGTGTGGTTTGGAAAATTGGAAAGTCAAAAGTTACGTTCGAAGGTGACGACGTGAAAATTAATTTGGGCGAGAAGAACAGCTGGACTAGGTATCCTGGCACTGTGGGCCTGTGGGAACTTATCACCAAAAAGCAACCTAAAGATTACACAGACGAGGATTACCAAAGTTACACAGAAATTTTAATCATGACGGATGCCCTGTACCAAAACAACGATGCAACACAGAATCGCGTAAAATCAAGCAGTGGAGAAAAATACAGGAACCTCATCAAGCCAATATGGAACCAGCTCAAGACTGGCAGCGGTGTCAAACTCTACAATACCCTACCTAAAGAGTTTGTTTGGGTAGACGACGTAAGGAAGCTTGTAGATCGATTGCTGGTTATCGCAGGCGAAGAAAATGCAGGCAATCGCAACTTCCACAACGAGAAGGTGGGCATCATGGACATGATTAGCACCAAGCTTAGCAACTTTATTGTCAACGACAACAAAGGTATAGGTTACCTTATCAAAATCATCAACACCCTGCCTCCCAAATTCTGGAATGTGGCCGAGGGTCGAGGTCTCGTGAACGACATCATCAACAAGCTACCCTTCGAGATGCACCTACCAGGTTACCAATACTGCGGACCGGGTACTAAACTGGAACGGCGACTGGAGAGAGGAGACAAGGGGGTAAATCTGCTGGATGCTGCATGCAAGGATCACGACATTGCTTACAACACATATACGAATTTAGATGCGCGTCACGATGCTGATAGAAAATTGGAGCATGCTGCGTTCGGGAGACTCGTCAGCAGAGACGCCTCGCTGGGTGAACGGGTTGCAGCATTGGGCACGACCATTGCCATGAATACAAAACGAAAATTGGGGTGGGGGCTGTAATTAAATAACATACAGTAAAAAATGTCTACGCATATAACAGACTTACCAACAGAAGTGTTATACAAAATATTTACATTTACTTTCGACGATAGTCACGAGAATGTTAAAAAGCTTATTGATTTAGTTAAAATAACACCACAATTTCGCTTGCCCTGTGAAATGCTACTTCTGGATTATCTGAGAAAAATAAGCGGTGTAAAATCTTCTTCTTCTCCCTATGCTCTTTTTCGGGCTGCTGATGAAAAATTGGCTGATAAGATGGACGAACTTCACGAGTGGAGACAGGGGAGGAGACGATATACAGACGACTGGTACGCTTCAAATGCAGAAACCAGTAGGATCATCGATCACCTCATCGCATTAGGCAATGCCGAAACTTTTTTCTATAAATAACACACTGTAAAAAATCTACGAGACCAAAAAAAAATATTTCTTCGATATGAGTGAAAAAATTAGTGACGTCCAGGCATTAAAACAAATGCTAAATTTGTCAGTCGAGTATGTAAAAATTCAGGAATTGGAAGTGGACAAACCTTACGCAATAACTTCCGGTTCAATTGTTGCAACCCAGTATGGTCCCAAAGTACGTCTGTTGCTCAACGGACAATACAGCCTATTTTTACCAGATCGATACGCTAGCATGTTATCCGACGAGAAGCTATCTATTTTAATCGAGAGTAAAACTCGAATCGTGTACAAGGGGACAAAAGAACTTCTTGGTAAGAAAACAAAGCAC
Organism: Lepisma saccharinum; assembly: GCF_977018435.1. Classification (NCBI taxonomy): domain Eukaryota; kingdom Metazoa; phylum Arthropoda; class Insecta; order Zygentoma; family Lepismatidae; genus Lepisma; species Lepisma saccharinum. The sequence goes on from NC_139249.1 coordinate 41,637,021, forward strand.
ATAATCGAATTTGTTTAATAGCTGCAAAGTATATATAAATAACATACCGTAAAAAAAATTACACGGGAGGGAAAACAAAAAATCTCTGAACATATATAAAATAACATACCGTAAAAAAAAATTACATCATGAAGCCCAAGGGCGTCGTGTACCAGATACCATATTCGAATCTGAAAACGCTGGGTGCCCTCGATGGGTTACTCACCAAGAAACAACGCGAGAAGAAACGTTCATGCTTGTCTAAAGGACACGGAATAAAATTGCTGCTCAGCACTCCACAATTGAAAAAGTTGCAGCATTCGCGGAAGCAGCAGAAGATTGGAGGTTTCATATTCAGCATTCCGGCCATCCTGGCAGCATTGGGGGCTGTTGGAAGTTTGGCCGGCGGTAGCGCCGCCATCGCCAAAACCGTCATCGACTCGAAGAAGAACAAGGCCGAGCTGGAAGAACAGAAACGTCACAACCTGGCTATGGAGAAAAAGGGGAAAGGTGTGACCAAAAAGCAAAAAAGCAACCTCGATGCTTTGAAGAAATATAAAAAAAAGAAAAAGCCCTGTCCAACTTCGATATTGAATCTCTGATCGAACCGTTGGGAATAAGGAACTTTAGGGGTGTTTTCATGTCCGATTCTCTACCCTCTGCTGTGAAGAAAAAGGAGTATGGCGTGGTCAACCTGGACAGTTACAAAAATCCTGGTACACATTGGATATGCTACCTCAAAATTAACGATAACAATGCATTTGTTTTCGATTCGTTCGGTGGCACACCGCCTGCCAGGTTGGTGAAGTATCTCAGTGTTGCCAACCTCTACTACAATGACAAACGCATCCAGGGTTTCACCGATGTTAACTGCGGCCACCTATGCCTTTCCGTTCTCGCATACATGTCTATAATAAATAACCCGTCGGTGGAACATTTTCAGAAAGCATTGTGGTACCTAAAACACCATGGGAGTGTTCCATCTCACCAGCGAGACTTCGGTCTTGAAACTCGCGTTGCATGACGACATCATCTATCCTAAATCTATTGCTCTTCGTGCATTCTACAGCATGTACCTGATACCCAATGTCACGGAGCACAATAACAAAATTACTGTTGGAAATGAAAAAATAGTTATCATGCCAGGACAGTACAATCTGTCTACCTTGCAAGCCCAATTGCCAAGAAATGTACTGCTATCTCAAAATTCTGTAACTCACAGAGTTGAAATTGTGTCTGCTACGGAAACAGTAGACCTAGGCACTGTTGGAGAGCTTCTGGGATTTGAGAACAACACAAAGCTCGAACCTGGCATCAAGCACATCGGTGCCAACATTCCTAAATTTCTAGCCATCGAGACTCTGAACATACATTGCAACGTGGCAGAAGGCATGATCACCAAATCCTCGGATGGCATCCCAGGCAGTCACAAGCAAACAGGTATCATCGCTACGTTCAAACCAAACTCTGAATTCATGGAACCGATTATCTACACACCCTCACCACCGATATACTTCCCTATATCTCGTAATCGCATAGACAACATAGAATTGGCAGTGACAAACGAAAAAAATGAGGTGGTGAATTTTGCCGGAGCTACTACCACCGCCGTCGTGGAGATTAACGTATAATAAATAACAATCATGGAGCAAATCGAAAGTTACGAGTTGCAGTCCTTCCCACCCAATCGTCGCACGTTCGCCAATTTGAACGAACCGAACAGGGAGATCGAATACGATGTGGACGTCGGGGATGGGTTTATTCACCCTCACAGAGCTGATTTGTATATCAAGTTTGATGTGGTGAAGAGAGACAACGGGGAAGCATTTAACGCCAATGCAAATTTAAAACTCGTGGACAATTTTGTGCCGCATCTGTTCTCGCAAGTGGAAGTTAGAAAGCATGGCACCGTCATCGATAGGGTTGACTACCCCGGGATTACTTCTACAGCTGTGGGAACACTGAAACTCTCCAAGAGCGATGCGGCATATTACCAGGCAGGGGGATTCGAAGCAGATACAAAAATCAAAACTCGAAGCCACACAGTACTGTTTCCCATGCGCTTGCTTCCAGGCTTCTTCTCCGACTACACGGAGATTATGTGGAAGGGTGGCTTGCGCGTCACTTTTCGCAGAAGCGCCAATGACAACGATGTGCTGATGCGTTACAGCACCTTGGGTGCAGACGGTGCAGCACTTGCCAACACACTACCCGACGCAGCCAAGTGCGTCATCCAGTTCATGGAGCTGCGCATGCCTGTGGTAGAATACGAATCTAACTACGGTCTCAAGTACAAAGCCGATATTTTGAAGAACCCCCAAGTACTCATCCAATTTTACGGCTACCAGTGCGTGCAGAAACCTGCTTCTGGCAGCCATTTTGAATTTGATGTTACTACGCAGTTCAACAGCATCCGGTACGATATGCCAGAGTTTACCGTCGTGCTCTTCCAGACGGGGAAAGATAATAACCAAGAGAAAGATTCTAGCCAGTTCGATAATTGCAAAATTAAGAATGTTTACCTCAAAAATGGAAGAAATGAAGTTTTTCCACGCGAGAATTATAACTTAAACATTACAAACGATGATTACCTGAAACTTTACGAGGCGTACACAGCTTACAAGAGAGTGACCTCCGGCAATGTGGACGTGTACTACAACCCCGACGAGTTCATAGCTCGCAGACCCATGTTTGTCATCAACACATCTAAAAGAAAACAGGTGGTTGTTAACGATCGTACCAACATCAAGATTGTATGCGAGTTCCACGACGCCTTGCCTGCAGATACTCTGTGCAGTGTCATTCTTATTGCAGAGAAAACATTTGTGTATGACGTCAAGAATGAAAGAGTAACTGAACAGTTTTAGATACAAAAAAAAAATTAAAAAAATAGCACACAATAAGAAATGTGGAATTTTATATACACAAGTACAAACTACAATAAGCAGTTTCCCAGAAGTTTAATTTTGCTGTGCCATGCATGTAATCGAGGAAGTTGAAGTAAATTAAAATTGATTTTTTTTTTCATTTTGCATTGCCTATTACTTTTTGTTGCACTCTGGGCAGGCCTTACTAGTTTGGAGGCGATAGTGGCCCCACGGAAGTGTATGGACCCCACATTCAAGAATACACCTCTTGTCGTCGTGTGCATCCAGAGCAACTTTCCTGACAATATTAGTTGTAAGCACATGATCGACGCTTTGGATACGATGCTCTTTTTGTAGAATGGGCGATTTTGTTCTGAGGCACTCGAGGTAATCCTCAAACTTGAGGTGCTCCCGAACCACTTGCCTGCTTACACCCTTTGCCTTTTTTGTTACAGAACCCTCAGCCCGGATCGCATAGGCTTTGGCACGAAGTCCAGCAAAGTCCACAATCACATCCCCGTCTTTCTCGTCCTTGAGTTTGCCGGGTATTTTTTTGTTTCGGGGCAGAATTCCATACCGGTTTGGCTGGGGATAGCCCGATGTGTCGAAGAGCTTGACAAGAGCTGGAACTTTGGCTATATCACCATACGCATCGACCGTGCGAACATGGTACACCAAGCTGTCTGTGTCTGTGTAGAGGAGTGAGATATTGTGGTTGTAGTGTGCACGTAGTATGTCGTAATATGTCTCGAACATGCACAACTTGCTCAGATCCAAAACTGCAGCTCCCACATAGATGGGCTTGTTGAGTAGCACCTCGCCCCGGTTCATGTGAATCAGAGACATCTGTTCGTTGTAAATTGTTCGAGATCTGAACAGCGAGCTTGCAACAAGTCGACGACACTGTGTTTTCTTCGTCACCAACCTCACATCAACGCGATTTCGCACATTCTCCATGGTCTTCCCAAATACCGCATTGTTCATTAATTTGAAAAAATCGCGATCAAGTTCCGAAGTGGCAGCAGTGCGATGTTCGGTGTTCAGTTCGATGTACGGCTTCAACCATGGAGACTGCCTGAACAAGAGCACGCGGTGAACTGCTTTGACCGAGACCCCTTGCTGCATTAACCACTGGAGGTTCCGGTAGTGTAGCACATAACGCTTTTTGGGCTCCAAGTCCATGACGAGCTTTGGTTGATCTGAGCCAGGTGGACATTTGAATTCCGGAGCAGGCGAAAGGTCACAGAATGTATCCTGCAGCTTCTCGGGGAAGTCAAGGTCCACCTCGGCAAAAAACCCAAACTCGTCGCACTCTTTTTCGATGTCGTGGTATAAAGGATCAACCCACTCAAACTGTCCTGTTGGGAGTGGCTGCATCATGGAGTGCCCGTAAAGGTTGTTCACGTCAGTGTACATGATGTAGCTTGATGGTTGGGAGGGGTCGTAACCAGTGGCCATGTGGTGATTGTTGGCGTGTGCGAAGCGTTGCGACACTTGGACCATGCCGCCCCGGATAGCTCTCTCGATGAAAAGCATGATATCAACATCGAAGATAAGTGAAAGTTTAACTTTAGTCAGCAGAAGCATGGCCGACCATGCCAGTCCAGGAAGGCTGTAAAAATATACAGGGTCCAGGTTGTAAATGTTTATCGCAGTCGCCCGAAACGCCTGGAACACATCGCCAAGAAGCGTCACATCAAGCTTCAGGTATGCATCGTGGTAATCACCAAAAGTTCGGCAACCCAACTTGACCCACATAGACTGAGCATGCTTGTACTCCTCGTCGGTAATACCTGAACCTCTCAGCTGGCTGTAGAACTTATCCTGGGGAGGCAGCAACTCTTCTTCGAACTTGGAAGGGTCGGTGACGTATTCGTAGGGGTAGACCCCTTTACGTCTGATGAGTGCGACATCTAAGTTCGGGAAACTTGATGTGGTAATGGCTAGTTGGTCGTCTCTGAGCTTCCCAGCAAGAGCATCCAGGCTTGCCTGGAGGAACCTCAGAGAGTCGAGGAACCGAAGCTCGATGCTCCTGTTTTTTGAGTCGCCGGGGATCGGCACCCACTTGCTGACGCTAATATAACGCTCCTCGTTTTGTGCCAGGACATTGATTCTTGCATTGTCGTACCCTAGATGTGTGACCAAGTGATGGAAATCATATCCCGAGCCATTGTGAAAAAAGACCGGTATGAAGCGCGGGTCCCTGGCTCTCAAGTTACACCTGCTGCACCACGGGCCAATGTAGCTTCCGGTCCCATAATGGTCATGGTGGTGGACCTTTTTGTTATCGTCAGTGAAGACCGAGTTGCAAACAGGACAATTTAGAGCTATTTCGTGCTGATGCTTGTCTTTGGGAGACAGAGGCAGCATGGGCTTGGGGGCCAACAGCACCTTCCCTATCTTGATGGCTTCCTGTTGCATTCTCTCCAGGAAGTGTTTGACCGGGTCGGGACCGCGATACACATAGGGCTCGGAGGCAATATGTTGGTCTCGCCACACCACAACATAGGAGTAACTCGAGGCCTCGTGGATTTGGAAAGGAATGGTAGAGGATGTTTCGGGGTTGGGCTCGCAGTTAGACAGAGGTTGAAGAAAGGCCTCGAAGTCTGCTACAATATAGGCAGGATGCTTCACCATAGCACTGTGCCTGCGAAAGCACTCTACTGCACCAGGTTCGGGCAGGATAGTTCGTGCAGGCTTGTTGGTACCACAGTAGAGCATGTGGCGAGCTAGCTTCTCAGCAGCAATGTTGGGACCTCTGATGCGCCGGTAATCCTGCTGTTCTCGATTGCGAAATGTAGACAAGCACCTGCGACACACCTCGACGTGGTGACTATCACTGCTCCGTTGGCTCGAAACAAGCCGAGAGAGCGAGCGAATGAGGGTGTAATGGTGATGGGTTTCGTCCTTGATGAGCAGGAGGTTGATTTCTCGTGCCTCGTTGTTGTTGCTCACGTTGCTCACGCGGATGGGGTAGACCTCATGTTTGTTCTCGAGACCGTAAACATTGATGGCTAATTGCAGGCCCAACAAGTCACGAGCACGAACCTCAAACTTGCGAATATGCGAGACTTCTACAGGGTAGGCAATCCCCGCCATTGCATCCTCCAGTTCCAACTCATACTGCTTGTAGTGTGCAACACGGCGTGGACTCTTTTCCCAAGGTATAGGGTGCAATGCTGCCAGCACCGACCAGAGGAAGCATTTGGTGTCTTTGTTCTGAATATTGAGAATAGCTTTTTTTGCTTTAACCTCGGGTGGCAGGGCAATATAGCTAGACCCTGCCAGTGGCAGGAATTTGTTAAGTTTCAAACAAAGTTTGTGGGGGTCGCCACACAGCGAACCGCCCGAGCCTTCAGCCTGATGCTCCTCGTGCTTTGCCACAAGCTCCTCGACAAACTTGTCGTAGATGCTGTCGAGGTCAGTGACATCTGCCTGATGCAGTGTTTTTGCTTTTGTGGCATGGAAGAATTTATATATTTTATCAGACGGTTTCTTATACTTGCAGCATAGCACAGCATAGAATTTAGTGGAGTGTGTGGCCAATGCATCGTTGAGGATGGATATTATCTTAGCTCGCTCGCTCCCCAGAAAACTACGCACATCGCAGAAGCTGTCTGATGTTATGTCAAAGTCTTCTAATAAATGCTCAAACGCAAACCGGTCTGCTTTCTTCGCCAGCTTGACGCGTTTGGCAGGTGGCGATGCATCGAGAGAGGTTACTTCTACCTTTCGCTTGGAAGGTTGCGGTAGAGATGTTCCAGTGCTCTTGCAAGTAAGCTGGTGTCGCTTGAAGTTGGGAATAGAAATATTTTTTCCACACTTAGAGCACAGTTTGGTCGCACATATTTGTTTTCCCGGCACACAAGTACGACAGTGCCTTTGAAAATGTTTACTTGACACAGCAGTTTGGCACGTAGGGCAATTTTTTACAGAACGCATAATGCAGAGATTTTTTGGGGGTATGTTATTTAATATCCAATGCTGTGCAATGCAAAATATAATTGTTAACTTTTTTTTTAAAAAAAAATCTTTTTTTGAAATATTCTCTATGACCTTACTTAGGTTTTTCCGCCAAATTATATGCTTCTAGTCTCCTATACTTTGGTGGAGCCCGTTCAGGTTCTATCCCCCGCCATGTGGGTTCCTCTGCCAATCCAGCAAAGGTGAGAAATCAGCGCTGTGCTCCGGCTTTAGACAGCCAATAGAAATTTTGCTTACTTAAACCAATCAGAAAACACCACGTATAAATTATTAGCCAATCAAAATCTCTGTTATTTTAGCTATCATATAAAAAAAATGCAAAATATCCCAGTTTCAATTCGATCCATTTATCTGAATCGAAGAAACCGACAATTCACATATCCCCATATCATTGTATGCTTGCCCTATTAGCACCTCTTTTGCTGTTGTGCTCAATTAGTTTTCACTAATTGGCGATTTTCTTGAAGAGGTCTAATAGAACAAGATACGGCGGTATGAGAAATATGCAAATTTAAAGATATTTTAGCGAATTACGCCGGCATAAGCTAAGTTCGTATTGCTAGAAGGCCTTCGTCGTTGCAAGTCACCTAACCCATTCACTGGCAAAAAAAATTAAAAATGTTGACGTACTGAAAAAAAATAACTTGTCCCACTCAAGCATTCATCGAGTTCCAACATTTGTACAGAGATGGCTCTGTTGTTGTCGCTTATCAAATATATATATAATTTTGGAATATCTCTTAAACGGTACGAGTTAGCCAAAATCTGTTTGCAGATTTGTAATGTACACTCGAAGATAAGTAAAAGTGTGAATACAACCTATGCTCGGAAATCCAAAATGGCGACCGGAAGTAGGTTCATCTCTTAAACGGTACGAGATAGCCAAAATCTGTTTGCAGATTTGTAATGTACACTCGAAGATAAGTAAAAGTGTGAATACAACCTATGCTCGGAAATCCAAAATGGCGACCGGAAGTAGGTTCATCTCTTAAACGGTACGAGATAGCCAAAATCTGTTTGCAGATTTGTAATGTACACTCGAAGATAAGTAAAAGTGTGAATACAACCTATGCTCGGAAATCCAAAATGGCGACCGGAAGTAGGTTTATCTCTTAAACGGTACGAGATAGCCAAAATCTGTTTGCAGATTTGTAATGTACACTTGAAAATAAGTAAAAGTGTGAATACAACCTATGCTCGGAAATCCAAAATGGCGACCGGAAGTAGGTTCATCTCTTAAACGGTACGAGATAGCCAAAATCTGTTTGCAGATTTGTAATGTACACTCGAAGATAAGTAAAAGTGTGAATACAACCTATGCTCGGAAATCCAAAATGGCGACCGGAAGTAGGTTTATCTCTTAAACGGTACGAGATAGCCAAAATCTGTTTGCAGATTTGTAATGTACACTCGAAGATATGTAAAAGTGTGAATACAACATATGTTCGGAAATTTACAGAGTTCATAGGAATTGTTATTTTATAGAACATTGTCAGCCATAAGGTTAATTCACCCTCTTCTCCTCAAATCGCATTACATACATGTGGAAGACAGAGGTAAAAAAAAAATTAGGTTAAATTAACCTCTCTCCGAGAACTGACCCCGAGCGCCCATTTTTAGCGAGCGCTATTTCAGCGAGCGCCATTTCAGCGAGTGTTTTTGTAAAGCGAGTTGGCAACACTGCTAGTAAGATTAACATACACCGTGAAAGACTACGCCTCGCCCGGGCACATGTACACACACACACACACACACACACACACACATACACCGTAAAAGGCTACGCCTCGCCCGAACACATGTACACTCACACAAAAAAAAAGCTAAAAAAATTATACACCGTGAAAGGCTACGCCGAGTTGGAAACACTGCTGGTGAGGTTAACATACACCATAAAAGGCTACGCCGAGTTGGCAACACTGCTAGTAAGATTAACATACACCGTGAAAGGCTTCAAAATATCAGTTGGTGAAATTTTCGTGGGGTGAGTTGGCAACACTGAGCCCCACATGATGATTCGAGCCCCAAATGAGGATTTAGAACCGGGCCACCTGTACTACTCATTTCTAAAGAAAAAACACACACATTAACTTCACTTACTGTACCAAAACAGTTTCACACTGGTCAGATTTTCAGGTGATATAACACTGCCCAGGGTGAAATTAAAAAAAAAAAACTTTTAGTGGATGTTATTTTCAGAATACATAAACCGTGCACACAGAAAATTTTCTACACCTGCCACATCAAGTGTCTCATCGGAATCTGCCATGGTATTTTCAAAAAGAAGAATGGAATTTGGGGGGGGGGGCGGACCCCCTGGAATATCATTTTATCAACAGATATACTCGCGGTTCTGTAACAATGAACGTTTAACCTTCATAAAAGTTGTGTTATTTAAAATACAAGTTCTCGCTTGCTATTCCCAACTATAAAAGATAGATCTAGACAGATTGTGGACAAATGTGAACATTTTTACGACCTTTCAAAATCTACAACCAGTGCACAATTTTAGGATTTTGGTCTATTATTTGCTAATAAACGTAATGCATGTTGATTACCTCATTTCGTATATCAGTACAGTTATAAGGTAAGTTGTCATAATACACAGTAACGCCATCTCATTTTTAAAAAACATATTTATTTTATTGTCCTTAATTTATCTTCGTTAATGGTTATTCAAATTTGTATTGAAAGTTTATAATTTAAATGTTTTCTTTTTCATGTAATAAATTGTTGATTCCTTGCAGACGCTCCCAAGGGGTAGTCTATCGTATGTAGGTCAAGTGCCCATATTTCGGATAGGTTCCTAATTTCGGATACCAAGAAATTTCCACCTTAAAACAGCAGCGCCGAAGTGCAGATAGTGCCAACTAACACGCTACTTTGTCCCCCAGTTTCACCCTTGTGCGTGACCTTGAGCAATATTTCTTTAGTGTGTGGCTGATATTTCTGACTTTTCCGGAGTTTTGATGTAATATTTCACCATCCAAACTTAAGGCCTACAACTAGAAGATTAGTATTTACTCACTTCTGTCTAAATTTTATATAATCTTGAGAGATTCAGCAAACATTATTACGTAGTTTCAGTCACATTATTTCAGAGGGGAACGCACAGAATCGCCATATTGAATGTGCGACTGGGTTTCCTAATTTCGGATGCTACACGGGTACCTAATTTCGACTATCCGAAATTGTGCACCCTTTCCAAATACCCATTAGTAACCCTATCCGAAATTAGGAAATACCCTATCCGACATTAGGCAACCTTTTTGTCAGACTAAAAATATGCATACAATTCTTTGTTTCATAAAATATACCAAGTTTTTCTTATATATGTTAATATAACTTTCAGAAACATTAATAAATATATGTTCAATGTTTATCAACACATTTATGGCTTATTTTGTTTACATTTAGGTACTGAAAATCTAATTTGAAATTAAGTATCCGAAATATGGGCACTTGACCCTACTACACTGGAAAAGTTTTATAATTCTATATACAAGGTGTTTCAAAAATACTTTTACAAACTTTGAGGACTGGTTCCTCAAACCAAAACAAGGAAAAAAGTTCATATAAACATATGTCCAAAAATCCTTAGTTTCTCAGTCATTAATGAACGTTTACGTTCAACGCATTTCAAGCTACAATCCACCATTTCCCCTTGCAAATAAGAAGAAGCATGTGGTTTATACATGATGGTGCTCCAGCACCAGTCGCATTGTTCGAGATGCGCTGGCTGATATCTACCATGACAGATGGATAGGTATGCATGGGCTGCACGTTCCACAGACCTCAATACTTTGGATTTTTATCTGTGGGGCCACATACATTCCTAATGCCGAGACACTTCATCAACGTGTCATGGAAGCCTGCGAAACTGTTCAATATCGTGTGGGAGTATGTGAAAGGGGTGCGCCGGTCCATGGTCCGACGCGTGCATGCGTGTGTGGACGCAAAAGGAGGGCATTTTGAATATTTATTATGAGTTTCTGAGTTGATGAGTTTCAACACTTGCTAATAAGCTGATAATGTCTAACAGACGTGGCATTATGTTCTTTCATTAATAACTGAGAAACTAAGGATTTTCGGATATATGTTTATATGCACTTTTTTTCTTGTTTTGGTTTGAGGAACCAGCCCTCAAAGTTTGTAAAAGTATTTTTGAAACACAGTATAGAGGGTTGATATTTAACTTTTGATTAAAACATTAACAGATCGTGAGTGTTGGTCATTGAACTTGCATGGTGGTACATAGTGATTTTTAGTCATACCGTCTCATACCCTCCACAACGTCTCATATCCTTAGGGAATATCTTTTGGGAATGTAGCTCACTAATCATCATTCATCCTTGATTGTAAAGCACTCTCTGCTCGTTGTGAGCTTGGTGGTAAGGCGCTAGAGGTACTAAATGTACACCCTTGAATGGCAACACATGACACTTGATTTTCACACCCCTAAAGACTGGATCAGCATGGCTAATGAAAGGATATACCTGTCTCTGTACTCCAACTGAAGATCTGCTGTGAGAGGTTATGCTTGTGACTGTACGTAGAGTCTGACTTGCGACTAGCGTTAACACACTCTCCCTAGAACCTCCTCCTCTCCCTCTATTCAGTCGTAACTTGTTCCTCAATGACTGAATTAGAACTGACCCCGAACTGTCTGTCTTCCAGACATTTATTGCAATTAAATTTACTAAACAAATGCACAGTGAGGCCTGCAGCCTCTTCCTGGATTTCGTCTGTTTACATGTTTATACCGCTGATGACCAAAAAGAGCTTCAGTGCTGTCTTGGAGTTCGTTGTCCATAATAATTAAGAGATACTACGGATCGTTAAGATACAACAGCCGAGACGTTGCTCAGGAATTATTGGTAATCACGCTTTTCCGTGAACTTATTCTGAATTTGTTTCATTATTTTAAATTTCTATAGCATTGACCTGCTATCGAATTAGGTTCACTTCGTTCAATGTGTAGCTATAGATCTAAAGTTATTACATGTGCAAGTAATTTACTTACAGAGTTTAATTGTGAAATTCTTAATAGTAGAAGAAAACTATTGCAAAAGCTATTTTCTACAGGGTTGTCTAACATTCAAGCTGATATGACTTTGTGTTGCGAAAAAGCCCGATTTTAGTGTGGAAACCATAGTTTTTTGAGTCGCTCCCAATTCCGTTCAACTCGAAGTTCATCACCTATCGGCATGGGGGGTGAGAGGGGGTGAAAAATAAAATGCCACAATTGACCTAGATTAGTCTAGAATCCATAGTTTTCGGAGTCGCTAAGCTAATTGGTGACATTCACGATCACATTTAAAATTAGTTACATTTTACACTATAGTTAGAATTCATTATTTTGCTGTCTAATACAAGATTGTAGTTTTTTTCAATCGTCGGGATTAGCTTAAAGTGGTACAAAACAACATAAAATAACTAATCATCCGTCCTCGATTCTGGTGCGGAAGTGAGAAAAGTTTCCAATCGCAGTCAATTTTACGATTTGGCCTATGGTATGGAACTTTCAAGGCACCCTGTATTATAACATAATGTTTATAAATATGCATGACAATGAGGGTTGTCAATAAAACGTAATGTAGGTGGCAGCACGATAGTTTTGTCTTCACGCAATTCTTCTCCCATTCAAATACATGGGGAATTTGACGTTGGACGTACCGTTATTGTCTTAAATTGCAAGTTTAATTTTATCTTAACCTAACCTAACATAATTCAATCAGTCAATCAAATGTTTCTCAATATTCCATTTAATCCACATCGTAGCTATCTATTCTACTTCTATATTTAGTGTTGTATTCAGTTTTATTCCGAGTAAGGTCTAAATCATGTTGGCCAGGTTTTTCGTATCAACGTAATTCTAATAAAATTGTTTCCTTCCACGAACTCAGGATAACATCACAGGGAAAAACGTGACTGGCAGAGCGATTAATCGCAATTTGACAAGGACGTGCATTCTAATTTTCCCCCTCAAAAGCCAAGAATCCCGTGTGTCCCTCCCACGCTGGGGCACCGATGCTTTAAAATGATAATTGCAGAGGCCAGACGCCGACCTTGTCAGCATCACACGGTAACGACGTAAGCCGCCTCATCTTCTACAAGGCTGTGGGAGAACTGGCAAGATCCGCGTTCTATGCTGCTTTCTTTTGTGGTGTTGCTGTTTTGAGGGACTCGTCTTCTAAAATGGCAACTCAAATATCAATCCCTATTCTTCAGATTCGTATGGTCTCAGCATGGCAGCCAGTGGTGGCGTTTGGATTCCAAAACTACGGGGGCAAGGTGACAAGATTGGGGGAGGGGTGGCAAGGACAGTTTACTTTCCATTGGTAGATAAGGTTTAGTGTAGTTCTGGGGCAAAACTGACAAAAAGTGCAACTGAATCGTCGCCACTTATGGCAGAAGGAGGAAGGGGTGAGCACCAATTCCCGCTCCCCTAGCTATCATCTTAATAGAAATACAGTAAAACCTCGTTAATCCGGACTAATGGAGGGATAAGTTGACCCGTTTAACGAAAGTCCGGATTAACTGAAATAACCTAAAAGAACAGGCTGCGTCGTCTGATAATGTTCGCATGAGCACATGAACACTCATGCATTTGTCTTTTACGTACATATTAAATGCACACACACACATACGTATATTTATTTGAAAATATACTATGTTAGATGTACGAGTATATACACACAATTTACTCTGGCACGACTTCTTTCACGTCTGATAACTTCTCTAGATAGTTGGTAACACTGACTCCCACGGTGTTCCACGGAGGGCGTTGAACACAATTGCTGTGCGTGTTGCATAGAGCTGACAGCTAGGAGGCTGTTGGCCACTATACACCGAAGATGTTCACTTCGCTATGCGAACAGTGATGCAAGCGGAAATACTTTTTACATTCGGCACCAGAGTGCAGGATATACGAGGCAAGTCTAGGGGGACTCGAAAAGGTCTGTGCTACGTAGTTGCAAACTTTAGCGAGAATTCGCTAAACCTGGCGGATTTTAAGTGTAAGGGATATTTCCCCTAGGTTCTTTTTGTATTATTGCAAATATAGAGTGATTTTGTGGGAAAATTATTGAAAATAAATTGAACTGTTATTATCACTTTTTGAATTGAATATGAAGTTACAAGGAAGAGAAGTAAATCTGCATTCAGTACAAAAACATTATTGTGAACACTCGTATGCGAACCGCACGCGACGCCAATGTAAAAGAACAGTCGTATCAATCCCTAAGATTATATGTTTATTTTATAAAAGCCTCTCTGAATGCTTCATGTTGACCAGGGCATAGACTTGTTTTTCTCTGTTGTCTCAGCCTCTGAGGCATGCAAACAATGCACAGTGTTGTGCTATGCAAACCTCCTGAGCTATTCAGGAAAGTAGTTTCTTCTGCCTATGGAGTCAGCGGTTTGCATAGTGGCAATTAAAAACACGATTCGGCATGGAGGAAGAGCTCCATGGCTGGGTAATATAGAGTTGAGACAAGCTGAGAGGTGACTGACTTTGGATTGGAATTGAGGAGGGAGAAGAGGTTAGGAGAGCAGTGGAGCAGAAGTGAGACGAGGCTCTGGTCAACCGATAGAGAAGCCAACAGAGGACTTCGTATATTTTTATTCATCATAATTATCTTCATTCATCAGATAGACAGGTAACTATCCTAAGACACAGCCATGATTCAGGTTCAAAGGTTCAGAAAACCCAACGAGTGACCATTGTCTTTTCTAGCTGTTAAGTTCCTTAATCTTATTTGTACCTTTCGTATTGCCAAGCGTTAAGTCGTCATGCCAATGATGAGTGCTCTCATCAGAGGATGAATGATGAATAGCTTACATCACCCATTGATTAATTGGTTAACATTCTTGGTAAGATCCCACGAACTTCACAGTTCGTTACGCAGTAGAAAGTGCATTAAAACTCCGTTTATAGTAACAAAACACGTTTATTATGGTGTATCTAAAGGCCTAAATACACTATACAGTACAGTAAAATGTAAAGCAATTGTACTGCAAATACAATGCAGTACGTCCATACGCGATACCCACATTATGATGATGTGCGATTGTTGACTTCTAACCACTTTTAAAACCTTGCATTCTGCTTTTTTTTATGCCTTTTGCCTGTCCGGATTAAGCGAAGTCCGGCTTATCGGGGTCCGAATTAACGAGGTTTTACTGTAATGACAAAAATAAAATAATAAAAGTGTGTATGTGTGTGTGATTGTGTGTGTTATCACTTTTATTATGTCAAATATCTGTGAAACTATGCACTCAATAGAATAATGGTTACACAAAAGCTGTTAATTTTTGTAAGAGGAATACAAATACTATTAAAACAAAAAACAATTAGGTATCCCTTTAAAAACTTTTAGTAACCTTCAATACCCTCCTACTAAAACATAAGTAATGTAAGTAAGTAATTCATAATGGAAGCGCAAAGCTTGTGATGTTGCCTACCTTGGCTCCCATTGTCCTGTCGGTTAGGTTACGTTAGGTTAATAATACATTAATAATAATGACCCTTCATGTCGATAATATTCCTTGGTGGGAATTTTTTTGTGTGTGAGGCGAAACGGGATATGGCGAAATGGGATGTCCCGTTTCGCCTTAGAAAGTTAGTGTCACATAAATCACGCGAAATTGTCTTAGGGAGGTGAAAACGCAATAAGGCGAAACGGGATAAGGCGAAAAGGGCCGTAATCGTGCTTCGGATCCCACTTTAAACTGTAGGTCCAGTCCCGATTAGCCTTACTGTAGAAAAAGTGGACTTAAAGCACCAAATCAATCAATATGTGATCGTTCATTTTACCATATCAGTGGAAAGAATAATCATATATCTCCATTTTTTACAAAGTAAGAATCCAATCTCTAGAGCATGAAAGTCAGCTTGGTTCCTGTTTACAGAACTGTATATTGAGCTTACATAAAACAGTGCAAGTGTAGGTTAGGAATAATTCTTGGGGAGATGAGACACCAGACTGAATTTCGCCACTCCCAACTGTAACCTCTGGATCCGCCACTGGCTAGTAGATAACATAGAAAGAAGTATCCTTTCCTTATAAACATTACTTCTAAAGCGCTTAACATCTAACCTGTATGTATGCAATCCAACACAGAGAACGTTCTGACGTAACTTCCAAAAACGCATAGCGAGGGGGGCGGTTGTCACTAGCGCCTCTTGTTAGCAGATACGACTTGAAAACAACAACTTGGGAGTCTTACCAGAGCAAAGTCAAAAAGAATAATTATATTTGCAATGTTATAAGAAAACTGAGTATTTACTGCCTTACCAAGACAAAGAAATTCTAAAAGATGCGAACAAAAATTTATATTCATCTATTTATCTATGGAATATTCATCTTATTATTACGAACTAAAGGTTATTTGTAAAATTGATGATTGGTAAAGCTTGCTGAACCGTTTTTCAATGTACACAAATCGCAATAATTTGAAAATTTATGATTTCTAAATCTTGCTAAGTCCTTTTACAATATTCACTAATTCATTGTAATTCCCAAAATTATGATTACTATTGTATACTGAACAGTTTTTTTCAATTCTCACTACCGCATAATGATTCGCAAAATTCATGACTGGTAAAGCTTATTGAACTCTTTCAATATTCACTATCTCATAATGATTCATTAAATTATGATTGGTAAAGCTAACTCAACTTTTTTCCAATATTCACTGCCTCATAATGAATCCAAATTTAGCTATGATTGGTAAAGCTTACTGAACCGTTTTTCAATATTCACTATACATACATACCTCATAATGAATTCCAAAATTTATGATTTGTGAATCTTATTAAACCGTTTTCCAATATTCACTATCTCATTGTGAATCCCAAAATGTATGATTGGTAAAGCTTACTGAACCGTTTGTCAATATTCACTATCATACATACGTACCTCATAATGAATGCCAAAATGTATGATTGGTAAAGCTTACTGGACCGCTTCTGAATACCCACTACCTCAATGCTTTCCCGACGTTACACTTTCCAAGAACCCCTTTCCTTCATCAGAGTGGATGAAGAGGAAGTTTTCTCGTACAAACACTAATTCGTTCTGTGGCGAAACCGAGTGGTACCTGAAATCTCGTTGCAGCCGCTCCGGTTTCTGCTAATTGCAGAGAACGATGAATTTTGCGGTTTGTGAAATCTAGGTTGTAACGGCATTAATAAAGAAAAAAACGACTTTCTCAAATCTTTCACAGAACGATAGCAACCGATATTTTCATTTGGTCAAACTAATAACGTCATTTACGAGATGCAATATTCATTTCGTCTCACACCGCAGAAGCGAATCAGAAAAAAAAAACGATTCTTGAGATATTTTTGCAGCTTTCTCGAAGAGGAATAACTTCCAAGTTAAATCCATAATGTGAATGTGAAACCCAGGGTGGATATGTGGTGGAATTCATATCCAAGAAAGTACGCGAGTCCAATATATATATATATATATATATATATATATATACATACAAGGGTTGGATAAAAAGTAATGGCAACACTGGTATAATTGGTACTTGACTGTATTGGCAGAGGAGCACATGTTACATTCCTTCAAAGTAATCGCCTCTCATCTCTACGACCTTCTGTCACACGTATGGAAGGCGTCGTACACCGTCAGCGCGTCCATCTCTGTCGATGTCCCGCAGTGACCGCCCTATAGCACGTATGATGGTTTCGCGCGTGTCGTAGTGCTTCCCGCCCAGTGGTTCCTTCATTTTGACAAAACGGTCGTAATCACACGGTCTCATACCGGTGAATACGGCGGATGTTCCAGTACCTCCCACTACCAGTTATGCAGGAGCGCCGTCACATTGTTCGCAGTGTGACATCTTGCATTGTCAAGCAGGATGATGGGACACCGTGCCGTCGCTTCCTTCTTAATGCGAGACGAAGGTGGTGTTGCAAGAAGGTGCAGAAGTAGGCTGCGTTGACCGTCTGCCTGAGAGACGTTGTTCTTCTTGCCTAAACATATTGTTAGGGCGCTTGCACTCTCGTCCTCTGCTTCAGAGCACTGCTGTTTTTGACTGAATAACATACAATCGCTCCCACTCACTACTTTTTTCGTCTGACATTCCTTTATCAGCCACGAAACGCTTGTGGCGCTGTGACTCACCCCTTTCACGGGACAGCAGTGTTGCCATTACTTTTTATCCAACCGTTGTATATAGCCCCAATCCCACCACTCAGTGACAGAAATGTTCTCCATGAAGGAAACCCCGTAGGACAAAAATGCCCGATTACGAACCCCCCTACACATAAGGAGATGAGTTAGATATTGGTATACTCAATACGAAAATACCTACATCGTGGCTGTATTAACTAAATGTTTAGAGGTATAATAACAAACCATTCTTTAGAGTTTGCCGTGCTTGTTGTTTACCATGGAAACGGGCGTTGCTAGGGAACTTAAAGGATGTTTATTTTCACCCCGAAAGCTACTGTAAGTGAATTATACTTGAATTTTCGTATTCAAAATATGAGCGTCAAAATTTATTACAGAGGCAAGGTAGGAATTTGCGAAGAATGGAGGAAAACAATTATTTTTCAGTTACGCTTAAAAATGTGAAAATGACAAAGGACGTAAAATATTGCTTTCCAATTAAATTTAGTGTAGTTATTGAATTGGTTTACGCAAAAACGTCTAAGTAACTATCTTGAAACGGATATTAGTTACCCACATAATTATTAAGAAAACATATACTAATACTACAGAGCATTCCCTGACATTCGCTACGAGACTCGGCGGCAAGCGGCCCGGCATCAGCGCTTGTCTTTCCCGGTGAAGGGGTCCGCGACAGTCGCTGATATTAAACCTCGTAAAAAGGTTTAGAGTAACAGGGTCAGTTCTGAATAAAAGCGGAAAGAAAAATGGGGAAATAAAGTATACAAAGACAATCCGCACACCATCCGTGAGTTAAAAGAGAGTATTGTACAAAAAATCGGGAGAATTACGGTAGACGAACTTGCACGTGTAAATGCCAATTTCCTTCGGAGATGCCAGGAATGTGTTGCAGCAGAGGGACATCATTTTCAACATCCTCTGTAGTGAAGGTTAGTACACAATATGAAAATGTAATTTTAATAGCCGACTCTAGCGACTGTCGCTGACTCGTTCACCGGGTAAGACAAGCTCTGATGCCGGGCCGCTTGCCGCCGAGTCTCGTAGCGAATGTCAGGGAATGCTCTGTATTTTGATTATTTGTACCGTATAGAGCCTGTACACACGTAACGTTACGTTCCAAACTTTTCAAATAAGCGAATCGCGTCCGCGAGCGCACGAGACCTAGCCAAAGGTCACGTCGAAAGTGCACGATCTTCATCTAAAGTTGGATAGAAGAATTGTTGAAGCAAATCAAAAAGTCAGAGATCTCCAGTGAACGTTCTTCCAGACAAACAGCTGTGAGAAGTTAAATGGAGAAATGGTGGTCTACGACCTTCAATTTCCGATGACTAGAGGCATGCAAATTTCGTTTTTGACGAAAACATGAAATATGAAACAACATTCAGTAATGTTCATTTTTCATGTTTCTAAAAGGTGTGAGGTGCATTTTTCTACCGTTTTGTCACGAAATAATGAACTGCAAAATGCGAAATATACTCTTAAATACGAAATTTACCGTTTATATACCGACGCGACACTTTCTGAAGTCTGAAGTATCCTGTGAGTTATGCAATTCATGAAAATTTGATTAATTCTGCTATAAATATTTGAGAAGCAAAAATGGACCCCTTTATACAGGAATAAACTTAATACTCTGGTAACTACATAAATGTGCTATTAGAAGGGGTAAGTTTATTTTGTATAATAAGTGCAGTTTTTAAATCTAATTTAGGATTATATTCACAATTTTAAAACCAAAATGTCATTTTATATAGCACTTTTGATGTGATTATTCACCGCTATAACACCGAAATTTTATTTTATTTACCGCTTTTGAACCAGAAATAGACTCTGTTTTTGTAACGAAATTTTGCTTCTTTATTTACCAAAAATATGTGCCTCTACCTATGACATCTGGAACTCGCCGATGACGCAGTGGTACCGTCAGCGCCTTGTAATCAAGGTGTCCCTGGCTCGATTCTCGGTGGCGGCACATAGTGGTTCGGATCCCACTTTAAACTGTAGGTCCAGTCCCGATTAGCCTTTCTGTGCGTAAAGTGGACAGAAACACTCAAACTCCGCTGACATCTATCGCAAAATATGACCATCATAAGGAACAAAGGATTTAAGGGTGAGAGGGAGAAAGGGATGTGAAAGGGTTGGTGGAGAATGAAACAAAGAGGGAGAAACTAAAAATAAAGCGAGAACACAAAATAAAACTAATTCAGGTACCAGCCCTTTTTTCTCAGTTGCCAGCTTTTTTTGGCAAATATGATCTAAGAAAGCCATGGATCCAACTATGATAAAGTTACACATTTTGAAATATGATATTAAAACATTTAGTTTATTAACTGGATTGGATTAAAAGTAATTAATTCTTGCACCGGAGTATCTTTATTTACTTTTTATATTAAAAATTCAGAAAACAATTTGTTGAGTGTTCTAATGTGTCCGAGTCTCCCCTACTACTATTTTCGAAAACAATTCGAGAAAGTTTAAGCCCCAAAATCCTCCTCTCGGCACGTCCTTGGTTGACGAAATCGCCCTGAGAACTGACTCATGAGTAGGTACGTGCTGGATGTTGCTGAGCATGATGGGAAATTACATTCGTGACCGAATGCTTTGTGGTGTGAGAATATCTTTCTTTTGGGTGTGTCGGGTTCAGCGATCAGGCAAAAGCGATCGGAATGTTTCAATAGCATGAGGTAACGTGCTACACGTCTCACGAAATCCATAAAGAGCGGCTCGTTATGAATGTTCATCTTAAAAGTAGACGGGCAGAATAAGCTACAAGGCACGCACCATTCCAAAGCTTGTATTGGAACACGAGAGGAACTAAAATAAACAATGTTTGGATGTATTATTTTACTTTTTTTATTAATTCTAACTGTAATTGTTAAAAATAGTAGCTGCGACTGTAACAGAGTTACTTTTTACAACAGAAGTAACGTTACAAATAGTAACTTTTCAACATTTAAATATTACAAGTTAATTTGAAAAATTGAAACTTAAGAGAAGAGCTAAATTTTCAGCAATATTTAATAGTGTGTCTTCTCTGGATTCTAAGGTGAAAGGATTCGTGGGATCGCATGAGCCAAGAAAGCTAGATCTCGTTGCATGCTTAATTTAGAACAGCCACGATTTATTGCAATTCGTCACGTCTAATTTCACTTGAAGACATTAATTATTCCAGCTTATTGTTCCTGGCAGTTAGACTTATACGTATATTATGTGCGAGAAACATAAATTCAATGTTTGTTTTAATACAATCAATTATCATTTATGTCTAATTTGTTTGAAAGAAAATGTCTAGCAGAATGTAACTATAACAATAACATACTGTTACTTTTGAAGTACCAGTAATTTAAACTTTTAAAAATGAAAAATTGTAACCCAAATGAGCTATGGTGCGAAATGTTGCTGTTGATTGTCTAGTTCCCAACTGATATGTGTCGCGTGTCTCCATAAGAAAGCTTTTAGACGGAAGCGACAGGTGACAAACGACACGTTTGACTTGCAAGCGAAACCTCACAAAATAAATTCAACCATCCCTACTGAAGCGACACCATAAAGCTTCTTTTGTCGCTTGTCACTTCGATGTGAAACCCCATGTCGCGTATCACTTGTCGTTTTGGTCTGAAAGCTCCCATAATGTTTTAAACGTAGCTCTCATTTTGTCGTTTATAGTTTATCTTTCCTTCCATAGACATAATTGACCATAGTTAACAGATGAAATACAATTTGGAACACGCAAATAGCTTCCCAGCCATGTTTGTTATTCACGGATTGCAGTTTTCCAAAACATTCCGCGTAGCCTGAAGCAGATTTTCAAAGCAGGAGCCTGGCTTGCAGGTGGAGAATCCTTATCTACAAGCCATCGACGCCGAGGACAATTTGTGAAGTCTTGCAAAGTGGAAATCTTGCTGCCCGTTACGAAAACATCGTTAAGTGAAAAACAAGGGAGTAACTCACTTTTCACGAAGAGAAATTGTTGTTACAGTGGAGATGGAAAAGTGAAGTCACTGCTGTGATAAAAGACGTTGCGTGTCAGTGACCGTATACAGTATCTTACAACAGTAGCGGCTTCTGCCTATTCGCACATTCGCACGTGCACACCCAAATAAATCTGTAATGCAAGTCTTTATTATTATACTTATTTATTGAACTTTATCTCCTTTGAAACATCAAGTGTTCCCACGCCGCTCAACCAAGAGAGATGGTGGAGAAGCCTGCGATCAGTGATATCAACCCGCGTAGACCGAGGCGCGATCGGGGCTTGAACACAATGTTAGTTTCGCTCCCTATGACGCTGTTGCAACAGTCGCGTAGAGGACGCTGATTGGGTCTTTTGGCTTGGTCGCCGTGTGAGGGGAGGTTGGATCATTTAGGAAAGCCGGGAACGCAGCGATCGGTGTGTTAGCAAATGTAGTGTTGCAAACCTATTCCATTGGAGATCGTGTGACGGAGTCGACGCAACCCACACATCATTGCAAATTGAGGGATTTTATTTTTAGAAAAGGGAAATTTCGATGGTATATTGTCCCTCCCATTCTGTCCCGAGCATAACAAGGGAAGAAAAGAAGGAGAGGGGGGGCAACTGAAACCGAAACGGGTGTTTTAAGCATGCCTTTGCTTAGTGCATCTTTGCTAAAATAAACAGTCTCTGTTGCGTAGTAGTCTATTTAAACCCGCGCGGAGGGAGAGTGCATCAATCAGCCAGCTGTTTTGCATTGTGTGTTTCTGTTACTGCGTTGCAAAATTGTTTAGCGCTGTCAAAAGGTCGTACCTGTTTCAGTGCAAAGTGTTTGATTTCATGATGAATAGGGAAACTGTACATAGCAAGAGCAGATACTTAATACACTATCTACCAAAAAGTAATTGGGCACGTGTACAAAATGGTTGTCTGGTGGTGCGAACCCTGTTAGAACCTCGTGGAGACACCTCTTGCTGCTATAACAGCAGCCACTCTGTCAGGCATGCTCTCGACCTGTTTGTGGAGGACGTCCATTGGAATGTGTCGCCATTCCTCTTGCAAGATCTCACTCATTTGGACAATGGAATTTGGCCGCATCTCCGGAGACCTCACCCGCCAGTCCAATGCCTCCCAAAGGTGTTCTATGGGATTGAGATGAGGACTCTGTGCAAGCCAGACCAATCGGTGAACATTGTTGTCGGCATACCGCTGCATAGTAGCCTCCGAAACATGCCACCTAACATTGTCATCCTGGAAGGAACAGGGGTCCATTCCGTATAAACGCCACAAGATTGGGAGCATATCATTGTCTAGTATTGTGAGTTCATTGTGCCACGAACAACCACTAGTGGTCCCACTAAATGATACTAAATGATTCAAATTAGATACGAAATTAACCACCATCATAGGTGCCCAATTACTTTTTGGTAGATAGTGTATTTAACGTTGTTGAATTTTTGGAGGGAAGTTAGCTACAAAGCCTGTAGCAACTGCAGCAATATATGGATACCGCGGAAGGGAAGGAAAAATTCTGAAGCACGAAGCAGAGCGAGTGAGTGAGTACTGTAATTTTCTTTAAGATTTCTTATTCTCTTGATTTCGCTTGATTTGCTTGGTTCGATCAGTCTTGTCATTAGAAATAAACAACGGCTAGATAGATCACAACTGATTTCCTCCATGTGGTAGTTGGATTGGCTTCTTTGGTGTACGCCAATTCATCTTGTTCATTAATATCAGCGGAGCGGGGGAGAAAGTTTTTACGAAATATTTTGCAAATCGACAATAGTATTGATATTGTAGATCGGTATTTCAATGTATTGAGTGATTTTATCAGGTTATCGAATGCTGAATTACATATTGCACAATAACATCGCTCTGCTCGTGATTGGCTGGATAATTTCTGAAATATTTGAAATTTGCAAAAATATCAGTGTTAAAAAAAATCATTAAACATAACTCGCCATAGCCTTATTTTCAGTGAAAGGTGATCAAAACTTGGGTTGCCAATATATTAAGCATCATTATGTACGTAAAAACGGGTGCGAATATTTCACATGGGTGGTATAACATTTCTGGACGCGAGACTGAAGTGCACATCCATAGAGCCAGACCACGAGCCGCCACTGTCTTACAAAGATTGCTGACAATCTTGGAGAAATTGAACATTTTTCGGGAAACTATTGCTAACACTCGAAATTGGTTCATTTTGACAAATAGATCCAGTTGAGCGAGCCCCCAAAATTCCTCAAGAAGGGTTTGTTATGTAGACATACATGGATGCAAGCAGAATGTTTTCCAGAGGGAAAGCAAGACATTCCCCACCCAAGCCCAAAAAACAAACACTTCATTAATTTGAAGTCACTGTATTCCTGCGACGGCCCTGTGCCATTCTTACCTGTAATTTTAGATCCCTTATAAGAGTAGTTAATTTGTAAATAAAATCCGTAGAAAAATGTTTGGACCTAAAAGATGACAGGTGAGTGGAGAAGGTTACATAATTTGTATTCATCTCCAGATAATATTAGAATGATTAAATCAGGAAGACTTAGGTGGGCAGGTTATGTGGCACAAATGCGAGAGGAAAGAAGAATTTACAGGATTCTTGTTGGGAAACCTGATGGTAAGAGACCTGTAGGAAGGCCAAGACAAAGATGGAGGGACAACATTGAGATGGACCTAAAGGAAATCGATGAGGATGGAAAAGATTGGATAGGGACAGATGGAAGGCTTGTGTTACTGCAGCCATAAACCTTCTGGTTTATGAATGCTAGAGAGAAAGTAAGTTTGTAAAATAGGCACAGCTGATTGAGTCCCAAAAATTCCTCAAGAAGGGTGGGTATGGACGTCAGGAAGACATTTCCAGAGTAGGGAAAGCAAGGCACTCCCCTTCCTAAAAACCACCAACCCCTAAAACAAGCAGTTCATTCATTTTGAGGTCACTGTGTTCCTGCGACGGCCCTGTACCATTCTTGCCTGTAATTTTAGGTGCCTTTAATATAGTAACGCAATTTACTGTGACTAAAGTGAGAATGAATTTCTTTTCCAGGGGAAGGCGGTCGTGATCCTTCTCTGAAACATCTCCCGACACCCATGTGTGTATGGGAAAAAATAAGAAAAAATGGGGTAAAGCTACCCTTTACATTCATTTGCGCATTTCTACCACATTTAGCTAAACGCGAAGATGAGGATGAGTGATGATATGATTAAATTGATGAAGCAACACCCATTCCCTGGCCGGGATTCGAACCCGGGACCCTTTGGATAATGCAACATGTCGTGAAGGTGTGGTGGGTGTGGAAGTAGGGCCCGAACATTTATAATCTCGGCCATTTGTTGAGATGATGTGAACAGCACCACTCTCCGACCACCCATCGTCTCTTTCTCTCTCTGGCGCTCATTCTCCATCGCTCTTTAATTTCCATTCAAATCACTTTCTCCTTTATTCCATTTTGTTCCATACTTTTCCTCTTTTTCTCTTGCACCCCCTATTCTATATAATTTTCTCACCAAATCTTTTTCATATTCCTTTTCTCATCTTGCGTTTCTTTTTTCGTCTCTCGTTTTGTTTATATTTTCTCAGATCTGTCTTTCTTTCTCTTTCTATCTATCTCTCTCTCTCTCTCTCTCTCTCTTTTATCTCTTTCTTTCTCCCTCTCTTTTCTCTCTCTTTATATTCTCTCTCTCATTCTTCCTCTCTTCTTTCTCTCTCTTTATACGCTCTCTCTCTTTTTCCCTCTCTTTTCTCTCTCTCTTTCTTTATATTCTCTCTCTCTCTCTTTTCTCTCTCTCTCTCTCTTTATATTCTCTCTTCCTTTCTCCCTCTCTTTTCTCTCTCTCTCTTTATATTATCTATCTCTTTCTCCCTCTCTTTTCTCTCTTTCTCCTTCTCTTTTCTCTCTCTTTACATTCTCTCTTTCTCCCTCCCTTTTCTCTCTCTCTCTTTCTCTTTATATTCTCTCTCTCTCTCAGACACACACACACACACACACTGTTTAAGTGTGTGAGAAAGAGAGATAATTTAGATCCACTGTAAGAAATTAAAACTGCCTTATTAACATGTTTCATTTATAGGTAGTGATTGAATATTTCTCGTGTGGGCCCTTTTAGAGTGACAACGACCTTGGATAATGCTTTGCATTGTACATTCGAATTGCATTTTCGAAATTTCTGCATAAAATACGATATGAATGAACGTTTGAGAATACCAAGGGGAGAAAGTGGGTGATGACCAAATATTGTTCTTTGTAGAAGGTAGCATCGCGTTTAAATGCCAACAGGTTTTAATGTCAAGGTTCAGGGAAAGCCGACACTCGGACACTTCTTACATAAACCCCAGGGAAAGGAAAGCCGGTGCAGGTGTTGCAACGAAAGCAACGTGTGAAATCCCAATATTCAAAATGGCATATTTTAATTTTAAATTATTCAAATTAGTTCAAAGCTTTGAGCACAATGCAATTCTCTAGAAACACTACAACCCTTGAATAATGTTGAGTAAAGAACTGGTTTGGATATCGGTCATCAGTGCCTTGGTTTATCCATATTTTGCGTGTGTTATTTTGACACTATACGTTACAATTACTAATTACATTGAACCTTACAGTTGCACCAAGAAGAGATTTGCTGCGGCCAACACGTGAACTAAAGTGGACAGATATTTACTTCTCTCGCCGTCGCGCTACGATGCTAGTGGTCCTGGGTTTGAATCCCTGCCTGGGAACGAGTGTTCTTTGAGAGTAACCCCTCATCAGTTTAATCATATCATTACTTATCATCATCGTTGCGATTAGTCAAAATTGGCAGAAAAGCGACGCTAAATAACAAAAAATCGGAGTCGCGCCAAATGCGGACAAGAGGAAATTCCGCGACAAAAGCGGACAATGCTTTGCTATAGGGCCGCAGGGGAAAGAGCGAAACGTCACTCAAATTTTAACATGCGACATAAGCGGACAACACCTTCATGTGCCAATGTTGCAAACATATATTTATGTTAATTGATTCCCATAGCACTTTTTCCTGGCTTTGGACAGACAAAATGATTACCATTATACTGACAAACATTTTGGTGTGTTTAAAATCAGCTTTTTGCCTCGTCATATTCAACACAAAATTGTTTCGTCAATAAAATAATGAACTATTTACAAATTCATCATAAAATGTTTCGTCACTTCAAAGTCTGTTTTTCACACATCTAGTTTTTGAATATAAGAAATTGCTTTCAAGCATGATCTGATGTCGCCTGTTTGCTCGTACTTTGCAACAATTCTTCCAATCCTGTCATCCAGTTTAACGTACTTTCTCTTCCTCTTCTTGCCGTACATGGTCAATTCCATTCTCATGTACATATAATTTGTGGCCTCAGCTTCTGTCTTCAAACACTGAACGACGTCTTTTACTTTAGGTTTTGAATTAAAAAAATGGTTAATTTTGTTGTGCCAACCCTCTACAGCATTGGTAGTTCGGTGTCTCCTTTCATAACATGTCCAAAGCGACATAGGTATATCTGCATTTTCTACCCATTGATCGACAAAAAAATAAAAAAAATTCGTGAGATTCTCATTACACGGAGCTGTGGAGCGAATCTAGACGAAACCTTCTTCTACGTGTTCTGGCCGTAGAAAGGCAAGTTCTGCACACATCCTAACGTGAACACTGACGTCTTGATCTTCGCGGTAGTCAGTACTTCCTATAAGCATATCCCATGTAATGTGCTGACGGCTTCCCCTTGTTAGTGTTGATAACTTCCATTGCAATAGAAGCTGTGTCTACAACTGACTGATCCTCGCGAATACCCGAGCAAGTTGTTTGTGACCTTGACATGTGCAGGTGTTGTCCGCTAATGTCTTAGGTGAAAATTTGAGTATCGTCTCCGTTCTTCCCTCTCCCCCCTCCTCTGTCCGCTTTTGACGCGGAATTTCCTCTGTCCGCATATGTCACTGTCCGCATTTGTCGTGAAATCCAAAAAATCAAATCAAACTTCTCTGGCAGTCACCGAAAAGGAAAATATTCCCTTTCGCTTGTGCTCGAGTGCCGCCGTGTTGTCATATGTATAAACTTTTCCCCGGTTGGTCTATTGTCAAAGAATTCAACAACGTTAATTATCATATCTCTCCTTTTGCTGCTTACGGTTTTACCCTTCGTGATAATGCAAACACTTGCTGACCTGTGGGGCACAACGCCAAAGGTGACGGGTTCGAATCCCGGCCTGGGCATGGGTGTTTGTTCTTCGTGAGTGTTCCCTTCATGAATTCCATTATATCATCACTCATCCTCACGGTTGCGATTGGTCAAAAGTGGAAGAGAAACTATTCTAAATAACAACAATCAAATTAAGATACAAAACACTTGGCACTAAATAAAAGTTAAGACGTTGTGTGAAGAACTGCACAGTGGCAACGCAGGGGCAGGGTTACATTGCAAGCAGCTGATTGCATCACCCACTATCACTTAACATAACATAACCCGTGGCTCCACAGGTGTGGAGATCTTCAACCAGTAATAGGGTGACGTGTGTTCAGCACGTCGGAACCCTCAGTCGATATCCCAGACCGGGTTGCGCTACTCACTCGTAGCTCCTCAATTTCCTCAGGATGGTGGGTTGCCACCGGTCCTATACACAGGCCGAAAACCCAGAAATTGAACCCAGGCGGACTTGAACCCATGACATCCCGAAGTGGGAGTCCTGCCTTAGACCGCACGACCACGGAGGAGGACCACCCACTATCACTTATGGTTGAAAATTCGACCGCCAGAGGGTTCTTCTGATCTTGGCAGCAGCACATGTATCTTTACTCCAACAAAAATTACGCCAAACTCCGTGGTGTGGTAGTACAAAGAGGTTATAATTGACGTCATATTTCAGAATGGCAACCAATAAATTATATTGTTCTCAGCCTGGATTTAATGAAATCATGGATTGTCCTTGGGATCCTGTACCACTGAACGTTTGTCGCAATTCGTCTTGTGCTTGAATGTTGCTGTGCGTCAAGCTTTTCCTTATTTCGCTGTGTTTCCCCAGACCAATGTAAAGGACAGTTACAAATAGTAGGCCCGAGATCCAAACATGAGACCACGCAGATATTACAGCGATTCTCCATGCGCCTTCTACGAATTTCCCGCGAACAAATGAAGGTTCGCAGGTGGAGCCGACGGGCATTCGCAAACAGGCCCGCGACGACCTGTCGAGAATATAAATGAAACGTTTCATGCTATGAGAATCCAGTGTTCAAGGTCAAGGACAGGAAATAGTGTATTTTTTGCGGTAATGTGATTGTTTCCAGGCTGCTTGAGGAATTTGTCACCTTTCTTGATCTGCCAATGCAGACATGGGAGGATAGAATGGCATTACCTGCATCGATAAACCTGAATAAAAGGACGATGTCAGAACTAAGTTGCCACAGGAGTGGAAATTTTCCTTACCGCAGGGAAAGCAAGGCACAGGAAGACAAATTATTGTGTGTATCCTATTAATAATATTTAAGGTGAATTAGTGTTAATGCATACCACTTTGGATATGTTTAAGCGTAACGTTATATATTTGCTTTTAAGTTTATGAATGAATGTGTATGTGTAATATAAACTGTAATGTCTTTCTGTTTGTGCGTGTGAAAGGCAGTGGAAAATTCTTAGTTACTCCGTTTACCCCCGGTAAACCAACTTTTTAAATATATTATACATTTAGTTTTAAATTGTGGATAATTGTTCAGTATCAGAGGCGTCTCCTGAACGCATGCGTCAATTGTGTGGAAAAGGACAGCTTGCTCTGCGACGACATTCATAAGCATTTCTACATTCTAAATTCTTCATATAGGAGAAGTATTTATTTTAGACGAGAGCGCTCAACTACGCGTATATTACATTTCTTGGATCTGAAGTGAATGAAAGTAATAATTACTTTCCCACAATTGACGCATGCGTCACTTCAGATCCAAGAAATTTTATATAAGCTTAGTTGAGCGCTCTCGGATAAAATAAATACTTCTCCTATACCGCGTTTGTTAGAACCTTTTCAGTTTCCCGAGCTAGCGATAGTTCGACAGTTTTGGCGCCAATGAGAAGCGAGGAAAAAGTCGTCTGCTGGGCAGCGAGGAGCGAATGGAAGGCAGAAGAGTGGCGCTTACGTAGACGCTGTTGCCACGTTGTGGTCTAGCTCACGTGTTTTGATTGTCCTTTGTTGAAGAATCTTGATTTGTAAGCGTGGTGCTGATTAGTGTGCGTTTTAAAATATCCAGGATCGAATTTATTCTGGTGATATTTGTTTGTGTCCTTTTTGTGTTTTGTGTCATCTTAGCTGGAACATTCAGGAAAGGGAATTGTGTATATTTGTGCATTTCCGCGTATTTTATTCACAGCCTGGCTTCGGCTTTCCCCAGCACGGAGTTCATGCGGTAGAGAGCGGCAACGCCGTGTGGTTTCTGCTAGAAAATCCAGCGATCAGGAAGCTCGGGATGCGGGACAGGTTGTAACCAGTGATGTGCCGTAGACTATAAGTTTACGTCTACATACGTAATCTACGCGTAGATTACATTGGGTTGTAGTTTACATAGACTACGTAGACAATCTAAAGTGCATAAAATTAATTTTCAAGGGTTTCATGAAAGAAAAGTGATATTTTCAACTATATTGGTTCCTAACAAAATGAAAACAATCCTATTTACAACAAAATTTCTCTTCTCTTCTCTCATCAACTAAGGAAGAAGATAAATTGTATGCAAAAAACAACAACAGATGGCATTCGTGAGGCAAGAGTGGTCTTTTCCCCATAAAACACTAGAATATTTCGCATGTTAGGTTTTTTCCTAGGTGAGAAATTGTTCGAATTTGGAAGAAAGAGTATAAAAAGTTCTCCTCACAGATCAACAACTGATACGCAGTATAATTGTCTTTTTTTTCACTGCGCCCTTTGCTCAGTTATCACCTTTCGCCATGTTGTTTACGTACATTAGGTCATCTACTTGTATAAAATAATCTACGTGTAGAATGTAGACTATCGTTGTTTACGCGTAGACGCACATCACTGGTTCTAACAAACGCGGTATATATGAAGAAATTAGAATGTAGAGATGCTCATTAATGTCGTCACAGAGCAAGCTGTCCTTTTTCCCACAACTGACGCATGCGCAGCATGCACCACATGCGTTCAGGAGACGCCTCTGTTCATTATATATTATGCAAATTATTAAAACAAACATCTAAACCAGATTTTAAGAAAATTATTTAAAGAACTTACCGAAGATTAAATATCTACCAAATGCATTTCAAACCCTGACATGGGAGCAGTGGCGCTAGTGTCGCTCGTTAAAATTACGTGGAGGTCTGAAGTTTGCATATTTTTCGACGTTTCAGAAGTCTTGGCGCTATTATAAGTGTGGGCTAGTGGCTATTTAAGAACACGGACCGGCGGGGTCAGTTCCATCACTGCAAACAGGCTGATCATGTGCCTGTGTGTGCGTTTTATAAAGTGTATTCCTTCTTGTTTTCATATTATATTAGTACACAGACAGTTTACTTTCCCTTGGTACATAAGGTTTAGCACAGAGCGGGGACAAAAGTGGCAAGAAGTGAGGGGCACCTGCCCCCCTTGCCCCCCTAATCGCTGCCACTTTGACATAATTCGTATGTGTGTGTGTATGTGTGTACGCGCGCGCGCAACTCTTGAGGCAACGAAGTAATACATAATCCGCATTTACGAAATTCCCTGTCAGGCCACTGCATCCATCATCTCACCAGTAGCTTTTGCTTTCAAGGAGGGAGGGGCGGGGGGGCATTCTAAAACTGATGAAACATTATGCAAGTGCGTGTATGGTAAATTTACGCTGTGAATTCTTGATTGTCGTTATTTCCTACAATACTGTTTAACCCATTTCATGTAACGTGCCAGAAAAACTGGAAAGTGCTTCTTAAACAATTTAT
This sequence comes from Lepisma saccharinum, assembly GCF_977018435.1. Classification (NCBI taxonomy): domain Eukaryota; kingdom Metazoa; phylum Arthropoda; class Insecta; order Zygentoma; family Lepismatidae; genus Lepisma; species Lepisma saccharinum. The sequence continues at coordinate 41,668,862 of NC_139249.1, forward strand.
GACGAACGTTTATCATGTTAACTTCATTTTTGTGTGTGGGAATGTTACTGAACGCAGTATGCGAAATGCTGTGCGTAAAAGAGCCGTTTTGTGTATCTTGCGTAAAGGCATATCTGTATTGCATAGTCACGTGTGCACGAATGTGGAGAACATTCTACAACGCTTTGCCCTTGTCTAAATAGCGTCTTACAATTCTTTACCATGGCTGTAGCTGACAAGATGAATGCACCCGTCGCTGTACAGAGTATGTGGCATTAATCGAAAGCTACTTTCGTCTGCACGATCTCTCTGAGAGTAGGTGTAATGTGTGTTCAGTGTATGGAGCTTTGGTAGCGAGTATGAGAGCGTGTGGTGCTTAAGGATGTCGGTAGATGGAGCGGTTGCTTAGTTCGGTGTTAGTAGACCGTGTAACTGTAGGGTTTTTGTAAGTGATTCTATAGATGAAATGGTTAATGAGTTTTAAATTGAATTTGTGATAGTTTGAGTGTTATTCCTAGATGAAATGGACAGAATGTTTTCATTATGCTCATTTAGTGCAAATAAAGAAAGTAAAATCAAAAGAAGCTCTTATGTTAGGCTAATTGGACAACGAGCCTACGATAACTGAACACCTTAATTCGTCTTTTCCTAGTATTTCTGCTGTTTGTTCCTTTATACAATGTACTTGCAAAAGCTGCAATTCAATCTATATGACTGAATTGTGATAAAACCATAATTTCAATATCTTCGTGTAATTTATTTTATCAATGAAGATGATACTACTTTTTAACCGTGCATACAAAGAGTGAAATATAGGTCAATGTACGCTGTATAAAACACACATTACTAAATTCGTTGACCCTGTGCATTTATTTATCTGAATATAACAGGCGAATGCCCAATTATAGTGTTACATATTTTCTGATAAATATAAACATAAAGTATGTCGACGCTAAAGTACACTGTAAATGTACACAAAAGAAAGTATAGTTACTAAAATCAAAAACATTAAAATAATAATACAAGTACGATTGAAAGAGTAACATAAAATGTAAGACATCCAATACAAAAATTGCCTACATGAATACAAAATTTCAAATATTTCAACGTACAAATAATATTTTACACTCAATGTTTCAGATCTGAACCACCACGGACAATACAAAATATAAAGAGCTACTTACATAATGCATTATAATTTACATGAAATATGAAATTGATATAAACACAGTAGAATTCCAGGATGGAAGATATAGCCTAGGGGCTTGTCGTCCGTTCTTCTAGAATATTGTCCGTATTTGGACACCAGATCTCTGGCACCGGGTATCTGTACGAACCCCCTTCAGTAACAAGCAATGGTTGTGCCAGAAAAAAATGTGGACACGGGGGTATCTTCGGGTGCTGTTGCCTTTAATATAGACCTGCCATTAAATATCATACAAAAATCACATATTCGGGCGAGAGAAGCATTTATTTATCATGTTCTATTGAGAGGGGGGGGTGGCATTAAGGTAGCAGTGTCAACCCTCCCTGCGTCCGCCGTTGGTGGACCGATATTATATGTTTATCAATATTTTCTACAGTTCACCAAATGTTGGTCTATCTTTTGGCACCTATTTTTCTATGCAGTGGCAATCACAAGGTCATCCCGAAATTAATGCCTTCACCTTAATAACTCCTCATATTGTATCGAATTGCAATAAAACTTCACACACATTTATTGCGATATGTTAATAATGCTCACAATTTTACATTTGCAGGTAACTATATACAACATGAATAGGAGAGAAAAACAAAAGAAAGAGCTATGATCGAGTTCTTGCAAATAGAGAGTTGTCACAGGCCATTGCCAAAATTGGGTGGTCAGTAATGGCCCAACCCCCTTACAGTCCTGATTTAGCTCCATCTGACTTCCATTTGTTTGCCCCTCTTAAATAAAACAACCTTCACTGGATAGCATTTCCAGGACGTGGAAGATATTAAATTCGCTGTGAATGCATGGGTCAAAAAACAGCCTCAGACTTTTTTTCCAGAGCGGATTTCGGTATTGGGTTGAACGTTGGCAGAAATGTACCGAAAGCAAAGGACAGTATTTTAAATAGCCTTATTAGGTACCCAACATTTTTGTCTATTTTCGCGCAAACTTTTCCAATTATTCCTCTTTCACATAAACTTTTTGTGGCATTAATTTCGGGATGATCTTATTTGGGCTAAAAGGGAACTTATTTACTTGGTATTCCTTCTTTGTTGTGGCGGTTGGGCTTGATCGACAGGAGAAGAAAAATTACGAAGACGAATTCAAATGGAATTCTTTTCCGGGGAGGGGCATCGTAACGATCCGTAGAATCGTTCAATTGTAACGTACAACAAACTCTAAAATCCCAGACATTTAGCCATCACCTTTCCAATCAGGAAATTGCTAGAACCATCTAAGGAATGTCTTGTCAGACATTGCCGAGCTTCCTTGATCGCCATCGTTTCGTAAAAGATTGCAATCAAGGAAGAGGCTACAGACAACTGAGACGGCATTACTGAGAAAATTCGATTGGAATAAAGATCTGGGAGATGAGAGGCCATACATCAGTTCTAAGCTATCGATAGGGGGGTCAGGAGAGAGAAAACTTGGAGATAGAGAGAGAGAGAGAGAGAGAGAGAGCTGGAGGACATTGGGGAAAGACGCGTTGACGCGAGTCGCAAGTCAGACTCTTCGTACAGTCGCGAGCATAACCACTCACCGCAGACCTTCAGCTGCAGTACAGAGACAGGTATACCTATTCCTCTAGCCATGCTGACCCAATATGTAGGGGTTTAAAACTCAAGAGTTGTGTATTGCCATTCAGAGTGTGTAAATTAGTACCTCTTGCACATTACCACCGAGCTCACTATGAGCAGCAAGTTGCTCTACCATCAAGGATGAATGATGATTAGAGAGCTACATTCCCAATAAGATCCCTCACACAAAAAGGGATATTTCAATTGATCGCAAGTTCGCCGATTTCTAATACTTGGAAAATGACATAAACAATATGTTTGTGCAGTCTCACATTTTGTATATGTATTGTACTTATGTGTTCCTTTCAGGGAATTTTGTGATTTTCGAAATGACATTTGTCGCTAGTCAGACGGAGAGGGTCACAGGCGTACGAAGGATCTTCTTCGGGGGAGGATGGAATTGTAAAGTTGGATGGCATATAGTTACTTTCTAGGGGGCCGGCATATACAAGAAGATATTTCGTACTTTTATAAATCTCAAAAATGGCAGTTGGAGCTGATTTTAAGGGGGGTTACCTTTTCCACTGTAGTTTTTCCTGAGTTCTTCATTACATTTGAAAAGTGTTGATTTTCTCAACATTTCCGAGGGGGCTGTGGCCCCATCAGCCCCCTTCTGTGTACGCCAGTGGAGAGGGTTATATTGACTGACTTGTCTTGGCTAATTTTCCTCGTGCAGTGACCTTTCCTTGGATCCTATTTCTTTTGCTTCATCCTTGAAGTGGACATTTGGTTATTTTGAGCTTGTTTTATTTTTTTCCGCTGTCGCTTGGATTTCTCGTCGTTCTTGGATTTTGGCCCTCAGAAGCGATACTAGGCGTTTCCCATAGGGTGTTCACTAGTCCAGACAATATTTCGTGATATTGAAAAAGCGATATCAACTAGACGATATATCGTCACGATATTTTGGCGATATATATCGTTTCGGCGATATATCGTCACGATATTTGGCGATATATATCGTGGAGACCATATATCGCCTATATCACGATACGGAAAAAATATCGTATCGCTTGTGACGATATATTCTTGACGATATATCGCGATATCAAATTTCCGATATAGTCCGTCTCTAATGTTCACCGGACGTGAATTCACACACACTGTAGTGCTGTGGAATCACCTGACTTCTGATTGGCTGTCATTCCGGAAGTTAATGCGTTTCATTATCCAGTGTTCCTTTTGCTGTAAATGGTGTTGGTGATAGCACTTGAAGGCAGGGTTCAAATGAACAGTGTATTTAATCAATTACTGCATTTCAATGCCGTCTACAGATTCAGGATATTGTTGAACAACTAATTGCATAACACCTTGTTGTACAGGCATTATTGTTAATTTGTTCTTAGTTGTATAACTAAGGTTTGCTAAATCTTCAAACTAATCATTATCATTAGAATGAGTGATGATTAGTTTAAAGGAAACGTAGTGTTAACCAGAGTGAATAATAATCATTATTTTCATGTTAAAAAATCATTTTTGATGATTTAAATGAATTATTTTATATAAAGAACTTAAAATTGCTTGTATGTTTTTTGCACCATACATATACTGTATATACATGTTTCTTTATAGAAAGGCTTTTCTGGTAAACGGCCCTGTAAAATAATTGAATAGTTTGATTAAAGTAAATTAAAAGTTATATGTAAATATGCATTTTCCTGTTAATGATACTGTACATATTAACCTACTATAGGAATGTTTGTTTGAGTGAAACTATATTAGTCAATGAAACTATATTAATTTAACCTTTTTTCCAGTGAAAAGAGAACATTCTGGATGCAGCCCTACTATATAATTGTAACTATAAATATTCTTTATAGTCTATGTAGCTGAATTTTTGCAATTTTTTTAATGATAGTTTGCAAATATAACACCATTAAGCCTTGTTTCCATGATTATGAAAAACTAAATATGCTGACCGAGGCAGTAATTTATTTTATTAAAAACATAAACTAAACGTAACGTTTCAACCTTCTAGCAAGGTCTTCTTCAGACTCTCCCAAATAATAATAATCATAATAATGTTTATAATTAATAGGTTGATTAATAATCCATTCATGGTAATAATGACGCTTGAACGAGAGAAGGGATCAAGCAAGCCCTTCAGTTATATGTTGGAATGCATGTGCCTGCCAACATCTTTTGATGTTCTGTAGGTATGCTTCACCTACGCCACATACTGTTGCATTGTGGGATCGAGCAGCCATGATTGAGTCCAGTTCTTGTAAGCATACGGAATTCAAGTGGGCGGGCGGGAAATACTAACATGGATATTCGTGATTTAAAACAAAAACGTGTAGTTGGTGAAGATGTAAGGAACACAACGTGGTGGATATTTCCTTGCAAACTACAAATTAAATTGGGCACACACATGGCGGCTGTGCGCATCCTGACGTCACATGAAACCCACCAAGCGCCGTGGCTTGGTTGCACAACAGTGTATTGGCCAAGATCAGAATGTGGGGAGTGTCGGTGTGCAGACTATCTAATATTTATTGACTAACAAAAAATATGTTATGTCCAACTGATGCAGAAGAAAAGTTTAGTTCCTGATTAATATTTTATGCGTATTATTTGAAGTAGTAATGTACAGTGACCGGAAAAAATACGGGACACCTAAATCCTGAAACTCTCGCTTCCCTGCAAGACGTTATGTGTGTTGCATAACTCTACGGCGGTGGTAGAAGTTTCCATTGGAAATTTGCTATTAAAATTCACTTATCACAGTAGATTTAGGCAGCACACGTAACGCCTTGCAAGGAAGCAAGTATTTCAGGATTTAAGTGTTCTAGTTTTATTGGCGTTGACTGTACATAAATCTTCTGAAGAACTCGCTATGCAAAGCCGTATAATTCCAATCTAATCCTTCCCCTCCTGTAAGTTCAACGGAAATAAATAAACGGATAAATAAATGCCATGCTAGCAAAAATGAGTACCCACTGTGTACAGTTCGAGATGTGAATAAATGTGAAGAAGATGAAGGAAATTGTGATCGTAAGAAAACCGAGAAAGGTAAAAGTGAGCGTCGGAGGTGAGAGAATCGAACAAGTAGACAGTTTAAATATCTTGGATGCATCATAAGTCAAGAAATAAAAGTGAAGGTAGCAATGGCGAAGGAAGCCTTAAATAGAAAGAAAAATATTTTGAGCGGATCTATGAACAAAGAACTGAGGAAAAGACGAATGAAATGCTATGTATGGAGTGTAGCTCTTTATGGTGCGGAAACGTGAACACTGAGAAGAAGTGAGAAAAAGCGACTGGAAGGTCTAGAAATGTGACTATGGAGATGAATGGAACGGGTGAAATGGATAGAAAATGTGAGAAATGAAACCGTGCTAGAAAGACTTGGGAAAAAAGATCAATGCTGGAGATAATCATGAGGAGAAAAGAAAATTGCTTGGGTCACTGGATGAGAAGAAACTGTATCCTAAAGGATGCTCTTTAAGGGATGGTCAGTGGAAAGAAAATCCTGGGAAGAAGAAGATACCAAATGATTGACGACGTCAAAATAAATTGGTTTTTACGATGCTACAAAGCGAAGAGCTCAATATCGAACACTACGTTGCAAGGAAAGACCTGCCTCTTGGCAGAAAACAATGAATGAATGAATACAACAAATGTTAAACAACGTATTATCATTATTTAATTTTAGTACTTCGTACGTTTTCCGGGGGTTAAGGACCACCCTCTCTAAAATGTCCTTGCTGTTGACTTAGCAAAATGTTTGGTGTTTCCAGGGTCATCAGTTGATAAAACATAAACAAGGAGGAAAACCAATGGATGAAGTAGATTGATTCCGTAAACCAAACTCTTCGGGAAATGGCGACTGCAGCGAGATTCCTTTGTTCCCCCAGCTGATCACGCCACCGTAATTAATTTGTCAATCACACCTCTCACTTACTTTCACTCACTGTCTGTTCCAGCGGCCGTCTCGACCATAAAGCAACTCTTGGAGCTGCATATTGATATGTTGGAATCATCTGGAGGGCGTTGCACCAAGAAACAGTAGCAGCGTCCCTTAACAGTATGCCGCAGAATGCACATTGATTCTAAAACATCTACCACCTTGTGGCAAACGCTGGAAGACACTAGTAAAATTATATAGGCCGTGTCCGAAACGTTCAAAAACATATTTGAAGTCAGTGGCGGCGATTGGGTTCCATAGCTGGGGGAGGGGGGCAAGGACAGTTTACTTCCCCGTGGTAGATAAGGTTTAGCATAGTGTGGGGCAAAAATGGGGAAAAGTGGGGTCAACTGCCCCCACTTTTCCCCAAATCGCCGCCTCTGAAACGAACGCCGTTGGAGAACGGTCTCTCAGTTCAGTCTTGAAGTCGTGGACTGAAAGCGGAAATCTTTCGAATTACACCTCGACTGCAGCGCCAAATACGATCTGTATATAAAACTAAGAACACATTGTTTTTCCAGCGTTATAAACACTCACCATAGAAATCTCATAGCATTTTAAAAAGTTCTTATGCTTACATTTCCACACATTAGAAGAACTACAACCAACATCTGGTTGACTTTCGACTTCCACGATATCAAACAAATGAATACCGAGTGCAGAAGTCTAGTAAAGAAGACTACAAACTTGCGTGCAGCGTGCTACGGGCTCGATTGTTCGTTTACGTGGCGCCTTCTAAGCTTGGTGCTTTCCAACTGCACTACTAGGTGACGTCACTTCCGACAAGACAATACTTTAAGACTGCATTTTGGATTTTTGTATACAGCCATAATCTGTAATTTTAACCTGTGACGGCACCACAGGCGGGGCAGGGATGGCGGGCCCCCTACAGCAAGCAAGAAAACTAGATAAAGGCAGATCGCTCAATATTCTTGTAACCATCTTTTTAACAGTATTTAGTGGTGGTGTTGTTATCAGTGTTGTAATTTCCATTCCTTTATCCCTCTCGACTTCTTGTATTTTATTTACCTTCTTTCTCTCCCAGTCTTAAAACATTGCTCGTTTACGATACCCATAAATATGACGTCACATGATTTTCAATATACAGTCACCGGCAAAAAAATGGGACACCTAATATCTTGAAATATTGTTGTATTATTATATTGCAATGTATGTATTTAAGCAGTGCCATTCAAATGTACCTAACACCTTTTTACAGGAAACGTTGTCCCACTCGGTTGAATAGTTACCGGCTTTTAAAAACGTGAAGTGACACATTGTTTACATCTCACACGGCCGCCATTACATCTGCACTCGTGATCTAGAGCTCGCTTCTGATTGGTTAGGCTACGAAAAGTGCTACGGACCGATTCTATCCTTCAGAAATGTCATGAAATTTGCAAGATTTTTCACTTTACATGGTAGAATTTTGGTCATGGCATAAATATTAAGAAACATGCTTTCGTTTAAAGCGGGTATATGTATACTTGAAGTTCATTCCACAGCGGTGTTGGAAATGTAAACAGTAGATCTGAGAATTGTGGAAAGAATCACCATCTGAAACAACATTGGCCGTCCTGGAAGCCGAACCATGAAATCCGGATGCCCCCCCCCCCTCCCCCTTGTCAAAGTCATTGGTATTGCCCTAAAACAAGGGGAGCGTGACGCTTTCTTTACGTGGCTGCCCAGCGACGCCTTTCTCCGGGGGCAGTTGTCACGCTCGACTTTCGATGGCTCATACTGTTCACCTCATTCACTTTCTACGACGGGCACCGTTATGGCCGTGCGAAGCGGGGCCTTTTTTTCCCTTTCCACATTTGAATCGCTCCCGCTTGCGAAACATGGCTCTCTGTGACAGTGTTGCCAACCAACTTCGCAAGTAGAATTCGTGTGCGAACGTCTCTTCCTTCGCAAGTGCAGATTAACGAAACTCTGATGCTTAGAAACACAGCTAAATTAGTCATCTGTGTTTTTGTTGTCCTTGATCTACATCAGGTCCCTCTCTCGAACTATGAAATGTTTTAATGAGAACCTATAAAGCCATACGAAAAAAAACATTGACAATTTTTTCAGATCTTGTAAGAATTTTGATTTTGTCCTTGCATAAATGAATGGATTGTTTTTGGAAAGTGGTGTAGGCTTCAGAAGTCTGCAGTCTGCAATATGTGGTACATTTAGTTCTATAACAATTTATGCAAAGCTACTAGATGTTCCGATATAGTCGGGACAGTCCATTATTTTAAATCTTTGCCTTGATTTTTTCAAACTACAGACGTGATACGAAAATGTCTCTCTTGTTTATTAACTAACAAACATGACATGCCATGTTTTTCAGTGTAAGAATCAATCAATTTAATTTATAGATATGTCATTTTCTAAACATAGAATTACCATGAGTGTTTGCTGGTGCAGGTATAAGAAAATTAAAGGAAATTTAATTCTGAAAATTGAATGTACGAAACTGTATGTGTGTGACAGTCTAAGGAAGGATACGTGATTCTAATCTCCATAGTCTGTATCCATGTCCTAATATTATTAGAATAATTAAATAGAGATGTTTTGTCGGCGGGTCATGTGGCACGAATAAAAGACGAAACAATGGTTTGCAGGTTCATTGTCGAGAAGCGCCGGACCCTGTGGGCGAGGGGTTAGCACATCGCGCTGCGACGCCAAGGGTCCCGGGTTCGAATCCCGCTCGGACTTGGTTGTTTGTGAATTTCATCATTTCATCATTCATCCCCATCTTCGCAAATTAGCCAAGAGACTCAAAGCGAAGTAAAATATACTAAATCAATCAATCAATCCGGAAGCCTAGTGGTAAGTAACCAATCCTGAATACACCTCCCTTCCATGCGTCGTGTGTGTTGCCAAAGGCGTTACGCCAACTTCAATAGTCACTTTTCAGTAAGAAGTTCTGCTTTCGCTGCGGAGTTAGGCAACACACATAAATCCATGCAAGGAAGCGGATATTTCAGGATATATGTGTCCCATTTTTATTGTTGGTGAGTGTACATACTTAAGGGAAATTAGCAAGAATGGCAAGCTTCATGCATTTTTGTGTTGGATTCTTTTTCTTTCTTTTCTTCTTTCTCTCTTTCGGAAGTAGAGAGAGAGGGACAGAGAAGAGAGAGATAGAGAGGGAGGGATGGAACAGAAAGAGAGAAGACAGAGAGAGAGGAAGGGAGGGAGGGAAAAATATAAAGAGAGAGAGAGAGAGTCTGAGAGTCTCTCTCTCTCTCTCTCCTGTCTTTTCTTCTCTTCTCTTTTTCTCGAGAGAAGAGAGAGAGAGAGAAAGTGGAAAGAAGAGAGGGAGAGATAGAAAGAGAGAAATAAAAATAAAGAGAGAGAAGAAGGACAAGAAGAAGGAAACGAGACAGAAAGAGAGAGAGAGAGTAAAAACAGAGGGAGGAATAGAGAAAGAAAAAGAAGAAAATAAGGGAGAGAGAGGACTTTCTCCTCTCTCTCCCTTTCATCTTTCTTTCTTTCTCACTACCTCTCTCTTTCTCTCTATCTTCTTCTTCTCTTTGTAAGAGAGGAAGAGGGAGAGAAAGAAACTCTATTTTTCTCTCACTCTCTCTTCTTTCTTTCTTCTCTCTCTTTTTCTCTCCTTCTCTTCTTTCTTTCTTCTCTCTCTCTTTCTCTTCTTTTTTCTATCTCTTTCTTTCTCTCTTTCTTTCTTTCTTCTATCTTTCCTTCTTTCTTGACACGATCGCATATGATATTCTCAATTAATGCATTTTTTGTGCATCACACGGATCCTTTTATCCGTTTCTGTGTGCATTTTGATACACTTTAAATGTAATTAGCAGTTAATGCACTTTAATGTGTAAGGGCAGACTGAAGGCTTGAATTACTGCGGAAATAAACCTTCTGGTTTAGTGATATGAATTAGTTAGGTCGCTTTGTATTTTAAAAAATATAATTTTAGAGGGGAATTTTCCCTACAGCTGCAAAACACATTACAAAATCCCTATGTAAAAGTAAAAAAATAAAAGTACTCCTCCGTGCTTTGCACCACGCCATGAAGGCGTATAAGGGGTGTGGAGTTAGGGCCGACACTTTCTTCATCACGAAGATGGGGTTGATGTGATCAGCACCAGGTTCCTGGCCGCCTTTATCTCCCAGAGTCTCCTTCAGGAGCCGGAGCCGCTTCAACAGGTGGAAAATAATCCCGGTTCTCCTCCACCGGGGATCGAACCCGGGTCTCTCGCATGATAGTCAGACGCCCTAATGACTTTTCCTTTATATAAGAAACACCGCAACGCGGCAGCCTTCCCCACACATCAAATCCATACATGTTAATTTCTTTCAATCCTCATTTTCATCAGGACAGACGAAACAAACATCCATGTCCGAGCCAGGATTTGAACCCGGGACCCCTGGCGTCGGAGCGCGCTGTGCTAACCACTCCGCAACGGAGGTCGACTCACAACTGAGTTACCGCGGCTATCCCTATGTAAGGTAACACTTTCCTACGGTAGGCAACACTGCTAACCACTATTTGAATTCCAAGGAGAGAACCCTCTTGCAACACAGGAGGGTCGTAAGAACAATACTCTCTCGATAAGCATCACCGCGTGTTGGGTGAACGGAGTCTCGATGGCGCTAACCTGTGGTAATTGCCGTGGATGGCGCTTCCCGTTGCGTTGCTGCAGGTTTAAAAAAATGCAGTTATACAAGTCTCGGCGGGCTGGTGCAACGTTAATGTTTCATTAAGTTGTTAGCTATGAGCATAAAGTAGGACAGTTTGTTGGAAATCGTTGCATTGTAAGTCAAAAGGAAAAGCAGCACCAATGTTGGGAGTACGCCAGGAATTGATTAAGCATTTTTTTTTTGGGGGGGGGGGGTGCTTCGACATTGCTGGAAATGCGAATTAACGAGATTTTTAGGCGTTAGAAATTACTGTAGCTCCTTTGTTGGCGGATTTTCAAAATTACAGTGTTCAAAGTCAGCCACAGGCTCATGCTTCCATCTGTAAACGGGCCTCCAAAAATTTACTCTCAGACGAACCACAATGGATATTTGAAATGTAGTGAAAAAATGAAAAAATTATCACAAACCACATGACATAACGTGGCCTGTAAGTAATAACTAAAATTGTGGGGCTGGAGAGCCTACAATGATCACACAATGATCTTAATCGGACTTCTGCACATATACACTGTATAAATCCAAATTAGCTTTGGATGAATGACATCCATTTGCTGGTTTCAGGAGTAAACAGGAATAAATATATTTAATTTGCAACAAAATTCACTCACTTTTAGGCAGGAGATAAATGCACATTGTTATTACTATTAACAATAAGAGAAACATATATTTTTGTAAGTAATGCCAAATGCAAAGGAATCTTGATTGTTATTCCTCTATTTCTTCTTCATGTTTTGGGCTCCTATGTATTGAGAGATAATGTTCCACGAAGAAGTATGCTCTAGAAAGGTTGGCCAAGCAACAATTTGCATGTGAAAATGAGTAACTAGAACTTATATCGCACCTTCCATCCCGTAATCCCATCTAGAGGTAATGAACCTCACAATTTTAAATCCCAATAGGAATCTAGGAATAAGTTATGTATGCATGAAGACAAGAAGGAGAATCTTCCAGTTGCTCCTCGCATGTTAACTTTGACGTCACTTAGTGGGAAGGGAAGATGTTTGTAGCTGCTTGTTCTGATCCGCGCCATTCAAAGGAAGGCAAGGATGTTAAAAAAGCAAATCACCTTCCTACGCATGTTCTTTCAGGCGCGGCAAGGTTCGATGCCCTCAAGATAACAAGAAATGCATTTTGAGAGAGTTGGGGATCTTGTCACATTAGGTACACTACACGTGTGATGTAGAAAAAACATTTAGTGTCCGACTTGTCTTCCATTACATAGTAAAGGAACGCTGCAAAATTTTACTGCAGCATCATTGTAAAATAGCATTAGCTCAACGCTTTTTGAGCAGAACTCATTCTCCAGTATTCCGTCACCAACTAGCAAGGCCACCTGACGAACCTTTGGGAGAGCAAGAAAATGTAGATTACTCAGACCTTTACTCGCTTTCCCAAAATAGGCAAATAGCTAGGCTGGCCAATTCTGACCTGCTCTAACTATAGCAAAAGTAAGGTTGTGTTTTTACTTAATATTATACATTTGAGGACAAAATACTGTATGATATGTATAAAATTCATTAACCTGAAATTGTTCTTGTAAAATCTGTAACTGCATCTTCAGTGGAAAGGAAAATGCGTTTAAGTGCATTTTTATTCTTTACCTGAAATGGTGTTGTTTTGTATGGACGAATTTGTGACCTTTCTTTTACGAATATCATCGGTGCGTGCCATCTGGAATCAATCTGTGTAATGTCCACACAGCGTATGTCAGAGCTTATTCAAAGGAAAGGGAAAATTTCAGGGTAAACTGGAGGTAGTTTCCGCTATGTTGACATGTAGTCCATGGCTGGCAGCACGCCTCAAATATACCCTTGAGACTAACAGCAAATCTTTTTGCTTTTGTTCTTTTACATTAAAGAAAAAAAAGGACCATGTCCTTCTAAATGCAGAATAAAGAAAATTCAACACTACGTGTATATATCGTGTTCTCAAACCACTAATGATTCCTATCTTTAAACAATATAAACAGTCAACAACAATACTGATATTATTTCTGACTATACGAAAAGTGGCATAACGCATTATGGCTGATATAGTAGCAATGTAACTATGTTGGCCCCCTCCAGGGAACACCGCCTTAAAGTAGCACTGTCCGTGCGGGCGGAAGGGTTTGTGTGCTTTGTAATCTACCGGCAGGGTCACCCATGCTGGACAGGTCTCAGAAGAGAAGCCAGACTAAGGTGTTCTACAACGTCCCATCTTTACCATATCCTATCCTAATATTCCTTCCTAGTCCCAAACACTGCTGCCTTGTAGTCATAGAGGGATCTATAAAGGCTAAGGGAAGAAAACCCTAACAGAAAATTACCTGGTCCTCCAGGTTGGGGGTTGGCGTGAGGCTGACAACCTTATCCGGAAAAAATCAATCGTTCAGAAACCACAACTTGTGCCTCGGAAAGTGGATAAACATGATGACGGACCAGCTAAACGGATAACGGACATGAATATGGCCACGTGGAATATAAAGACAATGCTAGCCCCAGGAAAGATGCAGGAGATAGCACAAGAAATAGAAAAAAATGTTATACAGATAGCAGCAGCAGTACAAGAAATTAGATGGGTTGGAACGGGTAGAGTAGACAAAAAAAGACTTCACAATGTTTTATAGTGGAACAGAACAAAGGACAGGGCAGAGAGGTACAGGCTTCATAATAACTAAGGAAGCAAGAAAAAGTATACTGCTGTTTGTGCCAGTATGAGATAGAATAAGCAAGCTCAGAGTTAAAGGATCATTCAGAAACATAACAATTATAACAGTGTATGCACCTGCAGAAGACAAAGGTGATCAAGAGAAAAAATAATTTTATGATAAGCTGGAGGAAACATTAGAAGAATCACCTAGATATGATTCAATTATTATGATGGGAGATTTTAATGCACTAATTGGCAAAGAGGATAGGAGAAAAGGAATAAGTGGAGCCTATATCTTACATAGAGAAAGTAATAATAATGGTAATCTACTCTATCAGTTTGCAATTAGAAACAAAATGATAATAAAAAGCACGTGTTTCAAACATAAAGATATACATTTTGGGACCTGGAGATCCCCAGATGGAACAACAACAAACCAAATCGACCATGTTTTGGTAGGTCACAGATATTCCTCCTCAATCACAGATATTAGAAGTTGCAGCGGACCTAACTGTGACTCTGACCACTTTCTTTTGAAAGTAAAAGTTCGAGAGAGAATAAGAACAACACAACAGACAGAAAAACTAAAAAGAATAAAATGGAATATGCAGAAATGGAAAAAAGAAGAAACCAGACAAAGATACCAAGATGCAATAGCTCAAAAAACACAAAGTTGGACAGCAGAGGAGAGGAGCTCAATCGAAAAACACTGGGAGAAAATACAAGGAACTCTAAAAGAAGAAGCAGAAGAAATAATAGGAGAAGATAAACAAGTAGGGGAAAAAATGTGGTTCGATGAGGATTGTGAGAAAGTAATAAAGGAAAAGAACGAAGCTAGACAAAAAATGATACAAAGAAAAACGAGAGGAAATGTCGAAAGTATCGACAAAAAAGGAATATAGCTAATAAAACATGCAAACAGAAAAAGAAGGAAATAATGAAGAAACAGCTGATGGAGATAGATGACTTGAGTAGACAAAATGAAACAAGAAAAGTATATACCGCAATCAAAAAAGTTAATTAAAGGATACCAACCAAAGGAAATTGGATATAAGGATAAAAACGGAGCAATGATAGGAGATCAGCATAGAAAATTAGAGAGATGAGCAGAATATTATCAAGAACAACTAGGGAAAGAAGAGGAACTAGTGGGAACAACAGGAATGGATGGATACAATGAGGGAAGCATTGAAGACCCACCAACAATGGAGGAGATAGAAATAGCAATTAGAAAAGCGAAAAATAACAAAGCACCAGGAGAAGACGGTATAATAATAGAAATGCTAAAGACGGCAGGACTGACAATGAAAATTGAAATCCATAAAATCCTGGAACGGATCTGGAAAGAAGGACAAATGCCGGAAGGATGGAAAGTTGGAATAATATGCCCAATACACAAAAAAGGGGATCGAACGGAATGTAGTAACTATAGACCAATAATACTGCTAAATGTGGTGTACAAAGTCCTTACCAGTATTATTAACGAAATACTGAAGAAATATACTGAAGCTATAGTAGGAGAATATCAATGTAGATTTAGACCAACTATTCGTTATACAACAGATAATTGAAAAACACTATGAATATGCAATAGACCTCCTAATTCTATTCATTGACTACAAAAGAGCATTTGATAGTATAAGGAGACCCGAACTGAGTAGAGCTATGCAAGAATTAAAAATACCCATCAAGTTAATAAATTTAATAGAAATGACAATGAAACAGACCAGAGCAAAAGTGAAAATAGGGAATGAAACAAGTAGAGAATTTCCATATTACAGAGGAGTCAAACAAGGAGATGGACTGTCAACGACACTCTTCATACTAGCATTTCACGTGGCGTTCAAAAGGTAGATAAGAGAGGATCAATTTTTACAAAGAGCACTCAAATATGCGCATACGCAGATGACATTGCAATAATAGCACGAACAGGAAACGATTTAAAGAAAACATACGAGAGATTAGAAGAAACTGCAAATAGGTTAGGACTAGAAACAAATGTCAATAAAACAAAGTAAATGATTGTTATCCAAAAACCTGACAAATATAGACAGGAAAGAATAGAAATAAATGGGAAGGAATTTGAAAGAGTCAGGTCATTCCAATACTTAGGGCTGATCATAAATGAACAAAATAAAAAAGATAGCATGATAAAGGAAAGGATATACATGGGGAATAGAGCATATTATGCAAACATGCAATTATTAAAGAGCAAACTAATAAACAGGAATCTCAAAATTACTATGTATAAAACGTTAATAAGACCTATAATAACATATGGTTCAGAGACATGGGTAATGAATAAGACAGAAGAGGAAGCATTGCGCAGATTTGAGAGGAGGGTGATACGCAAAATATATGGACCGGTTAATGAAAATAATTTCTGGAGAATAAGAACTAATGAAGAAATTAACCATATACTAGGGAAAGAGGATATTGTGAGATTTATTAAATCACAAAGAATGCGGTGGCTGGGTCACGTACAGAGAATGGGAAACGATAGAATGCAAAGGAAAGTGATGCAAGAAAAAATTTATTCAATAAGAAGAAGAGGAAGACCAATGACAAGATGGCTAGATGGTGTCCTGGAAGATTTGCGTCACATGAAGGTGAAAAGATGGTGGGAGATTGCAGAGGACAGGAATAGATGGAGGCACATAGTTGAGGAGGCCAAAGCCCATGAGGAGCTGTAGCGCCATGTGGTAAGGTAACTATGTTGGCACGTATGTGAAAAACTGGCGCAGGACATTTTTTGATTTGATGAGGGTACATAGTTCAAGTTCTACACACGTATACAGACATAAACATGTGTGTGTTTGTGCGCGTGCATGTCCATTTTAGAACAAGCCTCGGAGCTTTTTAAGTAAAATTTGCATAAGCTTATACTGCCAATAATAAAATAATATTAACAAAATAAGTTTCAATTTTTCTTATTTTAAAATGTATGGTTCATTTCCAGATAGTTTTTAAAATAATTTGAA
The DNA here is from genome assembly GCF_977018435.1 of Lepisma saccharinum. Classification (NCBI taxonomy): domain Eukaryota; kingdom Metazoa; phylum Arthropoda; class Insecta; order Zygentoma; family Lepismatidae; genus Lepisma; species Lepisma saccharinum. Next base: position 41,685,779 of record NC_139249.1, read on the forward strand.
AATAGATTCCGTAATTCCATTGTTTTTCACTCATGTTAAACAGTTGTTACTTCCTTATGAAGTTTTCCAAGTGAGGTAACAAATTAGTAGTACAGTCAAGGACACTTCTGTGTTATAACAATTCCATTAACTTTCAATGGAATCGTTGCAACCCAAAAGTGTCCATGACTGTACAACAATGCATTGTAAAAGGTTCAAGGTGATTTGGATTATTTTGTATAGGGGGATAATGTAAAGATAAGAAACATTCTTGCTTTCACCTACTTAAAGCTGAGAGTATTTGAGGTGGATACAAGGAGTTCGGGTCAAAGGATTTAGTGGGTACAATATACCTCTATAACCCCCCGCACCCCGTTCCTACGCCACTGCATTTAGAAGATTTGATGAAAACATAAGTTATCCATTAAAAGTGAGACAAATCATTATTGATTTAATCACTATCCTGAAAGAAATTCAAATATTTGGTATTGTCATCAACGGAGCTTTTACCATTTATTCACTAGATTGAAATGACACGGATTTTCATCGATTCGTGGCTCATTATGAACTGGAAACTACAATCATTTCGAGAAACGTGACGGTGTATATTTGCAAGGCTGTTAAGTAATTTGCTTATACTTTCAGTTGACTGGCATTGCCAGTTCTTTGGAAAAACCAACAAAGCCAATTGTTTACCGAGTTTTCGCTCGTTAATTCAACAGTCATTGCACGTCACGATGAAATGAGTGAAAACCCTTGATTTTTTGTAGACTTTGGAGATTTTTAGTACAGTCGTAAATATTCGCAGGCTCTGATTCTAGAGCAAAGCCAGTGCACTTTCTGACAGCGGGACTTTATGAGTGGCGTCCCCAAGAATTTGGTAAGAGTAGAAAGAGTTCTTCTGCTCATCCAAACAGCCTGCAACACAGAAGTTCCTGGGTTTGAGTCCCGATCAAGGCACGGGTGTTACTTGTAAGGTCCCTTCATAAATGTCATCATATCATCACTGTGACATTCATCACAATATGATTATATGTTTATTATTATTAATGTGTATGAAACGGATTTTAAGGTGCACCACCTTCCCAAAAATATAGCTGTTTTTATACCGATAGTTTGAGATATGTATTTTAGGACATGAAATGAAGTAAAATTAGCACACTTTGTTGCACCTTTTGTGAGATTAGCACATTTATACCCTTTTTACCCCTTCTTTGATGCTTCAGCACCATTTTTCTTCCTTTTCTTTCATGTTTTGATAAAAAAAATTGGACAGAAAAATAAATTATTTTCACTCTTCTTGAGCAGATACATAAAATCCTGTAGTCTCATTTTGTACAGCACAAGAGCTATAAAATAGTACATCATAAAGTATACCATGTTTATCATAAATTATGTTATTTGCTACAGTGGTGAATAAATAATTTTAATGTAACTGGTTTAGACCTGATTAAAGGCATTTTATCAGCATCGTTTTTTGCACCTTTTTTAAAACATTTTGAGAAACTTTTTTCACTTTTGCGATCATAATTTTGCACCTTAAAATCCGTTAGCTTTTAATGTGTTAGACAGATGGATGGTTTGTGTTGCTTTGTCACGGTATGTAGTGACATGTGAAACGCAGTTCGATATAAATTATTTTTTGTTTATTGATTCATTTTATGCACAAACATGAAAGTGTGAGGTTTGATCTTATTTTGTGGATAAACTTGTATCCGAGCCACACGTCGGGAGTTGGGAGAAGGGTTTTTCTTGAGTGACAGCGGAACTGTCTTTTCGGCTTAGGACATGACATATTTGCACCAACACGGAGATAAGGAAAGATTATTTTCGCCGCTACCGGGCTTGAGTCGCAGCAGGCGTTCGAACCCATCTTCACGGATGACCAGAGATACCAGCTGGAGCTCAAGCTTGCAAGGATCGACGACGCGCACTTGACCGCGTTTCAAGACAATGGACACAGGTCATTCGCATCTCCTCCAAAAGCGAAGCCAAGCTACCTGAGCGTGGGTTTCAACGGACGAATTTGATTCTCTTATAAATATACGGTGCTACCATCCCAGAGACAGTTTTTACCAGGATTTCATAGAGAGAGCATCTCCGCGCTACACTCCCGCGTGATCATTGCTTTGTGTCCGTGAACTTTGTTTCCTTACGTACCGTGAGCGAATTGCAGATAGAGTTACCAGTGTGCGCCTTATTTTGGTGAAGATTACGCGGTGATTGGTTTTTGCCAAGCGTGGACTACATAATGATGGAGGGCTAAAGACGATAGAGAAGGGGGCCGTCGCTCCCCCCTGACGCCCGCAACGATGCAGAAGCCAGCCAGACGACGCCAAAACCAACCACTGCCCAAAGCCCGAAGGACGCTTTCAGATCGACGTCCCAACCAAAGCCCGAAGGACGTCTTCAGAACGACGCCGATCGAAGCCCGAGGGAGAGATTGAAGGACGACTCCAGAACGACGCCGATCGAAGCCAGAGGGAGAGATTGAAGGACGACTCCAGAACGACGCTTCCAGAACGACGTCCAATTGATGCCCGACACTAGAGATATCCCGACCGGCGCGTGACCACGTACACCCGACGCTAGTGACAAGAGGAAAGCCCGAAGTACTAAGGAGGTGCAAGTACAACAGATCGTCGCAATTATTCTTCGTCGCGATCGACCTTGGAGGACAATTTCGCCACAAAGGAACCGTGTGCAAGTCCCGCGTCCAGGAGAGATGAATGACCACGCCATGTAGCAGAGTCTGGTACAGTATACTTCAGAGGGTCTCATGTACATGTAAACGTGCGTCGTTAGTATCAACACCGTACAGTTAACGCCGAATTCTCACTTATTCGCAAAGTTACTCAGGAAACCCAGAACCTAACCCCGCGTCTGATAATTTTTGGTATTGTTATAAAAAAGGGTAATTTCATGTTCAGATGTGCTAATTTAATTGTCTGCATTCAGCGTTAGAAGCTCCATTTCATTTCTTTAATATTTAGTATAAATTGTCAAAGTGTGCTCCATTTTTTGTGTAACCGACCGCCCGGTCGCGCCATTTATTTGTCAATACTTGACTGATGAGTCCTTTTTCATTGTGGAAAGCGTAGTTGTTTTTATTGCAAGGTCGTGTGCGTGAAATAGTATTATTTGTTGCATAGTGGTTTTTAAGGTAATTTTTTGCTCGCGCCGACGATTGATTAGTGTATTCCGGCAGCTGGAGCCAATTAAGTTTTTGCATCACTATGTAATTGAGTAGTTGTTCTCATTGGACGAGAGAGGCTTGTGTGTAAGACCCCCGTCCGAGAAACTTGTATAATGTCGTCCTTACGACTCGATGCACACGTTCATTCGAAGGAAAGATTTAACCACGCCGACCCATTGTCTTAGTTAACCGCTTTCCGAGGGCTGGCACTTAAGTTAATTTAAAAGAGCACAGGAGCTGGCAGACACATGCCCTAAATTCACATAAAGGTTTAAAAATTAAAAGGAATGGTATGTTAATGAGATCCGTGAGTTGTATCCATACTTCACATGTAAAAATACCTCATGTGTGTGAAAGAGAGATTGCGTGAATGTTGTGAGAGTGAGGAGGCTTTGTAAACAGTTGTTGATTGCAATATTTTCTTGTTGTTACAATATATATATTCACTTTTTTACCGTTCGTCAGTGTTGTTATTTGACGTTTTTCAGGTACCAGATATTATGCTATTAGTGTGTTATGATTGTTCGAATCTACATATCAAAGGTAAACAAAACAGTGTAACATTTCAAGGTATTAATCTCCGCCTCGCAATAGTATGACAATAAACGACCGTCTCAGTACCGAACTTGATAACTGGACCGTGAGTGTCACGACCGGTTTTCCGTACACATAACGACGTTTGGCCCCGTGCCGGGGTATGATTGACACGTCATTTCGGGGACCGTGAGTGCACTCGTTACAGCTTCAGCCATACACATTCGGGTTTAACAAGACTAGAGAGTTAGTTAGTGTTAGACAATTCACTATCTATTAAAAGTTGAAAATTTCTATGATAATTACATTTGTACAACGTTGATTATATTTTGAGTTCTTCATTATCGCTAAACGCTGTATAACTGATGTATATTTATAAGTTTGCCGTTGCCAAGGTGACCAAAATCAGCATATGTGTAATAGCGGTATAGGTGACGAAGTTGAATATAGTCAAGAGTGAACTGCATTGCGTTATTTTACTTGTAATACATAAATACACAGAAGTAATATCGTGTTATCTTTCAAAGTATTTATGAAACAATGAACTAATTCAGTTCATATAATACGATTGAGCGGTGAATGCTGAATCATTCATCCTCATCGTTGGGATTAGCCAAAATTGGAAGAAACGACCCTAAATAACAAGATGCTGATGAAAGAAGAAAGAGGCAGAGGAAGAAAGAAATACAGAATGACGCAGGAGGAAATAAATAATGACAAGAATAAAGAAAAAGGAGCAGACGAAAACTATCTAGGGCCGCAAATGGTAACTACCATATACGTATAATTACTTAATAGAATCTTATATAGACGAAGTTTCGACTTCGTCCCGGAGTGGTTAGCATAGCGCGCTACGAAGCCAGGGGTCCAAGGTTCGAATCCCGGGCAAGTCACCGATGTTTGTGCTTGTCCTTTAAGAGAAATCTGAGAATTGAGATAAAATTATATATGTGAATAGATTTGATTGATTTGTTGTTAAGTACACTTTATGCACAGATAGGCTAATCGGGACTGGACTTACAGTTTAAAGTGGGATCCGAATCACTATGTTCCTCCACTGGATATCGAGCCCGGGACCCCTTGATTACAAGGCAACAGACGCCACTCCGCTATCGGAGAGGCCCATGTAAAAAGAGAAGAAGACGGAGGCGTTCTTTGTGAGTTATCCTTTATCAATATCATGATATCAACAACACGAATCGTTGTGATTATCCAAAAATGGCAGAGAGGCGACTCTGAATCAAATTGTATAGACGAATTCTTGTATTTTAGCTTCCAGTTGGCTTCTGTATTTATCAGTTTCTGCCAAACAATTGGATCACGCTTCACCACCGTCCCTACTCCCTCACATTGTGTTCTGAGGCCGCTGTCCGACAGGATGCATCAGCGGGTGGAATATGCTTACCTCACTTGGCTTTCACTTTCCTCACTTACGGGTGTGAAGTCTTCGAAGCGGGAGCCTAAGCGCCTGTTCCGCGTTCCCCCGCAACGCTCACATAACACTCCGCACGACCTGCTGCAATCTCCACCCTCGCCTTTCACCGCGTTTCCAGTTTTTCTCCTGCCTGCTGTGGTTTGAGACGGAGCTACTACTAGCCGCAGAGGAATTCTGATATTGAGTCTTGTTATTCATTTAACGTGGCTTCTCTTCCACTTTTGGCTAATCGCGACGATGAGGATGACTGATGAAATGACTCAAAGAACACCCGCGCACAGGCTGAGATTAGAACCCACGACCGGTCCTGATAATTAGCTGTCCTATCTACATATGGTGGTGTGATATTGTCCTATCTGGAACAACTCTGGCATGGGATTTTTATGACGTTCACTGTACAGTATTGGCCATATTATGGGACTCGTTAGTTGAAAAAACGAAACGCAGATTAACTGAAATTTGACAGATTTAATATTTTATGAAAAACAGCTCATTGTTATACACACTTCAAGTACAATTCCTTTCACTCTTTTTTCTAAACTTCAAACCAAGTGGTTTATGAAATTACATGTTGCTCCGAAGATACAAATAAAGAACACCCTTACAAAATCCACAGTTAATATTATTTTCTTTCTTATAACCAAAAAATAGCATAAACAACACGGTAAACAATGTACACATTGTTCCAGACATTTTTGCGAATATGGAACGAATCGTGCTTCCATCTATTGTTGGGACACAGCAACAGAAAGGATTTTTGGAAACAAGATTATATCAAAGCAGAAAAACAGTTTAATCCCATAAAAAGTTATGATAGTCGTCAAATATATTTAGTTACAAACAATTTCAAAGCAAGGAAATGTGCTTCTTTTTTTTACAATGAGTCCAATAATTTGGCCAATACTGTATATGCGTTTATATGTGTGTGTGTTAATATACTACATGTATGTAATACACCCTGGACTGTATTGTTGCAGATTAATAAGACTCAGGCGTCCGGACTCACAGCCAGTATATTCAATCCTGTATGCGACTTGTGTTGTGTCCTGTGTGTTTGTACAAATAATTTCCCTTTCTTCAATTTTATCTAATCACCATTCATCCTCAACGTCGCGACTAGTCGAAAGTAACAGAGATGCGACGTACAATGGAATTAAGAAATCATATATATATACAGTATTTCTTCGAATCTAAGGCGCAGGTTTTTGTCAGATTTTAGACGTCCAAAATTCAGGTGCGCCTTCGATGTCTTCTTCGATTCCATGTATATACTACAATATACGTAATTCATGCACATACAACGTAGAATCAATCTACTGCAGTCTCTAATACTGGTATACGGCGCACGCTTTTAGAAGGAACATGTATTCGGCCAATACCCAGCCAGTGCTACTGCGCTGTTGCCAAACTAACTGCTAGCGGAAGGGAAGGACAGAAAATTCGCGATGTGTCCATTATTTTGATAATGCATGCACAGTATATATGAGTACAGTGAAATACTATAGTGAATATTTCTACACAGGATTATAATATCATATCACTGTAGCATATACGAGAAACCCATACCTGAAAGAAGCTTGAAGGTATTTATCGTAGAGGAACTGCCAGGTCATCATCACCGCTCTCGTCGCCTTCCTCAGTCTCAGTGTTACTGATTTCACTCATTTCCGAGTCACTCTCCTGGAGGTTAATGATTAGATTTTGCACCCTTGGTGCCTGTACTAGTGGTGCTAGGTTCTTAGAGTGACATTATTTAAAATAAAAATAACACACGAAACACACACCATTGCACGAAAGGGCTGTATTTAATCGTTTCACAAACTGTTCTTCGTGGGGCACGAGTGAACGATAAGCGAATAATTTTACACTGGCCTTGCTACGAAAATGCTCAACTCAAACTGACCAAGACTTTCAATGTTCGAGAACGCCCAGAACAATGAAGGGTCATTGTTTATATCGAGACGAATTTAACACCCACAGTTTTCCCTAGACACAACAACTCAGCTGCGTCAACACGCTGGCAACGAATAAAACAGGCGGAAGGAAATGAAAGGTGTTTCCCTTGTTTCTTCAAGGAACGATAACTCCGGCTGTATGCGACGGAAATTCATGGGACTTGGACAGTCAGGTTCAAAATGTCTTTCCCCATCTTATAATTAACCTTAAAGTGGCGAGTTTTATGAAAACTTCTTGCGCGCAAGAAAAATACAGAACACGGCTTTTAACTTCCGCGCCGCAGTCTCCTAACTGTACAACGTTGCACTCCTGCCATTGGCTGATCGCCACGCACACTCTCTGCGTGGCCCCGCCCGATATCGCTCCTAAAAGCGTGCGTCGTATAGTTACAAAGAGTAAATATTATTTTCTTAACTTTCCTTAAAATTACCGGTAGCTGCAATACAACAATCAACATTTCGTTTTCCTGCTAAGACAATGATGGTGAAAGTGAGAGTGAAAGTGATTCTGAAAGTGAAGAGACTGATAGACAAATAAATTATAAAAACAAAAGTTACCGATGTTGCAAGGTAAATTACCGTATATCGTATTTTAAACAAATAAACATGTACCCTATAAATGTTTAAATAAACACCACAAAGGTTAAAATATGAACGTCTTTGTGCATATTCCTGCGCCTTAGATTCGATGGCGTCTTCGATTCGAGGAAATACAGTATATTATATATTATATATATATATATATATATATATATATTATATATATATATATACACACACACAGTGGCGGCGATTGGGTTCCAAAACTGGGGGGGGGGGCAAGGACAGTTTATTTTCCCATGGTAGATAAAATTTAGCATAGCGCAAGAGAAAAAGTGGAAAAACGTAGGAGGCAACTGCCCCCCCCGCCCCCCTAATCGCCGCCACTGTATATACACACACGCGCGCGTATATGTGTGTGTGTGAGCCGGTCCCCGTGGCGGAGTGGCTAGCACATCGCGCTGCGACGGAAGGGGTCCCGGGTTCAAATCCCGGCGTCGTGTTTGTGAGTGTCCATTCATCACTCATCCCCGTCTTCGCAAATTAGCCAAAAGTGGCACAAAAGAGAAGTAAAATAAAGCAAATCAATCAATATGCGTGTGTAGATGGATATAAATATACTATATTATGGGCGATATATTTTGTTCCCAAAATATAGGTACAGAAATTGATATTATGAAAAACTAGTTCAATTAAGGTGATTTGCTAGGACACAATTTTCCCCTTGATAGAGCATATTTTAACCTCTGTTCACTAATATTCAATATATTTTTGCTTCTTCATTTATATAAACAACTTTCTTTTACACTTAGCTATTTCCAAAGTAGACTAATTTTGCTCCTCTTCTGTCAGTAGCTACAGGCAGAAGGAGGCTATCTACAAAGCTTTGGTGGCTGAAAATGTGATGTTATTTAGTAGTGAAATTTTACACAAATAGTCATTGTAGTACATTACAACTCTTGGGCCAACAACTAAACTATGAACAAACAGTATGTGAATATATCCCAGCAGATGGCACTGATATTGGAAAGAAAGAAATTGTCCAACGTGCTTTCAATTTTACACTAACTTGTTATTCTTCTGTTTATTAATCTTAAATAAATTTTATACCCCGGGAAGAAAACACAATTTAATTAGAAATTATTAGGGGGCGAAAGGCAACGTGAGTTATACAAACAGACACATAAGAAGACACTATAATAAAAAGAAGATATGAAAGTAGACATTGAACAAATTATTTTAATTATGATTTTCAATTTTGTGCTTGTGGTTTGGTATTAACATTATAACTGCTTATTGAATATTTTGGTAACACTTTACTATAGAGCCCGACCCTGTGGCCGAGTGGTCAGTCTCGCGCATAGCGCGGAACAGGTAGGTCGTGCTGTACGAGCTCTGCGCTTTGAGGAAAAGTGAAAGTTCAGCGCGATATCGGTACGTACGTGTGGGAGAGGGTGTGCTGTTGAACTGTGCTAGTGAAGAATTGGACAAAAGTAAAATATAGAATGGATCGCGAAAATACGATACAAATCAGTTTTGAAACGGGAACTTTGAAACCTAGTCCTTTGGAAGTACATGAATTTATTCATGATAAATTCAAACTGAGTGTGGATGAAATTGCAGCCATACAAATTCCCACGACGATTAAATGTGTATTTTTGAAATTAGTGCGTCCGGGAAAAATGAGAAAAATATTAGAAGAAAATACTGGTGAAGTGAATTTTTATTATAGTAGTGGAGCTGTGACACAAGTGAAACTGAGTGATGCGAATCGAATTGTGAAGCCGGTTCGAGTGTTTAATCTTCCTTTGGAAGTGCCAGAACGACAAATTCGTGAAAAACTGAGTGAATATGGGACAATAGATGAATTGAAAGCAGAAACTTGGAGTGACAAATTTAGGTACAAAGTGTATAATGGGGTGCGTCAGGTTTTGATGGCAATTAAGAAGCCAATTCCCTCCTTTGTGAAAATAGGCCAATATACGGCACATGTAGTATATAATGGTCAAATCCCGACTTGTGAATGGTGTGGTAGTAGTGATCACATGCGGTTTAATTGTACCTTACGGAAACCAACAGTGTTCAAAGTCATGGGTCGTGCAGTTCGGTCCTATAGCGAAGCAATTGCACCGTCTACATCTACACACGAAGATATAAATGTGAGTCAAGAATCAGCACAACTGACGGTGATAGAAGGGCTTCAACAGGGAAAACATATACAGGAAGAGAAAAATATTCACAAGAATGATCAACAAACTTTGACCAGGGAAGGAACTGAAGAAAATATACAAGGGCAACCAAAAGAACCTGTGTTAAATGTTCAACTTACGCAACAAAGTGAAGAAATATCCCTGGATACTATGGAGCAGAAGAAGGGTGGACCACTAACACGACAAGAAGACATAACTAAAGTGCAAGAGGAATCGAGTGATGAAGTGCTACAGAGCAAGAAGGAGAGGAAGCAGAATCAGACCAAGCAAAAGGACTTCCAACAAGAAGCTGAACAGGAAAAAGATTCGGAAACTGATAGTGAAAGTGGAAGTGTCCAAAGTAGTACGGGTCGTTCGGTTTCCGGCTCACAAAAACGACCAAAGAGTATAAGGAAAGCGTCAGGCAGCAATCGGACGAAAAGACGATCATTGCGACATGTAAAAACAAATGTCCAAGACATGGTTATTGATCCAAGTCCGATAGGCCATGAAAGTTTGTGAATACTGGATACAGGTAATCACTTTAAGATTAGAAAATAGTATTATTTGGAATGAATATTTTTATATGGACTGTCAGTAAGTTAATGATATTGTATTCCGTGGTGGTAGTTATTTATGGATTAAGCTATACAAAGCGAAGGGGTATTTCCTCCCCCCTACTAAAATAATATTGTTAGTGTGTTTGTTAAATTTTGGTGTATAACATTAGATGTATATAAAAATAGTGTAAGAACTATTACTCTTAGATGGGGCAAAGGTGGGAGTATAAGTATTGGGAATACACAATCCCAAAAATTTTGTTCATAGTATTTATGATGACGACCCTTCGTTATGCTACGATAAATATAAACAAAATGAAATCCCTTACAAAACAGGCGGCGTTAGAGGACTTTATTATACAAGCATCATTAGATATTGTATTTCTCCAAGAATGTGGACAAATGAATTTCAATTTTTCCCCAACGATAAGAGTTCATAATAATGCAAATTTCCAATCGACAGGAACAGCTTTGTTAACACGTAATACGGTTCCCCTCACAAATGTGGTATGTCATCCTAATAATAGAATCATATCAGCAAAAGTTGCAAATGTATGGATATATAACATATATGCTCCATCCGGGTCACAGTTTAGGAAACAAAGGGATGAGTTTTTTGCGCAGGAAGTTGCGGTTGAAATGCAGGGTAGGAGAGAACACATAATATGTGGGGGAGATTTCAATTGTGTATTGTATCCGCAGGATCAAAGACCTGGATTTAACACGTCGAATTCATTGCAAAAATTAGTAACTGGCTTTAACTTCACAGATGTCTGGAGTGACAAATGTTTTGGGCAGAGGGGTTTCACGTATATACGTGACAATTGTGCATCCCGATTGGATAGATTTTATGTCACACCCACATTACGTCAGAACGTAAAGTCCATCAGTATAACACCTACATGTTTTTCAGATCACAGTGCTGTCATTATGATGATAAATGTGGACATTCCAATAGTCCCGAGAGGGTACGGTTGTTGGAAATTAAATGCTTCAATTCTTAATGAGAAAAAATTCCAACAAGCATTTAATGACCAATGGTCGAGATGGATAACACACCGTCTGAGGAGGATAGATATAATCCGCTGGTGGGAGGAGATTCTCAAACCGGGTATAAAAAGATTTTGTATCAGTTACTGTAAGGAACGGTCGAGAGAGTGGACAAATAAATATAATTTTTACTACAGGGTGTTGCGTGAACAAATTCAGCAAGCAACAGACGGGAAAAAAGTGCAAACTGAAGTCAAACGTATACAAGCTGTATTGTTAAAAATGACTGCAGAAAGGCGTCAAGGGGTCAAAATTCGTAGTAGACTTCCTCATTTTGACAACGATGAGGTCGCCTCTATCAGCCATGTAATTCATGAAAGAAAAAATGCTAAAAGACAATGTATTAGTGAAATATTTGATAATGGGGGAACAAAGATCAATTCAGCCCCTGAAATACGTAATTGCATTTATAATTATTTTGAGCAACAATATTCCCAACCAGAGTCACATAATGGAGCTTTAATGGATGCATTGGCATCCGAATCAGAGGTTTTTACAGATGAAGAAAGTGAAAACTTAAACAAAGAATATACAAGTGAGGAAGTGTTTCGAGCGGTTAAGGTAGAGCAATCATTTTCAGCTCCTGGTTGGGATGGGATACCCAATAAGTTTTATCAAGCCTTTTGGAAATTGATGGGTCAAACAATAACGGATTGGATAAATGCAGTGTTTAGCAAGTATCAAATGGGTAAATCTTCCAGTACGGGTATTATAATTCTAATCCCAAAATGTGTAAAACCAAGCGAAGCTGGTCATTATAGACCCATCACCCTCCTTTGTACGGATTACAAAATATTGGCGCGATGTATGCTTGGCAGACTTATGCCTTATGTCGACAAATTAGTAGGAGAGGATCAATATGTTTTTGGTTTAAATAAGAAAATCAGAAATGTTTTACAAACGATGCGTGAAATAATTACATGTTATAGACTACAGAACAAAAACTCTGAAAATGCTATATTAGCATTAGACTTTGAACGTGCTTTTGACTCGATAAATCATGAATATCTATTTAACGTTTTGCAGGGCTACGGTATACGTGGACATTTTCTTTCAGTATTTAAAAGTCTTTATAGTCATGCAACAGCAAAAATTCAAATAAATGGTTTTCTGACAAAAGAACTCTATATTTATAAAGGTGTAAGACAAGGAGATCCTTTGTCGATGTTAGCGTTTTGTATTGCACTGAGACCCATTCTTTCTGAAATAGGCCGAAAAGTTCAAGGAATTAACTTACACTCTACTACCATTAAGGTGTTAGCGTATGCTGACGATGTTACTGTATTAATAAATGAACAGTCTGATATTGATGAAACGTGTCAAGTATTACAGAAATTTGGAAAATGGTCGGGATTAAAAATAAACCAAGAAAAATCGTCAATTTTGAATTTAAATTTGGTTCATTCTCACTCGCAGCGAGGTAATTTTAAGGTTGTACAAATGATACGTATACTAGGTATAATATATACGCACTCTATTCAAAGTATGATCCAATTAAATTATGATAGAGTATTAACTGGGGTTAAAGCGATATTACAAACAAATAAATTTCGCAGCCTTAGTTTACAGTCAAGGGTGACCTTTGTACAGGTCTATGCACTGTCAAAGGTATGGTACATGGCAAAAATCCTCCCACTACGGAAGTTAGATATAAATAAACTTAAGAGTGCAGTAAATTGGTTTATTTGGAATGGTCAGATATTGAGGGTGAAACATGTATTACTTTGTTTGCCTTTTGCCGAGGGAGGAATGAATCTTGTGAACATAGAACTCAAATGCCAGGCCTTACGTATTCAAGCTGACACGCAGACATTGATTCAGCATCCACTCAGCCTCACAAGTAAAGTTTTGAGAAGCGCTTTGGACTATATTTCACTAGAGGCTCCTATTGATATTACTAGACTGGTAGACACTTTATGGTAGTGGTTAGCACATCGCGCTGCGACGCCAAGGGTCCCGGGTTCGAATCCCGGTCGGGCTTGGTTGTTTGTGAATGTCCATTCATCAATTTCATCATTTCATCACTCATCCCAATCTTCGCAAATTAGCCAAGAGGCACAAAACGCGAAGTAAAATAAACTAAATCAAATCAAAAATCTAATCAAACTTTACTATAGGGGTGACGGATTTCTTACTTTTTACAGGAGAAAGTACTTACGCAAATCATTTTCTGTACCGTTGTGGAAGTTCGTGAATGTAGTTTTGATCATTTTAATGCGAATGCATGTTGTTTTCTGCGAGAATCTCTTTCCCACACTGTTTCTGCTGCCGCCATTTGCTTTCTGGACGAGAGCACAATGTTCCGTGTGTTAGATGACGTAAACCCCGTGGTCAGTGTTTCAAACTCGCCGTGTTTTCACTATAACATGACGTGTCGAGTATTTTTATTATTATTTTTTTTTTTAACTATGCTTGCCTAACCTAACCTTACGGAAAATGGTTTGTGGAGCTAACGTGAATGGTTTGTGGGGCTAACATCAATGGTTTGTGGGGCTAACGTCAATGGTTTGTGAGGCTAACGTCAATGGTTTGCGATGTATTAGCATAATTTCAAATCCGTGCACGAAAGTTGGTATTTTCCGGTTAACAAGGTTGCAGCACTGCATAAATCGACAAAACACTCTCACAACGCGCGATAAACCAGTACGCTATCGCCATAATGTGTGTTACAGAATCGAAATAACGAGTAACAGTAAGTACTCGTAATTGTAAGAAATAGACATTATTTTCGTTAGAAATTCATTACCTAAAGAAATGTTCCGCATTCCAGAATAGTATATACGTTAGCAATGTAAAAAAGTGCGAAATAAATGATTTATAGGTGTCACCACTATAGTAAAGTAGTATCAATATTTTTCTAAATTTTCCGTTGAAATGTCTGTTGAAATGTCCTTATATTCTGTAGGAGTTCTTTTTACTTCAAAGCAGAGTCGTTAAAGGTCCAGGCACCCATAAATTCTAATGGGTTTTATTGGGTTCCGCTGCAGGACCGGAACATTTTTTCTCGACCGAATTTAAATTCAGCCGGAATAAAGGTTCCTGGACCGAATGTAAATTCAGCGGGAAAAACGTTTCCTGGATCGAATTGAAGAAATTTACACATAAAAAGGTTCTTCGCGGTTCAGAACCAATTTACGCTTGCTGATTTTGTCTTCTGGACACTGGCGTACGCAGAGGGGCGGCTGAAGAGGCTACAGCCCTCCCCGAAATTTTTAATAAATAAAAAATCAAACGAAGTCGGGAAAAAAACTTAAAATGACCGCCGATAACCATTTTTGTCTTTGAATAACTTTTAAAACGAAAGTTTATAATGGTAATTGCAGCTCACATCTCGAAAAATCAAAACAGCAACTGGATATCACTAAAATTCACTTATGGCGATGTATTCTATGATCCGAGCAAATATTTACTCTCACTCTGATCAGTAAAGATTAGATTCATGACTGAAGATGTGAAATCGTTCTCTGCTCTCCAGTGGAAGAAATGTAAATTCCTAGCTGGGGCTATACTTTGACCAGTTTGGGTAGTGTCTTATCCTAGTTAGGAATGCTTTATTTAAGAATTTTCTTAGATGGGGTGATAGCATCACTCCCCCCCCCCCCGAGAGAAATAAGCTGCAGGCGGCCTTGTACTCTAGGCTAGGGCAGGGTACAGCTCCTAGAGAATTTTCTGCGTAGGATATATTTTATTATTAGAAATAGCGAACGCAAGACGTACGAATATTATACTGCCGCAGGAAATCTAATATCAAATTCTCATCATTTAGAATATTTCGTTGTAATTTTGTTTCTTCTTTTTTTTCTTTCGAAACGAGACATTTTGAGAAAATAATTGCTGAGGCAGTCTCAAGGTCTCTGTAAAGAGATCAGCAGGGCAGAAACATTGCCCTGTTTCAAAGAATCGAAACATAGAGGACTCGTGGAGCTGCGTATCCAATGAGTGTGATTCCTTCTAGATTTGAATTCTTGTCTTATTGGAAACAATCACAGTCGCTGACCTGCTGCTTCCCGAGTCCATTTTCCTTTCATCCGGGAAGTGTGTCATGGTGATAGGTCGGGCTTTAATAAGGGCTTATCGCGTGGTCACGGGACGACGTCCATTGCTGCCAAGGTCGCTGGATGCATCTAGAAGGAAGTTCGAATCAAGTCGGAATGGAAGGAAACTGCTGGTGTTCAATGTCAACCGGTCGCCGCCGGTTTACGGCTCCGTGTTAGAACTATGGAACTTTCCAAACTTATGTTTCCTGGTCACCGTAGAGGACCAGTCGACGTAAATGCTGAGGCCACAGGTTCGACTCCTGCTCGAGGCATTGAGTATATCCCATCAGTGATTTTTTTAAGTTGGTTTATTTTACTTATCTTTTCTGCCACTTTTGACTAATCGCGACGACGAAGATGAATGATGACTTGAAATGACTCACAAAGACCACCTAATACCAGACGGGGATTCGAATCCACGACCCGGGCTTATTAGATCGCCGTGCTATCTACTTCTCATCGGAGGTTGGCATCCCATCATTGGAGTGTACAGGATTTTCGTAAGGGATTATATGATCGTAAACGTGAATCGTGTATTATCATCTTAATAGACAGTACTATATCATAATATATTACATTTTTTTAAAGGAATGATGGGGTATTGGTAACCCTTTATGAACACTGCCAAATGTCAACCACACTGCCACGTAACTCACCCTGAACTGCATTTTGAAGACTAACAAGGCTCTGGCGACTTGCGTTACGGTCAGATTGTGGGACTTTTGTTGTGTGCTGTCCATTTCTGTTTGCAGAAGAACGAATTAAAATTTAAAAAATAACAAACAACATTAACGGGATGTTGGACCAAAAAAAGGGCTATTGCCCCCACGACCCCTCTTTGGCATGCCGAAGTATCCCGTTATACATTTCATCGTCCGTTCTTGTCGTCCTCCACTTTATACTCGGATAGATTAATAGGGACTGGACCTACAGTTTAAAATGAGATCCGAATCACACTGCAATATGTCTCCACCAGGGATCGAACGCGGTAGCGGTACTCGTCATCGGTGAGGACCAAACAAGGTACAATAGCGACTCACTATAACCATGACAGAGATAGAAAATGGAAACTTGTAGGCTGTAGCTGTACTGCGAGTCTATTGTCTGACGTTGAAAAGTAGAGTCCAGGCATATTATAATCCAATATCACCGATTAGGTTCGTAATTACATGTAAATGTTACGAACGTGCGAGATTTCTACATAATGCTAAGAAGAAGGCTGAAAGACGACCAAACTGGTACTTTTCTAGCTTTCTAAGATAACACTGGTCGACATGTGTTTCGATGTCTCAGAGATGACTGTTGTATCAGAATAATTTCAACATGCTGATTTCAAAAATGAAATCCATTTGTACCAATCACGTCTAGTTTCTTTTCATCTTCAGAAATCAGCAATGTATTAACTTCCTTAATTTCACAATAAAATGTGTGGTTTCATTATTTTCCCAATAGATGGCTCTGTTTACATTGTGGTAAGATTTTAATTTTCTACAATTGTTTTCCTCCAATTTTGAACAATAAGGCATAAAATTGTATGTATTTAATCCATCCTTCACCTTCACATGACACATTGGCATGATAATTGTATGGTTTTTGATTATGTAGTTTTATTTTCCAAATTCCTCATGAAAATTTCCTTCACACAATTTTATAATATGCTGGGTTGATTGAATTTGGTGACAGAAAAATCCTGAAATACAGCGCCTAGAATAACGTAGTGTGGAAAACGGAATGCTTCTGCACCCCCTGGCTGGTTCCACTCGAAAATGATCCGCTAGAGGCGCTGGTGTTGACACCGGTGCTTGGTGTTCGACTGCTTATAATGGAAGTGAATGGAGTTTTCGCTGCAACGTCTGATTCTTTTACAAGAAGCATTTCTATGAATGTGATAATTGCTATGATATTTGGTACAGTGGTCGCGAAGATATTAACGAACATTCTAGACAGTCGACCACGTCCTGTTATCGTCATACTTTCGTTAATAATATGGGAGAAAAAATACGCGTGGAATGCTCTTGGCAACTAAATTTTTGTGTATGAATTAGGTTCATTATTATTATCATCATCATCATTTCTTTTAAAGATATACACACTGAAGCATTTGTATTTTTGATATTTACTGTCTCTTTTCTTCCGCTTTAAACTAATCGCGGCGATGATGATAATGATGATTGCATGAAACGACAAGGGGAACCCCACAAAACTTTCTTAGTGCCATCGACATGAGTGTAAGGCAACTTTCAAACCAATGGGACAAGCGACACGGGATGTTCACACTGTCACACTAGTGACACACACTTCCAGACTGTAAAATAGCATTCATTGCACATGAGGGTCCAAACAGCAAACGACACGTTCATATGGCGTATTCGCGTGCTACTTGTTACTTCTGTCGGAAAGCTGAGACCGAAGCGACGCGCTACAGGGGGAGTTCCTAACTAAGTGACAAGCGACATGGTGCCTTCAGTCTATTAGCAAGCGTTGCTTGCCAACAACAGATAGGCGACACGAGAAGCCACACGTGTAGCTTTGTCGCTTCTGCGTCGCTCAAACTGGGCCATTTCCTCAATAGCTTGCAACATGTTGCCGTGGTTTGTTGTTCGTGCATACACGATGCAATGAGTGTCTTGCTTTAGTGAGATTGCGCACCAAAGCGACAAGCGGCACACGACACTTATCGCTTGAGGATTTCACCAACCGAACGCTGGCCTGTGCTTCTCGCCATGCCGCTACGATGTGAAATGTTGCTCTTGATTGGCTCCTTTCCAAGCAACATGTGTCACTTCGGTATGAAAGTTGCCTTGAACCGAATGACCCGTGTCGCTTTGATGTGAAATCCTCGTATCGTTTGTCGCGTGTCGCTTTGGTGTAAAATCTCCTTGAGGAAAAGGTGCAGTCAGAGCTTTTGTCCCTACGGTTCGAAAGGCTGCATTGATTTCCGACTGCTCGCTTTCAAGCGACATTTGTGGTTTGTCGCCTCGGTATGAAATATCTCTCAGGATACTATTTATATTCTAATAACATAGAACAATAAACTCTAATACACAGTCCAAGACCTGACGTCCGGAATCACATTGCGATGTTTCTTCTTGTGTTACGCACGCATGCTATTTATTTATTAATTTTATTTTACTTTTCTGTGTAAATTAATGCCATTTCGTGACTGCAAATCACTCCACAAATATAACTGTTTCCATCAATTCACGTACCGCCTTTCTAGAGAAACAAATCTACCCAATATATTCCAAAAACTAACTAAGCCGCATTACTTTCATAACAAAATTAGCACCTGGGTCGATCGCACTGCCATCTACTTGTCATCGTCTCGGGGAACCAGTTTCTTGGGTCGTTTTCCACACTACGTTATTCAAGGCGCTGTACCTGAACTAGGGAGAATATCCTGCCGCGATGGGAAGTAATTGATGTCATTTCCGTGATCAGAATTGAAAATATAATCACATATTGATTTGAAAAGATCCGAACTTTTTTCTCAAAATGTCGACCAGTGTAATGAGGAAGGTGGAGAACAAATTAGTTGCTGAAATAAATGGAAAGAAAATCTTACCTGAAATGAGAAACCACACTTTTCCAACACAGCCAGTGGACATTCTTCCGTGCAACCTGCAAAAGAGGAAGAAAACTATGTTAAACACTCTGTATTAGACTTCAAAAGCAATACTTTTTTCATGTTTCTGTCCATATTATCATTGTTTTAATGATTAAACAATTGGAATTTATTGCCATAAGGATAACAATGTGATTTTTCGTTATCTCTGAAATGTAAAAATATTTTTAAAGTGACATGATTTTTTCTGAGGAATGAATTTTCTCAGATCTTGTTGAGAGAGGAGGAAGGTCCTCCAATGTCAACGACACATATGCAAACGTCCAAATATAAAAAAAAAACCTCCTACATTGGTTTCAATTTGGACCTTGGGTGTATACAGGGTGTCATTTTAATGGCGCCCACGGATCACAGAAACGTATAGAGGACATGAAAACAAACAACTTTTCTCAGTAACATTTCTCTCTTTGGAGCGTAGTTTTGGCGCTACAGTCGTTCAAAGAATCCCCTATTGCAGCCTGAATGATTGCAACCGAACACATTTGACCGGATCTGAACACAGTCGTCGAACAGCTTGTTTTACTACTACCTATAACCCTTTATTTTCAATCATTTTTGTCACTTGCCTCATAATGCCCTGGTTATGCATTACATTACGTGTTACTTACCTTTGGAATTTTGGTTGAAAATGCAGGGATACAAGTCCAATTTACCATTTCCCGTATCGTTGGTTCACTTCCCGTTGGGTTACAAAACGCGATATCTAGCTATGTTTTACGGTACAGAATATGGCTGGTTGTAGCTATGTCATTTCTCACATAATATGTGTGTTCCTGGCAACCCTGGTACGCATAGCTTCACGACAGGAAATGACATCTCAAATGCAATCAAATGTTGTGTTGGGTTGTCAGCATTCAGGCGGCAAAACATACTTTTTCGAACGACTGTACCGCCGAAACGACGCTCCGAAGAGAAAAATGTTACTGAGAAAAGTTGTTTGTTTTCATGTCCTCTATATGTTTCTGTGGTCCGTGGGCGCCATTAAAATGACACCCTGTATAAGAAGCTCTCGTGTTATAGGACTGTCTCATTTGATCAGACAACTAGGGCAGGGCAGGCTTCGATTGAGACCAAAGTCAGTGAGGATCGAGTGACTTGGAGGAAAGGAAATGTCGATTGCTGTGCTCCTACGAAGTGAAAGGAATGGGTTCTTTGTATACTCGCAAGCCGACAGGTGCAAAAATCTTGGATTTCAAGGCCTTTCCACGTTGGGAATTATGTACGTTGTTGGGAGGGGATGTCACCACTGTGAGGCCTCCCTATTGACAGTCGACCCGCGGTGGTCCAGTGGTAGGTGATCTGACTGCGACGTGGAGAACCGGGTTCGATTACAGGGGTGTGTGATCTACGGTCGAAATTTTTCCAGCAAAATCCCAACACAGATTGAATAGAGACAGCCGGGCATGTCCCCTCCTCAAAATGGCCCAGACTGGAATTGTGTGGAGCCATATCTTCACCCGCGGGTTATTATTACAATACATACATACACACACATATATATAAATAATGAACGTATTAAATCTACAACCCACATCTTTCAGTTGTCTTATTCCACTGTCATAGGGAATCCCAACAAGTTTTGGCTTATAACTTTCTAATGGCGCATTTCCAGGCCGGAGTTCCTTATTTCATATTAGTACTTGGTTAGACTCCATCCACACTGTCAGTTTGAATCAAGGTCACGGAAACACCCTGCATATTATATTATATGTCGTGATTTTTGTGGGATCTAACAATAGTTCATTTTCACCTTGTGGTTTAAAATGTGGAAGACACATACGCTGAGCACAGCTATTAACACACTAAACATGATAGATTAAATATCCAAAGTACATTGCAAAATGCCTCACATTGCAAAATGTCTCCATAACCAATTACACGTTGAATCATCGTTTCAACGGTAGCATTCCCACATCGTAAGCGCAGATCATGATCTACTGATTTAATTAAAATCATATCATATCAAAATATATCATTTTAGTTATGACTGCTGTTAGCTCATGTCATAGCAGATGGTCGGTTAGTTATATATGTGTGGCCTTTTTTCTTACTGAAGGCCCGGGGCTGAAGTCTCCGAAACCCCTCCTAGAAAGTTGATCCAGGCTCTCTAAAATACTATCGTTTTGCCATTCAGGGAACCCGAGTTCGAATTTCGTTGCCGTAGAATCCGGGTATCTTCACAAACGCCAGGCCAGTGCCCGTAGCTATTTTTGGTTAATCGCAACCGTGAGGATGAAGGGACACTGATAAAGAACATCCTTGCCCAGGCCGGGATTCGAACCCTAGACTCCTGTCAAATAAATATATATATATATATATACTAGCTGATTACCCGGCGTTGTCCGGGTATTTATTTATCCGAATCTTATGTTAAAGTTGTCCGTGGGAGAAACACGGCGATCTTCTCTCTCAAATGTCATCGTGAATATCACCAATTTGCTTAGCGACTCCGAAAACTATGGATTCGACACTAATGTAGGTCATTTTGACATTTTATTTTTCACCCCCCCTCACCCCCCCCCATGCCGATAGGTGATGAACTTCCAGTTTAACGGCATTCGAAGTGTCACTATTCATCTTAGCGACCCCGAAAACTACGGATTCCACACTAATTTCGGTCGTTTTCGATTATTTTTACATGTCACTCCCATCCCACCCCTAGGGGTGCCAGGGGTGTCTTACCAGTACAGTAAGTAAGTACAGATTGTTAGTCTATGTGTACCAAGTTTGGTTGAAATTGCTCCAGGCGTTCGAGAGTTATGCCGGAACAAACATACATACATATATACACACATACATCCATTACATATATAGATTCATAATTCACATTGTTATAACTAACTAACTCTCTAGCCTTCTTAAACCCGAAGGTTCATGGGTGCAGCAACACAGGCCTTCCATCTGTCCCTATCTTGAGCAAGATCTATATACTCTTTTCCATCCCTACCGATTTCCTTTAAATCCATCTCAACGTTGTCCCTCCATCTTCGTCTTGGCCTTCCTACAGGTCTCTTACCATCAGGTTTCCCAACAAGAATCCTGTAAACTCCTCTTCCCTCTCCCATTCGTGCCACATGGCCTGTTATTAGTGATCTAAAGAAATATAAATTATCCAATAGTAGGAAGTTTAAATACTGGAAATATTACACACATTCAAGTGTTGCATTACAAATGTGTTAAACTTTAAGTTCAAACCTTCTTGATCCAGTACTGAGCGCTCATAAACTAGAGTTCCTGGGTTCGAATCTTCTCAGATTTCCCATATACTTGGAACCCCCTTCATGATCATCATTCCTGATCCACATTATTAATAAAAACGTTCCTCCTGCATGTCGTTATTAACGACGTTTCGCTCGACTAATTTTTGATTCATCACCAGTTGAACGGTTGTTGAAGCGAACAGTTCATCGGGAACAGTTCGTGTAGGATGCATATAAGATTATTCTTGGAATTAGCGTAGGAGGGAGATGCTTTCGTTTTCGTGCAATTACACCGTCGCAGTCCGTGTTAAACTCTGCAAAGTAGGTTGCAATGAGCCATCTCCCACGCCCTGCTATTAGCTTCGTTCGCTGCGGTTTCGTAACGCCGCCGCTACACACGCGACCCGGGGCTTATGCAATCCCACATACAGCGTTCCTCTTCTCAGCCTTGCCCGTTTTAGACGAAAGCATTTTCGTTAGCAATTTTCATAACATTTACGCCATGACCAAAAATATACCGTGTAGAGTGAGAAATATTATGGCATGGCATATTTCATGGCATTTCCCAATGATAGAACCAATCAGAAGCGACCTCATGGTCACGAGTGCAAATGTAATGACAGTCGCGTGAGATGAACGACGATAACTATTCCACCGAGAGGAATATCACTTCGTATTAAATGGTTTTAGATACAAAGCAATGGCGCTGCTTAAATACATACTTGACAACGTTTACTGTACACGTATGGAAGAATATTTTAGCTCTTTCAAGTGTGCACTCACCATAGATTGTGTAACTCGATGTGACTTTCGTGCTGTATGTATTGTACATTGTAATTGAAACAGGTAACCGAAATGTTCCATAAAATGCTTTCGTGTAAAGATTTTTAGAAGCATGCTGGCAAAAATGTTAAAGGAAATGCTTTCGCCTAAAGCCGGCTTATGTCTTCAGGTAGCTCTTTTTTTCCCTCCTCATCTGTCCCTCTCTCTCTCTTTCTGTCAATATTCTATCCAGTGTTTGTTTCATGTTTCATCATCTTTTTCTCTCTCTCTCTCACTCTCTGCGCCTATATTACTCCCTCCCTCTATTCTACTTTTTTCTCTCTCTCTGTTCTCTGTTTCTTCCTTTGTCTCTCTGTTTCTCTATTCCTTCCTATGTCTCTCTCTCTCTCTCTCTCTCTCTGGTTCTCAATTTCTTCCTTTCTCTATCTCTCTTTTTCCCAATTTATTCTTTTCTCTCTCTCTCTCTCTCTCTCTCTCTCTCTCTCTCTGTTTCTCAATTTCTTCCCCACCTTGCTCTCTCTCTGTTTCTCCATTCCTTCCTTTGTCTCTCTCTGTTTCTCTATCCCTTCCTTTGTCTATCTCCCATTCTCTATTCCTTCCTTTGTCCCTCTCCGTTTATCTATTCCTTCCTCTCTCTCTCTCTCTCTCTCTCTCTCTCTCTCTCTCTCTCTCTGGTTCTCAATTTCTTCCTTTGTATCTCTCCTTTTCTCTATTCCTTCCTTTCTCTTTCTATCTCTGTTTCTTCTTTTGTCTCTCTCCGTTTCATTATTCTTTCCTTTGTCTCTCTCCTTATTTATCTTTCCTTATCTGTCTCTTTTTCTCTCTCTTTCTCTCTCTTTACTCCATGTCTCTCTCTATTCTTATATCCCTGCTTCTCTCTATGTCTGTTTGTCTGCCTGTCTATTGCTGCTGCAAAATTCATCATGCAGACATTCACGTTGGAGGGAGAGAATGGGCTAGGACTATCCACGGTGAACCAAAGGCCACACACACATATCTGGTGGCGACTGCCCTGTTTACATCGACCAAAAGTTCTATTCAGAAACTGGGCACTTCCCAGTGGCGGATCCGAAACATTGCTGACAGGAGTATACGTTCATATCAGTATCTAATCATGAACTGTCACAGTTCAGTCTAAGTGGCCTCCCCTATGGCGTTGTCTCCTTGAAATCAAGGGTTCCCCGGTTCCATATCCGGTGGAGGATCATAGTGATTCGGGTCTCACTTTAAACTATAGGCCCAGTCCCTATCAACTTTTCCACGCATAAAGTGGACTTAAAAGCAATCATAGTTTAGTGTAGTCCAAAGCTTTATTCACAAAAATCAAAATTTTAAAGTTATACGAATACATGCATAGTCACACAAATTCACAATGTGCACATTAGGGTAGATTGCAAAATGAAAATTTTCTGAATTTGACTTGTAATAGTAAAATGATGTTGCCTTTTTACTTCAAAATGACGAGTTTAAAAATTCACGTCAATATCTCGATTCTAAGGCTCGTTAAAGAGGGAGAAAGGGAGATTAAATTTACAACCATTGTCACAAAGATAGAGAATAGAAGATGTAAAGAAAGAGATACAGAAACACGTGAAGAACGGAGAGGAAGAAAGAGAACGGGGAGAACGTAAGAAAAAGGAAAGATGGACGGAAAGAGAAAGGAAGAAAAAACTGGGAGTGGGAGAAAGAAAAAGGAAAATAGAAGAAGAGAAAAAGTAACATGGAAAGAGAAAAACAGAAACTAAGAAAAAGATAGATAGAAAGTGAGAAAAGAAGATAGAAAAAGATAATTAAGAACTTATAAAAAGAAAAAGAAAGAGTGAGAGAAGAAGAAAAAGAGAATAAGGAAACAATAAATAGAGAAAAGAAGATTGAAAGAGAATTAGGAACTAATAAAAAGAGAGAAAGAAAGAGCGAAAAATGAAAGTAGGTAAAGAGAAATAAGGAAATAATAAATAGAGAGAAAGAAAGAGCGAGAAACGAAGATAGAGAAAAAGTAACTAATACCAGAAAGAGAAAGAAGGAGTAAGAAAAGAACACATATAGAGAAAGAAGGAACTAATAACAATACAGAAAGAAAGAGCAAGAAGGAAGATAGAAGGAGAGAAACAGGAACTAATGAAAAGGGAGACAGAATGAGTAACAAAAGAAGATAGATAGAGAGAATTAGGAACAAATAAAGAGAGAAAGAAAGAGCTAGAAAATGGAGTGATAGAGAGAAACAGGAACTAATAAAAAGAGAAAAAGAAAAAGCGAGAAAAGAAGATAGAAAGAGAGAAACAGGAACTAATAAAAAGAGAAAGAAAGAAAGAATAAGAAAATAAGATAGAAAGAGAGAATTAGAAATCAATAAAAGGAGAAAAAGAAAGAGCTAAAATAGAGTGATAGAAAGGAACAGGAACTAATAAAAAGAGAGAAAGAAAGAGTAAGAAAAGAACATAGAAAGAGAGAAACAGGAACTAATAAATAGGGAGAAAGAAAAGAATATATATATATATATATATATATAGAGAGAGAGAGAGAGAGAGAGAGAGAGAGAGAGAGAGAGAGAGAGAGATAATTAGGAACCAATAGAAAGAGAGAAAGAAAGAGCTAGAAAATAGAGTGATAGAGAATAACAGGAACTAATAAAAAGAAAGAAGAGACAAAAGAAGAGAGAAAGAGAGAATTAGAAACCAATAAAAAGAGAAAAATAAGGAGTTAGAATAGAGTGATAGAGAGAAACAGGAACTAATAAACAGAGAGAAAGAAAGAGTGATAAAAGAACATAGAAAGAGAGAAACAGGAACTAATAAAAAGGGAGAAATAAAGTAAGAAAAGAATAGAGAGAGAGAGTAACAGGAAATAATAAAAAAAAGAGAGAAGAAAAGAGCGAGAAAAATATAGTGAAAGAGAGAATCAGGAACTAATAATAAAAAGAGAGAAGAAAAGAGCGAGAATGGAAGTTAGAAAGATAGAACCTTGGGAACCATTGACACCAAAGCTGAACGCCACCTGAAAACATTTCCTCCACCCAAACAAAATTTCCAACGGCGCCACTTCTAGGCGAAATCGCTTGTGAATCTCTCGACCACCAGTCAAGCTTTCTGTGATCAAATCTATCCAAGACTTTCTGTGCAATCCCGACTGAAAAAAATAATAATGTGAAAATACATATTTCTTACCGCAGTCAATTGAAACGCAAATAGCAGCTGAATTTGTGGTAACCTACCTCCACGCTCAATTACTCTTTATACATATTTACAGTTTTCTCTTTTTCTGAAATCCCCCCGGGCGGTCTGTCTTAATGCTTCGAAAGTTCCCTTCCGTCCCAAGATTGAAGGTTTGTTTTCGAGAACATGAAATAACACGTGAGAAAATACCAGGTGTTCATCCTAATAGCCACTACTCCTGTAAGGTCAATAAGTACTTCACACAAATACAAAAACAGGTCGTGTTTGAGTGTCACGGATGCCAATAACAATTCGCAACATCTAATTTACGATTGGATGCAGCCAAAAGGAACGAAATATTGATATGGTTCTATTTAGATCTTTTTACCTATAATTTTCTCTCCTTCTTTCTACCATTCTGTCTTTTCCTGCTCTCCCTCTCTATTCACCTTACATCTGCCCCCGTGGCAGAGTGGTTAGCACATCGCGCTACGACGCCAGGGGTATCGGATTCGAATCCTGGCCTGGGCATGGATGTTTGTAAGTGTCCATTCATCAATTTCATCATATCATCACTCATCCTCATATTCGCAAATTAGCCAAAAGTGGCACAAGAAGCGAAGTAAAAAAAAAGCAATTCAATCAATCAGTCTTTTTTAAAATTTGGTCTGCAACTCCATTCCTATCTCTTTACCTCTGTTTGGATTTTTTTTTTCTCTACCTCTCTACCACCCATTCCTTTCCTTCTCTCTACATCTCAATTTGTACTTCCGTTCATCTTTCCTCCTTTTATGCCAGGATTACTTTATTTCCCTCTATCTATTCACTCCTCATTTCCTTTCTTTCTACACCTCCTTAACTCTTCTGTCTACGCTACGATCTATATATATATATATATATATATATATATATATATATCTTGATTTGTATCTCTTTATCTCTGTATTTCTTTCCTTTTTACACCAATACAGTAAAACCTCGTTAATCCGGATCCCGATAAGCCGGACTTCGCTTAATCCGGACAGGCAAAAGGTACAAAGAAAGAAAAATCAGAATGCAAGGTTTTAAATGTGGCTAGATGTCAACAATAGAACTTACAAAAGAAAAGGCAGTCAACCACTGATAAAATTATGTTTCCGCAGACTTTGTACTGTACTGTATAGTGTATTTAGGCCTACGCCCTTTAAATACACCATAATAAAGTGTTTTGTTGCTATAAACGGAGTTTTAATGCACTTTCTACTGTTCTTTTAGGTTATTTCACTTAATCCTGACTTTCGTTAAGCCGGTCAACTTATCCCCCCATTAGTCCGGAATAACGAGGTTTTACTGTATATCTAAATGTATATCTCTCTTTTTCAACCTTTCCTCATTCCATTAGATTGACTTCCTCCTTATATTCTGTTTGCATATTTCTTTCTCTCTCTCTCTCTGTCTGTCATCACTCTCCTACTATTTCACTAGAATCGGGCCTCAAAAGTTAATCTTTATCTCTGCCAGAGGTGGTTGTAACCCCTCCTTAAAACAATATGGATATTGAGATCAAAACCTGTTTGCGATGCAAATATCATTTGATGCTTTCAAATATCATCAACACAATCGATAAGAACACTCTATCTCATTCTCAAAAAATACTTATCAATATTTTAAGTATCGTTGACTAAAGAAAACATGGTATAAAAAATCTAATGGAAAAAATTCACATAATGCGGAAAAAAACTAAACCAAATTGCAAAGTTTCTCATTTCGTTGTTCTCACATTAAATCCTTGCTCCAAAGGAGACTGAGCTGACGAATTGTTTTAGGAATTCCATACATGCTAATATGAAAATTCATGAAATCAAACTATTGAGCAGTATATGCCCGGGAAATATATTTGTGTAAGCATATGTTACATACGTACTGTTTTAATGTTTTCTAGTTAGTGGTAACAACAAGGTGATATTTGAAGGAGGGTTAGGGTTCTGTAACTGCATCCTCCTCTGGATAATAATATTTGGCTTTTGGGAAATATACATATCTAATTTATAAACGTAATATCCTACTCTTAAAAAGTAGTTACTGAACTTTCACATTCTTCTCTATCACAAAAGGGTCAATTTGGCAAATGTGTACATTTCGTGAGTACGAACGTAAGAATCACTATCGTTATCTGCTTACATTTATCGGTTTTCCTTTATTACACTTCCTTTCTCCACTATCTATACTTCACTTTCCGTCTGTCTCTCTCTATCATTTATTTATTTTTCTGCATCGACTTCCACTCTTCATTCCAAAATACAATTTTCACAATACAGAATACAGTATGCACTTATGTATAGGGAGTCAACTTTCGATGGGGGCAAGGTACATGCAGCCCTTCAAATCAAATAGATATTAAATAAAAAGAATAATCGCTTATGCAATCTTACCCCCCCCCATCCTTTCTCACCTTACGGTTACTGTAGTCATGGGAACTATTTTAGTGACCTTCACGGACAACTCAGAATCAAACAAAGAAATGTTTAGTTCCTATTCTTGTTCTTATGCATGTTGCTCTGCATCAATGAGGCAATTAGTAAATGTGTCATACAGTAAGTGCGACAAATAAACGTGTTGACTTCTTGTACGTACAAGGGCTAGATATTATATATATATCCTGTTGTAAAAAAAATATTCTTTACCTTCTACAAAAAATTGACACGATTACCTACAGGGTGTTTCAATAAAAAGGTAACGAAAGCATCCAAAACACACCATGTTCAGTTATCTTTTTATTGAAACACCCTGTACAAGTTGGGACATCAAATCAATAGTATCACAGGTAATTAGTTAAACATAATTAGCATAGTACAGTACAAGCTACTCCAATGGCAATTGTGGAAACGTACGATGCGGAAAAAGAATCAAGTATATCATTATCTTGGTATTACCTTTTTAGGTCAAGGCATTTCGGGTAAAGAATGCAACAATATCATATAGTGAACCAAACGTAGGTGGACAGTAAATGATAACATTTATTTGAGATTACATATACAATGATATTTACGAATAAAATTCAATTTTGATAAACTTTGTCCTTGAGTACTCCCCAAAAGAAAAAAATCCATTGGGGTAAAGTCAGGTGAACGTGCTGGCCAATCAATTGGCCCTCTTCGGCCAATCCATTTCTCAGGAAATGTTTCATGGAGATACTCACGGTCTGCTCTTTCAGAATGTGGAGGGGCCCCATCATGTTGGAAGTACAGGTCTGTGAATTAGGCAGTTGTTGTATCTGTGGAACAACTAGATTCATTAGCATTTCGAGATACTTATGGCCTGTGATTGTTCCATAAAATAAAAGGTCCTAAAATACCAGAACTTGAAATACCACCCCAAACAGTGATCCCAGGCTGGTTTAGTTGTTGCTTTAATGTTAATCGCATGTTGTCACTATACCAGTAAACACCATAGTTATAATGAACACCATTGTTATAGTACAGGTATAATCCTAACACAAACCCTATTCCACCTATATGGTTTTAGGTTGAAACAACGTCATCTCAAATTCACCAATCAATGTCTGCATTCATTTGTAAATAATAATAGAGAGAAACAGACTCTCAGAATGATGACTACACATTTGGTTTCTCTCTCAGATATGTCTGCAGAAAATAAAACATACGTTAGGGTGCCCAGGGTTTTTGAAAGGAAGGGGTTACGCATATTTTCTTCAGTAGTCAGTCCTCATTTTACTATATTTTCCTGGGTCCCTGGTTCGATACCCAGTGGAGGCGCATAATGGTTCGGATTCCACTTAAACCGTAGGTCAAGTCCCGATTAGCTTTACTGTGCATAAAGTGGACTTAAAACACCTACTCAATCAATCAAAAGGTATATTTTCCTGTCTGTGACATTATTTTCTCAAGAACACTGGGTCAAAGGATGGGGGGTTATGACCTCCACCAACCCCCACTTGGGCACGCTACTGAAAACATACATTACCCAAATTACGTTTTGGAAGGGTACGATACCAAAGTTATAACAAAAATAATCAAATAAAATATATTGATATATTGCACAATATCATCTCCATTTATTTGTTTTTCCAATTGTGTTTTATTTAATACTAGCTGATTACCCAGCGTTGCCCGGGAATTTATTTATCCCAATCTTGTATTAGACAGGAAAATAATGAATTCTAACTATAGTGTAAAATAAAACTAATTTTAAATGTGATCGTGATTGTCACCAATTAGTTTAGTGACTCCGAAAACTATGTATTCGCCATTAATCTAGGTCATTTGTGGCATTTTATTTTTCACCCCCTCTCACCTCCCTCCCATGCCGATAGGTGATGAACTTGGAGTTGAACCGCATTGGGAGTGTCACAAAAACTATGGATTCCATTCGCAACACAGCCTGAATGTTAGACAACCCGAGAAACACAATTGTTGTGCGGATTGCATAGTGTCACGGATGTCTGTGCGGAATTTAAAATCGGTGGTTCTCGATTATTTTTACATGTCACCCCTTCCCACCCCAGCCCTAGGTGTGCCAGGGGTGTCTTACCCACACAGTATTTATTTCAAGATTGCAAGTGATACGTGTACCACGTTTGGTTGAAATTGCTCCAGGCGTTCGACAGTTATGCCGGAACAAACAAATATACACACCCACACACACACACACGCGCATACATCCACTTTTTTAAAATATATATATAGATTCTGCTGTCTACATTCATGTACTAATCCATACATTTGTCGCAGTATTTTTTTAAAAAATATGGTGTAGTGATAATAATTAGAACTGCAATTAATTCAAGGAAGCAAATACGAACGTAATATCCTGCTAAATATCCGCCATCTCGTGTGGGAGAAAGTAAGAGATGCAAGGAGATATTTTGATTCTGTATGCAGTAAATGAAACACAGTTTTCATTGGCTTGTCTAGTCAACATCATGCTATGTCTGCCTACCAAACTACTACCTACTATGTGATTGTGAACCGTGAACACAGCTCCAACATGTTTATTTGTACATTTCCCAGGCAGGAAAATGTTTCATCCTCGAAGAGTTGCATTGTCTCTTCCCTCAAGAGACATCCTTGAGAAACTCCTGCGAGTGGGAAAGACGACTGCAGTTCCTTGACCTGCCTCTTCCTAACCTCTGCTGGAAGCCTGGCAGACGAGCCTTTAATTACGTAGTTTCAATGACACACACACTAATTGGCCTGGTGGTCGATGCACAAGCTGCAATTTTGCAGGAAGTTGCATTGGATGCAGATCTCGGGAATGGTGTAGTTTGTAGCTCACCAATCACTTAATTGTACCATGATAGAAAAATCTGACTTGCTCGACTTAACAAAGCATGTTTGGTTAGGCTTTATGGTAATTATAAGCAATAAATTTGGTAGTCATTAATGAATTTGGAAATTTGAACCAATTTTCTTGGTAGCTTCAAACAATGAGGGCGTAAGGGATACCTTTTTCCGAAGACATCTTTTCCATGTAGTACACCTTGGACTGCATTTTGCAGGGGGCCTCCCGATGGCGTAGTGATAACGTCTTAGCCTTGTAATCAAGGGGTTTCAGGTTCGATATCTGGCAGAGGCACATTGTACAGTTGGTCGGATCCCACTTTAAGCTGTAGATTCAGTCCCTATTAGCCTATCTGTGAATAAAGTGGACTTAAAAAACAGCAATTGAACCTGCATTTTACAGACTAGCGAGGCTGTGGCGTCTGGACTCACATACAGTATAATCCTCTGTGGGGATAGTGTGGTGTCGTCCCTATATGTTTGTGATTGTCCTTTCATACACCTCATCTTATCACCTTTCCCACTTCATCTTGGCGATTATCCAAAAGTGGCAGAAAAGCGAAGTAAAACAAGACATACCAATCAATCAATCAATCATTTAATCAGACGGGCAAAAAAGAATTTTGTTCTGATAAAATTTATTGTCGCCTTACCAGAAACTATTTGAGTTTTGGTTTATGCACAGGAAGGATAATCAGGACTGGATCTACGGTTTAAAGTAGGATCCGAACCACTTCTACCCCCACCGGGTATCGGAGCCGGGACCCCTTGATTTCAAGGCGAGAACGTTACCACTACGCTATCCAGGAGGTCCATCAAACTATTTTTTGGATAGTTCGCTAGTAACATTTGTTCGCAAATAAAGAAATTTTGATTCTGTATTTATACATACATTTCGTACCAGAGTGAAATGATTAGCTCTCCTTCATGTTCCTTCGACACTCCCCTCTCTTGCTATTTTATGCCTTCCTTTTTTTCTGTTCCTTCCACATTCCCCTCTGTTGCTATTCTAATCTCTTGAACCTTGGGTGTATACACGAAGTCCTCGTGTTATAGGAATGTTGTCTCATTTCCTTTCACGTTGATTATATTTTCACAATGGTAATGTTTACTAACATTTCAAATTTTCCACTCCTCTCCCCAATAATACATTTCACTTTTTGCTTTAATGCATATACAGGAATTATTTACAACGATGTTGTATTTTCCTGAGATTATTCTTAGTTAAGGTTAATATGGTGGTGCCACTTCAGACAGAGGAAAAACAAAGAGACAGAGAAACAGGGAAACAAGAGACAGAGAAAAAATAGAGAGAGAGAGAGTTACAGAGAAAATGATAGGAAGAAGAAATTGGTTGGACGTGATTAAGGCAGAAGGAGAACAGAAGAAAATGAACAAAGAAGGACAGAAAACAGAAAGAGAGAAGTAAGGATATATAAAAGGAATTGAGGGAAACAGAAGTAAGTAAATATAAAAGTGACAAGGAAATGGAAGGAGAAACAGACAGAAATAAAGAGAGAGAGAGAGAGAGAGAGAGAGAGAGAGAAAGGTAGAAAAATATAGGAACAGAGGGAAAGACAAATAAAGAAAGAGTCATAGAGAGAAAGAAAGGAAATAAATTAATAGAATATGAAAGAGACAGGAGGAGAAAGAAGGGAATACAGAGAGAAGCAGAGAAAACAAGGAAGGAAGGATATATGGAAATAAATTAGGAAAGGACAGAAAAGTAAAGTAATAGGTAATGGAGGAAGAAAGAGACAGAGAAAAGAGTTGGGGAAAGAAGAGAGACAATGTTAGCAGCTACGACCAACGAGTCAGAACACAACTGTATTTCTTTTCATCCACATTTGAGCTAACCCGTAGAAAATTCTTCGGTGACGTCACTGGTGGTGCAGCATATTAAGAATGAGAAATCATTCCTTTCATCATCTCAACATCATTATTCATCTTCAGTAGATCGTTCTCATCGATTACGTTGTTTATATTTGATATGTGAAAGCACCAAACAATGTAGGCTAATACTGAACCTACAGTTTAAAGTGGGATGCGAACCACTGTGCAATGTGCTTCCAACGGGTATCGAACCCGGTAATCCTTGATTACAAGGCAACGACGTTATCGGGGAGGCCTCTCATTTTCATCGTAGAAGGGTAGTTAGTGACGTATAACTGAAACAAGGTCACCGTGCAACTATATTTGGGTTTCAGGCGGGGTAGTTAAATTCTAATGGGTTCAATTGGGTTCCGTTACAGGACTGGAACCTTTTCTTCTAGCACAATCTAAATTCGGTCCAAGTTGCATATTGTTTAATTTCAAAACGGAACTTGGACCGGATTTAAGTTGATCAGGAAAAAATGTTCATGGTCTGTGTTTAAATTGATCCAGAAAACAAATGTTCCTGGACCGGATTTAAATTAATCCGGAAAAAGATTCCTGGACCGGATTTAAATTCACCAGAAAAAGGGTCCCTCGACCGAATTGAAAAGCTTTACTATCTAGAACCCATTTACACTTTGCTGATTTTTGTCTCCTAGACGAGAATTGAATTTATTTAAAATTCCTGAAACTTTAAAAACACTGGGATTGTTAGAGGTCCAGGAACATTCTAATGGTTCTATTGGGTTCCGCAACGTGACCGGAACATTTTTTCTCGCACAATGTAAATTTGGTTAAAGGTTCCTGGACCGGATTTAAATTGATCCGGAAAAATGTTCCTGGACCGTATTTAAATTCATCTGGAATAAATATTATTGGACCGAATACAGATAAAAAGGTTCCTGGACCGAATTTAAATTCATCTGGAATAAATATTATTGGACCGAATACAGATAAAAAGGTTCCTGGACCGAATTTAAATTCATCTGGAATAAATATTATTGGACCGAATACAGATAAAAAGGTTCCTGGACCGAATTTAAATTCATCTGGAATAAATATTATTGGACCGAATACAGATAAAAAGGTTCGTGGACCGAATTTAAATACTTTACAGATAAAAAGGTTCCTGGACCGAATTTAAATTCATCTGGAATAAATATTATTGGACCGAATACAGATAAAAAGGTTCCTGGACCGAATTTAAATACTTTACAGATAAAAAGGTTCCTGGACCGAATTTAAATTCATTTGGAATAAATATTATTGGACCGAATACAGATAAAAAGGTTCCTGGACCGAATTTAAATACTTTACAGATAAAAAGGTTCCTGGACCGAATTTAAATTCATCTGGAATAAATATTATTGGACCGAATACAGATAAAAAGGTTCCTGGACCGAATTTAAATACTTTACAGATAAAAAGGTTCCTGGACCGAATTTAAATTCATTTGGAATAAATATTATTGGACCGAATACAGATAAAAAGGTTCCTGGACCGAATTTAAATTCATCTGGAATAAATATTATTGGACCGAATACAGATAAAAAGGTTCCTGGACCGAATTTAAATACTTTACAGATAAAAAGGTTCCTGGACCGAATTTAAATTCATTTGGAATAAATATTATTGGACCGAATACAGATAAAAAGGTTCCTGGACCGAATTTAAATACTTTACAGATAAAAAGGTTCCTGGACCGAATTTAAATTCATTTGGAATAAATATTATTGGACCGAATACAGATAAAAAGGTTCCTGGACCGAATTTAAATACTTTACAGATAAAAAGGTTCCTGGACGGAATTTAAATTCATTTGGAATAAATATTATTGGACCGAATACAGATAAAAAGGTTCCTGGACCGAATTTAAATACTTTACAGAAAAAAAGGTTCCTGGACCGAATTTAAATTCATCCGGAATAAAGGTTCCTGAACATAAAAAAGATTATTTACGGTCCAGAACCCATTTATGCTTGCTGGTTATCTCCACTGGACCGGAATTGAATTTACTTAAAATTCCTGGACCTTTAACGACCCCGGATTCACGTTTCGGTCTTGACCCATCAGGGCGGGTTTAGGGAGTTTCTTGAAAATGAAGTTCGTTGTATGGAGCTTACGCCTGAAAAGCGAGATAAATACGGTGATGGGAGTCGACACGCTGACCACGGGTCATCCAATAGAAACGCTTCCTGCAACGCCTTCACCCCAGATACCGTTGACGAGTATCCAAATGTACAATGTCAATCCGTCAATCAGAAGGTTGAAAGCGAGTTGCTGTAAAAATATGCACATATAAAACAAGGTTCGCTTTCGTTCAGTGCAATTAAAAAAAAGCACAAATTATTGGTGGTGGAGTTGCTATTACCGCTTTAGACCAAGGAAGTCTGCAATGAGACCTGGCCCGCAGCTTCCCTTAGCGAGGCACCGCCTTCATCGCTCCTTTCGCGGTTCTGGTGACCTTCCAGCGCCTGTTTACGACCGCTTCTTCCTTATTTGCAACGCAGAAGTGCACAACTTCCTGTCCCGAAGGTAGGAGGTGTTAACTAGATTGCCATGAAGCTTTCTTTCCTTCAGAAATAACCAAAATGCCCAACAACTGATATGGCGTGTAGGCAATGCCTTCTTGTAACCAGGCCTGTACAGATATTCTTTACTTACATGCAACGTCATCACTGATAGGTTTTTGAATATGTCTAATATATATTCTCTATAGTAATTCTCCCAGTGTTTTACAACTGTATTAAACCTGGTCCACTGATGAGGACGGATCCTGTAGTTTAAATTTAAAGCAATGAACCACCTCTACTGGGAATCGAACCCGGTGTCTCTTGATTAGAAGAATACAGTGTTACGGCTACGCCCTACTAAAAGACATTGAACTTACAGTTTAAATAATCTTACCGTCAATTAAATAAGTGCGAGAGTCAGATCCTTAGGGGAGAGTGGGGCAAGTGAGACCCCTTAAGAAAAGAAAGGTCATAGTGTGCACATTATTTATTTCAGGAGAAACAAACTTTAACCAGGGTACACGTAGAACAGCTATGAACATTTTTATCTAGTTCAAATACAAAAAAATAATCAACTTCTCTGTTAAAAAATTGAAATAAGTCAAGTCTGCATGTGGACGTACTTGCCCAACCGGGTGGGGCAAATGGGACCAGCCACATACAGAAATTGAACAATAAAACTTGGCAAATAACTTTCACCAGAAAAACGTTCAAAATCACTTAAATCATGTGCCCAGATTAATGGAATGTGCTGGAGAGTCCTTCAGACAGCAAAATTAACTGGCAAAAGGAATGAGTGAGCATTCCCCAGAACGAAAAATCTAGCATGCATACTGCTCAATACACACGGGGGCATTGTTGTTAAAATTAAACTATAACTGTAGTAACGCAACAAAAAATAACCTACCAGTGAAACAATCAAACTTGGAACAAGTGCGACTGTCTACGATTCTAGGTGGACGCTGTTACCCCACCCCATATGTTTTATTTACTTGACGCCTGTATGCGAGTCTACATTCACCGGATGCCAGTATGAGGTTCATAAAGAGATATTTATGCAATAAATATATTACAAGTGTTAAAATGTATTGACAAAATGGAATGTAGACTTCTGTATATACCATAATCCTTATAAAGATAACACCGAATATATATATATATATATATACCTATAAAATCGTCAATTTTCAAGTGAGCGTACAACTTCTTCGTACACAGCCTTTCCAGCTTCCATGACACCAACTTGCTTCTCGCGGAATCATTTTCTATCATGGTCTACAATTTAGCTAGGACGGATGCACTTTCCCGACCTGTCTCACTTACCCCACTCTCCCCTACACACTATAAGCCGACCCCGTGGCGGAGTGGTTAGCACAGCGTGCTACTACAGCAAGGTCCAGGGTTCGAATCCGTGCCTGGGCATGGGTGTTCATTATGAATTTCTATTCATCA
The DNA here is from genome assembly GCF_977018435.1 of Lepisma saccharinum. Classification (NCBI taxonomy): domain Eukaryota; kingdom Metazoa; phylum Arthropoda; class Insecta; order Zygentoma; family Lepismatidae; genus Lepisma; species Lepisma saccharinum. The sequence continues at coordinate 41,723,133 of NC_139249.1, forward strand.
ATTTCATCATCTCATCATCGTCGTTGCGATTGGCCAAAAGTGGCGACGAAAATTACTTAATTCTACAACATCAACAACAGCCTTACACACTACAAGATATCTCTGTCAATATCTTAATCAGCGAGAAAATTTGTTTTCGTATTAGACAGGTTTGCTGCAAAGACAAGGTGATTTTCACGCATTCACATTTCAACTTGTACATCTAGTCCACAAACCATCCAGACCTGACAAAATAACTCCTGGTACCTTTTCTAAAATATTCTTAGAAACGGAGCAAGTTTTTTTTGTTCAGCTCGGCATAAACGTGGCTGTTCTTTGGATCCTGCCACTGGCGCGAGAGCCTTTAAGTGACAAACAGGTTTCTGCTGGAAGTGTGTATTAGAAAGTGTCGCCGTATGACGGAAGGAGCATTTCTTCATTCACACTTGACAAGTTCAGGTCACTTGGTGTAACAGTGGGGAAATAGTAAAGTTCTTCCCTGCTCTTGGTACTGTACCGTATGTGTAATACAGGGTGATCCAAAAGTCTCTTGATATTTTCCTTACATCGATAATGAATGGTTTTCAGAATTTGATCCATGACACTGTTGTTTTCCAGCAAGATGGTGCACCACCCCATTTCGATAGAATCGTTCGGGACTACCACGTTCACACCTTCCCCCGATAACTGGATCGGCCGTGGCTCACGAAAACGGCTCCCCAGACCTGACTCCCCTAAATTTTTTCCTGGAGTTTCATGAAGTTTATGCTGTACCAAGTAAAGATCAACATCATAGAGCAACTGACACAGTGAATAGCTGCAGCAACAGGGGAGATCACGCCCGCTATGTTGGAGCATGTGTTCTTGTCTACGCAAGAGAGGTGAGTGCTGTGCCTAGACCTACAGGGCCACCACATTGAAATGTACTGAGTTTGTCTTCTAATCTAGAGTACTTTTCAGCAGTACTGTCAATTATGTCAATAAAATGCTTTTTGATTAAAATGTCAATAGACTTTTGAATCACCCTGCATATAGGATCGTAAATGCGCAGTTCCATGTCAAGTGGCCTAGGTTCCTTTCTCATCAAGAGAAACCTAACACGAAATAATGTATTGTTTGAATATCAATGCTATAGTTTAACTTTGGTTCTAATGCAATGTGGAGTTAATCATTAAAAATCAACAGCTTTGCATTGAGAAATATTACGTGTATGTGTTGCAAGAAATCATGACCTGAAACAGTGTGACTAGAATAACTTTATTAAATTATGTATGATTATTATTGTAGTCTGTTTAGGAATACCAGAGAGTTGGTTAGTTATTGTAATTAAATTCATAAATGCAAATTTAAGAGCTAATGCATAAGATAACTAACTATTCTTAGCTCCCTCCAAAAACATAACTACATATTGTAAGAATTTTCCCATACAAGGTAGGTATGAAAATATTATTCATTAATACTTATCGCAGTGATACAAACATAAGACATGGCTGCAAAATGTAAAATATGAAAGAAACAATTTCGAAACCTGAAAATATAAAAAGCTAATGGGAAATACATTTTCTACAATTAATTTTCCCGACTAAAATATACATCTCGAAAAGAAAAGTTGCTCTACTTGAGTAAAATTTATGTAAATATTTACTCTGCCATCTGCCGACTGAAACTGAAACTAAGCCTCTGCCAAAAAAAAGAAGTGGCTAGTGACAGCTTTAGAAACTTGCAGATATTCTTGATAACTATTGTAACGACTGCCATATTAGCCATATTCCATTCATTTATTGGAATATATCTATTTGCATATTTCCATGTCAATAATTTGCATAAAATATTTACATTTAATTATCTTAATCGTTTGCATATTTTTGCAATATATATTTTAGATTAGATTGGTTATTTAATAATTATTCTAAATAGTATATGCAACGAAGACAAATAATTATTTATCAGCAGGACAAATAACACTTTTTCCGTTGAGGGCAAAGTATATTAGATATTGTGGAAATGTATATTTTCAGTTATTTGAAAAGTTAATAACATTTTGTTTATTTTCCACGTAATGCATGTTCTTGTTCACATGTTTAATATATGCATATTGCGATACTGTCTTTTATTGTTTCACATTCTATGACACATTGACCTTGCAATCAGTACATCATTGTACACAACGAACTTAAAGTGTCACCTTACAGAAAGAGCGACAGCAGGATTCTTCCTCGGGGGGGTGGGGGGGAGAGAGTAGGATTTAATGTCTTGGCCTTCAGTCATAGAAACTTTTGTTATTGTTTTTGTTATTATTAATATTATTGCTGATGTTATTATTATTAATATTACTTTAAAAATCACAAAAGTCAAATTGTATTGAAAATTCTAGGGGTGAGCCGATATATAATCCTGGAAATTATGCAAAATTCAAACTTTATTTTTATTTTGCACAGATTTTGCATAAAAAAAATTATTTGTTGATTACATAACATCTACTTTAATATTATGATGCAATTCTGGGATATTCTAAAGCAAATTTCTTGGTAAATTGATGAACATAATTGGAGAAGAATATTTACACACTAATACAGTAAACCCTCGTTAACACAAACTCGCTTAAGACGAACACTCGGTTAACATGAACAAAATGTTCGTCCCGGCAGGGATGTATTATATCTTGTAGAAAGTTTTATCAGTTAACGCGAATTTCGGTTACAACGAATTACGAACTGATTTTTAGTCCGTTGCGTCATTAGATATAATTTAATACGAACTTTCAAAGTTTTTAATATTTTTTCCTGTTTTTCCTTTGTCGTTTATCTGCTAGGTATGTAAGAAATCGCTCAAAAATCTCTATCATCTTGTCAACAATCAACTTATACAGTATTGTAACCAACAGATTCAGATCAACAATGTGTTCAAATGTGTTTTTCTATTCTTTAGAACATAGCCAGTACAAGTAACATCAAGATTAAAACATGGGTGCAATTGCTCGACAATTGCGATCATCGGGTCAACAATGAGCTTGTATGTGTTTAACCAACAAATTAAGTTGTGTTTTCAGATGTGTTTTTCTATTTTTTAAAACGTAGCCAGTACGAGTCAGGGGGTGCTCGTTCGGCGGCGCAGATCGTATGCGCAGTTGTCCGTGGATGCATGACGTCACCATCGAAACACTCGGCACGGAAAAGGCTGGTTCCTTATGCAAATATTGAGAAATTTGACAACGAATATCTTCTAAAATATATTAGCAAGGTAAAAGTTACAACTTTTACTGTTAAGATTCATCCTTTCTAATCAATTTATCACAAAGTTGATTCAAATGTGTAAAATGGTTTTCAAGAAATCGTGTTACGAAGGAACCCCTGTTTTGTTCTCTCCAGGCTTCCAATGTAAGAGAGTTTTAACTTAAGCGCGTTGGATTTGTTCTTACTCTATGTTTTGAAATAAGATTATTTTGTTCTTGTCAACTGAAATCATGCCTAAATGCTATGGAAATGTGTTTAAACTATTATCAGAAAACTAACGGAAGAAAACTAAAATATCACAGCTTGATTGATATAAAAAAATGCGAGATTGCCCATTTTTGTGAAAAAGGCATTGTGCGAGATCTAAAAGCAGAATTTTATAATATTGTAGGTAAATGTAAGGGTGTAATAAACGTGACTGCTTCCCAGGCACATATCTAAGGGGGGGGCTTAGGGGGCTCAAGTCCCCCCGAAAGTTTTCGGTTTACACTAGAGAAAATGAGATTTTTTGTTTCTTGTGGTGTCAAATAAAATAATGTGACGTTAATTTAAGGAGAGAAATAATTATCGAGGCAAGACGGAGAATATTCTATAACCCTGTTATTGGTAACAGCTCGTATCCAAGGTGGGAATCAGGGGGCTCGAGCCCCCCCTTCAGAAAATTTTCAGTTTACGCTAGATAAAATTAGGTTTTTAGCTTCTTGAATAATATGGTGATAATTTGAGAGATAATTATCTAGGCAAGACGGAGAATGTTCTATAAGCCTGTTATTGTTAATAGCGCGTATCCAAGGTAGAGATCAGGTGGTTCGAGGCACCCCCCCCCCCCCGTTCCCCAAGGAAATTTTTCAGTTTACACTGATAAAATTAGGTTTTTGACATCTTGAATAATGTGACGATAATTTAAGGAGAGGAATAATTATCGCGACAAGACGGAGAATGTTCTATAACCCTGTTATTGTTAATAGTCCGTATCCAAGGTGGGCATCAGGTGTCTCGAGCCCCCTCCTCCAGGAAATTTTTCAGTTTACACTAGATAAAATTAGGTTTTTGTCTTCTTCAATAATGTGACGATAATTTAAGGAGAGAAATACTTATCAAGGCAAGACGGAGAATGTTCTATAACCCTGTTTTTGATAATATTGCACGTAAACTTTTCTTACGCTTTCGGTGTTGTCGTAGCGAACTTGAACACTATGTAGAAGAGACTTGTCAGCATTTGGAAGCTGCACAACAAAGGTAGCGCCGCAGGTAGGGCGATTCGGATTCATTGTATTTTTTTAATCTCCGGAAAGCGCGAGAGGGAACGTTCTTGAAAATGAGAAGGAGTCGAACTACTGGCAATATTTACGAATCGTGATATCTGCGAAACGTTCTAGAATATTATGAGGATATTAATACGCGGCTTCAATTTCCCGGTTGATCTGTACAACAGAATAGGTGGAGACTTCAGAGGTAAGTGTGACAATTCATACAGTCGATTAGTGATCAGTCAATGTAAAATTGGTTGCTTTATAAGATCTAGTGATTCGAAAATGATTTGGACTAAATACCGTAAAGTAACGAAGTCTACCACTGTTCCAGTTCGGTCTCAAAGCTAAAAACATTGACGACAGCGGAACTTCGAGTAGTGCTACGAGTAGTTCGGGTCGAAAGACGAAGAGATCGAAGGTCTCTCTCTCTAAAGTGAATATTTCGGCTGTATCGGGCTGGGCATTGGAGCGATTTATTAAAAAAGAAATAAGCTGCACAGATCAACTGAAAATCAAAGTTTTGAGTGATGATTTGGTTGTGCCAGGACCAAATTTTGTGTATGCAGTCCGAGAATTTCATGGCATAAAAAAATACTTTTGTTTAAGGCTACTGGGTTCGACACACACTCAACAGACAATTTTGGACACTTGCGAGTGCTTAGGCATGAATATGAACAATTTGGTGGGTTTCGGCTTTTATAAGAGCTGCAAACATGGGAGGACAAGACACATTAGTGGTGTTCAGGCTCGAATGAGAGAGAAATATTCGTGAACTGTCTGATTCCAGTTCCCTGCACACAGTTTGAATCTTGCGTTGTCGAGTGGATTGTGCATTCCGTGCATGTGTAACACCTTCGTAAAAACACTTCTGGTATATAGATGTTTTGATGCCTGATGAGAAGAAATGGACAAACACACATACTGAGATGGTTCCGGCACACAATATTAATGCATGGAAACAGAGAAGTTGAGTGGTAGAAAATGTCCCGATTTCACGTTCTGATTAAAATAACAGCCTTAAACAGTGGCGACGATTTAGGAGATAGTTGCTCCCCATTCTTTTGCCTCCACACTATCACACTATAGCCTCTTAATGCTTGTCTCTTTGTCCACCCCCCTCCCCCACATTTTGGAACCCAATTGCCACCACTGGCCTTAAACATACAATTGTGATACCCCTTTAAAAAATGGTGTTCAGCCGCCGCCCCGAAAGGAATTCCTGGATACGTGCCTGCTGCTTCCAGTAAAATATCACTGCACTCTCCACGTTCTTCTTCTTCTGTCTTTTCTTTGGCGCCGTCAATAGCTTCAACACGTTGTTTTTTTTATATATATTTGTCACATATTTGTTTTAATTCGTATTCTGCTCGTTCCGCCACCAGAACGCAGCAGCTACGGCTCAAAGGGCAGTGCAGTTACACCGGAACAAGGCTCGGAAATGGCAGGCTTCAGAAGTTAACTCATCCAAATTAAATTAAACAGGTATGTGCTCTCTCTAACTTTAAATCATAGTTCACAAATAATTTGATTAAAAGTTTTAAAAGTATCTGTTTTATTTAATAGCGTATTAATTGGTGCATTCTTCTCCAGCATAGCCATAGGCAGTGACCACACTAGGGGGGCAGGAACGCCCCCAATTCTCGTTCGACAATTTCTCTCTCTCTCTTATCTGCCCCCAGTAAAACGACAAAATAAATAAATAAATGAATGAATGCTCTTTTAGCCAAAATATGCATTTTTGTGTCGTATGTAACGGAATAATAAAAATGATTGCCACGGGAAAATATGATTTACCCCTCCATCTTTACTATTGCGCCGTCACTAGCTACAACATATTTTGATTTGTATTGTTCCCACATATTTATCTTAATTTTAGTATTGTGAATCATATTCCACTGTGTTACCTCACGTAGCCACCCCCCCCCCCCCCACACACACACACGTACGACTTCAGTTGTAAGTTTTAGACTAAGCTTGTCAAATATCCACTTATATCTTTGTATTCGTGAGCCATTTAAAAAAAATCATTTCGCCCCTTCTTTTGGACTATTTCATAGGAATGTTTTCCCACTGGAAGCATCTTTGCAGATCGAGATCCGGGGCTATAGCCTTCCCAAGCCAGCGTCCCCTCCAAATACTCTCTTGGCCTCATGAAAGACAAATACATGTATTTCTACGAAATATTAATTTGACTTGGCAGTTTCTCTTTTCGAACAGGAATAAGATTTAAATTTTAATAGCTTATAAATTTACACTATCAATTTTGAGTAAAGGTTTTGCGTAACCCTAAAAGTACATTTAGAGATTGCAAGGTCAACTCTCGATATTTCAGATATATTAATAATTTTCATCACAACGTCTTGTAATAATTATTTGTTACTTCAATAACCTCCTCGCAAATGTTTCTCGCATATTAAAACATAGATGCCAATTTCTGTTTATTTCCTTGTAATGCTGACCTCCGTGGAGAAGTGGTTAGCACAACGATTTACGATGCCAAGCGCCCCCAGGTTCGAATCCCCGCCCGGGCATGGGTCTACTTTCCTTTCTTCAATTTCATCATATCATCACGCATCCTCATCTTTGCGATTAGCCATATGTGACAGATAGCGAAGTAAAATAAACTAAGTCTATTAATCAATTATTTTTTTAAACTCTTTAATTCTTCTTTAGCATGCCACGTTTTTGTTAAAATTATATTACGATTTGTAAAATGACGAAATTCTAAAGGAGAACACGCAACTTTCTTTGTAGCGCATCGGTCAGAAAGTTTCAGGAATATGGATTTTCAAAATACATTTTTTCACATGTACTTTGCCCCCTTTTAAAAGTAGCGCGTTTTCAATTATGTTACTAATCATTAAAAGGATGCCTCAATACCATCTTGGAGGATGAAAATTATTATTTTCCCCCTCCTAAAAGTAATAATATACTTTCGCTCTCTGAATCTCCCATATAAATGCTAGGGACCGTCTGCTTCAGCCGAGCTCACTGCTTCTCCGGTGACGTCACGCGTTCGTGCAAGATCGGCAATCTTCGGATGGCTTTACCTAATCTCTATATTCCTTGAGTACGAGTAACATGAAGTTGCAAGCAGTAAGATGGGAGTCATGGCCAAGAGGAAGCAGACAGGCATAGATCTGCAAGCAAAACTGAGAATCCTAGAGGAAGTAGACCGTCGTGTATTGAACAAAACGACAATTGCTGAGCAGTATGGAATTGCCAAATCTTCATTATCTACAATACTTAAATACGTAATACGTATTGCAAATGATTAATGTGTAGAAAAACCTGTATTTCAACAATAAAATTTGAGTCCCCGGTTAGCACGATTTTTTTAACACGAACTTTTAATTTTTCGGCTCCTTGGGATTCGTGTTAACGAGGGTTTACTGTTATTGGTCAATATTTTGAACTAATTTTAATTATTGCAATTTTCAAATATCGGTATCGGTAAGAGTATCGGCTTCGGTATCGGTTCAAGGTAGTATCGGTTCAGCCCTAGAAAACACTTTATGGTTGTATGGTCTCCCTGGAACATAAATGTCGAACTAAAATTGCATATTTCACACATAGGCTATAATTTCGTTTCATTCACAGTAGTCAATGTTAAATTGTTGTTTCCGTAAAAAATTCAATCAGTATTTTTGAAGTGGCAATGTTGTTATGGTAGGATATGCTTAGTTTGCCCCACCCCCAGTCAAAAATACCTAGCTTGCCAATCACTGAAAAGAATCCTCCGGGCGTCAATGCAAAATATAACCAAGTCTTCTCAAGAAAGCCGAACAAATATGGAAATCTCGGATGGTAATGACAGCTAATTATATCACAACCTTTTGTGCAAAAAGGAAATATGGTGGACAATCCAGATGATTCGCGGAACTGCAGCCCTGGGTTAATTTTCAGGTACCAAGGCATTAATCGCATAACTCCGAAAGTATGGGGGTGGAGGAGGGCATCTTCGGAGGTTCCTACCCCATTTTCTGGTAACTTCTAGGCAAGGTGGATATTTGGCGCCACCCCTAACTTTCCACCCTGTTCCCACAACTTTCCATGGCCAGACACGACTATGTTACGTATTTAGGGTTTTAAGGAGGGCATTATTTTTTTAATGCCTTAAGTATTAGAGCTAAAAAACACGTATATTGCAAGTACCTTCATAACGATATCAAAAATAACAGTAATAACTTACCTTAAATTGCTACATGGCTGCAATTGTACTTATTATGTTATGCAGCAACAAGTTCAATTAATGTATGTCTACACAAATTCAACTCTTTTTTAAACAAATAGCCACGCTAATGTGACACTGTTCTACAATGATTTTGCTGTTTGGAAACTGCGAACGTTTTCTTAATGAATTTGGCATGGGAAATCCGAAAATGAAGTTTTCCACAAGAACCACTGTACACAGACGCTTCATCTAGTAGCAGGGAAGGCAATGACATGGAGTACTGATTAGAAGATGGAACTTAACCCAAGATCCATTTCCTGCATTCTCATTTAGACAGTTTTCCTGCTAACGTGGGTGAACGAAGTGAAGAACACGGTAAAAGGTTTCGGCTGGAAATCAGCGACATGGAGCGCCAGTTTGAATGGCGTTGGATTGTAACAGTGATGGTAGATTAATGTTGGATGTTGGATGAGGATTCACAAGGTTTTTTGGAGCTTTCAGGCGAAAAGAAAACGGACATGAGTTAAGCATGTTTCACCAATAACATTTCGAATTTGTTTTAAAAACTCATATTGTTTTTGGAAGATAAATCTACCTGCTAGCGTATATAAATATCGATATTTGGAATTTATTTTAACAATTTGTGGAAAAATGTGACGTGAGGCAGGAAAATGGATTGCATATTCGTAATCAGTAGGGCTATACTAATGACAAATCGTTTTTTGTTGGGCTTTGAATACAATGTTAAACCTGATAGTAGTCAGTTTTCATTTCAGTTAGAACCAGAAAACGTTTTATTTTGCATTTTTTGAATTTTTTGCATTTTTTGCATTTTTTGCATTTTGTGGCGTTTTTTGTTTTTAGTCATTTTTCAATATTTTTTGCCGTTTTTATTGCGATTTTAAGAATCATTTTTCAAGTCTCTATTTTCTCCGTCCTAGTTGTACACAATAGAAAACATAAAACTACGAACCAGAAATGAAAATACTTTGTTCAGTTCGAGTTGTGGAACCCAGAGCGAGTACAGAGCGTCCGGACATGCCAAATCACATCCCCAACCTACCTAACCTTTCCACAACACTTCATTCCCTTTTAACATACGCTCGCCACGCCCCATACGTCATCTAAACCACTGTTTTGGACCCGAGAATGTTTATAACTCAACACTAAATTATCATTCAAATCAAATGGACGCATAATTGCGAGAAAACACTATAAATATTAATATTTACTATTCTATCAATATAATATATTAAGACTAATAAATTTACGTACAAGGCCTGTTCTGGGCACCAGAATGGATCTACACTTTGTACTATTTGTATCACCATATTATGTATTATATATGTTCTGTTTGTTTGTATATTATATGTATTTGTATATTATAATTAATAAATACATAAATATGAAAAAAACGATCAAATTCAAACAACCAACGTCCTGATTTATTTAAAGGCACCAGGACTTCAGCGCATACCCTCGAATGTATGCGGGTGGAAGCGCTTCGGGGATTCCCCCTTCTTTCATTATTTACTAGCTGAATACCCGGCGTTGCGCGGGTATTTATTTATCCCAATCTTCTATTAGACAGGAAAAAAATGAATTCTAACTATAGTGTAAAATTAACTTGGAGTTGAACGGCATTGGGAAAGTCACTATTCATCTTAGCAACCCCGAAATATATCTATTGCACACAATATCGGTCGTTTTCGATTATTTTTACATGTCACCCCCTACGCACCTCCACCCCTAGATGTGCCAGGGGTGTCTTACCCCCCACAGTACTTTTATCGAGATTGCATGTGATGCGTGTTCCAAGTTTGGTTGAAATCGCTCCAGGCGTTCGAGATTTATGCCGGAACAACATACGCACATACATACATACATACATTTTTATATATTATAAGATTATCTTCCTAGTTATTTCATGCATTTAAATGCATTCCCTAGCTTGAAATAAACTAAAAATATGAGAAAAACTAGATTAGCACTTAATTGCTTTTTACCCTTTGCTTCGATAGTTTAAACCACCAAACAATAGATTTTATCACACATTATTCAACTAGTCTCATATTAATTCATGAAGAATTAAGGTTTCATTTCAATGGCGGCAATTATTTTTAGGTTATTCTTTAATAACACAGGCCTGCGATGAAAAAAATACAAGGGAAGTGATAGGTGAACTTTATGTATTTGTGGAGCTGAGTTCAAAAAAAAATAAAGAAAAATGTCTATCACGTCACATTTTCTAGGAAAATTTAATTGTACGTGATTTGTATGACCATTTACCATAAATATGTTGTTTCGGCGTGGAATATCTTCCCTCCCTGCCTGACTATCATTCTACCTTGGTGAAACGATACTCCTCTGTGACTCCCCCCCGTCGACATCCCTCCCTCCCCATCGCAATCGCTCTCGACCAATAGAGTCGCGCAAATCCTTATCTTGGTTCGCCGACTGCGTGGGAACGCTCGCTAAGCCAGCGTAATCGGCAGTTACCTTCCAGTTGTGTCGAGCTTTATCTGGATTGATCCTGAACGTGTTATTCGTAAGACTGAATTCTCGCGACTTGTTTGGAGGCAGCAGAAACGATATGAAACAGATGTCCTCATGAGGGACTCAGTTTATCGCTCTTTAACCCAGCAGATCATGTACTTACCGTGTTCCTAGTAAGATAAAAGACGTGGAAATTTGTAAGTTCGTCTCAATTTGTCTTTCATGTGTAGTGTTGTGCGTGCGCTGATACAGTGACAAGTGGAAACTGCATCACAAAAACGATTGTAACTGGTGCTTTCCTCTGTGCGTTTCGTGAACCATGGCTTCGAGTTCGAGACGTTGTGAAAATGTGACAGATGACTTTTGTTACATATGCGGCGAATATAGTGTTCTTAAACATCGCATGAGGAGCATTACAAACTATGTAAGAAAACTTTATCTTGCGTATTTTGGCATGAAACTCGGAGACCAGGACAAATCGTGGGCTCCTCATAAAGTGTGTGTGCAGTGTCTCAATGATCTACGCTTATGGCTCAATGTAAAGAACACTGCTTTACGCTTTGGAATTCCTATGACATGGAGGGAGCCGAGAAACCACTGTGATGATTGTTACTTTTGTGCCTGCCATGTCCGTGGGTATAACCGAAAAAAATCACAAGCTAATCTCTCATCCTGAGAACATTCTATCCTCATGGACCTAATGTGCCAGTGCCTTTACCTCCAACTGAATTACCAGTCATCTCTTCAGAGTCTTCAGACTCGGAACATCCGGACGGTCTAGGCTCCGATACCGAATATAAGCCCTCTGGAGGCGATTCACCTCAGCCCTCCTCTCAGGTTGAACTTAATGATCTGACTAGAGATCTGGGCCTTTCGAAAGAGGCAGCTGAATTGTTGGGCTCCAGATTGAAAGAAAAACATTTATTGGCCAAAGGAACCACGTTTTATTGGTACAGGAATCGAGAAAAGGACTTTGTTAGTAGTAGGGTTTGTGGTATTATAAACTCAACAAATGATGAGCCCCTCTCAAGCAGATTTGGCTACACTTAAACCCAGCTCAACATGCCCATATGAGCTTTTTGCTCAAGTGTAGCACCCCGTCTAACCCAAGATTTTTGTAAAAATGCCCTCGGGAATTTCCCGAAACTACAGTGTACAAATGATGAGGCCCCTCAGATTGATTTGGCTACACTTACAAAAGGCACTTCTGTGAGATTGTTGTCCATAAGCTTGTTAAAAATATGCCCCTCTTGATATTTTTTTTTGGATACACTTAAAACTAGGCCAAGATACACCCACCCACACCCACACCCACACATATTTACTTCCGGTCCACTTCCGGTCCACTTCAGCGTATGTTGAAACGTTTATATAGGAACAATGTGCATTGATTGCTATTTTTATGTTAGAATTGATTATTGATTACAGATATGTTTTCATGTTTATGAAGTTGTTAGCATAGAACATGTGGCATGGCAATGTTGCAGAGAGAAACAAGATTGTAACAAGAGAGACTGAAAAATACAGAAACATAAAATCAATAAAACATCTCATACATCCAGATTATTGCAGGTTGTCATATCTTATAGAGGTTTGTTCTGAATATTTTATTGATTATATGTCCCTATCTCTGACAGAGCTATGCTGTTATTAGGTACCGGCTTCAAAAAATATACCCAAGCAGATTTCAACTCTTGCCTGTTCCTACACACAGCCCCGAGCCTGGCTGATATTTCTACAGCACTGATGGGCAGGGATTTGGAACTGCATGTAAAACAAGACAGGAAATTATGAGAAGAGCCTATTAATTGTTAGAATTGATTATTATTGATTACAGATATGTTTTCAGAGCATAACATGTGGCAGTGATGGCAATGTTGCAGAGAGAAACAAGATTGTAACAAGAGAGACTGAAAAATACAGAAACAATAAAACATCTCATACATCCAGATTGTTGCAGGTTGTCATAACTTATAGAGGTTTGTTCTGAACAGGCTTCAGAAAATTATACCCAAGCAGATTTCAAACAAATATATTGTCTTGTTCCTACACACAGATCCGAGCCTGGTTGATATTTCTACAGCACTGATGGGCAGGGATTTGGAACTGCATGTCAAACAAGACAGGAAATGAGAAGATCCTATTAATTGTTAGAATTGATTACTGTTATTGATTACAGATATGTTTTCAGGTTTATTATGAAGTTGTTAGATAGAACATGTGGCAGATATTATTATAGTGATGAGAGAAACAAGATTGTAACAAGAAATAGAGAAGCATTAAAACATCTCATACATCCAGATTGTTGCAGGTTGTCATATCTTATAGAGGTTTGTTCTGAATATGTACAGGCTTCATACTCAAGCAGGTTTCAACTCTTGCCTCTTCCTGCATACATACCCGAGCCTGGCTGATATTTCTACAGCACTGATGAATAGGGATTTCTACAGCACTGATGGATAGAGATGGAACTGCATTAAAACAAAACAGGGATGAGAAGAGGAGCCTATTAATTGTTAGAATTGATTACTTACAGATATGTTTCCAGGTTTAGATTATGAAGTTGTTAGATAGAACATGTGGCAGATATTATTATAGTGATGCAGAGAGGTAATAAGAGAGCCTGAAAATACAGAAACATAAAATCAATAAAACATCTCATACATCCAGATTGTTGCAGGTTGTCATATCTTATAGAGGTTTGTTCTGAAAATAATTATTTAATTAAATTTATACTCAATATCCCTATCTCTGACAGAGGTAGAGGCTTCACAAAATTATACCCAAGCAGATTTCCTTGCCTCTTCCTGCATACAGACCCGAGCCTGGCTGATATTTCTACAGCACTGATGTAAAACAAGACAGGAGAAGAGAAGTAGCCTATTAATTGTTAGAATTGATTACTGACAAATTATTGATTACAGATATGTTTTCAGGTTAGAGTATATAATCATAGAACATGTGGCAGTGATGGCAATGTTGCAGATAGAAACAAGATTGTAACAAGAGAGCCTGAAAAATACAGAATCAATAAAACATCTCATACATCCAGATTGTCATATCTTATAGAGGTTTGTTCTGAATAATTTATTGATTATGAAAAAAACACAGCAACATGTTAGATGGGGCAGGTTTTAAAATATAGTGCAGAAATAATACATACATACTCAATGTCCCTATCTCTGACAGGGCTATGCTGTGATGCCATTATTGGCTACAGGCTTCAGGAAATTATACCCAAGCAGATTTCAAAATTTTATGTACCACTGCAGGTATCATGCCTCTTCCTGCATACAGACCAGAGCCTGGAAGATATTTCTACAGCCCTGCAGGGCAGAAACATACAACTGCTGTACCTGTCATACAAGACAAGAACAAAAATCTGTTACACTGTAACCCCAAGAAATTTTATATAAATACCAAAGCCAAAAAATATTAACACACATACACACACACACACACTAAATATACAAAACACTCTGCTGAACCCAACTGATATTTTTTTATTAAGCATAGAATTTTGATTTGAACCCCAAGAAATTTTATATAATAAACATAACAAAATTCTAATATTTATTTTTGTTTAACAGGCACAACAAGTTCTGAGCACATATGCAGTTTCTGAGGAATACAAGGCAGCAGCAGCAGCAAGCAATTAACTTATAGAAGGCAGTGTGTATCCTATCTAATTGCATGGATAATTTTGACACTGGATTTTTTGAGAGAAGATGTATTTCAAAATACATAAAATCTAAGTCACTTGTTGATGATTTAAAGCTTAGATTTTTTGGCCTGTCCGAGTATGACCTGTTTACAGTGCAAAATGAAACTGAAATGCAGTGGGTGCTTGCCAGTGACAGGCCATTCCAATGCCTCTATCTCAATTTTATCACCAAGTTTGAAAGGCTTGTATACAACAGGTACAGGAGAATTGTTGGATCCTTTGTTAATTTTTATACAGACAGGTGCCATTATGATTTAAGGTTGAAATTGTTTGACAATTATTGGTTCAACAATTGCTTTGAGTATTGTTTAGAGTATAGGATGCCCATGATTGCATCTCAGAGTTCAAATTGGAGACATTATAAATATTCAAATAAAATTATTAACAGGATATCTATAGATAAGAAGATTGAATTTGTTACAACTGATAATGGGCATCTGTACAGTGGTGAAGATTTCAATCCAGAGTTTGTATCATATTCCAAGTGTATATGTTTGAATGAGCTTGTTATGTATTTTATAAGGCAAAAATTTAGAGATTGCACTTATGATTGTATTGTTGAGGCACTGGGGCAGAATAATTTGCATGACATATGCAACTGTGGGAGAGTTTTGTCCAGCCTCTCAGTGTGATTTCAGGCACAGGAATCTGGCAGTTGGGAATCAACCTGCAGCAGGCAGCCCTGATTATTTCAGCAGAGACAGCAATCAAGGTAAATAAATATTTGCTGCAAGTGTAAATTGCATGAATCATAATCAATAATTATGAAGAAACACAGCAACATGTTAGATGGGCAGGTTTAGTGCAGTAATAATACATACATGTCCCTATCTCTGACAGAGCTACGCTGTGATTAGGTACAGGCTTCAAAGCAGATTTCAACTACAAATATCTTGCCTCTTCCTGCATACAGACCCGAGCCTGGCTGATATTTCTACAGCACTGATGAGCAGGGATTTGGAACTGCAACAAGACAGGAAATTTGTTACACTGATGAGAAGAGCTTGTAACAAGAGAGCCTGAATAAAATTAATAAAACGTCTCATACATCCAGATTGTTGCAGGTCTTATAGAGGTTTGTTCTGAATATTTTATTGATAATAAGGGACATTGAGTATGTATGTATTATTTCTGCACTATATTTTAAAACATGCCCCATCTAACATGTTGCTGTGTTTTTTCATAATCAATAAATTATTCAGAACAAACCTCTATAAGATATGACAATCTGGATGTATGAGATGTTTTATTGATTCTGTATTTTTCAGGCTCTTCTCATAAGTGTAACAAATTTCCTGTCTTGTTTCACATGCAGTTCCAAATCCCTGCCCATCATTGCTGTAGAAATATCAGCCAGGCTCGGGTCTGTGTGTAGGAAGAGGCAGGGAAATTTGCTTGGGTATAATTTTTTGAAGCCTGTACCTAATAACAGCATCACAGCATAGCTCTGTCAGAAATAGGGATGTATTATTACAGCACTATATTTTAAAACCTTCCCCATCTAACATGTTGGTGTGTTTCTTCATAATCAATAAAATATTCAGAACAAACCTCTATAAGATATGACAACCTGGATGTATGAGATGTTTTATTGATTTTATGTTTCTGTATTTTTTCAGGCTCTCTTGTTACAATTGTTTCTCTCTGCAACATTGCCTTCTCATCAGTGTAACAAATTTCCTGTCTTGTTTTACATGCAGTTCCAAATCCCTGCCCATCAGGCAGGCTTGGGTCTGTGTGTAGGAAGAGGCAAGAAAATCTGCTTGGCTGAAGCCTGTACAGCATCACAGCACAGCTCTGTCTGACATTGAGTATGTATTATTACTGCACTACTAACATGTTGCTGTGTTTCTTCATAATTTCATAATCAATAAAATATTCAGAACAAACCTCTATAAGATATGACAACCTGGATGTATGATTGATTTTATGTTTTTCAGGCTCTCTCTGCAACATTGCCATCACTATCTTCTCATCAGTGTAACAAATTTCCTGTCTTGTTTCACATGCAGTTCCAAATCCCTGCCCATCCATCAATGCTGTAGAAATATCAGCCAGGCTCGGGTCTGTGTGAAGAAAGAGGCAAGGAAATTGCTTTGAAGCCTGTACCTAATAAAAATAGGGACATTGAGTATGTATGTATTATTACTGCACTATTAACATGTTACTGTGTTTCTTCATAATTTCATAATCAATAAAATATTCAGAACAAACCTCTATGGGATATGACAACCTGGATGTATGAGATGTTTTATTGATTTTATGTTTCTCTATTTTTCAGGCTCTCTTGTTACAATCTTGTTTCTCTCTGCAACATTGCCATCACTATCTTCTCATCAGTGTAACAAATTTCCTGTCTTGTTTCACATGCAGTTCCAAATCCCTGCCCATCTATCAGTGCTGTAGAAATATCAGCCAGGCTCGGGTCTGTGTGTAGGAAGAAGCAAGGAAATCTGCTGGGTATAATTTTTTGAAGCCTGTACCTAATAACAGCATAGCTCTGTCAGAGATAGGGACATATAATCAATAAAATATTCAGAACAAACCTCTATAAGATATGACAACCTGCAATAATCTGGATGTATGAGATGTTTTATTGATTTTATGTTTCTGTATTTTTCAGTCTCTCTTGTTACAATCTTGTTTCTCTCTGCAACATTGCCATGCCACATGTTCTATGCTAACAACTTCATAAACCTGAAAACATATCTGTAATCAATAATCAATTCTAACATAAAAATAGCAATCAATGCACATTGTTCCTATATAAACGTTTCAACATACGTTGAAGTGGACCGGAAGTGGACCGGAAGTAAATATGTGTGGGTGTGGGTGTGGGTGGGTGTATCTTGGCCTAGTTTTAAGTGTATCCAAAAAAAAATATCAAGAGGGGCATATTTTTAACAAGCTTATGGACAACAATCTCACAGAAGTGCCTTTTGTAAGTGTAGCCAAATCAATCTGAGGGGCCTCATCATTTGTACACTGTAGTTTCGGGAAATTCCCGAGGGCATTTTTACAAAAATCTTGGGTTAGACGGGGTGCTACACTTGAGCAAAAAGCTCATATGGGCATGTTGAGCTGGGTTTAAGTGTAGCCAAATCTGCTTGAGAGGGGCTCATCATTTGTTGAGTTTATAATACCACAAACCCTACTACTTTTGTTCAGTACTTTGAGGAAGCGGAGAACCTGGTCTATTGTTCTGATGTTCCCAGATTGATGAACAAATTTAATATCACCTACGATAAAGATGAATGGAGGCTGTTTATAGATTCATCGACAAGGAGCCTGAAAGCTGTCCTTCATCATGGAAGCCAGTATGCATCTGTACCAGTTGCACACTCGGTACATTTACAGAACGCTATGAAAACCTGGCTCTCGTCCTCAACAAAATAAAATATGCCGACCACGGTTGGACCATTTGGTGCTTTTTTCTAGAAACTTCACCATAATGGGATGTTAAAAGTGTAAACGCAAGGGAACTTTGTGTTTTTCTCTCCACCAGAGGTGGCTCACGTGCGATCTGGCAACAGTGGTTTTCTTCCATTTAAACCTATAAAAAATAAAATCAATTGCTAATAAATCAATTTGCATCCCCAAGCATCGATTTTACATAGATTTAAATGGATCAAAACCACTGTTGCCAGATAGTGCATGCAAAATTGTTCGCGAAAATTCCTTTTCGATATCGATTGTACAAAAAATCCTGACGTGATTCAAAAAAATGGAGGCCATTTTCGAAATCAGCACACCCAATAACATAAAACTCGGCAAACACGTCTCTTGTATTTTTCAACAACTTCAATTTCGCAGGCCTGTGTAATTTTAAGGTCATTTTTTGAGATTTTTTCGTCATCAATTTCCGAGCCCTGTTCTCCAATTATGTCAAATCACCTCTCATTTCCAAAACAGCTCTCAACGAATTTCATTTTTTAGAGCAGTGAATCAGAAATAAGATTTCGACGCTACTGAAGGAATTCGGAGCCCCCTTAAGTTGCCTCTGATCACGAAGGCCACTGATTGCCTTAAATTGCCCTCATACAGCAGTTCCAAATAAGATGTATCAATTAGATGGCTGCCAGGCTAATCTCTGAGGCATGCAGCGTGACCTGGATCGGGTTCGAGGGAACACAAGGAAATGCTCATAAGGCGCTCGCGTAGCAAGGAAAACAAACTTTCACTCTCGCGGGCTTCTCGCATTGTGGACACGGGCTTCCGGTGTTCTCTTGTATGTGGTGCCGTTGGGAATATCCTACTCGAATAAATAGAAATTCGCCGGCGAGAATGGCTTCTGTCATCCCAGTGCATGTTCAAATATTGCTGAATCACCAGATGTGTAGAAACCTCTTAGAAAGAACGTGCGCCTCTATTAGCGCTAGTGGACAAAATCGGCACGATGGGTTCCAATTCGTTGGTCATGGCCAGCTATATAGTGGTTTGGTGCCCCACTCCCGCGACCCCGCACTACATTTTCTGTGCGTCCTTCGATATTTTCTTCTGATGCCATGGTTTCTGATATTTACATCCTAAAAATTTTGATATCAGGAAACAAAAGAAAAGTTACTACAGGATATTTCAAAAGTCGAGCAACCTTAACTTTGAAAATTTTCATCATGAAATCCGTAAGAGATATTTACACCGGGTTTACTGTATTATAAAGCCTCATCCATTCAGATACTTTTACTTAACATTATCAATTTACTCCATATAGGAAATTAGATAAATTACGGAGATATGTCCCAAAAATGGCACCTTTTCATTCAACCCATAAAATCACCAGTCATAAATTCATCCTGCACATGATCATTATTAGTCGGAAATGACAGATTGACATGGACGTCATCAGACGTCTAAGAAAGACCCTTCGATGATTTCTTATATATTTTTCTCACTCAAAAGTGTATTTCTGGAAAAATGTTAACGCTGCTTTCCGCCAGTTATTAATTTATCAAATTTTATGTATGGAGTAAATTCATAATGTTAAGCATTGAAAAATATCTCAATTGATGAGGCTTTATAATGCAGAAAACCCGGTTAGAGTTTTCATGATATAAATTTCTAAAATTTTGGTTCCGCGACTTTTGAAACACACTGTATTACTATTACGTTGCGAAATAGAAAATTCCAACAGTGTGTTACCAAAATATACCTCTGCAAAGTGACTTTTATTTTACGGACCTGGTCATGGCTGTTTAGATTCTCTCTATGGTCTTGTATTCCAACCATCTCTCTCCCTCTTTCTCCACACACATACTAATGCACAGGCATCCCCACTCACATATACGTACACACACACACACACACACACACCTTCCTTTCTCTCTTTTCCATCTGTTTGTTTCTGTAAATCTTCTTCTCTCTTTATATCTCCATTTCAATCCCCCCTTCTCTCTGTCTAGTTGTCTATTCTATCTGTTTCTCTCTCTATGCACAGACACACACCCACACCCACAGATTTATATACGTATATAGGGTGTTTGAGAGCGACCCAGACATTACCTTTCTATCGAGAACGGGAGATCGTATCAAGTTGAAACAAAAAAATGCACCACTAAGTTGTGCCCAATGAATTCGTAGAAAGTATTTGCAACAGCCCGAAAGCCACCCTTTGTGGTTTTAGTCACATGCCCCGTTCGTGCGATTTTCAAATGGGAAGGGTCTGTTTGGAATGCAGATTTGGAAAGGCGGGGGAAAATGCGATTGTCATATGAAACATTTGTCTGTCCCACCTACAGTTTTCCGTGCAGAAAATGGTTTTGCAAAAAAAGGAAGGTGAGCAAAATTGAGTATACCGAGTTTAACAATTAAGATAAGTACAGCACCATAACAGTTTCGGAAAGTGCAGGACACACGCTTTCCAACGATATGCCACATGATGACTGCGGGACTAAAAAAGGATGAAACCGCGTGACCCAAAAAGGGGGGTCTAAAGTTAGGGAAGAACTCGAAAATTTCAAATGGCAAGGGGGGTCGAGTAATACCTCGTTTTAAAGGTCACAGAAAACGTGAAAAGGATGCGAACATGATTTTGTAATCCAGGTGCTCTGAAACACCCTATATATATATATATATATATATATATATATATATATATATATAAAGAGAGATAGAGAGAACGTACAACACCCATACATACCCCTCTCTCTATTCCTCTATCTCTCACTTTGTCTTTCCCTATTTCTATCTGTGGAGGTCTTCTCTCCTCCCCCTCCATCTCTCCATTTCAAATTTCCCTCCCCCTCTTTCTTTCTGTCTATCTGCTCTGTCTCTTATTACAAATTATTAGAAATTAGAAATCCTTTATTTATGGACGAAGTTCAGCCTATGGCTGCTCTACCACTTAACCCGCAAAATCTAGTACAATAAAACAAACAAAATCCAATTACTACTATAACATAAGAATTCCATTACATTTTCACTTCTAAATATTTCAGAAATTAACACACTAAAAAATAAAAACAATTTTACTCATTCAGCGTGCTACCCCTGGGTATATGGAGTGTCTGCCACTGGTTGAAATTTTCCAATTGAAAGTCAATCAGATTATTACAACCCAGAAGGACCCGTGACTGTAAATACTCTGCTTGCATTTTATATTCGATGGCTTTCTTCTAAAAATTACAATGCCTGTCAAACACGGATCTTTATTTGTGATCATCATTAATCTTCATTTCCACAATTAACCCACACAATTTTCTAATTGTAAGTTTAAGGAAATTTATATGAATGCAATGGTGATTTTCCACCCAAAATTGAAGGGTGCTTTTGAAAATTTGAGTAATGTTGGGTTTTGGGTTCTTCAGAGATGTGGAAAAGTGAAAAAGTATTGTCATCGACCAGCCTTCGTCCGGGGATTCGTGAACCGGAAGCAGCGATTATGCCTGCAGTTACACAATACAGGCGGCATTCGGGTGACATTTTATTTATCGAGGTAAGGCTAGGAAGGCGAAAGTTAGCCCGCGAGATATGACAATGCAAGGGGACAAGGGGGATGGGGCGGGTATACCGAACCGATACACGTTCCACTGAAAAAAGAAAAGCATTGGTACCCACGCCCCTGCCTGGGGGCAATCGAGTGTGATGTAACCGGGGGCCTACTGGTCGAACTTTCTACCAATAGTGTTCCTTTCAGCAGTGTGCAGACCGTAACCTGCTGGAATTTGGGCCGTTTCTCTCAACCAAGTCAAGTGCAAGGCAAGCATAACGCCCACTGGAATTCTTATAAGGAGAAAGGTCAAATTTTTCGTTCGCCCATGAGTATTGGATAAGATGAAACGAATTTCAACCCATGATCTTGGCACCATATAATGCTAGCTATCACTAACAGAAAAGAAATTCACCTTTTGATTGATTGATTTGATGTTTCAAGTCCACTTTATGCACAGTAAGGCTAATCGGGACTGGAACTACAGTTTCAAGTGGGATATGAATCACTATGTGCCTCCACCGGGTCAGAAACTTACCTATGCTAATTTTCACAAGAACGGAGAAAATACAGCTGCTTTCTTTGTTTGTTCAGACGAATAATGAGGCATCTCACCAAAACAATATTGAGGACTTTGAATCAGGGTTGTAAAAGGTCCAGGAACACATACATTCTAATGGGTTCTATTGGGTTCCGTAACAGAACCGGAAATTTTTTTTCTCGCACAATTTAAATTCGGTACTACCGTGCGTTCATTTCGATCTGCAGCCGAGAGATCGGGAGAAGCGTGGCGGGCGGCGCTGACGGAGATACCGACATTTGCGGCCTGTAATGCCCGCTTATTTTTATAGACATATGCAAACATTTATATAAATATTGCAAAACGATCACTAACCTGTGTTGTAAAACGCAAAAGTTCTTCTGTAATTCATCCAAGTTCTGCTCTTATATGCACAAATAAATACGCTTTAGAAACGATGTTAAGAGCCACAGATAATAAAACATTTTAATCATAGTTTTGACCAGTAACGTCCTGCTTAAGTTTATATCCTTGAAAGAGTTTTGTGCCGATGGGGATCGTTTGGAGGTTTTGAATGTGCAACACTGTATCAAGATTACCCTGTAGAAGAAACCGTTAAAAGTCAATAGTGTTCGTGAGCTTCCTTGCAATCCGAAATCTCCGAGCTCGAGTTTTTTGTTCCTTCGCGACTAGATGAAGACAGAGTTGTAAATATAGTGGCGAGTAATGTAAACCAAGAGCGTGTTAATTTCGTACTGTGCGCAAGAGTGTTATTCTTGGTTACTTGCAGTTACTTGTTTGTGTTATTGTAGTGTGTATGTGTGACGTGTCAGTGAGACGATTGGAATGCCAGCCGCAAGATTCACGTTAGAACAAAGATTTTTTTATGTATGACACGTACCTACGTGAAAACAAACTCGTGTCGAGACGTGTGTAGGTAATTTGTACAGAAATTCCCATGCGTTTCAACTCCACACAGAGATACGGTTAGACATCTTGTCCTTAAATTACGAGAAACTGTATCGTTAAATTTTAAAACACCTAAGCAAAAACGACGGATTCTAACCGAAGCAAAACTCGATGATATTGGTGCAGCGTTAGAACGTTCTCCAAACAAACCTCTACGCCGTGTTTCACAAGAGGTGGGCGTGTCAAAATCATCCGCACATACAGTCACTAAGCTACTAAAATTAAAACCATACTCTTATAACACAGGTTAGTGCTCGTTTTGCAATATTTATATAAATGTCTGCATATGTCCATAAAAATAAGCGGGCATTTCAGGCCACAAATGTCGGCATCTCCGTCAGTGCCGCCCGCCACGCTTCTCCCGATCTCTCGGCTGCAGATCGAAATGGACGCACGGTAGTTGCGTATTGTTTCATTTCAATACGGAACTTGCACGCTATTTAAACTGACCCGAAGAGAA
This sequence comes from Lepisma saccharinum, assembly GCF_977018435.1. NCBI lineage: Eukaryota > Metazoa > Arthropoda > Insecta > Zygentoma > Lepismatidae > Lepisma > Lepisma saccharinum. The sequence continues at coordinate 41,746,866 of NC_139249.1, forward strand.
AAGGTTCCTGGACCGAATTTAAATTTATTCCGAAAAAATGTTCGTGGACCGTATTTAAATTGATCTGGGAAAAATATTCCTGGACCGAATTGAAGTACTTTACAGATAAAAAGGTTCTTTACGGTCCAGAACCCATTTACGCTTGATGATTTTCTCTCCTGGACCGGAATTGAATTTTGTAAATTCCTGGATTATTAACAACCCTGCTTTTAATTCTAAGACTGAGATCAGGTCACACAAATTAATCACCATTTGCATAAAATTAATTTAGTTACTTCACCTACCTATATGTGCAAATGCAAACTAGAAGATGCTCATCATATTATATTTCAATGTCCACTTTATGCCAGTCAAAGGGATATCTTATTCAAGAATCTAATAAAAATAAAGAATACCTCTCCCAACTTCTATATTCTCTTTAATATCGGCACCAGATATAACAATTGCATTTAACATTTTTAGATTATTTCACGATATTAATGTAGACATATATTCAAAATTTGTAATTTGGTGTAACAATATCATGTATGGCTTATTTTTATGACACTTGTGTAACAGCTAAATCCAATAATGAAAGAGTGAATGAACTTTTGCAATCATGCTATCAAGTCAGACTTGTATTTTAGATACGTAATTCTTCCCGTCCATAAGAAAACATGTAGATTAAAACTACGTCGAATTAATGGAGCAAATTTTCTTCAGATTGAAGCAGCACATTGCGTTTTGTTCTCCATTACTATAAAATGATAAACAAGATCGACAAGAAGGCAAAATTCAGTTTTGTAATAAAACTTATCATTTTGTTGAAAAAGGCTTCATATTCTTATTTCAGTACACGACTGCGATAAAGTGTGAAACACAATATCCGGTAAATGTCTCACACAACTCTACTGGTACACTTCCTCTTTTGAAGAAATTTTCGGTAACATTTCACCATAGCACATCGAATGTCTACTTTGGGTTCAAGAATTGTTGTGTTCTTTTTTTAATGAGATTAAAGAAGGTAGTCGCAAACATTTCCCGAGCTTAAGGTGGAGATTCCACGTGAAATTCTTATGGAAAATTACCTCAAACGTCGTAGTGTCCCAGTAGAGACGTGGGGAAATTTGTCGAATATCGTATCGCACACTTAATTGCAGCAGGCCGTAAATCTTGCCTTCTTGTTGGGACATCCTTTAATGTCCACTTTATACTCGGATATGCTAATCGGGACATGGACCTACAGTTTAAAGTGGTTTTAGAGCAACTTTTCAATGTACCTCCACAGGGAATAGCATCCGGAACCCCTTAAACACTAACCATTAACGTATTTATATGAGAATAATGTGATATTGTTTGGTAATCACGTAGAAAAGATGCTTTTACTGTATAAATCGCACAGAGCTCTTCCACAAATCGACCCGCACTTATCCTTCTCCTGGGCAGAGCCTCGATTGCTAATAAAACTTCTTCAACTAACAAACCTTATTTGTTTATTTACATTTGTACATAACAAAAAGATTGCTTCGAAATGGCACCCACAAGAAAAAGAAATGCAACCCGATTTATGGAGGATCTTTGTGCAATTTATAAAGTGACCCGCGCACTTCCGACGTGGTTCGCTTATTTGGAAAGTTTTGAACGTAACGTTATGTGTGTACGCGCTCTAATATGGTACAAATATTCAAAATATTGTTGTCTAATTTCTTAATAATAAGCTGAGTAAGTAATAACCGTTTCAAGAAAGCCAGTTATATGTTTTATGTAATCGAATTCAATAGCGACACTAAGCTGGAAAAGCAATATTTACGTATTTTGCCATTTTCACATTTTTAAACCTAACTGAAAGATAATTGTTTTCCTTTTGCCTCTGTAATAAATTCTGACGCTAATATTTTCAAATATGAAAAGTCGGGTACAACTCAATTATCGTATTTTTCTGGGTGAAAATAAACTTTATTTAAGTTCCCTAGCAACGTCCGTTTTCATGGTCATAAACAAACATGGCAAGCTCTAAATAATTGTTTGTCATTATACCTCTAAACATTTGGTTCAGACAAGTACGATGTAGATATTTTCGTATTGAGTACCAATATCTAGCTGTATCTGGACTGAATCTCCTCATGCAGTGGATGTCGTCTGTGATGTCACTCTTATGTCAGGCACCATTTCTAACCAGGAGTTAATTCATCTGTGTGTTTTATTGATCTGTGAGAAACATTGTAGATGGACAATGAGGAATGAAGCAAAAAATGTGGGCAAAAGATGCGCCATGGAAACGGGTTGCTAAGGACGTGAAAAAAGGGCATTTTCAGCCTTAAAAAATGGCCAATGGAGCAATTCTTGAATCTTCACGATCTTTTGGGACAATTTCATGGGGGGTCGTAATCGGGAATTTTTCGCCTCCGCGGCTTCCTTCATGGAGAACATTTATGTCAGTGGGATTTGGGCTATATATATGCCTGTATTATATATATTGGATAATAATAGTGGTTTAATAGCGGCAAATAGTAATTACGAGAAGTTGGTTTTGTATGAATTTATTGATTGGTGGAATTGCTTTATTTTATTTCACTTTTTGTGCCACTTTTGGCTAATTTGCGAAGATGGGGATTAGTGATGACATAATGAAATTGATGAATGGACACTCACAAACATCCATGCACAGGCCTAAATTCGAACCCGGGATAACTGGCGTCGTAGCGCTATGTGTTAACCACTCCGCCACGGGGGCCGGCGGTTTTGTATGAATTTACTGCAATTAGACTATCTCTCTCTTTCTCTCTCTCTCTAGCATTCTCAAACCCAAAGGTATATGACAGCAGCAACACAAGCCTTCCATCTGTTCCTATCCTAGGTAAGATCAATCTAATCCTTTCCACCCTTGCCGATTTCCTTAGGTCCCTCCATCTTCGTCTTGGCTTTCCTACAGGTCGCATCTATGTAACACTCATCATATTTTTTTATTCAGCAAAGGGTGCCAAGTGCTTCGTTACGATTGTGTTACTCACGGGTTCATCTATTTTCGTTTTCTGGGATACCTGCTTTAAAAAACAGTCTCGTGTTACTAAGTACCCTAGCACATAAAGTAAATGTGTTTTCATTGCAGTGATATCGATGAAAGACCGGAAAGATTGGTTGCAGAATGCAGTACGCAGACCCAATGTCGTGGCGATGATGTCAGGACTTCTGCACGTAGCTCCAAACAATGGAAGGCCCTCAGGTCTTGTGGTTGTCCATAAATTCGTCTCTGTCAGAGGAGGACTGTAAACAAGGAAGTAACTCTTGGAGCCGATTCGCTGTTTGTACAAGTCGAGTGACAAATTGGCATGTAAACTGCAGGGGTCCTTTCTTCAAAGGATTGCGTGTATTATTGTTGCCTTTGAGGAAAGTTTGCCATGCGGCCGTTTTGCTTGCAAAAGACGCGGCTGCAAATTGACTTCGTAACGTTTACCGGCACTGCATTTGGGACGGTGTTCGGAAAGGAAAGCAGATACCCTAAGAGGTGCAACCATGTTTATGCAATGCAGAAGGAAAAGGAAGATTCGCGGTGACTTAATGGTACGAGGAGCTGGTAGCTGAAAATATATTTTCCGGCAACGGGTCCCGATAGTATGCAAGATGTCAGTAAAGCAGTGTTGCCTTGTCCAGGAAAGTAGAAAAAGTAGAACTTAAAAGTCCGGATTGAGACTGACACATTTCGAATTGTTGTCACGGTCAGGGGTGCCCACAGGGGGGTTTCATGACGCGACTGCGTCATGGGAATTTTTTGGGGCGACAAAATTTTATGCCAATTCTGTATATTTTCACACAAAAAATGGGGAGATAGTTGATGACTTGTTATCGATTTTTAGTTATGGTCATTATGTACTGTTTTTCTACCTACCTGTGGGCTGAAATGCAACACCACCTCTTATTCCTTTAGAATCGTTGTGGACGTGCTGTTCGCATTAATATACGGTTAGTCAAGCACACAAACTACTGAGAAAAAGGTTAAGTACACTATACTCTGTCCCAGCTAACTGTGGAGGAGGCAAACGCAAACAAGTCTTGGCGCAAGTAGTGACGCGAGACGGCTCCACCAATGAACACTTGAGAAGGAACGGGGCAGCGTGGAAGGGGGAAAGCGACTGCGGTTACCAGCCTTCCAGGGACGGCGCCAGAAATTTTCGACTGGGTGGGCAGAAGCACCATATTGATAGATTAGGGTGGGCAGTATAAATGTAAGACCATATCTAGTGTATGTGTGTATGTAAGTCGTATGTATCACCCTCTCTCTTACACTCCCGACTCTCCTCTTACATCTTTTCCTTTTCCTTATCCTGTTTTTCTCTTTATTCTCTTCTAATCTATCCTCCCATCTTGTTCCATTTCCTCTCGCTTTGTCTCTGATGTACACAATTATTTCAAGGAAGTGTTTAGCATGTTCAGATATACATTCTAACCACATTATTTCATGCATGTTAATACAGTGAAACAAATGTGAATTAGGTTTAAGCTTGTGTTGCAAATACAAGGCACATACTTGATTTTATGTATTCGGCGACAGTGATAGATTCATTTGATTGGTTGATTTATTTGCTTTATTTTACTTCGCTTTTTGTGCCACTTTTGGCTAATTTGCGAAGATGGGGATGAGTGATGACATGATGAAATTGATGAATGAACACTCACTCACAAACATCCATGCCCAGGCCGGGATTCGAACCCAGGACCGCGTCGTAGCGCGATGTGCTAACCACTCCACCACGGGAGCCGGAGTGACAGTGATAGAAAGTGCGATGGTAGACAATCGTGAAGTTTCTCGTAATTGAAGACATGTTCCTGAGCATAGTACATATTTTCATTGTATGAGTTTTTGACTAAAAGAGTTTTCTTACTCCTTTGGGGATCACCTTTCTTAGCTTACAAGGTTTGCACAACTGACAAATCTATCTGAATGTTTGTAGTAGCGGCGATCGGGTACCAACATTTGAGGGGCAAGGACAATATACTTTTTCTTGATAGAAAAGGCTTAGCATAAAGAAGACATAGTGCGGGTGCAAAAAGTGGCAAAATGTGGCGGGGAAACTGCATCCCCCACTTCCCGCTCCTCCTAATCGTCGCCACTGCATGTTTGGATTAAAATGAATGTCTTATTAGGAATGATTTAAAACACACACGGAAATCCAATTCTTTGTTCATTGTCCATGAAGTATTCCTAGCCTAATGAAAGGCTATTTTGACAAAATATCACTCATATGTAATAAACAAGTGAGATTGAAAAATCTGTTCAGAATTGAAGAGATTATTAGCTAAGTTGCTATTCGTTTTCTGAACTCTCATGTATCTAATGCGGGAGAAGCAACACAACACACGTATGGTTACATGAACTTTTTTGAGGTAACAAAATGATTTAGGACACAAGGAATTCATCGAAGTTGATCACCGTAACAGCAATAATTCATCTATTTTTTATAGATGACTTGGGTTGTATGGCGTGACCATTTCGAATACACTAGAATGTCAACCTGTGCAGCATACCCTGGAAACTTAATTCTTTCAGGGCAACGAGTCCCTGGAGCCTGGAACCACTGTCAAAGTAATAATTTATGTGGGTTTGTATTTTGAGTGTCAGAATGTATTTGTTTTCGCCCCTTCGATACTTTCATCTAATCACAATTGAAATGACTTAAAATAAAACAAATCAACCACGACTTACTCTTCCAAAAATAGAGTTTCATTAGCTCGTACCTCTTAGAAAGTTGAGGTGGTAGTTTCAATTGCACAGCGTTTCATTAGTGGATCAAGGTAGCTAATTCCGTGAACAATGACGTTATTTTCTGAAAGTCTCAATTTGTCTCAGGCAATCACCCTCTTAAAATGGACGCATCTTCTGTGGTGATGACACGTTTGGTGCGAGTTCTTTCTATATTTTTTTTCCCAATGACATAACGCTGTCGCATTATAATGAAGACGTCATGTGTTGAACTCCCCCTCTTCTGGTGGAAGCACAATGCACACTGGTTCGGACTACACGTTAAACTGTAGGTTTAGTCCCGATTAGCCCATCTGAGGATAGAAGTGGGCTTAAAAACAAACTAACAAAATCGTCTTCTGGATACTTTGTGACATAACTTTTTTTCTTTACTTCAGCTGCATCTGCAGATTCTGTCGACATTTTCGGCTGATTCGTGTGGCAAACTTTGTGTGTCGCAAGAGGATAAATATGATAAGCCAGTCATTAGCAATTGAATAATTCTGTAGCTTTTTCCATACATAACTGGTTTATTAAAATTTATTCATTTCAGTATTGTAGTGATTATTGTGATTCGTTCTTATTAGTAGAATGAATATAAAGTTGATATTTCGCATACCATATTGATATTTGAAGATGACAGGTATATAAAAATTGTAATGAAATAGAAAAGAAGTACACTTCTGGAATTTCAATGCAGAGCTAATTAAAACTATAGTATACTCTCTAGCAACCCGAAGGTTTATGGCTGCAGAAACACAAGCCTTCCATCTGTTTCTATCCGGGGCAAGATCAATCCAATCTTTCCTATCCTTACCAATTTCTTTTATGTCCATCTCAACGTTATCCCTACATCTTCGTCTTGGCCTTCCTACTGGTCTCTTACCATCAGGTTTCCCAACAAGAATCCTGTAAACTTTTCTTTCCTCTGCCATTCGTGTTACGTGGCCTGTCCATCTAAGTCTTCTTGATTAAATTATTCTAATAATAATAATACTAATATTTAAAAAGTCGAAATAATTTATTGTGTTGCTGGGGAAGTAACGCTAAGATGATGTTTTTATTTGTTTATTTGGAGATTATTTTAACCATCTCCAGGTTGGGATTTATATACGTATGTGGAGGCCCGGAGCTTACAGCACCAAGGCCTCACTCCAATCCCCTCTACACAGTTTCAGTTATAACTTCTTGCCAAGTTACATGGTGTGGTTTGCTATTATATTTTTTACCACATCCGAAGTACCTAAATTTTTTTTATTATGTTGTACTTTTCAAAGCAGTCTTTTCCAGTGAAGGCCCGGAGCTGCAGTCCTCAAGTTTACCCTAAATTCTGATCTAATCTTGATCATACCCTGCATAATGTTGAGTCTCCTAAGCCTACTAGCTGCTTTTAATCATGGAAGTATTCATTTGATCACAGTTTTTGTTTCAATAGCTCTAGTAATTACTTTCACTTTCTAATGAGAAAATTGGCTTTATACAGGGTGTATACAAACATGTGTCAAAAACTTTGGGGATTTCTTCGTGACATCAAAACATAACAAAAAGTTCATATGAACATGGGTCCGCAAATCCTTCGTTAGGGAGGTATGAAAGGAATTCCCTGTAGTGACTCCTGGTTGTGTAATGTACCTCAAATGTGCATTTGTACTCACTTTCTTGTGTACAGTTGGGCATGGCATTCGTTTTTTGTTTTTTGTCTGATTGGCGTTTGTTCAGTTTTACAGTAAATTCCATCACAACACATCACAACTATGTATTCAGTGTCTGAAATGACGGTTATGCACTACATGTACGGCCTAGAAGATGGGAATGCGGGCGGAGCACGTCAACGTTATGCTGAACGTTACCCTGGGAGGCACTTACCTTGTGCACAAACGTTTGTACGACTGCACCAACGCTTGCGAGAGACAGGCATATTTGAGAAGAGAGTTGCAGATGGTTGGAGACCACGCGATATAAGAACGCCTGAGCTTGAAGAACGGTTTCTTCGGACTGTGGATAAAACTCCATCAACCAGTACAAGGACAATTGCGAGAAGGGAAGGTGTTAATCACATGACGATCTGGAACATTCTGCATGAAAATTTTCTGTACCCGTATCACCTTCAACGGGTGCAAGGATTAAATGAGGCAGACTTTCAGCCATGAATAAATTTCTGTCAACGCATGTTTGGGCAGTGTGCCGTGTTTCTGCAGTTCTTAGTGTACCTTATTCACTGATGAGGCTTATGAAAACCCTCATGTAGTGCGACAAGACAAACATCAACAGAGGTTCAGCCTCAACGTGTGCGGTGGAATCATTCATGATCATCTCATTGGCCCCTACTTCTTTCCGAAACGTCTGACTGGACAAACGTATCTACAGTTTCTCAGACATGAGTTGCTGCATTTACTTGATGATATACCTCTAGACGTCATCCAACGAATGTGGTTTATGCACGATGGTGCTCCACCGCATTTTACACGGATAGTTCGCCAGTTTCCGAACAGATGGATTGGTGGCGGGGGATCCATTGCATGGCCTGCAAGATAGCCAGATTTAAACCCAATGGATTTTTTTCCCTTTTGGGACATTTAAAATCCTTGGTGTTTTCAACTCCCGTACCCAATGTCGATGTTCTGAGGGAGCGTATCCAACATGGATTTGACCAAATAAGGAACACACCAGGAGTTTTCCGCAACGTACGGTAAAGTACGGACCGCAGGCTCAGGCGATGCATGGAAGCAGGAGGAGGTCACTTCGAGCAATTTTTGTAAATGGCAATGTGTTCGGTAAATTTATCATTTTTGTGACATGAATATTATTTCCTTTCATACGTCCCTAACGAAGGATTTTTGGACCCATGTTGATATGAACTTTTTGTTATGTTTTGATGTCAAGAATAAATCCCTAAAGTTTCTGACACATGTTTTTATACACCCTGTATAAGATGATATGTGAAAATTTCTAGCTTAGATAATATTCACAAGTAAAATGTACATGTTATGAACACCAGAATACACTTATTTATTGAATCATTCATATATATCCAAGTATATGTACTTATTGAATTTGATAGGGTGGGCAATCGGGTGGGCACAGGAATTTTTGGGTGGGCGCTTGCCCACCCGTGCCCACCCCTGTCGCCGTCCCTGCAGCCTTCCCAGCAGCGTGTACTGCTTCGGTCTGGCCACTCGATCGCTTCTCTGACGCTATGCGTGGCCTTGCTCCACAGTTAGGTGGGACAGGGTATAACAATGGCAGTGAACCTCAGAAGTTTTGTACATTTTCTGTTAGCAAACATGAAATTGAGCCTAAAGTACCTCGAGTAAACATATTGCTTAAATATGTCTGTGTTATATTGTTCCGCAAATTTTGTCTCACCAAAATAATTTGAGTAAATAATTCGGCATAAAGGGGAGGCAGGGTGAATGTTCTACCCTTTGGAAGGAGTGCGCCATAAGCCTTGGAAGGGGGGATGGACATCCTTGGTTACCCTACTACAGAAAGATATAGGCAAATTATGAAATGTATGATTACAAGAACAGAGATTTTTCGCACAAATGTGTAATGCATGGAGTAAGTAACTGTGCGCCTGTGTCGCTAGTTATGAAATTCAAAATGGCGTCTGCTCAAGAGAGCGCAAGCAGTATATACACTGTATGAATATAATTCTTTTGCACAAAGTGCCCTTGACAAAATCCTGTGTACGACAAATTTCAGCTCTTTTATTTCTTCTGGGGCATTTTTTGAATTACATAGCCAAATGTTGGCACATCTGGTACTGTCCTCTGACACGACCAACGATACCAGTACACTTGGTATTTTTCTTTTAAAAAACATACTTTTTTATGAATATGTCATAATTAACCCCATAAATCTTCTGTAATGCATAAAATGCGTAAAGATTTATAGTTTTTTTTTATCAGTTCGATAATTATCCACAGAGACTGTCGATACACATCGAAAATTCTACAGGAATGGAATAAATGGTGGGTCTTGACTGTTTGGAATCGTTACACATGCCCAATATAAAATTACATTGATAATATTTTCTTTAATTGATTCAGTGCGACTTAGATAAAAGCAACAGAAAATTGCAGATTGTGACTTGAGTGCTTTTTGACAAACACCCTAGAATAATTGGAAGAGACTCCACACCTGTATTTTAATAATATTTGTGTTTACTTCGTACAAAAAAGTTCTTACACCTTAGTAATTTTTCACATACTGAACGTTAGGGCCTCCCCGATGGCGCAGGGGTAGCGTCGTCGCCTTGTAATCAAGGGGTCTCGGGTTCGATACCCGGTGGAGGCACATATTGGTTCGGATCCCACTTTAAACTGTAGGTCCAGTCCCGATTAGCCTTGCTGTGCATAAAGTGCAATCAAACAACATACTAAACGTTCATGTAGAGCATGGTTTACTTGTTTAATGTTTCAAAAATATCCACATAGACAAAGTTAATACCCATATTCATGTTTCTAACGCATTTTGTACACAAGTTCAAAGTCTTGGTTGAGTGACTTTTTGGACACCCTGTGTATGAACTCAAATTTTAACATATTATTTGACAGAACTGTGTTAATCTCAGATGACATGGATGTGTCCCATCATCTATCTTATATTTATCGTCACGATTAACCAGATAGGTAAATAGTAATAGAAATAGAGTTAATCCGGACTAATGGGGGATAAGTTGACCGGTTTAACGAAAGTCCGGATTAACTGAAATAACCTAAAAGAACCGTAGAAAGTGCATTAAAACTCTGTTTATAGCAACAAAACACGTTTATTATGGTGTATTTAAAGGGCATAGACCTAAATACACTATACAGTATACTAAAATGTAAAGCAATACTAGCAATAGCAATATGACGAATGCGATTGTTGACTTCTAGCCACATGTAAAACTTTTGCATTGTTTTTTTTTTTTTGCAACTCACTTGTGTGAATATTTGCAAGTGTGCAACACACTTGTATGTTCTGCACCAGTGGCGGCGATTTGGTTCCTAAACTGGGGGGGGACAAGGTAACAAAACTACAGGGACAAGGACAGTTTACTTTCCACTGGTACGTAAGGTTAAGCATAGTGCGGGGGCTAAAGTGGCAAGAGGTGGGGGGTAACTGTCCCCCATGCCCCGCTAATAGCCGCCACTATGCGCCCGTTACGAGAGGCGCTTCGCCAGAGAAAGCAACATCATAGTGTGATGCATTTCTTCGCCAATACAAGTGCGCGGGAACAGTTAATACGCGGCGCTGTGTATTCAAGTGACACACTTCGCGTCCATAACCGTGCGTAGGGGAAAAAAATCCACTTTTTCCTCTCATTCCCTGGCCGGGCTATGCAAACGTTGCATAAGAGCGTGAAAGTAGATAACGGACCGAGCGAGAAAAGGAGTCGTGACGTCACACAATGGAGTCGCGAACATGCGGAATGCGATAACAAAACAATTAGCACGGCCGCTGCGTACAGTTTTGTTACTGGTATGCTGAAATTATAATAATATAATCCGCGTAATGTGTGTTACAGCGGAACTTTCATTACTCAACATACTATGAGGTTTGTTTACCCTGTTTCAGGGTTTCAGAAGGCTAAGGCTACAAGCAGGGTTGCCAACCCTCCAGGAATCAAACTCACTCTCAATAAGTTACGAAATAGTTGAAATAGTTTTATGTAATAATTGGAGTGAAATATGTTTGGTTTAGGTTTTGCTTTCAATTAACATAAACCAATTAGATTTCATACATCTAGCATTCTTGTTTTGCTTTTATTATGCATATATTGCTATTGGTGATGATCTGCTCAGGATCTCTTTAAAGAAATAATGTGTGTTTTCAGTGCGGGACAGATATTTTTTGCTCGGGACGGGAGATCTTTTTAATCCCGATATTCGGGACGAGAAGTGTTCGAAATTTCCAGACACTAAGGTACATGCTACTTTCTCTTAACTTATTTTTTTGATATATATATATATATATATATATATATATATATATATATTCTGGAATAAATACTAACAATTTCCGAGAAATTTCATGCACTTAAATTCAGAGAACATTGAGAAAATTGCCATTTGAAATTTCTCGACTGTTCGGGATGCCGAAAAGTCGGGAATTTTTTTCGGGATCCCTCACATCCCTAGTTTTCAAATTTATCCTTAGTTAAGTATATTTACAGTCAAAACCTGTTGCTTACCTTTTGTTGTTATAACGAAAACCCTTTCCCACCCGGAAATTTTAATTTTGGTAATTTTTGAGACTAAGATTTTTGGTGGGGGAAATCCCCCCCAGGATTTCGCACCCTGCGGTCTTCCGAATAAAGTTCGTTGTCTCCCGGATTGACGAGATTTAGTATTATATTATAATTATTATTATCTTTTGGTACGAATTTGCCGAGCGAAGAAAATTCTTTTTGCAAACTTCACATTATTTTGAAGACTCCTGAAAAATGAGTCTTCGTTTAAGTAAGTGCAATGATGAAGAAATAGAAAGTTTAAACATATTTAACACATAGAGTCTACACAAGACCTGCATAAAACTAATTCATAGACATTTATGCCTCAAAATCTCGTGACTTCATTTCCATCTACCCAATTTTGCTTCATTATACACTAAATTTAGTTTGTAGTTTTTCTTTTAGAGCGGTATTAAGTGCGTCTCAGTGTTCGGGTTGTTGTCATGGTCAGTTCAGAGTCATGAGAAGAGAAAAGAATGTATTACTGTACGTTCAATGTAGCATGGAAAAGTTACTTCAATTGGTTACAGAAAAGAGTGAGTTTGAAATTAAATTTAGTTTTTGGTACAAATAAATTTATCGTATTTTATTTAGAAGAATTTTGTTAGAATATTACGGCTTCAGAAGAGTCTGTGTAACTGTCTTGTTTTGTTAATTTAGAAATTGTTCTCGCTAGGTTGTTTTAATCCAGTTCGGTCAATTTTGTATTCACAGTAGCAAACACTACAAACAGACAATAGCTGGATATTCAAGGCATTAGACTTCCAGAACATTTTAATGTTAAGGGTTTGAGGGTTGTAAAGAAATCTACCGGAAATTTATTCTCTAAAGTTGTCAAGCCTAGCTACAAGAACCTTAAGGCCAAAGGAAGAAGAATAATGAGGAGTTTCAGTGTACTAATATCCTCGTTATGTTACAATACAGACAGTGTTGCAAACTTCAATTTCGATGAGAATGAATGATGATCTGATAAAATGCTGATCGGACAAACGCAATGACACATCCATGACCAAGGTTCGAACTTGCGTCCTCTGACTTCGTGTCACGATACGCTTAGCACTCCCCACCCAGTCTCTCATCTTATATTAAAAAAATCTAAATGGAAAGCTATCCCCTGCACATTCCAATATACCGTTACCGTGAAGGTGTCCATTGTGGAGGTGATGTGATCAGCACTATGCCCGCTCGCCTTTATCTACCCGGCACACATTTATTAGAAGCTGGTTGAACCCAGCAGGGAGATTAGTGGAAAAATTCTCACCTGAAGTCAACGGTTTCGGGAAACGAACTCGGGTCTCCTTCGTGGAGGTCAAGACTTTATTTTAAAGGAAGAAAGTATTTCAGTATCCAATTTCTTATTTTTTGTGGTTCATATTACTTCATGTTACTTAGCTCTTCAATATCAACAGTTACTTCGATCTTTAATATCAACAGTTACTTCGCTCTTCAATATCAACAGGACATGCAAACACGTAGATACATGCTTTACCCAGGATTCGAAGCCGGGACTTCTAGCTTCAGAAGTATACAAATGATAGTCGTTGCATCGATGCTCACAATAGAGTATTCTCTTCAATCAAAAGGGGCCTCCCGGGGGCCTAGTGGTAACGTCGCCGGCATGCAATCAAGGAGTCCTGAGTTCGATACATAGTGGAGGCACATGGTGATTCGGATCCCACTTTAAACTGTAGGTCCAATCTCGATTAGCTTATCTGTGCATAAAATGGACTTAAAACTAACTATGACTTTGTCTTAAATCGAAAATATTTCAGGGTTGACGATATCGTGTTACAATGTGATAACACTTTTTTTACTAGATTGTGACGAATATTTGAAGCTGCAATTTTAATGCGCTGTATCATTTCACAGCCTTGTCCAAGAGAATGGGAGATATGTAATGAGCAAGCAAGATAACTGTTGAGACTGACTTTCTAGTCGTAAGCCCTGCACCGAGCCTGGTACGACCGACGGCCAGCGTGTTTGTGCGAACGGTGCTTTGATTTGTGGATCGGAATCGCTTTCAGCTTGGACTTCCGAATTCCAGCACCGAGGAAACAATGGCTGCGTTTTTCCAGAGAAATCGACTTCTGGAGAGCTCTTGCACTGCCCAAGTTCCCACGTGACGTCGTTGACAGCTGGAGGCGGAGGCGTCCTCTTCCTCGGTGACATGCTCTCGTAAATTTCCTTTCCCAAGGGCGAGCCGAAATCTTCCATGTCTACATGTTTGTGGTTCACGGCATGAGGTGAAATTTTTTGGCAAAACAACAGTCTATAGTGAGATTCCGAATCGACTTAATTCAACATTAAGTTGGAATTGAATCAATTAACTTCGAAAAGGTAATCACCCATATTCGGTTTATCTAATTAATTTCTTTAAAGATTAAAATTGGTATGAACTGTCAACATACGGAAGTGCAAAGTTGCCTCGGTTATCGAGTGTGTTGAAGCCCACGCTTGGTTCCTTTGTGAGCTTGTCTTAATTCATCTGATCAGCATGCATCCTCATCATCGTCACGATTAGCCAAAAGTGGCAGAAAGCGACGCAAAATAAGAGAAATACAAATAAAGAAGCATAGAAAGAGAAAGGGAAAGAACAAAGGACATGAGACAGGCAAATAGAACACAAACAGGGAAGAAGAAAGAGACATAGATGTGATTAAGATAATAAAAGCAGAAATGAGAAACACAGTAGACAGATGAAATGAAGGAATAGTGTTTCAAAGGGAAACGAGCAAGAAGCCAAGATGAGAACGTGCAAAGAAAAAAGGAAAGGAATACCAAATATGTAAATAGAGAAATCTAGAAGTTACAAGTTAAGGCGAAGAGGAACAATTACGCACCAGTTATGCATTTACTTCAGTATCATCGGAATGGGCACTGCTATTAAAAAGAGCGTCTTGGAAAAAAATTATGAATCAGAATCCCATGTATTCCTTATGCAGGAAAAGAGAACAACTTAAACTTGAAGTTACGTCTAATTAAGTGGAGTATTTGACTTTTCCATCTCCCATTCACTACTTCAAAGTGTCCTCTTTCCGTTGATATATATTTTAAGGTCATCAGAAGTTTTATGTTCCCAAGAGAACTAAGACAATAATTCCCCCATAAGCTCAATGTTAAATTTCTTCCCGTCTCCTTCAGCCATCGTGGCACAGACCTCCCTCCCCCGCCGCAGCTCGCCGTGGAGGGTTGTAGGGAGAGGGGCAAGAAGAGGCAGAAGAGGCCTGTCTACTGGTAATCTGAGGAGAACCGCATGTCCGGTAATATCCACCAGGGTAAACGATAAATAAAATTTTGCAAAAGAGGAACTGATAGACACAGAAGAGTAAGAAAACAAATAGTAAAGCGGGTGGAAGATATGCAGAAGAGATTTTGAGATTAACCCTTAACTAGGGTCAATTTGACAATTTCTTAACGCCCAGACACTTCTTGGTTACCTCCGGTGCCAACTTATCTAGCACCTTCCTAAAACAATCTGGTTTAACTGTCGAGGTCATTTCCTTCATTGTATGTGTAATTGCAGCAAGGTCAAGCTGTTCCAAAGTAGATGGGAGGTCAATTTATCCTCACGCGCCTAGTTACGTGTGTGATTTTTTGTTGTTCATTTTTTTTAGAACTTTCGCTTACTGTGCTTCGTGAGTGAAATATTTTAACATATTTTACTTGATCTGTGTTGTGTGACCGTGTTTTAAAGTGAATGTTTAATTTTTCTAAGAAATCGTTCAAAAGCTCGTAGTATGAAAGACAGCAGGAGCTGTTGGAGGACATTTCGAAGTTCGTCTGAAGTGCTTCAAGATGAATAATTGACTCCAAATCAGATCATGATGTAGAATATCATGTTCCTGAGTGAGAACATTATACTAATTCTAAGACGAATCATGATGATGAGAATGATATCCCGGATGAAGATGAAACTTATTTCCTGGAAAAATACAAAACAACTCGATGGAAAGAAGCTCTCTGCTCATGTTCAAATGTTCAGAAAAGAAGTATGAACATTGTTTTAAGTCTTCTTGGATCACTTGCAACTGCAAAAAATGCCAAATCTGCTATCGAGGATTTTCACTTTTCATAGATGACACTACTGTGAGAATTATTGTGGAAACTACCAATAGCTACGTACAAATTATACGGGGATATTCTGTAAGGGAAATAAATGCCAATTTTGAAGTTTTAAAAACAAGAGAAGTTTTTTTTGACATAATATATGATCAAAAAATAATAATACAATGGTCCCGTTTAGTTAGTTGTGTAAAACAATTGAGAATTAGAAAATGTATATGTATTGGAACTTCAATTTTTTTCAAGGGAAAACGCACTAAAAATATATATTTGTATTTAAAAAAAAAATGGATATTGCTAAATTTACACAAATATTTGAAGTGTATACACTACAAAAATATTTTTGTTATTGCTTATGCCACACTTTCGTCATTATTATCATCATATGATTTAAGTATTGCAAGAAAGGGTTTTGAAATGTTGAAAATGCAATATCTGTCCACATTATTTTTAAAACATTAATTGCACCTCTTTTCTATATTCAAAAACTACTTTAAGTTCTTGAAAATAGTCATCTTACTTGATAACAAATAATATTTTATATTTGGGGGTTAAATTTACCCCCACGCGCCTAGTTAAATTGGTGAAAGAGGTGCGCCTGGTTAAGGGTTAAGACACTAAATAAACAACCCACATAGAAGAAATGAGAAAAAAAAACAGAACAAAGTAGTACAGAAAAAAGGGAAGCAGAAACTGAGGGATGAAGAAAGGAAGAGCGTGCAAATTCAGGCAGAAGAAAAAGGAAGAGAGATGCATAACAGGAGTCGCATTGACTTCGTTTAGAAAACGTCTACTATCTTCGACGATGTATTCATGGTCTGTTGGAAGACAAAAACTTAACGGTGTATCAGTACAGTACTATTCGAATACGTCTAAGAATATAATGTAAACATTAAGCAGTAAGCTGACAGCCTTTGTCTGCAAGCGACTGTGTTACTGACAGTGATGTGCGTCTACGCGCAAACAACGATAGTCTACATTCTACACGTAGACTAATTTATACACTTAGATTACGTAATCTATGTAAACAACATGGCGAAAGGTGATAACTTAGCAAAGGGTGACGTGGAATTAGAAGAAAATTATACTTTGTATCAGTTGCTGATGTGTGAGAATAAATTTTCATACTCTTCCCTCCAAATTGGAACAATTTCTCACCTAGGAAGAAACCTAATATAGGAAACATTCTAGTGTTTTATGGAGAAAAGACCACTTTTGCCTCACGACTGCCATCTGTTTTTGTTTTTTGCATATTATTTATCTTCTTCCATAGTTGATAATAGAAGAGAAGAGAAATTTGTTGTAAATAGGATTCTTTTTATTTCGTTAGGAACCAATATAGTTGAAAATGTCACTTTCCTTTCATGAAACCCTTGAATATTAATTTTAATGCACTTTAGATTGTCTACGTAGTCTATGTAAACTACAACCCAATGTAATCTACGTGTAGATTACTTGTAGACAACGCATGTAGACGTAAACTTATAGTCTACGGCACATCACTGGTTACTGATTGTTGGGTCGGGGGGTATCGGTGGGTTGATTTTTCCGTTACTTTGGACTATAATATTGCAACTCTGCGTGTTTAGCTCCATCTGTAAGATTACCATAACATTGGTGGTCACATCTAATACTCCAACAACATTTCGCCGACCACCGTGGCGGATTGGTTAGCACAGCGCGCTACGACGCCACACGGTCCCCCGTTCGAATCCCGGCCTGTGCATGGGTGTTCTTTCTGTGTGTGTTCCTCCGTCACCACTCATCATCCTCATCGTCGCGATTAGACTAACTAGGCAGAAAAACGACGTAAAAAAACAATCAAGCCCACGGCATTTCGAATCTGGCCCCTCCCTCCAAAAAATCTTTTGTCTGGGCCTGGCCGGAACCCTTTGAACTTTATCAATATACATATTTAGGAGGCGCATATACACAAAGAGAATTACCAGAGAAGTTCATGTTTTCAAGAAGAAGGTGGTAAGTTTGGAAAACTTGTTTCAAGACACTGGAACGCAGCAAACCTCCAAATAAGTGACAGTGGGAATATGTCCGTTGCGTAAGTACTGCAACCGGAAATAGCTTGATTCGCGATTTGCTCAAAACGACAGTAATTTGCCTTCCAAAGCTTTTGGAATCAGGAATGTTAAATTGCACACGAAGAGCACAACACCCAAACTTCAAAGTACTCCAACAAGGGTTGTTAAAGGTCCAGGAATTTTAAATAAATTCAATTCCGGTCCAGGAGAGAAAATCAGCAAAGTGTAAATGGGTTCTGGATCTTAAAGAACATTTTTATGTTTAAAGTATTTTAATTCGGTCCAGGAAACTTTCTCCCCGATGAATTTAAATATGGTCCAGAAACGTTTTCCCCGATGAATTTAATTACGGTCCAGGAACATTTATTTCCGGATGAATTTAAATTTCGGTCCAGGAACTTTTTCCTGCTTAATTTAAATACGGTCCAGGAACTTTTACGTCCAGGAACCTTCTTTCAATGAAACCATACGCAACTTGGACCGAATTTAAATTGTGCGAGAGAAAAAAAGGTTCCGGTCCTGCACCGGAACCCATTAGAATTAATGGGTTTCTGGACATTTAATAACAATGCTGCCAACCTCTTGATATCTACTTCTTTCGTCAATACAAACTCTTGACACGACACATGGAAAAGGACATACGATATGATGAGGAGCATGACGTAAACCTGTATGACAGACTATTCAGTTTAAGGTTGCATTCTTTTGTGTATAATCAGTTGAGTGCAACACAATATGCACCCATGCTGCGTTATGCGTGGAAAGGATATGTGTCATAGGAGAGGCTGTCATTGTTCAGTAATGTTTTGGAATTGTACCAGCGTGATGTTTGCATGTGATTGTCATGCAAATGCTTTCATTACGAAAATCAGCTGTGATTGCAGTTGTTTTCTCAGAATGCAGTACCGTGAAGTAGAATGACGTAAGTACATAGCATTTTTAATTTTCTCTCGACACGTGACAAATGATATGAAGACCTATTCACGTTTATGTAATTACATCTCTAAGTTGCTGAAATTTATCTATGTAAATATTTGTTTGCATACACTTCGCTGGTTTTGAAATTATAAAGAAAAATCTTTTACAAATTCACTATAATATTAAATTGACTCAAAACCTCATTATAAACAACATTTTTAGTTTCACCTCCAGGAGCAAGAATAAATAAATTCTTTGGTGAACACACCCTTGAGCAAGCAACATAAAGTTGTCCCTGGGAGACACATGGTGATCTTAAATCCACTCAGCAGGACTTAATAGGCTGCTCCTGTTACTTGTTGATCGTGATTGAGAAAGTAAGACTCTCTCTATATCAAATCTCAAATGTCATTGTGAATGTCACCAATTAGCTTAGCGACTCCGAAAACTATGGATTCGACACTAATGTAGGTCATTTTGACATTTTATTTTTCACTCCCTCTCACCCCCCATGCCGATAGGTAATGAACTTCCAGTTTAACAGCATTCGGAGTGTCACTATTCAACTTAGCGACCACGAAAACTATGGATTCCACACTAATATCGGTCGTTTTCTATTATTTTTACATGTCATCCCATCCCACCCACACCCCTAGGGGTACCAGGGGTGTCTTACCCCCACATTATTTCTTTCCAGATTGTAAGTCATATGTGTACCAACTTTGGTTGAAATCGCTTTAGGCGTTCGAGAGTTATGCCGGAACAAACATACATACTTATATACAAACATACATGCATTATTATATATATACACCTAGGTAGATAAATATATCGACTAAGTGCAAAAGGTTTCAGCCAGTTCGCATTGCAGATATTTGTAACTCTTGTTCCATAATTTCTCTATTCTGCAAGTTTCATGGCGATTCTGGTTTGGGAGTTTCCCTTTTCACTAAATAGAGAAATTTATGATTGCAAAGTTCCTCGATAGGCTTTTATTGCTTACTGCTGATAAAATATGTTGATTCTTTTGTGATTTTTTTGTCTGTGTTCGTTCTGGATACAGTCTGCCTATGTTAGTCGGAACAAACGACGCAAGTGCGCATGCGCAAACTGGACGAGTCCACTGGCAAAAATAGGGGTCACAGCTGTAGATAGAACGCGATAATAATTTTTGTTCCACTTCTGGAAGGTTTATTAGGATACATTCACAAATAATAACCAAAAAAGTCAAGTGGCAATAAACAATAGAACGCCTGCCTACAAGTGAAATATTGATCCGAAACTTACAGCGTGCATCTTAGTACCTACTCCCCCCTCCTTTTCGCGATTGGACTCGTCAACTTTTTTTGACATGTCTTCCGTGGTTGAATAGTAGAATTTGCATCTCAAGTCGGTCTTTGACTGATTTTAAACAACATACCGGGATATCTAAACACAACCTTATTCAAAATGTTATTTCCCGTTTTCACTGATTCCCTTCTGAAACAACAAACTACCAAAGAGAGCAAGAAAGGAACGAAAGTAGTCCTCCTCCAGATCAGGTGTAGCGGGGAGAAACGTTGGGAAAAACGTCAACACACATGAGCAATTGCAAGGCAGAGGACACGTGGAGAATACATGGAGGGAAGATAACACAATGCGGTCACGTGGTAACGGAGTTTTGCATCATTGTCTAAAATCAGCGCGTCTGATGAGTTGGTTGCTTGGTAAACGTCGTTTATTTGTGCCATTATATTAACCGTGACGGGGGGAGCTCGCAGTGTTCCGAAGCGGGATACCTACACTATAGTTTTGGTGCGACCATTAGGGGGCAGGGGGCGGATGCCCACGGCTCTACCACTCCTATCCTTTGTGCCAGCAAGCGAGATTTATTTTTTTGTATTTTATTTTTGTTATTCAGCGTTGCTTTTGTGCTACATTGATGCCCAGGCCATGATTCGAAAAAAAAAACTACATAAATATTATTTTACCCCAAACATAATTTTTTTATATTTTGGGGTAGTATATGATTCGTGACTGCCCCAGAAAATTCTCCCCCCTCCTCTACCTCTAGACTAATTTATTCAAGGGTCCCGGGTTCAAATCCCGGCCTCGGCATGGATGCTTGTGAGTGTCCATTCATCAATTTCATCATGTCATCACTAACCCCCATCATCGCAATTTAGCCAAAAGTGGTACAAAAGGCGAAGTAAAACAAAGCAAATCAATCAATCAATCAATCAATCTACTCATTTATTTCATGTGATGTCACGATATGGATAGTCTTATTTCAGTAATGTGTTAGGCAAAAAGACAGAGAGAGAGAGAGATATATACCGTGCGTCCATTTCGATCTGCAGCCGAGAGATCGGGAGAAGCGTGGCGGGCGGCGCTGGCGGAGATGCCGACATTTGCGGCCTGTAATGCTCGCTTATTTTTACGGACATATCCAGACATTTATATAAATATTGCAAAACGAGCACTAACCTGGGTTATAATTCATCATCTGTAATTCATCCAAGTTCTGCAATTATATACACAAAAAAATACGCTTTAGAAGTGACGATAAGAGTCACAGACAATAAAACATTTTAATCATAGTTTTGACCAGCAACGTCCTGCTTAAGTTTATATCCTTGAAAGAGTTTCGTGTCGATGGGGATCGTTTGGAGGTTTCGAATGTGCAACACTGTATCAAGATTACGCTGCCGACGAAACCATTAAAAGTCAATGGTTTTCGTGAGCTTCCTCGATGAACTCGATGAAATTGGGGCAGCGTTAGAAAGTTATCCAAACAAACCTCTACGCCGTGTTTCACAGGAGATGGGAGTGTCAAAATCATCAGCACATACAGCCACTAAGCTACTAAAATTAAAACCATACTCTTATAACACAGGTTAGTGCTCGTTTTGCAATATTTATATAAATGTCTGCATACGTCCATAAAAATAAGCGGGCATTTCAGGCCGCAAATGTCGGCATCTCCGTCAGCGCCGCCCGCCACGCTTCTCCCGATCTCTCGGCTGCAGATCGAAATGGACGCACGGTATATATATATATAGATAGATAGATAGATAGAGAGAGAGAGAGAGAGAGAAAGATAATACTAATGAGAGTGGGAGAGGGAGAAACAAGGAAAGAGGAACATGACATAATCAAGAGAGGGGGTGTAAGAGAATAAAGAGATCGAGACAGATAAAGGAAGGGAGAACATAGAATAGGCATAATCAAGAAGAGAGAGAAAGAGAGAAAGCGGAAAAATGAAGCAATAGATCTTAAGATACAGGAAAGAATGGGAAAGCTAAACGAGATAGCAGTTAAGTACTATTGTAATTTTTATTTTGAGTTGAAACTATCATGTAATGCAATTGAAAGTTTTATCTCACCTCTCTCTCTCTCTCACTCTCTCTCATTGTGCTTGACCTGAAGTAAAAGAAGGATTTCTCGTCCTAGACTTTTAGAAGAATGAATACAATAGAAATAAAATGCACAAAATGAAGTTTAGAAAATTCAAAAAAAGGAATTACCGTATTTCCCTCTTTTTAACACATTTTTTGAGAGAAAACCTTTATCACTGAATTTATAATTAATTTACAGTGTTTCCAATATAAACTAATATGTCTGTCTACTTTCAACAAATATCTTACCTAATCTAACTAGAAAAGAATACATTTTAATCTTCTTTGTCACACATCGCAAGTAAGCAAGAAAGAAATTGTCTAACTCAGAATGGAGAAAGTTTCCAGAAATCAAGGTAATCAGTAGGCCTTGGAAGTTGAGGAAAAATCCTCTTTTTTTCCTAGTGTCCGAAGACGAGGCCCAACATAATATATGTTCATTTTGGTTCATTGAAGGCCAGAAAAAGGTGGGTTTTATTTGTCCTTTTTTGCCTTTTTCGGCGTTTTTTGGCTTACTGGTCGTTTTTTAGCCTTTTTTAGGTCCTAACGGCTTTTTTTCCCCAACTTTACCTTCTTTCGACTACGTTTTTACTGTCCATTCTCAATTCGAATCATCATCAGTTCATCACCTCTTAAACATCCTTTCTGTAGTAAAGAAATAAAAAAGAGAAATAAATAAATATATTTTTGGACAACTGAAGCAGGTAAGGTACAACGTCCTTTAACCGTAACTTGTCTGGAAGGTCGTGCTGCAAGTGGCAACTTTCTCTTGTTTTGAAGCTTTCAATTTTTTCGCACTGTGTTCCATACCACCAGAATTTTTTATTTTTTATTAATTAAATATGTAATTAAAACTGAAGTTATTAATTAATTTGGATCACATTTATACGTCCTTTTTCCGTTTTTAGGTTCTTTTTTATATTTTTTGGTCTTTTTTTTTTTTTTTTTTTTTTTTTGGCAATTTTAAGGTCTTCGACTTCCGAGCCCTTGTAATCAGAAACTGAGTATCGGCGTGTACGACGCACCCTGTTTTTCAGACCTATTTTTAAAGGAAAAGAGTGCGTCTTATACGCCGAAAAATATGGTAATTGCAATAAAAACTACGAAAGACAATGAAAAAGTGACCAATGTAAGCCCAAAAGTGAAAAATAAAGAACAATGTTTTCTAGTCCTAATTGATGAGAAATAAGCTATTAGTTTGTTTAGATCCATTATCTTGAAGATCTTGAACAAAATTCGACTTTTCATGAACATTCACGAAAATCTAGGAGGAATTTCATATAAAGCTGTTTACAGAGGAAACGTGGAGAATGTAAGCGTTTGTGTATAATTTAAGAGGATATTATGGAAGACGTCTTGGTCTCCACACCTACCGCCTTGTCAATGAACAGGTCTTTCCTAATGAACTGAGTGGTGCAACGGCAATTGACAGCTGGAAGTAAAATAAACAAAGGCTGTAATTGGCACTAAAGCTGTCTGTAAAAGGGAAGCCCCTTTCACGCACGAGTTCCAAACTAGACGGTAGGTAAAGTCCATTACGTCCAAAGGTTCATTGAAGGTGGACCTACAGTGTAAAGTGGGATTCCAATCACTCACGATTTCCAAAAAGGTTTCTCAATCACTGTGCAATGTGTCTTCGGTGGGAATCGAACATCGGGGCACCTCGATTCACTGGTCTGCATATTAACATCAACTTTAAATTGTATATCTAGCAGGGATAGCAAGTCACACAAAAATTCACATGAATGAATGCTCTAGAAGAAATTCTAAGCAGATGTGATTTTTTTTTTCAGCATTTGGAATAATAAGAATTTTTTCCATGTTTCTAATAAATAACATGTATGCATGTTCCTCAACTGCAGTGGTGTCGAACACAAAATATGACATCATATTTTATGAAAAGTAATTTTTATAAGTAAATAATAGATTTCCAAACATCTGCAATACCAAAAATTAAAAGACAATGTTCATTAATACGTTAAGATTAATTAAAAATGGAATGCGTAATTGGTAACTTTTAATCTGAAAATATTGATTGGAATTGGACATAATTGCAAGCGAAGTCCAAATCGGTGTCGAGAATGAAATCACGATTTTTAAAATATTTTTTTGCTAACAAACAGGTAATCTCTTTCTTGCCAAAATTTCATGTTCGTTTAAGTAATCAAAACCCAGTACACTGGTCTATTTGTGTCCCAAAATGTAAAAATGTATGTATTTGTATCTGTTCGTGAAAAGTAAAAGATCCCTTGCATAGCACAGTACAAAACATGGATATGAGGTAGGACCCCAAACATTCATATATCGATCAATTGTGGAGGTTATGTGAACAGCACCACGCTCCGGCCGCCATCACTACCAGAGTTACCCCCAGACATTTATCAGAAGCTGGGCAAACCGAAGAGCAGCTCCATACAGGAGCATTGCTAGCAAAGTACCCAGCTGAAACAACCCACCTCGGAAATCAAACCCGAGTTTCTCACGTTGCAGTCAGACGCCCTACCGACTGAAGCGTCGCGGCTTCATACATACATTTGATTTTTTTTTTTATGTCCACTTTCTGCACAGGAGTTGTCTAGTCGATAGGGCGTGTGACTGCTGCAAGGGACACTGGGTTCAATTCCAGGAGTGCGTTCAGTGTCTGTCTTTAGGGTAAGGAACAGAAGGAAATGTTCCGGCCTTGCCCCCGCATAAAGCGGCTCTGGTGAACACCCTGCCTCAACTTAATGGGTACCCTAGGGGATAAAAGTGGCCGGAGTGTGGTGCTGATCACATCACCTCCAACAAGGTCTAGATCGATAGAATGTGGGTGCTCTACACTCACTTCCCCCTACATATGCCTCATGGCATGGTCCAAAGAGCACGGGGAACATTACATTTACCTTACTTTCTGCACAGATACGCTAATCGAGACGAGCTATAGTTTAAAACAACGTTGTTAAAGGTGCAGGAACCCCTACATTCTAATGGGTTCTATTGGGTTCCGGTGCAGGACCGGAACCTTTCTTTTTGCACAATTTAAATTCGGTACAAGTTGCGTATTGTTTCATTGAAAAAGGTTCCTGGACCGTATTTAAATTGATCCTGAAAAATTCCTGGACAGAATTTAAATTCATCCGGAAAAAAAGGTTCCTGGACCTTATTTAAATTCATCATGAAAATACGATCGAATTGAAATTCCTTATAGATAAAAAGGTTATTTACGGTCCAGAATCCAATTACGTTT